>NW_027397067.1:8766518-9024428 GCF_003265705.2 Callorhinus ursinus
TCTTTTTCTTTTTTTCTCTTTCTTTTTTCTTTCTTTCCCTTTCCTTTCCCCTGGTTTCAGGTCTTTTCTGATTTGTATAGAGTATATTTGCAGGGGAGGTTGTAAAACTGTTAGCATTTTATTCTCTCATTCATCTATTCTCCTCTGGACAAAATGACAAGACAAAAAAAAAATCACCTCAGCAAAAAGAACAAGAGGTAGTACCGTCTGCCAGTGACCTACACAATACAGACATTAGTATGATGTTGGACCTACAGTTCGGAATCATGACTTTAAAGATACTACCTGGGCTTGAAAAAACGGTGGAACTTATTAGAGAAACCCTTTCTGGAGAAATAAAAGAACTAAAATCTAACCAAATCTAAATCAAAAAGGCTATTAATGAGGTGCAATCAAAAATGGGGGCACTAACTGCTAGGATAAGTGAGGCAGAAGAGAGAATCAGAGATATAGAAGACCAAATGATGGAAAATAAGAGGCTGAGAAAAAGAGATAAACAACTACAGGATCATGAGGGCAGAATTCGAGAGATAAGCGATACGGTAAGACAAAACAACATTAGAATAATTGGGATCCCAGAAGAAGAAGAGAGAGAGGGGCAGAAGGTATATTGCAGCAAATTATAGCAGAAAACTTCCCTAATGTGAGGAAGGAAACAGACATCAAAATCCAGGAGGCACAGAGAACCCCTCTCAAAATCAATAAAAATAGGTCAACACCCTGACATCTAATAGTAAAACTTACGAGTCTCAGAGACAAAAAGAAAATCCTGAAAGCAGCTTGGGAGAAGAGATACGTAACCTATAATGGTAGAAACATTAGACTGGCAACAGACCTATCCACAGAGACCTGGCAGGCCAGAAAGGACTGGCATATCTTCAGAGCACTAAATGAGAAAAATATGCAGCCAAGAATACTATATCCAGCTAGGCTGTCACTGAAAATAGAAGGAGAGATTAAAAAGCTTACAGGACAAACAAAAACTAAAGGAATTTGCAAACACGGAACTAGCCCTACAAGAAATATTGAAAGGGGTCCTCTAAGCAAAGAGAAAGCCTAAAAGCAGCATAGATCAGAAAGGAACACAGATAATATACAGTAACAGTCACCGTACAGGCAATACAATGGCACTAAATCCATATCTTTCAATAGTTACCCTGAATGTAAATGGGCTCAATGCCCCAATCAAAAGACACAGGTTATCAGATTGGATTAAAAAACAAGACCCATCAATATGCTGTCTGCAAGAGACTCATTTTAGACCCAAAGACACCCCCACATTGAAAGTGAAGGGGTGGAAAACCATTTACCATGCTAATGGACACCAAAAGAAAGCTGGGATGGTAATCCTTATATCAGACAAATTAGATTTTAAGCCAAAGACTGTAATAAGAAATGAGGAAGGACACTATATCCTACTTTAAGGGTCTATCCAACAAGAAGATCTAACAATTGTAAATATCTATGACCCAAACATGGGAGCAGCCAATTATATAAGGCAATTAATAACAAAAGCAAAGAAACACACTGACAACAATACAATAATAGTGGGGGACTTTAACACCCCCCTCACTGAAATGGACAGATCATCTAAGCAAAAGATCAACAAGGAAATAAAGACTTTAAATGACACACTGGACCAAATGGACTTCACAGACGTATTCAGAACATACCATCCCACAGCAACGGAATACACATTCTTCTCTAGTGCCCATGGAACATTCTCCAGAGTTGATCACATCCTAGGTCACAAATCAGGTCTCAACCAGTACCAAAAGATTGGGATGATTCCCTGCATATTTTCAGACCACAATGCTTTGAAACTAGAACTCAATCACAAGAGGAAAGTCAGAAAGAACTCAAATACATGGAGGCTAAAGAGCATCCTACTAAAGAATGAATGGGTCAACCAGGAAATTAAAGAAGAAATAAAAAAATTCATGGAAACCAATGAAAATGAAAACACAACTGTTCAAAATCTTTGGGATAGAGCAAAGGCGGTCCTGAGAGGAAAGTATATAGGAATACAAGCCTTTCTCAAGAAACAAGAAAGGTCTCAAATACACAACCTAACCCTACACCTAAAGGAGCTAGAGAAAAAAACAGCAAATAAAGCCTAAACCCAGCAGGAGAAGAGAAATACTAAAGATCAGAGCAGAAATCAATGAAATAGAAACCAAAAGAACAGTAGAACAGATCAACACAACTAGGAGCTGGTTCTTTGAAAGAATTAACAAGATTGATAAACCCCTGGCCAGACTTATCAAAAGAAAAGAGAAATGACCCAAATCAACAAAATCATGAATGAAAGAGGAGAAATCACAACCAACACCAAAGAAATACAAACAATTATAAGAACATATTATGAGCAACTCTATGCCAGCAAATTAGATAACCTGGAAGAAATGGGTGCATTCCTAGAGATGTATCAACTACCAAAATTGAAACAGGAAGAAATAGAAAACCTGAACAGACCTATAACCACTAAGGAAATTGAAGCAGTCATCAAACATCTCCCAACAAACAAAAGCCTAGGTCCAGATGGCTCCCCAGGGGAATTCTACCAAACATTTAAAGAAGAATTAATACCTATTCTCCTGCAACTGTTCCAAAAAATAGAAATGGAAGGAAAACTTCCAAACTCATTTTATGAGGCCACCATTACCTTGATCCCAAAACCAGACAAAGACCCCATCAAAAAGGAGAATTACAGACCAATATCCTTGATGAACATGGATGCCAAAATTCTCACCAAAATACTAGCCAATAGGATCCAACAGTACATTAAAAGGATTATTCACCATGACCAAGTGGGATTTATCCCTGGGCTGCAAGTTTGGTTCAACATCCGCAAATCAATCACCGTGACATAATACATTAACAAAAGAAAGAACAAGAATCATATGATCCTCTCAATACATGCAGAAAAAGCATTTGACAAAGTACAGCATCCTTTCTTGATCAAAACTCTTCAGAGTATAGGGATAGAGGGTACATACCTCAATATCATAAAAGTCATCTATGAAAAACCTACAGTGAATATCATTCTCAATGGGGAAAAGCTGAGAGCTTTTAGAGCTTTTCCCCTAAGGTCAGGAACGCGGCAGGGATGTCCACTATCACCACTGCAATTCAACATAGTATTACAAGTCCTAGCCACAGCAATCAGACAACAAAAAGAAATCAAAGGCATCCAAATCGGCAAAGAGGAAGTCAAACTCTCACTCTTTGCAGATGATATGATACTGTATGTGGAAAAGCCAAAAGACCCCAAAACTGCTAGAACTCATACAGGAATTCAGTCAAGTAGCAGGATATAAAATCAATGCACAGAAATCAGGGCATTCCTATACACCAACAACAAGACAGAAGAGAGACAAATCAAGGAGTCGATCTCATTTACAACTGCACCCAAAACCATAAGATACCTAGGAATAAATTTAACCAAAGAGGCAAAGGATCTGTACTCAGAAAACTATCAAATACTCATGAAAGAAATTGAAGAAGACACAAAGAAATGGAAAAACGTTCCATGCTCATGGACTGGAAGAACAAACATTGTGAAGATGTCAATGCTACCTAGAACAATCTACACATTCAATGCAATCCCCACCAAAATACCATTCACTTTTTTCAAAGAAATGGAACAAATAATCCTAAAATTTGTATGGAACCAGAAGAGACTCCGAATAGCCAGAGGAGTCTTGAAAAAGAAAAGCAAAGCTGGTGGCATCACAATTCCGGACTTTCAGCTCTATTACAAAGCTGTCATCATCAGGACAGTATGGTACTGGCACAAAAACAGACACATAGGTCAATGGAACAGAATAGAGAGCCCAGAAATGGACCCTCAACTCTATGGTCAACTAATCTTTGACAAAGCAGGAAAGAATGTCCAATGGCAAAAAGATGGTCTCTTCAACAAATGGTGTTGGGAAAATTGGACAGCCACATGCAGAAGAAAGAAACTGGACCATTTCCTTACACCACACACAAAAATAGACTCCAAATGGTTGAAAGACCTAAACGTGAGACAGGAGTCCATCAAATCCTAAAGGAGAACACAGGTAGCAACCTCTTCGACCTCAGCCTCAGCAACTTCTTCCTAGAAACATTGCCAAAGGCAAGGGAAGCAAGGGCAAAAATGAACTATTGGGATTTCATCAAGATAAAAAGTTTTTGCACAGCAAAAGAAACAGTCCACAAAACCAGAAGACAACCGACAGAATGGGAGAAAATATTTGCAAATGACATATCAGATAAAGGGCTAGTATCCAAAATCTATAAAGAACTTATCAAACTCAACACCTAAAGAACAAATAATCCAATCAAGAAATGGGTGGAAGACATGAACAGACATTTTTTCAAAGAAGACATCCAAATGGCCAAACAGACACATGAAAAAGTGCTCAACATCGCTCGGCATCAGGGAAATCTAAATCAAAACCTCAATGAGATACCACCTCACACCAGTCAGAATGGCTAAAATTAACAAGTCAGGAAATAACAGGTGTTGGTGGGGATGCGGAGAAAGGGGATCCCTCCTACACTGTTGGTGGGAATGCAAGCTGGTGCAACCACTCTGGAAAACAGTATGGAGGTTCCTCAAACAGTTGAAAATAGAGTTACCATACAATCCAGCAATTGCACTACTGGGTATTTACCACAAAGATACAAATGTAGGGACCAGAAGGGGTACGTGTACCCCAATGTTTATAGCAGCAATGTCCACAATAGCCAAACTGTGGAAAGAGCCAAGATGTCCATCAACAGATGAATGGATAAAGAAAAGGTGGTATATATACACAATGGAATATTATGCAGCCATCAAAAGGAATGAGATCTTGCCATTTGCAACTACGTGGATGGAACTGGAGGGTGTTATGCTGAGTGAAATAAGTCAATCAGAGAAAGACATGTATCATATGACCTCACTGATATGAGGAATTCTTAATCTCAGGAAACAAACTGAGGGTTGCTGGAGTGGTCGGGGGTGGGAGGGATGGGGTGGCTGGGTGATAGACATTGGGGAGGGTGTGTGCTATGGTGAGTGCTTTGAATTTTGCAAGACTGTTGAATCACAGATCTGTACTTCTGAAACAAATAATGCAATATATGTTAAGAATAAAAAAGAAGGAGAAGATAGCAGGAGAGGAAGAATGAAGGGGAGTAAATCGGAGGGGGAGACGAACCATGAGAGACGATGGACTCAGAAAAACAAACTGAGGGTTCTAGAGGGGAGAAGGGTGGGGGGATGGGTTAGCCTGGTGATGGGTATTAAAGAGGGCACGTTCTGCGTGGAGCACTGGGTGTTATGCAGAAACAATGACTCATGGAACACTACATCAAAAACTAATGATGTAATGTATGGTCATTAACATAAGAATAAAAAAAATTTAAAAAAATAATAATTATTGGCAAGGATATAGAGAAATTGGAACCTTTGGGCGTTGCTGGGAGGAAAGTAAAATGGTACAGGCATCTAGAAAAAATTATGGTAGCTCCTCAAAAATGTAAACATAATATCATGTATATAATCCATGAATTACACTTCTAGGTATATACCCAAAAGTAGTGAAAGCAGGAACTTGAATAGGTATTTGTACATCAGTGTTCATAGCAGCATCTCATAATAGTCAAAAGAAGGAAACAACCCAAATGTCCATCGCCGGATGAATGGATAAACAAAATGCAGTGTATATACACACAGTGGAATGTTACACAGTCTGTAAAAGGAATGAAGTTCTAATACGTGCTACAACATGAATAAAACTTGAAGACATTAAACGAAATGAAATAAACCAGACACAAAAGAATATTGAACAATTTCACTTATATGCAGTACCTATGCAGTGAAACTCATAGAGACAGAAATTAGAGCACTGGTTACCAGGGGCTGAGGGGGGGGAGTTTTTTTTTAATAGGTACAGAGTTTCAGTTTGAGATATCTAAGAAGTTATAGAAATGGGTAGTGGTGATGGTTGCCCAACAATGCGAATTATACACTCAAGAAAGGTTCAAATGGCATGTTTTATATATGTTTCCCACAATTTTAGTTTAAAAACAACAAAAAAAAACATAGGATACGCTATTTGACAATCATCACAGTAATAAATGATTTAGGCATCAATGGATGCTAATACTGGTGGGTGAAATTATGATGGAGAACAGGAAACTTAGAGTATCAAGGTACCTCCCTTCTATTAACTGTAGAAGGAAAACAGTAACTTTTAGAGTAGAGAAACCAGGCACCTTAACCGAGTGATCACGTTCACTTCACCAGTATTAGGGGTAGTGGACCCTCTGGGCCTCCTGACAGCTTCACTTCTAGGAAGAACACAACAGTACTTCTTTTCAGCAGTGCTCCTACCAAAAATGCGTAGCCTAAATCTAATGATGAGGAAATATCATGGTAAAAGATACTACAATGAAAAAGGAAATTTCCGGTTCAACTGGCTTACAGCAAGGAAGATTTTTTTCTTTCACCAGGTGGTAAAATGGGCCCAGGCTTAGCTAATCTAGCATTTCAGATTTGTTTTTGTCTCTGGACATTTTTCACTCTGCCATCCTTAGCCTAGTTTAGCTCCCCTGTGGTTGCAAGAGTGGCCGTGGCTCCCGTGTTATGTTCCAGACATAGCAATGGGCAACGGAGACAAGGAGCTATCTCTTCTTGTACTTCTCCACTTTTAATCAGCAAGGAAAAGATTTCTTAGAAGACCCCACTATAGTTACCCTCCTGGGTCTTTGACCCAAACTGGGTCACATGCGAACCCCAAATACATCTCTGGCAAGGGGAAAGGACTGGACTATTCAGCAACTCTGTGGGTGTCTTGTGCGGAAGGGTGGCCACTCAAACCAAAACGGGGCTCTTCGGCAAGGAAGAAACAGGAATGGCTGTTTCAGGGTGAATGGTGGACCTCCAGGGTCAAGGCCATCTGCAACTTAGAATGTTAGATGATTCATTAATCAGGTAGGGGACCAAGGGTCACCATGGGGGGAGGTGAGGGGAGAGGAAATTGTAAATTACATCTGGAGGTAGGTAGACAGCAGTCGCAAAAACACATGAATGATATTGTAAGCAGAAGATATAGATCTGAAAAGAGGCTCTTTTTGTTGGTTAAAATGGGCAACTAAGGGTATTGAAGTGGTAGCAGGCATGCAATGTGAAGTGCATGAAGAATCCTGTAACCCACCTTTTCCGTAAAAACTAACAACGTCTTCAATGTTAGTGAGTAGGAATGGGAAATGAGAAAACACACGCTGAAATAATGGAACTTGGGTGGATGAGGAAAAATAAAGTTTTTCCAGGAGAAAATGAATGGACTATGTCTTGTATGTAGTTATCTTTTTAGTGCTTTAAAAACAAAAACATTCTCTGGGATTCACAACGTCCCTGTCTAGCTGAGTATAGTGCTTTATCGCCCTTAGTCTCAAGAAACCTAATCAATACCAGGCTTGCCTAAATGTAAGGCCAATTAGTCTTTTTCAGTCTTAAACACAGATGAAATACAACTGTTCATTTCCCAAAGTTGCTCCACAAAGATTTCACAAAATCTATTCAATTGTATCACGGAACACTTAAAAGATACCTCATTGTAGCATCTCAGGCTGGCAATGCCAATCAATAAAAATGAACAATTCCTAGATTCAATTTGCAGAAAACTCAATACATTTTACAGGGGGATTTCTTTGTTATGTCTACATTCTAGGCTTGGTGTTGTCCTGAACGCTGATCTTTAGGGGATCAAATTCTTTCCATTTGTCAATAGAGAAAAACATTTTTGAACAGGTTCTAATTTCCTAGCTAGTAGAACTTGTTGCTTGGGATTTAAATACATTGGTGCATTTTTATAAATAAATTAAACCACCTTTTTATATGAAGTCAAATGATGTTATCACAAGAAAATGTTTTAATCTTTTCATACACTTTGCTCATTTATTCAGTGATTGTGTATAACACAGCAAGTATTCTGGAAGGAAACAAGGACACAACAGTCAATGATGCAAACCATTGCTGACAATAATATATGACATGTATCCACTGTCCAAGGGAGGTACATCTTGTTTTTTTGTTTAGTTTTGTTTTCTGTTTGTTTGTTCTTCTCAAAGAGGTCATGTGAGTTGCCCGAGCTATTGTAGCTAAGAAGTGGAAGAGGTAACATTCAAACCCAGTTTGGATGTCTCTAGAACCCAAGTCTTAACCACAATGCTATAATGCTTCTGGCAGATAATATGTGCTAGGAAACTACAAATGTGGCCAATGAAATAGAAAAGAAATCTATGGCAGCCAACATTGCAGGGACAGAGAAGACCAAAGTGGGTATGACATTTTAGCTGAACAAGAGTTAGCCAAGGAAAGCAAGAGAAGTTGAGGGAAATGTGCAGCTAAGCAGAGGAAAATTGCGGGCAAGGTGCAAAGAAACTACAAAAGAAAAAACCCTGTATGTCTATAATCAAGAGATGAAAGGAGGGAGAAAGGGCAAGGAGCAAGACTCTACTTGCAAACCTGGTCAACAATGCAGGACTTTAAATGCAAAGGCACCTCATCCTATCACCTCAATGTGGCTTTCCTATATTCTTCTATTTTCATGAATATTGTCCTTTAGTTTTAATAGAATATTTCAATTTTTTAAGTTACCAATTGAACACAAATAAATTTAGTTTTCTTTCACTTTTCATATGTTAGAGATATGACTTGGGTTCCTGTACTATTTTTTGAAGAAAATGATTTTTGATGACGACAAATTCCACATCTTGGTTAGAGTCCTTCACTGTGAAGATATGTTTGACTGGTTTTGAAGGGGATCCTAGCGTTTTCAGCTATTTGAAAGGCACAGACCTTATGATAAGTGGGTACGTTCTGCTTTATAAACACGCTTTGACAACTGGTTGGCAGGTGGGGGCCCAGCTCCAGGCAGTGGCATCTGGAAGCACAGGCCAACCAAGAATCAGGTTCTGCAGCCCACAGCCAAGGCTTGCACTTTCAACAGGTAAGTCTCTAAAGGCACTTGCTTCTAATAGACACCTGTTACATCAAAATTAAAATAATACAGATATGGGAGCAACCTTCAGCATCAATGGAAAAAAAAAAACAACCTCCTACAGAACACTCACAGCTTCTTCCTCAGCACCTGCTGCCCCCCGCCCCCAGATCTCTTAACTTTGTGGAAAGAATGGTGCTTCTTGAATCCACTAGAGCAGTCACGTGCACTGAAGAAAGCACTTCTGCAGAATTTTGGCCCTTTTAAGTTTTTTTGTACATTGCTCAGGCTTTTTCGTTAACTCATGAAAAAGCTTGCCTTTGATCAACTTAAAATATTAACAAAGGGGGGGTACCACATATGAACCATGATGCTTTCATGTTATACTGACACTGTCCCCTTATTTGCCTACTTTACAAGGTTGTTAAAGGATTTTTAGAAGACACCTAAAGTGCTTTGAACAGCCCCTGGCTCGTGATGAGTGTTCAGCAGCTGTTGGCTGCTATTATTAAATTGGGATCCTCTCTTATTTACAATGTTTAAAATGAAGTCTTCCGAGCCTTGTCAGGTTATGGGACATTTCCCAGGCCTTGGAAGGGGGACTGGCACGACAAGGAAGGGCTAGCTGCTGGGTGATGCTGGGTAATGCTGAAGGGAGACTGAACTGAAGGGAGACGGTTATGCATGAGTCTCATTAGGGGAGCCTGACGCAGACCGAGCTGTGGGGGAGCCGGGACAAAGAGCCTGGTGCCATGACAGCCCTTGTCATGTCTGGTTAGTTGGTTACAGATTATAGGACTGGCAATTTTTCACGCAACTGCTTAATCTCTATCCTGGAGGTATCACTTTTAGATGATTTTTCTCCTCTTGACTGACACAAAGGGTTCCATGCAGACCCAAAACACACCATTGTCATCTTATTTAACTTAATACTTTGTTCCCCGGGAAGGTGGATGCTTACTCCAGCAATCCTTTCGTCCTCTTTGGCATTTTGGTGAAGTTCTTACAGTTCAAAATTTGTAAATAGTCATGCACTGTCATATAATATACTTACCCTTTGAAGGCTTGATGGGAATTTCTCTTCTCAGGTCCTCCATGGAATACTGGATCCCATTATGACCCCCAAAGAAGGGAGATGTGAAGAATGTTGATGTTTCTCAGGTTCAGCCACACTAATTTAGTACTTGGAGTTTATCTGCAAGTCATTCACAGAAATGAGATATTCTAACATAGACAGATGACTATCAAATGAGTCCCTGAATATCCACCAGGAAAAAGATGGTTTACCAAAGTAAAGTGTGTATTTGTTGTGGAGTATTATGCATCTATTAGAAAGGATGAGTTAGGTCTTTATCTATTCATTTGGAGGGGTGTTCAAGCTATGGTTTTTTTCTTTTAAAGTAGGTTTCAAGACAGTGTTTATAATCAGATCTTATGTTTGCAAAAACAGCACGCACGCACACACGCCACACATACACACACACATACACACCCCAGAGTACATTTCCATCTAGTATGTATCCATTTGAATATGTCTTGCATGCATGAGGAAGGAGAGGAAGGTGTTCAATTGCACACCAGAAGGCCGACAACACACACCTCAGAGGCTCACAGAGGGGGAGGCATGAGGGGGATCTTTTTATTTTCTTTTATGACTTTGGACAAATTCACTCATTACAAAGAACATGCTTTACTTTTGTATTTTAGAAATCTATTAAAGAGGATTTAAACAGGAAACATTGGGGCACCTGGGTGGCTCAGTCATTAAGTGTCTGCCTTCAGCTCAGGTCATGTTCCCAGGGTCCTGGGATGGAGCCCTGCAACGGGCTCCCTGCTCTGCGGGAAGCCTGCTTCTCCCTCTCCCCCTCCCCCTGCTTGTGTTTCATCTCTCACTGTGTCTCTCTGTCAAATAAATAAATAAAATCTTTAAAAAATAAATAAACAGGAAAAGTTGTTCCAACCAAAAATAAAGTTTCCCTAGAAACTTCTATTTTTTCATGATACCTCCACTCTAAGATTAAAAACCATCCTAGAAAGGTGGGGCTGGACTCTCAATCATCTATTGCTGTGTGTGTATTTCCCGATTCTTGAAAATGGCCTAACTTGGCTTGGCCTCCTGCTGAATGCCCCCAGCTCCCAAGGCAGTGCCTCCTTTCCAGGGCCTGCTTTTTCCTCTTTTTCCCCTGGCTCCCCTGATGGCAGCCTCTTCACTCACCCCATATCTCTCAATGGCCTCTTAATAACTTGTGTTGACTACCTCCAAACCTCTGGGTCCTGAATTGAGAACCGGACTTGATTCCTGCCCCTCTTGTTCAGTTGAGACCAGATCAGAGTTGCATGAGATTGTGTGCCTCAGTTTACATCCTTCCCCAAAGCAAGTAAATCTTCTCATTTCTGGGGATTCCCTTCCTCATAGTTTCCAAATTGTGGCTCCCTCCTCCTTGAGTCTGAGGATCTGCCAGGAGAAGTGGACCAAGCCTACAAGTCCACGTCAAATGAGATGCTTTCCCACCTCGTGATTTCACCAAGGTGACTGTAGCAAAGGGTGCTAATTTTGTTTCCTGGTGTCCTTCCTTCTTCTTCAGGAATAGGAACCTCAGGAATAGAACCTTCGTAGCTGGGCACTTTGCCATCAGCCTCCCTTGTGGTTAGATGTAGTTGTCTGGAGGTTCCTCAAAAAGTTGAAAACAGAGCTACCCTATGACCCAGCAATTGCACTATTAGGTATTTACCCCCAAAGATACAAATGTAGTGCTTCGAAGGGGCACCTGCCCCCCAATGTTTATAGCAGCAATGTCCACAATAGCCACACTGTCAAAGAGCCCAAATGTCCATTGACAGATGAATGGACAAAGATATGGTATATATATACAACGGAGTACTATTCAGCCATCAAAAAGATGAAATCTTGCCATTTGCAATGACGTGGATGGAACTAGAGGGTATTATGCTAAGCGAAATAAGTCAATCAGAGAAAGAGAAGTATATGATCTCACTGATATGAGGAATTTGAGAAACAAGACAGAGGATCATAGGGGAAGAGAGAAAAAATAAAACAAGATGAAATCAGAGAGGAAGACAAACCATAAGAGATTCTTAATCATAGGAAACAAACTGAGGGTTGCTGGAGGGGAAAGTGTGGAGGATGGGGGATTGGGTGCCTGGGTGATGGACATTAAGGAGTGATGTAATGAGCACTGGGTGTTATATGCAACTGATGAATCACTGACCTGTACCTCTGAAACTAATAATACATTATATGTTAATTAATTGAATTTAAAAAACAAATGAGTAATTGCCACTTCCCAAAAATATTAAAAAATAAAAAACAAAAAGAAGAAGAAGAAAGGCAGGCAGGGACAAGAGGCCCCCACCCTAAGAGGAAACCACCCTTCAAAGGATTTTACACCACTCTGGAAGGAGCCCTCCACCCTTTCCCATGTGATAGACAGATGACAAAAACCTGATTGGATGACAGGCACATGGAGGGTTAGTCAGATTAAAACAGCCCACTAACAAGCCCATAAAATCCCCTAGACTTAGAAACTCTGGTGGCAACCCTCTCAGGTCCCCTGCCTCTTGGGGAGCTTTGTACTATCACTCAAGAAACTTCACAGTCGCTCAATAAACTTAGTTTTGCTGTCCACCCCCCTACCCCCCCAAAAGATGTAGTTGTCTGAGTAAGTGTTGGGTGTTGAGATGTAAACTAAAGTACTATGTGAAGAATTCCAGGAACTCCCTTAGAGGGAGGGGGGCAGAGCTGTCTTCTGCCCACTCTCCTTTCTGTGGTCTGGACCACAACAGGAGCCTAGACCTTGAGCCACATCATGAACCATGATCCAACTCAGGGGCAGCAGGAGACAATGATGGAGAGGTCCAGGGCACAGATTTCCTTTAAGTGAAATAAAGATAACATTCCAATGTTTTGAAGTCACTGTTATTTGGAGTTTTCTGTCACATGCAGACAAATTCATCCTAACTCATACATTGAGGTTCCAAATTCTATAGTGACTGATTGCTTCTTTACTCACTGTATACGTTTTTTAATCAGCAGGTAGTTGTTAAGCATCTATTATGTGCCCAAGCATTGCTCTATGCTCTGAAGGACACAAAGAAAGCAGAAAGAGAGAGTCACAGTCCTGAAGAAATTTATATCCTACTTAGGCAGCTAAGATGGAAATAAGAAAACAATGAAAGGGCAGGAAAAGCTAGCACTGTATTTAATTAACTTACGTGACAGTGGTTGAAAGTCCAAGAGGAGTTTTTTTTTTAATTTTTTAAAAGATTTTATTTATTTGTGGGAGACAGAAAGAGAGAGAGCGTGCGCATGCATGAGCAGAGGGGCACATAAGCAGGGGGAACGGCAGGCAGAGGGAGAAGCAGGCCCCCTCTCAGTAATGAGCCTGATGCGGGACTGGATCCCAGGACCCTGGGATCATGACCTGGGCCAAAGGCAGACACTTAACCGACTGAGCCACCCAGGCGCCCCCCAAGAGGAGTTTAGAGAAATGGAAATTTGGAAGAATGACAGTAGTCTTCGTTTTGTCAGAATGGATTATTTTCTTTCTTTTTTTATTATTTATTTAAATTCAATGAACATATACTGTATTATTAGTCTCAGGGGTAGAATTTAGTGATTCATCAGTTGCATAAAGCACCCAGTGCTCATTCCATCAAGTGCCCTCCTTAATGCCCATTACCCACTTACCTCATCCCCCCACCCACTTCCCCTCCAGCAACCCTCAGTTTGTTTCCTAGAGTTCAGCATTGCTTATGGTTTGCCTTCCTCTCTATTTTTGTCTTATTTTATTTTTCTTTCCCTTCCCCTATGTTCATCTGTTTTGTTTCTTAAATTCCACATATGAGTAAAATCATATGGTATTTGTCTTTCTCTGACTGACTTATTTTGCTTAGCATAATACCCTCTAGTTCCAACCACATCATTGCAAATGTCAAGATTTCAATTTTTGTGATGGTTGAGTAATATTCCATTGTGTGTGTGTGTGTGTATATATATATTGTATATATATATTATATATATATTATATATATACACAATGGAGATATATATACACACACACACAATGGGGAGATATATATATATATATATACCACATCTTCTTTATCCATTCATCTGTCAATGGACATCTGGGTTCTTTCCATAGTTTGGCTATTGTGGACATTGCCGCTATAAAAATTGGGGTGCATGTGTCCCTTTGAATCACTACATTTATTTTCAATGAGGAATGCCTATAAATTCTATTGTTAAATGTTGTTAAATGAGTTAAGTGATTTCTCTAAAGGCCCGTTATGCCTCATTCAATACATCAGGTTAGACTTTTAAAATAAATCAAGAAATGCTAAAATGATAAAATCACTAACAGAATGCAGAATTATTGCTCAAATGATGAGAGATGACTTGAGATGATCATTGGACAGAAGATAATTTTTGGTAGTCCTTCTAAGTCTGCTAACGTGTTTCAGTTTCCCAATGGCAATGTGATGAGACTGGGAAAACAAGTCTTCTTGGACTTCCTACTGCTGGTGTCCGCACTGGACTGCCTATCCCTATTCCAGCCAGTTCATAGTCATTTATATTATTCTTGATCCGCATGATATTACTAAAACCCCAACTTTCTCCCTGCCTCTGACTTTTGTACCAGAAGCATAGATTTATAAATCATTGCTGCTCAGATTTATAAATGTGTAGCTTCAAAGCTATCTGCTCTGGAAGATTGGATTTGTTTAGAATCTCTGTTAGGAGTAAGAGACAAACTCCCTACTTCTTCCCCAGATTTTCAGAATGGGTTGGATATGGAAATGAGCCTTCTACCCGTCACATTCAGTAGTTGTGGACAGAGTAAGTCCACTAAGAGTTGTTTTCTTAAAATCCATGTCTTGCTTTTAGCCCAGATCCTCTAGAAAGCAGAGCCAGAGGCAAGGATTAAGATGCTAATATTTTATTTAGGAAATGCAAGCCAAGGGCATCAATGGTAAAGTAAAAAGAGAGGCAAGGCAGGCAGAATTGTGACACAGCATAATGGGATGTGTTAGCATGACTGCTCGAGCTGTTTTTCATTCAATGATAACAAAAAACAGCAGGTTGCTCTGCAGTATGTTTATTCACCACATATCATCTTCCAGAAAGGTTGTAAAGAGGGACTGCATCTCAGAGTAGTCCACCGCAGAGAGAAAGGAAGGGAATGCACTGGCTTAACTTCCACTCATCGCTTGGCTCCCCCTCACTGGTAGTCACCACAAGGGGAGCTAATTCCCTCACATGCCCAGGTAGTATATCCAGCCCATTGGCAGCTGCTCGGAAAGGCAAATATCATATTCTTCTGTGTAAAGTGTTAACAAAGTCCAAAAGTGGAAGGCCAACATGGTGCAGGGAGTGGGCCAACCAAGAAATCAAGAAAGAGGAGGAAGTCAGAGGGTCTGAGAAGGAGGGCAAGGTTTCAAATCTATTATATAGCCACATGCCAACTGGGCATGCTTCCAAAATTTCTTTACTATTGGCCAGCTTTTTTTGTTTGTTTTTAAAAATTATGAAGTAATTTTGGTTATGACATTTTTGATACAGTAAACAAGGGAACAAGGGCTCACCAAATGATAGGCATTAGCTAACATACCTGGGCAGTGTGAGAAGTTCTGGTCAAGATAATGCTGTAAGGTCAAGTTTTATGTTTCTGCCTCAGCTCCAAACAAAGCAGTAATAGAGGTTAAAAGTAAGACAAATTCATCCTCTATGGGACTAGAAGCAGAAGAAATACAGTCATCCCTACTGAACCTTAGAAAAAAAATATTACTAAAGGAATTCTGTAGTTTGTTTTGTTGTTGTTGTTGTTTAGAGAGAGAGAGTGCACAAGTGGGGGTGAAGGGAGGGAGAGAGAGAGAATCCCAAGCAGGCTCCAGGCCCTGCATGGAGCCTGACATGGCACTCAATCCCACGACCCATGAGATCATGAGCCGAAATCAAGAGTTGGACGCTTAATCCACTGAGCCACCCAGGTGCCCCAGGAACTCTGTAGTATTTGTAGCAAACATTTGTGATTTTTGTTTTGTTTGGTCTACCTAGAAGCTAAACACATTTCCTACTTTGGAGAAAACCAAATTTGTAGGAATAGGATGCTCCCAGTAAGGTAGCTAATGTGAAGGGGCAGTTATAATTTCTTCTCAACTCGCTCACAACTAAGACATGGTTGCATGTCTTGACTTAGCGAATTAGATGCTTCTGCCTAGAGAGTTGAATCTTGAGAAATAACATAAAAGTGATGAGGCAGAGATTATTCCCGATATGGGTGGTAGAGACAAGGAGCCTGGGACACAGAGCAGGAGCTCAAGAACAAGAGTGTCATAAGTTTGTTCCATTGGTGACCGTGCATCTTTGAAGCCCAAAAATGTAGACTTTCCATTAATCACGCAAGCTAACCAATATCCTTACAAAAAGGGTTCTTCTGCTTAAGTTAACCAGAATTAGTTTCTGTTGTTTGCAACCAAGAACCCTGACAGAGAGAGAGAGCGAGGTGCCTGGTTGACTCAGTCATTAAGCGTCTGCCTTTGGCTTAGGTCACGGTCCCAGGGTCCTGGGATCGAGCCCCGCATCGGACTCCCTGCTCAGCGGGAGGTCTGCTTCTCCCTCTCCCACTCCCCCAACTTGTGTTCCCTCTCTCACTGTGTCTCTCTCTGTCAAATAAATAAATAAAATCTTTAAAAAAGAGAGAGAACCTGAAGGAAGTAGCATGACTTAAGAAACTCTCATAAAAATAAATATGCCTGGAGTGACACCTGGCTTCCCCATACATTCTCAATTCCATTAATAAGCCTCAGAGGGGAGCTGTGTGCACTCAGACTAAATGTGTTTCTTTGTCACCTAGAATCAAAGGCCAACACATTGGAATATGATCATGCAAAGAAGACAGAAGCAAGGGCAATATGAAGACAGAGATGAAGATGGGAGCCACATGGCCACAAGCCAAGGAAGCTGGCAACCATGAAAAACTAAAAGAGGCAAGGAATCGATTCTTCCCTTGTGTGGCCTTGCTGACACCTTGATTTTGGACTTCTGGCCTTTAGAATTGTGAGAGACTCAATTTCCATTGTTTTAAGCCACCGAGTTTGTGGTAATTTGTTACAGAAATCCTATGAAACTAATACACACAGCAATTTCATTCCTAGGTATTTATCTAAGTGAAATGAGAACCTATGTTCACCTAAGACTTGTACAAAAATATTTATATGCAGCTTTATTTGCAATAGCCAGAAACCGAAAAACTCCAATGTCCCTCTGATGGGGAATGATTAAACACACTATTGTACGTCCATATCATGGAATAATGCTCAGCAAGAAAAGGGAACTAACTAGCAATACATGTAATGACATGGATGAATCCCAAATATATTATGGTAAGTGAAGGAGGCCAAACCCCAAATGCTATCTAGTGTATGATTCCATTGATTTGACATTCTGGAAAAGGCAAATCTTTAGGGATGGAGAGCAGAATAGTAGTTACCACGGGATGGAGTTGGAGAAAGGTCGACTAAAAAAGTGGCACATGGAGAAGTTTTGGGGGTGGATGACACAACAGTTCTGTATCTTGATTTTGATGGTGGGTACATAGGGATGCCTTCAAAGCCCACAGAACTATACATCAGAAAGAGTGAACTATAGATCAATTGTAAAATAAAAAAAGTAAAAATACTCCGATAAATCATCATTCTAGATTCTAGGATACCCAGGGACCTGGTAAATCAGGAATGTCACTCAAATACTCATAAATGTGGATCTTGTTTTGCCTCAAAAATACCACCGAGGAAGAGGGTACATTTCATTTTCATTTAATGCTACCAACCAAAAATATTTATTTGAAAGATAAAGTTTGTATGAGATATGCTAATAGTGGATAAGTTTCTTAAAAGAAATAGTACTTGACTTTAGCACTAAAGACCTGGAGAAAACTAATATGAAGTAGAAGAATACAAATATGTCATTTTGACAACTTGAAGGAAATGTGGTATCAAAATTTGCTCCTGGTCTATTTTTCACTTCCCTGTGCATTTAGGGCTACTTTTTTTTTTAACAAAAAGGTACACTTTGCAGTATTAAAAGAAAAAAGAGTTCAAAAGTAATAGAGAATGAAAGAGGAGATTTTAGAAAGCAGGAAGATTCAAGTAAAGGAAGAAAACAACAATAAAGAAACACAACTCCCTTCCAAAATGGATAAGAATCAGCAAAATATGAAAACTGCTGCTGAGGATCTCACTGGACCAAGAAGAAACAAACAAAATGCAGTTTGTAAATCTTGACTTGCCTTGAAGTTAATTACATCCTGCATTCAGTAGAGAGAAAAATACGAAAAATTGTTATTCTTTCTCAATTGTGAACAATAGAACTGGTTGGAGAGGTAAAAAGCCAAGATACCTTAAAAGCTAGCAAAGGAATTCTGAACACAGACACTTCTGAGTTCGGATAAAAAATAGCCACATTTCTGTACCCGGAGATTCTACAAAAGGAAGATGACTCAAGAGGAAGGAGAGGCCAAAAACAGATGACCAAAGGATGAAGAAATGGAAGGTACACATCAAAACCCTTGTAGCTAGGCAAATTGCCCTCTGGTAATCTCAAGTTTTAATACGTCATTAATGAAAGATGGAAGAAATGGCAAATGTCCGAGAACAAGTTCCAAAATGGCATGACATGAAACTCTAGATTGGCATTCCAGGCTGAAACAAGCAAATGAGAACAATATATTAGAGTTCTCCAGAGAAACAGAACCAATAAGAGATATAGATGTATATAAGGAGGTTTATTTTAAATCATTTTTTTAAAGATTTTATTTATTTATTTGACAGAGAGAGAGATAGGGAGAGCAGGAACACAAGCAGGGGGAGTGGGAGAGGGAGAAGCAGGCTTCCCGCGGGCAGGGAGCCCGGTGCGGGGCTCGATCCCAGGACCCTGGGATCATGACCTGAGCTGAAGGCAGACGCTTAACGACTGAGCCACCCAGGCGCCCCAATAAGGAGGTTTATTATTAGAAATCATTTCCTATGATTAGGGAGGGTGAGAAGTCACGTGATCTGCCAGCGGCAGAACCAGGAAAGCCACCAGTGTAGGTGCCGGCCCTGTTGCAGACCTTTGTAGTGGCACAAAACCAGACAGAGAGAGCAAATTCTGCCTTTCCCTGCCTACCCCAATAGCGTTGGGCTCCCTTCTCCATAGAAATGTGACCTTTTTTTTTAATTATGTTATGTTAATCACCATACATTACATCGTTGGTTTTTGATTCTTTTTTTTTTAAGGTTTTATTTACTTATCTGGCAGAGAGAGAGAGAGAGAGAGAGAGAGAGAGAGAGAGAGAGCACAAGCTGGGGGAGGGGCAGGCAGAGGGAGAGGAAGAAGCAGGCTCCCTGCTTAGCAGGGAGCCTGATGCGGAGCTCGATCCCAGGATCCCGGGATCATGACCTGAGCTGAAGGCAGATGCTTAACTGACTGAGCCACCCAGGTGCCCAAAATGTGACCATTTCATATATTTTGTAATAGAGATCATAATTTCTACCTCCAAGGATTGGCAGAATTATGTCATATCTGTAAAGGATTTAGCACATGGCAGTTACCTATGATGTGAGTACTGAACTGTTTCCTAACAGAATGGTAAGTAACAAATTAAAAACATTTAATAACAAAGCTAAACATTTAATGGTACAGCAAAAACACTCACTTTTAACTTGGATTTGGTCTTCTTCATTAGGAAATATCTTAAAGGTGATGGATATTAAGGAGGCCACATACTGCATGGAGCACTGGGTGTTATACAAAAACAATGAATCATGGATCACTACATGAAAAACTAATGATGTATTGTATGGTGACTAACATAACATAATAAAATAAAATTTAAAAAATATATCCTAAAACTGGAAAAGTGTAAATAAGCTTTCTTCAAAAGACTTTATGCTTAAAATATGTTGGTCAAATCATAGCAATTCCTCATTGTTTTTTATTTTTCAAATCTCCAGTTCCAGATGAATTAGAATTTATAATTACTAATATCCAAGGAATTTTGGGCAGCAGTATAGAAACCCAGGGGGAACTTGAATGAATGTCTTAATTTTCAAGAAGGGGCAGAGGTGAATTCCGAGAACACCAGACCCATAAAGAAAGAAAATGCAGATATTGAAAGCCAAGTGAATTGTTTTAACTCATAGACATGCTGCTTAAGACAATTCTAGCTCTGTTGATCAAGCAGATGTTCTGTAATCACTTAAAAAGGAAGAGATAAACAGCTAAAACCAGTGTTGATTTGCTAAGAACAAGTCATACCACACTAATCTCAATTCTTTTTTGGAGAAAGTGAATTTAACAAGAGATCTGGAGAGAACCATATATTAAATCCAGGAGCCTAGGAGCAGGCAATACTCATGACTCCAGCAGGTGGGTGGAAAGATTTACAGTTGAAGATAAGAAATGACAAAAAATTCAGAATTGAGAACTCCATGATCAGAACTAGGGTCTGAGGATCCTGGTCAGAGCTAGAAATAGAGCACACACACAGAGCTGGCCAAGCAGGGCAGTTAGTTTCTGAGACGGATATTAGCACGCAAAGTGCTATGGTCTCTGGACCATGAGGTCCATTAGGGGCAGGAGAAGATGAACTACAGTGAAGTTGCAAGAGAGTGCTGCCAACTCCATGGGGAAGGCTGGAGCTGGGGTGGCCCTTTAGAGACGTCTTGAATTGAAACAGGGACCACGCCTATCTTCTTCCCGCCATGGACCAGTCACTGGAGGTGAGCTAGTGCCTGGGGAGGGGTGTGCCTTTGGGTAATGTTGCAGCCCTTTCAGCAGAGGGCAATGCCAGGAGAGACGCCCAGCTCTTGAGTCTTCAGCAGCTGGGGGAAAAGCACCTCTGTCCTGAAGGAGGATGGTACCCACTACCCTTGGCCTGATGCTGGATCTCCACAACCCCAAGGAAGATCGCCTACAGCCCCCCTGGGCCCTGAGCAGGGCTGAGACTGGAGGCAGTGGTCATAGTTGTAGAAAAGTCAGGGACTTTTGCTGACAGATCAGCAATTTACTAGCAAGTTATAAGTTATTTCACTTCTTTGAGCTCTCGGTTTCATCTGTATTTATAGGACACTTGGGGCAGAACTAAAAGGTATAACATATAAAAGAAAGAAATAACAGTATGTGGATGATAGAGTCAGAGAGATCATTACAACTTGGAATAATAGGGTGAAGTAGAGAATATAAAATTTAAAAGGGATACATAAGAAGTTATTTACAAAAGGTCCACAGTTAAATTGCACATACACACATACACACACCAGGAGAGTAAATAATAATAGGAAATATTTACTGAGTACCAAGTACCTATCATGAGCCAGGCCGTACCCTTTGTGCTTTCTATACCATGCAACTAGATGCCTCCAAGTATTAAACCCCTTACAAGGATGATTTCCATTAATCCTCTCAGCAAACCTGCAAGATAGGAGCTTTTATTACCCTTCCTTTTCATAGAGGTGAACTTGTTTTGGGAGGGTAAGTAATTCTACCCAAGGTCACTTAACTGGGAAGAGGTTAGACCCAGGATACTGAGAACCTTGAAACACAAAGCTCTTACATGTGACCACCATACCATGTGACTCTCCAGTCTTAGAGAGAAAAGAAACTAGCATATAACAAATCACATGTTATATTATTTGATCCCCACATCAGTCAGGATATGTAAATTGCAAGTAATAAAAAATCCTATTTTAACAGATTTAAGCACAAGAGACAGAAATTTGTTCATGTAACTGGAAGTCCAGAGGTAGACTGGCTTCGAGGGTTGACTTCCTCTAATGGCTCCATCTCTGTTTTCCTGCAAATCTTTCTACTTGGCCTCCAGTGAGGTTGGCTTCTTCCCAGCTGAAAGTGATAAACTCTCAGCAGATCCAGGGCTCACTGGATCCAGAAAATAAATCCAAACAAAGATAGAAAGGGTCGTTTCCAGGAGCACACCCAGGAAAATGAGAAAGAATTTTCCCAAAGCCCCTGGCTCACTTCTACTTCCATCTCCCAGGTCAAAATTATGAACAGATCAAGGACATGAGATCATCCTTAGACAAATTGGGCCATCCCTGGGATTGCAAGAGGGGTCAGCATACCCTAAGATTCACAAACTTCCTTGAGAAGGGGTGGGTACCTGAATAAAGTTAGGGATCTTTTTGGAAGAAGAAAGGAAGAAAGAATGGGTCCTGGGTAGATAATCAACAATGTCTGGTTCAGAGAAATAAATTCTCGTCTCACCCTCCTTTTGCAGGTGATCTGTGACTTTAAAACAGTTTTTGTAAAAAAGAGCTGTGATTTTTGTATTAATAATAAATTTAATATGAGCCAAATGGATCAGATGGTTAATGTAAATGTATCAGATGGTTAATCTTGAGCTCACTGATAAGAGTGGCCAGCTTAAAAGAAGGAATAGTCTTATTGTACTCAATTCTGGTCATATTGGGACATGGTATCAACTCCAGAAGTTGCATTTAAAGAGGAATATTAAACAAAGATCATAGAGAACGTGGAAGCATAGCAATTAAGAATAGGGACCCGGGAGGTTCAAATCCCAATTCTGCCATTTTCCTCCTGTGTGAACTTCAGCAAGTTGTATAAACTCTAAACCTCAGTTTCCTCATCTTTAAAATAGGGATACTTACCTTGCAGAGTTGCTGGAAAAATCAAGAAAGACCAAATTCTGCAAGTTCCCAGGAGCATAACGTTTACTTGGATATCATGGTCTCCAGACCCCAGCTTCTGTTGGATTTGTCCAGTTTAAGAATTGCATAGAAGGTCCCAGTGAGCTCGCTTGGCACTGCCCCTAACCCACCTAGACATAAATCTTGGTCCCTTTCTTTGATTTCCACAGAAAAACAACTCCCTCAGTCTCTTGAATAAGTATCAGTGGGAACACTTGACAGACACATTCAAAAGAACGGAACTGGACCACTATTTTATACCATGCACAGAAATTATCTCAAAATTAATGAAAGACTTGAATGTAAGATCTGAAGCCACTAAACTCCTGGAAGAAAACAGTAAGCTCCGTGACAGCAGTCTTAGCGATGATCAGATTTGACTTCAAAAGCAATGACAACACAAGCAAAAATAAACAAGTAGAGCTCATCAAATTAGACAGCTTCTGCACAGCAAAGGAAACCAACAACAAAATGAAAAGACAACCTACTGAATGGGAGAAAATATTTGCAAGTCACATATCTGATAAGGGGTTAATATCCAAATCATATAAAGAACTCACACAATTCAATAGCAAAAAAAATAAAAAATAGTCCGATTGAAAACGGGGCAGAGGATTTTAATAGCCATTTTTTCAAAGATGACCACAGATGGCCAACAGGTACATAAAAAGATGCTCAACAAAAACCACAATGAGATATAATCTCACACCTGTTAGAATGGCTATGATCAAAAAGACAAGGGGTAACAAATCCTGGAGAGGATGTGGAGAAAAAGGAACTGATGTGCACCGTTGGTAGGGATGTAAATTGATGCAGCCCTGTGGAAAACACTATGGGCGTGCCTTCAAAAATTAAAAATTAAACTACCATATGATCCAGCAATTCCACTTCTGGATATCTATCTGAGTAAAACAAAAATACTAACTCAAAAAGATATCTGCACCCTGGTGTACATTGCAGCATTATTTATAGTAGCCAAAATATGTAAACAACATAACTGCCCTTTGATGGATGAATGGATAAAGATATGGGGTGTGTGTGCATGTGTGTGCGTGTGTGTGTGTGTGTGTGTGTAATATTAGTCATAAAAAAGAATAAAATCTTGCCATTTGGGACAACATGGATGGACCCTGAGGGCATTATGCTAAGTGAAATTAGAGAAAGAGAAATACCCTAAGATCTCATTTTTATGTGTAATTTAAAAAACAAAAAACAAACAAAACCAAGTACATAGTTACAGAGAACAGATTGGTGGTTTCCAGAGGCAGGGGTAAGGGGTAGGCAAAATGGGTAAAGGGAGTCAGAGGGTACAAACTTCTGATTGTAAAATAAATAAACCCTGGGAATGTAATATACAGCATGTTGACTAGAATTAACAATACTGTACTGCATATTTGGAAGTTTCTAAGAGGGCAAATCTTTCAAGTTCTCATAAAAGAAAGGAGGAAGGAAGGAAGGAAGGAAGGAAGGAAGGAAGGAAGGAAGGAAGGAAGGAAGGAAGGAAGGAAGGAAGGAAGGAAGGAGGGAGGGAGGGAGGGAAGGAAGAAAGAGAGAAAGAAAGGGAGGGAGAAAGGGAGAAAGAGATTTGAAAAAAGAAAAAGGAATTCATCAAATATCCAGCTCAAAGGATAAAGAGTTAAACAAGTATCAACAAATTGCAGGAGACTTGGGATAAAATGAAACTACCAGAGAGGAAAACGGGTCCCACAGAAAACATTTACAACCAAAATGCCATGGAGTATCTTATAGGAGATACTAGAAGATAATAGGAAATGATTCAAAAATTCTGAGAATGGAGGCGCCTGAGTGGCCCAGTCTGTTAAGTGTCTGACTCTTGATCTCAGCTCAGGTCTTGGTCTCAGGGCTGTGAACTCAAGCCTCACATTAAAAAAAAAAAAAAAAAAAAAAAAAAAAAAAAAAAAAAATCTGAGAATGATTTCCATCATAGAATTCTACCCCCAGGTAATGTATGTGAAGTGTGAAGCTGCTCAGAAGCTTAAACACGTGTGTCTCACGCAACCTTTCTCAGGAAACTACTAGAGGATGTGTCCCGCCGAAAGTGGGCTTAAGCCAAGGAAAAGGAAGAATGGGATCCAGAAAGCAGGAATCCAAAAGAGAGAAGTCAGAAGACTTGCTAGGATGCTCCAGCCGCGTCAGAGAGAAGCTATGCGGGGCCACAGCAGACGGAGAGTGCAACAAATAGCCTGGCTGGTGTGCTTCACCACAAAACTGTTTTGACTGTTTTTAACAGCTTTGTAGAACATTTCGGGGAGGAACTATTAGGGCCCATGGAAAATTAACCAAACAGAAAGTGAGATAATTACTAATTCAGCAGGGGAAGTGAGAAGTCTGTTCAAAAAAGGAAATTTAATCATAATACACTCTATGGCTAAGCTGTAAACATATTTGCATAGTTGCAAATCACACTGGATACTAATTTCATCCAGTTGTTGGGCATAGGAGAGGTATGGGAAGCAGTGGATCTAAATGAATTAAATCACTAGTTTCTTAGTAGGAAATCCATAGGAAAATCAGCAGATAAATCTAGAAGTCGTGGTGTATGAGCATGTTATTTTGGAAGTAATTACCAAAAGCAGCTAGAAGAACTGAACGTGTTCGTGTCTAGAGTAGGAGATAGGGTGGGGGAAAAGAGAGGATGGAGGGCTGCTACTTTTCCTTGTAAGTGTGATTCAGCACATGTACTACTTTGATGAAAATTAGATGTTAAAAAGTATGAGTGTATTTTGACTTCCGCAATTTCATAGATACCTAGACCAAGCCCAATTTCAATGGCAGAAAATTACAGAGCTTTTATTATACATATTTTGTTGAGAATCCTTTTTCTTCCTTTATTGATCAGAATAAGCCAAAGACAGTTTTGAGTTACAGAATTTTTGAGGAGAGGCAAACAATAATACATAGCTTTTTGAGAAAAATAGTGTCTTCTGATTTAGATTTATAGAGTTTAGGGTCATTTTTGATTTGTATAAGATAATATTTAGACAGCCAAATTTTAAAAGTGAGAGTTTCTGCTTGGAATTTGATTTTGTCCACCAGTTGAGGAATGTGTTCTTTTACCTATAAAACAATAGTCTTGAATGGGGAAATAATGTTAAATGTGGAATTTAAATAAAGGTTTTGAATAAATAATGAGTACTTGGTTTTCAGTACTGCTGGATGATGGCACATATTAGAGAAGAGTTAAGAATGGGACAAATAAACAGCTTCTGTAGGGTAAATTAAATGGGATGAACAAGACAGAACAAATGTTTCACAGATATTGAATTATGATCATGAAGCCACCCAGAATTCAAAATAATCCTAATACCACAAACCAGACTGATGTTTAGAAATCAACAGACAGGGCGCTGGGTGGCTCAGTCATTAAGCGTCTGCCTTCGGCTCAGGTCACGATCCCAGGGTCCTGGGATCAAGCCCCGCGTCGGGCTCCCTGCTCAGCAGGAGGCCTGCTTCTCCCTCTCCCACTCCCCCTGCTTGTGTTCTCTCTCTCACCGTGTCTCTCTCTGTCAAATGAATAAAATCTTTAAAAATCAAAAAATCAACAAACAACATGGAAGAGATATGAGTCACATCTATTCTTTCGTCTTTGAACATGAAAAATAATCATAGAAAGACAAAAATGCCCACTTTCACCACATGTATTCAGCATACTGTCAGAAGTTCTAATCAGAGTAATTAGGCAAGAAATAAAAGATACCCAGATTGGAAAGGAGGACATAAAATTATCTCTGTTTGCAGATGACATGAATTTATATACAGATAACTGTTAAGATTCCACCAAAAAGGGGTGCCTGGATGGCTCAGTCAGTTAAGCATCTGCCTTCAGCTCAGGTCAGGATCCCAGGTCCTGGGATTGAGTCCCATGTCTGGCTCCTTGCTCTGTGGGGAGTCTGCCTCTCCCTCTGCCTGTGACTCCCCCCTGCTTATGCATGCTCTCTCTCTGACAAATAAATAAAATCTTAAAAAAAAAAAAAAGATTCCACCAAAAAACCTGTTAAATAGATGAATTCAGCAAAGTTGATGAAACAAAATTAACACACAGAAGGTACTTGTATTTCTATACATTAACAGTGAACAACTGAAAAGTAAATTAAGAAAGCAATTGTTTAATAGAATGAAAGAGAATAAAATGCAAAGACTTGAACACTCAAAACTATAAAATATTGCTCAAAGAAATCTAAGATGATATAAATAAATGCAAAGTATCCTGTTCATCGGATACTTAATGTTGTGAAGATGACAATACTACCCAAAACAATGTATGGATTAAATACAATCCCAATAGTTTTTTTTTTTTTTTTTCACAAATAGGAAAACCCCTCCTAAAATTCATATGGAATCTCAAGGGACTCCAAATAACCAAAACAATCTTTCAAAAGAACAAAGAGGACTCATACTTCTAGATTTCAAAACTTACTACAAAGTTAATCAAAACAGTGGTACTGGCATATGGACAGACATATAGGCCAATGGAACATAATAAATAGTCCAGAAATAAAGACTTGCATTTACGATCATTTGATTTTTGAGAAGGGTGACAAGACCACACATGGAAAGGACAGTCTTTTCAACAAATGGTTCTGGAAAACTGGACATCCACATGCAAATGTATAAATTTTATACCAGACACAAAAATTAACTTAAGATGGATCAAAGATCTAAACTTAAGAACTAAAATCATAAAACTGTTAGAAGGAAAAATAGGGGGAAAGCTTCATATTGGATTTGGCAATGATTTCTTGGATATGACACCAAAAGCAAATACAACAAAAGAAAAAGTAGATAAATTAGATCTCAACAAAATTTTTTAAAGATTTATTAGCCATTCTAGAGAGTGGGGGAGGGGCAGAGGGACAGGGTGAAAGAGAAGCCCAAGCAGACACCCTGCTGAGTGGGGAGCCCAATGTGGAACCTGATCTCATGACCCCAAGATCATGACCTGAGCCAAAATCAAGAGCCAGAGGCTCAAATGACTGAACCCAGGAGGCCCTAGATCTCAACAAAATTAAAAACTTTTGTTCAACAGAGGACACTATCAAGAGAGTAAAAACACAACCCACAGAATGGGATCAATGCAAATCATATAACTGATAAGGGATTAATATCCAGAATATATAAAGAACTCTAAAAACAAACACAGGACTTGAACAGACATTTCTCCAAAGACAATACGCAAATGGCAAATAAGCACAGGAAAAGATATTAAATCATGTCAATTAGGGAAATGCAAATCAAAACCACAATAAGATACCACTTCATACCCATTAGGATAAAAAAATTGAAAATAACAAGTGTTGATGAGGATACGGACAAAATGGAATCCGGGTACATTGCTGTCAGGAATGTAAAATGGTAGTCTGTGGAAATTAGTTTGGTGGTTCCTCAAAAAGTTCAACATGGAATTACCATGATCCAGCAATTCCACTCCTAGATATATATCAAAAAGAATTGAAAGCAGGAACTCAAACAGATACTTGTACAACAATGTTCATAGCAACATTATTCACAACAGCCAAAGGGTAGAAACAACACTTTGGATAAACAATATATGCTATATACATACAATGGAATATTTTGCAGCCATAAAAAGGAACGAAATTCTGATGCATGCTATATGAATGAAACTTGAAAACATTATTGTGGTGTAATAAAATATATATGTATTAGGTCTTTGTTCCTAGCCCCTGGTGCTGAGCTCCTAAAATCCTGGTAAATTCCTGAGTGATAGGGATACCTATTTTATGCTAATGACTCCTACTTGGGTATGGTGGGGAAAGGCTAGCTTCAGGATGGGGCTAGTTATCAGGAAAACTATGTGATTAGAAGGTTAGAACTTTCAGCCCCATCCCCAATCTCCAGGGAGGGGAGAGGTCAACCAATGATGCCAAGATAAGCTTTGGGGGAGCCTTCTGGATTGGTGAACACATCATATGCTGGGAAGGTGGCACACCCAGAGAGAACATGGAAGCTTTGACACACCCCCTACTCCCATACCTTGCCCTTTTCCATTTGGTTGTTCCTGAGTTGTATCCTTTAAAATAAAATTGTAAGAATGGCTTTTTCCTGAGTTCTGTGAGTTGTGCTACTAATTATCCATCCTGAGAAGGTTGGGAGGAAATCATGGAAACCTCCAAATCTGTAGTAGGCCAGGCAGAGGCAGAAGTGGGGGAAGCCTGGAGGCCCTATTTGCAACTGGCACCTAAGTGGGGACAACCTTATGGGACTGAGGCCATACTTTGTAGGGTCTGTGTTAACTCCCTCCAATAGTTAGTGTCAGAATTTAATGGAATTGTAGGAAACCCAGTTGATGTCAGAGATTGGAGAACTGGCAATGGAACTAGGTTATCTGGTGTCAAAGAAGACACTGAATAATTCTGCTAAGTGAAATAAGCCAGACATGAAAGAATAAATATTTTGATTCCACTTATATAAAATACAGAGATTGGGCAAATTCATAGAGACAGAAGGTAGAAAAGATGCTACCAAGGGCTGGGGAAAGCAGGGAATGGAGAGTTATTATTTAAAGGCTACAGAATTGCTGTTTGGGATGATGAAATAGTTCTGGAAATGAGTAGTAGTGATGGTTCTACAATACTGTAAATGTATTTAATGCCAATGAATCGTATACTTAAAAAGGGCTAAAATGATAAATTCTGTTATGTACATTTTACAATACAAAGGTAACAAAAATATATTTTAAAAATAGCAATCAGATACAAATACAAAAACATATCCCACCTACCCTTGTAAATACTATTTCAAAGGTTCATAAATGCTATAAACTTCAGAGGGTCTCATATTTAAATTACTTAAAAGTGTAAGTATACTCCTTTGAATAAAATATGAATCTCAGAGCCCACAATGATAACATCAAGTAGGTGGGGAGAGCAGAAATTGGAAAATTCTTTCTTATAGAATGCCGACTAATAAATGTAGAATAGAGTTAGAAAATCACACTTTTGAAAACCTCATAGTAGTAATTATTTCAGGAAATAGTCAACTCAAAGATGCGAAAACTGGAGGGTGAAAGTTTGATGAGAAACAGATATTTACATAGTCTCAAAGTATCTCTCCATAAACTTAATACAAAGGAAAAATTTACAAGGAAGAAACCTGGTGGGCACCATTTTAACCACGTGATCAAAGTTATTACCGTTGCTAATGACAAAAACCAACATTATGTGCTTCCTGACATGAAACACTTGAAAGAGCACAGCATCATTTATGTAGTATTTCTGGAATAATGCATAACCTGAATCAAATCATGCAAAAACAGAGTGAAGGGTATCTACAAAACAGTCTGTCTTTTCCAAAAATGTCAGTATCATTAAAGACAAAGGGCTAGGGAATCATTCCAGATTAGTGACTAACGAGATAGGAAAACTAAATGCAAATTGTGATCCTGCTGTGAACCATGCATCAAGAAGAGAAACTGATATAAAGGATATTGAGACAACTGGTGAAATTTAAATCTGGCCTTAAGATTGGATAATACTAGATATCAATGATAGATGTCCTGATTTGGATCATTGCTCTGTGGTGCTATGAATGGATGGCCTTATAATCAAGGGTAAAGGTAAGGGGCATGGTATCTGCAATTTAGTATCAGTTCATTCAGAAGAAAACATTTAAATTATTTATAAATTTATATATGGGGGGAGGGGTGAGTGAAGAGAACAAATGTGACATAACAATTAGCCAATCTGGGTGAAGAGTATATGGGAGTACTGTGTACTACTATTGCAATTTTTCTGTAAATTTGATATTGTTTCAAAGTTAAAGTTTTTTTTTTTTTTTAAAGGATATGAAAGATTTCCCACATGTTCATGCTTCTGGAGAGTCCCTAGCTTTCATCAGACTTGTGAACACTCCCTTCAAAAACTTAGAACATCCCCTTTTATTACTTGCATTTCTATATTTGACCATATTCCCTCATTTTTCTAAATGGCACTTAAATTCAAATAGCAAAGACAAAGATCTTGCATTGAGCAAGACAGGATGGCTTCCAGTTAGTCTGAGTATCAGAGAACAAGATTTTAAGGAAAGCAGTAAAACTTAAATACTGTAAAAAAATAATAGCTTTTGCTACATTAGCAATGAATATTGTTCTTTCTTCCATTTTTAAAACCAATCGTTGCCCCAAAACATTATTCTCACTTGTTTTATAATCATTTATTCATTCATTCTGGAAATATTTATTGATTTCAAACAAACACTGTTCACTGCCAGAGGGGGGAAAAAGCTGCAAATAATCATTAATTGACTCTTTTCATTGAAATTGAAATTAAAATATATTTATTACATTAGAAAGTGAGGTTTACTCTTTGTGGTTGAGACGGATGAATACGATTGTGGGTGAAAAATGAATAAACAGTAAACAAAAAAAATAGTTTAAAATAAAATGTCACATATGCAATTTCACAAGAAAATGAATTGCAATTCACCTTTACTTTTATTTTATGTTGCTTAATTCTATATACATTACACATATACATATATACTCATTATACAAAAATTTATACAAAAATCCAAGTAATTTAATATCTAAAAAAGGAAGAGGGAGATACTGCATTTGATTTCTGGTACTCTTCCACTTAAATACTTTTAAAATTCAGATTTCAAGGAGACAACAAATCGAAAGCCATTAATTTTTCAGAAAGCTTTGTGTTCACATAAATTTATCATTCAAGTATATTTTTATTGAAACAATAAACCATTTGACTGTTTGCAAAGTCAAACTGAATAAGCCATGGTACTGAGCAAAAGCAGAACTTTCTTTAGCTCTGCTTTTATCAGCCTAGAATCAACTTCTAACATATGAAATGTAGAGCACAACAGTGATTTTTAACCTTATACTATTAAATGCCGTATTACATAGCTGACAATGCATAGCACACCCTATATGGTGTGTCTACAGATTCTTGTTAAAAAATATAATACTAAAAATAATAATGATTATTAGAAATTTTACTGTTCCTAATTTTTTTTATTCAATTTGAAAAACAGTGTATCTTTTCCATTGTGCTTGGCAACTGGACATCATACCTAAAGAAATAATTTAAACATCGTGTGGACCAAATATATACATAAACTTTTAAAAATTCTTGGTATTGTTTAATTCAGTTATAATTTCAGTTCCTTAGTTATCAATCAGGGCAAATATAAAGAATTTAAAATTTAAAAAATTTAAAATAATATGCCTCAACAAAGTGTTAGCATGTTTTTATAGAGTGAATTGTTGAGGCATAAAAACATTACATGATTCGCCCAAGGTCAGGAAAGGAATGAGAGGCGGATGAAAGAGTATTTCTTCTCTAACGTCAGTGTCTGTACTGAATTATGCCATCCTGCAAAATTAGCTCAGTGCAACAGATACAGAAATTAGATGCAGTATTTTAGGAATGTTTGTTTAACCTAAACTGCGATTATTAATGAACTTAATTTTTAAAATCTATATGTTTATTATACATTATCAGGAATTTATAAAAAGAAACATCATTTTCTGAATTATTAGGCATGTAATGAGTTACTGTTTAAATTTGACACAATTGATTGCAAAAACAAAATCAACAATACAATTTTAAACAAACAAGTTCAGTCTAGGATGCTTATTAACATTTTTTTTTAAATAGTAATTATAGAACCTACAAAATTTAGAGGACAGTACCACAGACACAAACATACTAATATAAATGGATTAAATCGTCTTCTAGTTGGTCTTTTGTTTTTTATGAAAACGTTCTAACAAAGCGCTCATAATGTTTCCCGGTATTCTTTGGTGCTTATCAATCAAAGCTTGAACAGCATTCTTTGTCTATTAAGAAAACAAAAGAAAAGCCATTATTCCTTTAGTTCTCAAAATAGATCATTTATGTTGTAAAGATTTTAATACACTACTTTCAAAAAAGTCCTTCTTAATTTAGCACCCATCTCTCCTCAAAATTAGTGACTTCCTTCTCAGCACACCCAACAGTGTAGTGTAGTCCTCATACTGATTTTATTATGCTGGAAGTAGTTAATGTTACATGGCTATTTTCTACACCAGACTGTAAGTTCCTTAAGACGTAGCTTTGTATTCCTCCAGCACCGAGCACAGCAATGCTTTGCATACAATAAACACTACAAGGAATTGAAGGAGAAAAATCAGAAGAAAAAAAGTAGCAGGAAATTTTCTAGTGGAAGTTTTACTCCTTTCTATTCATGAATAAACTTTTGTGTATTTTTCTTTCATCACTACACACCCAAACAACTACAGCAGGCAGTGCAAGAGGAGAAAGAGAGGAAAACTATGAATGAGTTGATATACTTTTTAGTTCATTAGGTCAATTTCTAGAGAGTTTAATAGGAATTTAAATTAGGTCACAGCAATGGAAAAGTCAATTAAGATATAAGAAATTTCCTAAAACTATTTGTTTTCCATTAAATTCACGACAAATTTCAATAATTTTTACTTTTAGATCAGTCTGTGGCTATCTGAAAAAATTTCTGTGCATGCACATAATGCATGTGTGTACCCACATACACACTTCCTTTTAGATGCTAGCCTTTCAATAGCCTTCTTTTTGTAAATCTTGGACCTTCATCTTTTTTTTAAGTTTTTAGTTAAATTCCAGTTAGTTAACATACAGTGTAATGCTAATTTCAGGTGTACAATTTAGTGATTCACCACTTCCATTCATTACCTGGTGCTCATCAGAAGTGCACTCCTTAATCTCCATCAAATATCTCACCCATCCCTCCACCCACCTCCCTTCCGGTAATAATCCATTAGTTCTCTACAGTGGAGAGTCTAAGCTGCATCTCTTTTAAAATATAATTAATAAACCCTAGCCCAAAGATTTATTTTAAAAATATGCCTCTCTAGGGGCGCCTGGGTGGCTCAGTCGTTAAGCGTCTGCCTTCATCTCAGGTCATGATCCCAGGGTCCTGGGATCGAGCCCTGCATCAGGCTCCCTGCTCGGCGGGAAGCCTGCTTCTCCCTCTCCCACTCCCCCTGCTTGTGTTCCCTCTCTCGCTGTGTGTCTCTCTGTCAGATAAATAAATAAAATCTTTATTTAAAAAAGTATGCCTCTCTAAAGCACAAGTTTTCACATCTGTGAAAGGAGAACTATTTCATACACTTATTGTAAATAATAAATGAAATTGCAACCATGTCTTCAGGTACTTGGCACAATGACTAAAAGTGGCTAATACAGGTTGTTTTCTGTGAAGTATATTCTTTAAATTGTATTCATGTATTTAGAAAACAGATGCTTTGGAAGCTATAACATTAGTGAAACAAGTCTCTAATCTCAAGCTCATAACTTAATAAATGGATCAAGTACAAAGTAATAAAAATGTAAGATCATTTGTAAGATGTACCTGTCATCTGAGATGTGAAAAGAAAGCATTTGGAAGTTCAGACCTGAGAGCTCATTTGGTGGGAAATGACAGGGAAGGACACATGAATGAGCCGCTCTTTGGTCTGGGTCTCCAAGGACCAGTAAGATTTCACTGACAGTGAAGGCAAAAGCAGGAGGAAAAAGTCCACAAGAAAACAACTGCCTAGGAATGGTGAGTTAGTGAGTTTGGCTGGAGTTTCAGGTATGTGTTCAGAAGCTGGGTGTACAAGGCTCTAAAATTAGACTTCAATTAAATCATGAAAGGCATTAAACACCAAGTGAAAAAGCATAGACTTAATTTAATATAAATTGAGGTGTCAAGGAAGTGTTGTGGGTGCAGAAATATCAGGGTAATGATTAAGAAAATACAACTCTTGCAAAATCACCAATGACACCTTTCTGTCACCAAACCCAGTAACATTCTTTTAATCTTACTTGACCTCTCAATCACCATTGATCTTGCTTCTGAAATTCTCATACTGGAGGAAAAGCTAGATTTTCTTCTAGCTTTCAGGCTGCTCCTTTCCAATCTTCTCTGCAGATTTATAATCCCAAAATCAGGCACTGACTTATTCTTCAAAGGTTCAGACAACTTTAATTAACTTTCATTTGCTAATGACTCCTAAATTTGTATCTCCAGCCTGCTCAGCTTCATATAGGAATATTCAATATGACTTCCCATGAATGTTTTAAAGGCACCTCAAATTCAATATCCTTAAGACTAACCTAACGTTCTTTCCCTCATACTTTGTCCTTTTCTTAGTTCCTTCCCTATTTCAGCAAATGACACTACCATGAACCTAGCCAAGTAAGCCAAAACCTAGGAGTCACCCTTAACGACTCCTGCTTCCCACTCACAATAGCTAATCCATCGGCAACATCCATTTGTTTCACCTCCCAAATACCACTCACATCTAGCCACTTCTCTCCATCTTCTTTCCACCCTAACAATACATGTATACTATATATGCATGTATATATGAATAAACCTGTATTTACATATATGTGTGGATGTGTGAATGAGACTGTAGAGAGAGAGTTAAAGAGACAGACAGAAACAGACACTGTAAATACAGAGATGGAACAACAGCTTAAGCCTGAGAGAACTTTCAGGAAATGTCCCAAGTGCCCTGTTCAGCATTAGCACACTATATTTTAATTTAGATTTAGATAGTGCTTACAAAATGGTTTTCCACAATCAAATAACTGAACAATCTATCACCCATTTTTAAATGAAATTTCATTTCTACAATAATTTGGATGCTAATAATTTTGAATTTGTGATAATCCAGGGATTATCTTACAGTTTATATTATTAACAATGAAGATTGGAAAATCATGACAATATATTCACAAAAGGAAAATTTCAAGTATTCCTTATTTCAAGTATACTTCAGTTCAAGAATGACAACGTACAATCAAAATTACGAATACGGCAACTATGTATTTAAATAAATTCCCCCAAGAAATTCTACTATGCTTTGGTAGACTACTTGTTACTTTTGGTACTGATAATAAAGTACATAAAGTAACTGGAGAGAGTAATTGAGGTATTTCAAGGATTCAGAAAGGCCTTCTTTCATACTTAGTTTAAATAGGTAAGGTTGTACTATGTTTATATATTTTAATATATAAAATATCTAATTCTACCAGTGACATGAACGTGAGTAAATTTTGCTCTCATATGAAAAAACCTCATATGAAAAATCGAGGCACTGGAATTTAACTGGAATTTTCCTTAACTGAGGAAAATAAGGGAACAGGATTCATTTAAGAGACCTGAAAAAAAGTCTGAGATCATCTAGTTCAATTTATCTGCTCTACAAATAAGGAAACCGGGACCGAGAGAAGAACATATTTATCCGAAGTGACACTGCTGCCTAGTGGTAGTGCGAGGATTATAACCCAGATCCCTAAACCTCCACACCAGGCTTTTCCCCCTCCTTCTCTATTATCTTCTATTTTGCCCATAAAAATATATGGTATTTGTAAAAAGTGTTCCTAAGTAGCTCTGACCCACTTAAATCCTAATAGACAGGAAAAAAATTTTAAAAGAACAAAACAGAATTTGGTTATATTCTACAGGAGAATGCACTGTTTGGGGGTAGCAAAAAAATGTGTTACGTTAATAGTAAAGTGCGTGCAGGTAGAAGCAACGTCACTGGGTAAGGTCTCACCCTGGTGTAAAAGCTCGTGGAGGCCTATCAGTAAGGCATCACTTCAGCGAAGCATCATGCACACAGAGAGCATGTCCTGACCCTGAAAACCAGTGTCAAAGAGTTTTGTTTTCAGGGTACAGGAGAACAATAAACTGTGAGTATATTTAATGGACCAGCAGCATAACTGGCAGTAAGTTTTCTAAGAATGAAGTTCATAGACAGGGCACATAATGTTTCTTTACTGTTCCCTTCGTGAAACTTCCTATCTATTTGAATTTCCTACCTGATTTTAATAGTCTCATCTAATATAACATTATAGCTGTTTCAGCTGTATATTCTTTTCTAAGTGTCTGGTCTTGCTGGGTCCCAGTATGGTATAGTAGGTTACCGTGATTCATTCCCTCTGCCTACCAGCCCCTGTCTTTTGGGCCATCCTTTGGGAAGAATACAGATACTGTCCCAGTAAAGTCTAGTGTGGCCGTGTGACTGCTTTGGCCAGTAAAATGTCAGTGGGAGTAAGTGAGCCACTTCCAAACAGAAGCTTTAAAAGTTCCCATTCCTGACATTTTCTTTTTACCATGGCAACATCCCACATGTTATCAGCCTGAACCCAGGAGAAAGAAGACATGGACCTCAGGGGAAATACAACATGAACAAGAAGTAAGCTTTACTGTCCTAAGCCTCTGAGATTGTTTGTTTGTTACTGCAGCACACCCCAGCAAAACTAACTAAATCATCCAGTTTTCTTACGTGTAGAACAGCAATAATAAGGTCTACCCTACAGGATTAAATCAGACTTATGCATAGGAAATGTCATCACAGATGACATGATCTTATACATAGAAAACCCTAAATACTCCATAAAAGAACAGTTAGAACTAATAAATTCAGCAAAGTTGCAGGATATAAAATCCACACACAAAACTCAGTCGTGTTTGTATACACTAACAATGAACACTCTGAAAACAAAACAAAAAACAAAAAACAATCCCATTTACAATAGCATCAAAAAGAATAAAATACTCAGGAAAAAAGGTAACCAAGGAGGAGAAAGTCTCACACATTGAAAATTATAAAACACTGCTGAAAGAAATTAAAGACACAAATAAACAGAAAGACATCTGTGTTCATGGATTAAAAGATTTAATATTGTTAAGCTGTCCATTCTATCCAAGGTGATCTACAGATTCAAGGCAATCCCTATCAAAATCCCAACAGCATTTTTTGCAGAAGTAGAAAAAAAAAATCTTAAAATTCATTTGCAATTTCAAAGGACTCTAAATAAACAAAAGAAGAAAGTTGCAGGCCTCATACTTGCCAATTTCAAAACATATGACAAAGCTACAAAAATCAAAACAGTGTGATACTGGCAGAGAGACAAATATATAGACCAATGGAATAGAATGGACAACCCAGAAATAAATACTTGCATATATGGCAAATGATCTTTGACAAGGGTGCCAAGACCATACAATGGGGAAAAGGCAGTCTCTTCAACAAATGATGGTAGAAAACTAGATATCCACATTAAAAAAGAATGAAGTTGAACTTTATCTTCCATCATATGCAAAAAATTATCTCAAATTGGATTAAAGAACTAAACATAAGACCTAAAACTATAAAACTCCTAGAAAAAAATGTAGGAGAAAAGCTTCATGACAGTGGATTTGGCAATAATTTCTTGAATATGACAACAAAAACACAGGAAACAAAGCAAAAATAGACAACTAGGACTACATCAAACCAAAAACTTCTATACATCAAAAGAAAAAATCAACAGGGTGAAAAGGAACCTGTGGAATGAGAGAAAATATTTGCAAATCATCTAATGAGGAGTTATATATAAAGAGCTTCTATAATTCAACAAAAAACCCAAATAATATGATTAAAAACATGAGCCAACACCTTGAACACACATTTCTCCAAGGAAGATATACAAATGGCCAACAAGCCTACGAAATGATGCTCAACATCAGTTGAGATAATCATTAGAGAAATGCAAATCAAACCATTGTTACAATGAGATACCATCTCACACCCATTAGGATGGCTACCATCAACAAAACAAAACAAAACAGAAAATAACAAGTGTTGGCAAGGATGCAGAGAAATTGGAACCCTCGTGTACTGCTGGTAGGGATGTAAAATGGCATGGCCAACTATAGAAAACTGTATGGATGAGGCTCCTTGAAAAGTTAAAAATAGAATTATCGTAGTGTGAAATAACTGAAAATACATATTGGTCTCTGCTCCTGGCTCCTGGCACAGAGTTCCTGAAACTCTTATAATTTTCTAAGTGATAAGGGCACTAGAAGCACCTTTTGTTCTAATATTTGGTTTCTGACTCCAGTTCCTGATGCAGTGCTCCTGAAATCCTTATAATTTCCTGGGTGATAAGAGTGTCTTTTGTTCTATTGGACTTGTGGATGGCTTCTGGATAAGGGCTGGTCACCAGAAAGACCAAACCATGATTAGAAGCTTAGAATTTTCAGCTCGACTCCATCATCCCCCATCAAATCCCAATAGTACAGAGTTCAGGGAGTTTCCAGGTGGGTGAACACATCCACACCAGGAAGGTGATGCACCCTAACTCCACAGAGGCCCTGCACTTGGAGCCCTCCCATTCTTTGCCCTACATTACCTCTTTATCTGGCTTTTCATCTGTATCCTCTATCATATCATTTAATAAACTGATAAAAGTAAGTGCATTCCTGAGTTCTGTGAGACATTCCAGCAAATTAACTGAACCTGGGGAGGGGTCATGGGAACCTCCAAATTGTAGCCAACTCAGACAGAAGTTGTGGGTTACCTGAGGACCCAGTACTTGAGATTAGCATCTAGAGTGGGGTGGGAATAGCCTTGTGGGACTGAGCCCTTACCCTGCGGCATCTATGCTATCTCCAGGTAGACAGTGTCCGAACTGAGTTAAATTACAGGACCTCCAGCTGGTGTCAGAGAATTGCTTGGTAGGGGAAAAACCTCCACACATTTGGTGACCAGAAGTGTCAGAAGTCATGTTGTGTGTAAAAGTAAAGGAGACTCACAAGTGAAAGAAAGGCACAGTACAAAAGAACTGGGCTTTTCCCTATAGGAGGGAAAAGCTGGAGTTTTTTCTTTCCACATATGATACAGCAATCTCACTTCTGGTATATATCCAAAAGAATTCAAAACAGGATCTTGAAGACATATTTGCACATCGATTTTACCTGTAGCATTATTCACAACAGCCAAGAAAATGGAAGCAACCCAAATGTCCAACAATGAATGAATGGATAAACAAAATGTGCCATATACATATAATGGAATATTATTCAGCTTTAAAAAAAGAAGGAAATCCTGTCACAGCTACAATATGGATGGACCTGAAAGACATGCTAAATGAAATAAGCCAGTCACTATGATTCCACTTTTCTATGGTAGTCCAACTCATAGTACTAGAAAGTAGAATGGAGGTTGCCAGGGGCTGCAAGGAAGAAGTGGTGAGCTGGTGTATGATTCTCCTCACATGCAGGATCTAAAAAAGATGAATTCGTGGAAACACAGAGCAGAATGGGGGTTGCCAGGGTGCGGGGGAATAGGGAGATGTTGGCCAAGGGTACAAACTTACAGTTCTAAGATGAGTAAGTTCTGAGGATCTAATGTGCAGCATGGTTACTTACAGTTAATAATACTGTATTATATGTTAGAAAGTTGCTAAGAGAAAAGGTCATAAATATTCCCACCACACACACAAAATGGTAATTATGAGGTGCTGGAAGTGTCATCTAACCTTATTGCGATAATCATTTCACAATATACACATGTATCAAATCTTCACTTTGCACATTAAACTTTTACAGTGTTATATGTCAATTATATCTCGATTATGAAGCTGGGGGAGAAAAAGAATCTTGCATTGACCATAAAGGAACCAGAATAAAATGTTGATGGATATATATGAAAAAAAAAGAGAGAGAGAGAAAGAATGGGTAGTTGGTGTTCAGTGGGTATAGAGATTCAATTTAGCAAGATGAGAAGGTTCTAGAGATTGGTTTCACAACAATGTATAAATATATATTTAGCACTAATAAAACATACACTTAAAAATGGTTAAGTAATAAATTTTATATCTTTTACAATTTTAAAACTTAAAAAAAATCACAGTATACATACAAAAGGCTGGTATAAAGTTATAATCAAAACACATTCATCCCATTCTCCAGGTGATTCAATAATATGACATTCATGGCTTTTATCTAGTTCTATACTCTCCGAAGGTGTAACTGCAAGCTGAGTGGTATTTTCTTCCTTCATGTCTTTGCAGGGATGAATATTACTGATCACTCCTGTTTTTTAAACATCCTCACCTGTTGACTTCTCTCACACAAATTTTCACTTATTCCCCACCTCTCTGCCATCTCCCTTTCTGTCAGCTTTGGGTGTTTTCCTTGGTACACCCCTTACATGTTACTTATCCTACGGTCTGTCCTAAGTCCTCTTTCTTCTCTAAGCTGCTTTGTAAAGCTCATGACTTCAGTAACTGTCTCATGCAGATAATTTCTAAATCTTCATCATCAATTCTGACCTTTCTCCCAAACTCCAGTGCAATATTTTTTAAAACCTATGCAGGGGCGCCTGCATGGCTCAGTTGGTTAAGCATCTGCCTTAGGCTCAGGTCATGATCTCAGGGTCCTGGGATCGAGCCCTGAGCCCTGTGCTGGGCTCCCTGCTCAGTGGGGAGTCTGCTTCTCCCTCTCCCTCAAATAAATAAATAAAAATTTTTTAAAAAGTATGCATATAAACATATACATACATATCCTGCAGGGAGCTATAGAATTAGGTTTCAAGTCTGGTATTTTCTATCTCTGTAAAATCTCTCAAATCTGCAGCCTGCTCTCCCTTTCAAGTAGATAAAAATATCATTATGTAATTCATTCATTCATCAAACATTTATTGAGATCTAATTAAATACCGAACACTGTGCTGGGAACTGGAGACACAAGAATTCATAGCATAACCTCTGCTCTTAAAGAGTACACTTATATGTATCTAAGTAATCACAATTTCTAGAGTCATCTTCACAAACCATTGCAGAGAAACAGATTATACATCTGCTTGCTTCCGCCAAACAAATTTGAACGAAACTGATATGAGCCATTCCCAATCAGAGGCGTATCCTAATTGAAATGTATTTGGTAGACAAATTCCTTAGTCTGATAGTTAAGGGCCTAAAAATATAGCTCCTACTTACTTTTCCAGTTTCATCTCAACCAAACCCTACCCATCAAGCTAGTGATTCCCCAATTGTTATTAAGTGCTACTGAAGGAAAAATAAGGAGAGGGTTTTGGTCAGGTGAGAATGGAAAATGTGTTTTGAAACAAAGTTAAAAAGACCTCTTTGTTGCAGGGCTTCTTAGAACCTTTAATATGTTAATGTGTTTTGCAAAATCCCTGGAGGAGAATTTATCAGGCAGTTTTTCCCAACCCTGCTGTTCTAACCCCCTCAGACTGCTCACCATTGTTGGTACATGGTCAAACTTCCCTACCGCCATTTCTTTGTTCATACTCTTCCTCCAACCCCAAGTCCACATGTCCAAGTCACATCCTTTCAAGACCCACCACAAATGCCCTCATTCCAGAAAGATTTTCCTATTTTTTCCTTCACAAAGCAGTATTTTTCCCCTTTGAGCTTCTACTGTCTCACTCAAATTCAGCCTCCATATTGCTTCCAGTGATCTTTGCAAACGCAAACCTATCACACCATTCACCTATTTTCAAGAGCACCACATGCCGCCCCTGCCCCGGCTTTCAGGAAACAAAATCAATTATAGGCCATCATAGTCCAGACCCGTCCTGTGTTTCTAGCCTCATCTTCCATAACATATATTCCTTTTAGCTATAAAAGACTACTCTCAACTCCCCAAAGATTTTATGCTGTATCATATTGCCATCCATTTATACATTCAGTTTCCTCTACCTCATTACTCTCTGTCCAGCTAATTCCTTGTCTTTCCAAACTGAATTCAACCATCATCTCTCTCAAGGAGGCATCCCCGATCTAATTTAGATATCTTTCCTTTGTGCTTCCATAATACCCTAAGACAGCAGTTCTCAATCAGGTGAGATTTTTCCCCGCTGGGGGTTACATGAAGAGGTCTGGAGGCATTTTTTATTCACAATGAGTGAGGGTCACGTGAGGATGGGGAGTGCTACTGGCATCTAGTGAGTAGAGGTGAGAGATGGTGGTAAGCATCCTCCGGTGCACAGCACAGGCCTCCACAACAAAATGTCAGTAGCACCCAGGTTAAGAAACCTTGCTGTAAGCACACCATTGTGGTTAATGCATCACCATATAAATGCTGATTTGGTTCTTCAGCTCCCACACTGGACTGCAAGTTTCTAGGACGACAGTATTCACTATTGTTAATAATGTTAATACCCAGCATTCACGGAGCACTTACTGTATGTCACTGACTGTTCTAAACAATGATCATGTACAATCTCACGTAATCCTCAGGGACAACTGTGAGTGGGTCCTATTCTCTTCCCTGTTCTGCAGACTCCCTGAGGTCACACAGCACACAAATAGTGGAGCTAGGAACGACCTGATTTCATAACCCACACTCTTAAAAACTATTCCATTTTTCTGCCAGGATATTTCTATCAAACAAGAACAATACTTTCTTTTTATGGAAGTCACCTCTTTCTTCTGGACATCACTTATGACACTTTTTAATTACCAGTGCCAAGAGCCCCAACCTCTCAGCACTTGTGACATTTTAAAATGAGTGGTTCTTTGTTGCGGGGGGCCATCCTGGGCATGGTAGGAAGTTCACCGGCATCCCTGGCCTCTACTCACTACATGTCCGTAGCCCCACCACCTCCCAGGACCTGCCTGTCATGACAATAACTAAATATCTCGAGACACTGCCAAATGTCCCCTAGGGAAAAAGCACCACTGATCTCAAGAACATGTCTGTGGAATTAATGAATTCAATCTTAATATAATAACTGAAAGTAAAAATCTGTTCAAAGATTAAGAAAGAAAGAATAATTTACCTTTTCAGCTAATTCTTCTGCTGTTATCTTTGGATCATAGGGGATAGGATCACCTAAATAGGTGCGTAATTTCACTGGAAAACCACCATACATTGGAGCAAACGGATAGCGGAATTTTTCATAAAGCCACCTAAATAACCCTGTTTTAAAGTAAACACAATTATTTTAATTGGTTAAATATTCTGAGCAACTGTGAACTTTCAAATTAATAATTAATAATGTAAGACTTAGAAGAAGGTAGCAAACAGTATCACCTCCTGGCAATTAACACAACGTTTTTTCTTAAAGATGAGCTTTTCATCAATTCTAACGAATGTAGCACATTAATGTAAGATGTTAATAATATGAGAAGCTGGAGGGTGGTGAGAAGCTTTATGAGTACTCTTTGTACTTCCGCTCAATTTTTCTGTAAAGCTAAAAATGACCCCCAAAATAAGGTTTATTAATTTTTTTAAAAATGAGCTTTCAAAAATATGAGAATTTTAAAAGGCAAACCAATTACTATTATTACAAAACCATGGGTAAAGACTGCAACCAAAAGCTAGAGGCTAAAAAGTTTAGAGACTCACAAATAAAGACTTATATGAATAAAAGAAAAAAAATAAAAGCATAAGATAAATTCACATAAACATGAAACTAAAATGCACCAACAGGTAAAGAAAAAACATTACGGTAAATTAAGAAAAATGCAAAGAGTAGCAAAGAATTACTAATGCTAACGACCAAGTATGAAATTTAGCAAGATTAAAAGCAGTAATAATGTAAAATAAACTGGAGGATTAAGTAAAAAAAGAAAGTCAAAAAGCAGTCAACAGTAATTTTTAAACCACTTTATAATTAAAGAAACAAAATTAGGAATAATTTCTGTTATGCAACTAAAATTCTGAAGAAACAACCTGAGAGAAAATTAGAAGAAATAATTCTACAGCAACAGCTAAACCTCACATCAATCTGCCTTTCCACCTTAAATTTGAAAAAAAAAAGGGAAAAAATGTTAACACCTAAAAAAAGTAATAGAATATCAACAACATACCAACATTACACATAAAAGAAACAACAGAAGTTTAAAGTTTTTTAGGAGGGGATCTGTATGTGGATAGGAACAATATAGTGCTAGGGATATAAAATATAGTCAATCAAATATATAAACCATAGGGTATAAAAACAAACTGAAAATCTCAAAATAAAAAGAAAACAACAGAGAAATTGCAAAGAAAAAGCACTTCTAATCGTTATCACTCCTATAACTACACTCAAAGCTTATTTTGTTACCCATAAATTAAAGTTAGGCAAAAAGAACTTTACAATATAAATGTATCATGGTTCAAAATATTTAAAAAGCAAAAAACAAGAAGTAACAGAAATGAACCAAAGCAGACGATATATCCTTAGGTTGTTAATCTTAATTCAGTATCATATTGTCATCCATTTTTAAAGCTATAACTTCTTCAGCAGTGAGTTAGGAAGATAATCTGGGCAATGGGTACATTTGTTCTAAACCTCAACAGCGTGGTTCAACCAAGGAAATTAGATAACTCACTCTGTAATTTTAAGAAGCCTATGAAACAAATAAGCTTCAGTATGTATGTGAGACTCTTAATAAAAATCTAACATCTAAGAACTGCCATTACTTAGAATCAGTTATCATTTAGACTTTAAACAGAAAAACATCTAAATAATATATCCATTATCTAAAGTAGTAATACAAAAGAATTTCTTAATAGTGTTCAAAAGCCCAAGTATTTCAAAGATTATATTCTAAACATTACATTATAATTAGAAAAATCGTATGAATCAGAACTTACTTGTTCCTCCAAGTGATCTAAATCCTTCTCGAATATTTTGTGTAAACATAGGAATAATGGGCTAAAGAGAGAATTTGAATTAAAAAATAAATATATTGATACATTCAATATCTCCACTGAGTCAATAATGCAAAATTTTGAGGGCCTGTTCAAGATTATGAAAATGAGGTATTTTTAAAATAAAGGTATACTTTTATTACCAGTGTGATTTATCAGACTAAATTTAACTTGATCTGTAAAAACAAAAATTGGAAACACTACCCTCTAGTGGTAACACATAATATTTCATTTACCAACTTTCCTACCTTCCACATAAACTCTTGACCCTCAAAATAAGATTGCAGTAATCATTAATTTCATTAAATATAATTAACGTATAGTGTGCTCACTGGAGAAAAAGTTACAAGGTAGATATTCCCTCTATGGGGAAATTTATATAAATTTAAATGACAGGTTTTGGCAAGATGCTGTCACGGAACTACGGAAACACTATTTTTTCGTGTGTGAGATTATTAAATCTAAAAATTTTGAACATCAATGAAAAGTATGACTGCAAAAAAAAAGGAAAATATATAAAACAATTCCTTTTAGCATTAATTTTAGAGGATTTCTGCTCACAAGTTCATGGTTTTTATTGTTCCATGAATATCTGTGATTAAGTATGATTTTTTAAATGGAGACCTTAATTAAACGTCCTAAAACAATGATGAAGCAGCAAACGATCATATAAGGAGGTTCCACCCTGGTGAAACTGAAGTAGATAAAAAATTGAATAAAAACATTTTAAAATGCACATAAAATACATTGAATTAAATGATGTTTTAGAATTTAGAAAACTGAGTATCACTTTACTTACATTCTACCATCAGTATTTGCCTAATACAGAGTTATCTGCCTTAGTGAACAGGGTTTGAGATATTTAAATAAGTTGACACTTAAAGAGCCACTCTTACTCAGCTGTGGAAAACAGTAAAATATGGTGGACTGAAGGAAAGGAACTACAGGTAGAGCTTTCTTCATAAAACGTATTACCTCACACAGAACTACTGATCATTTATTTAGTGTATTTCTCCCCTCTCCAGAAAGAAGACCTCCAACAGCAGAGACATTGTTTTGTTTACTGCTGTATCCCCAGCACCTGGAATAGTGCCTGGAACAGACTAGGTGCTGAAACAAAGTGTGATGGATGAATTAAAGAGGAACGAAGACACACGACAGAGAGACAATGCACATAATGTAGTTTGTATTCTCTGAATATAAAGTGTCGGAAACAGGCAGCAGCAATCTTAAAACCAGTTTGGAAAAAAGAAGTCAGGTAAAGAAAGGCACTCTGATGGAAGAATTTAAAGTTTCATGGTGTTAATTCACAAAGCTAAAACATAAAACACTGACTCTTTCATACAAAATTCAGATTATGATCTAGGAAACCACCACTAGTTTTGCGAAATAGTGACTGCTGACATCCTAATGTTTTAAAGAGTTATAAAATGTCTTTAGAGTTGAGAACATAAAATGCCCAAAAAGGACCAGAAACCTTTCAGCTCGTATATATACCCTTTGTCTTCTCTGACCAGTACTGCTGGATTTATGTCTGACTGGCATGAACCCCTAGGTTCATACTGAAGCATGCACTTTATAAAGACTCTTCAGGGTACATACCACCCTTTAAATAGCTTACTCTCCAGAAGCTCGATATATCTAGAACCTACTAAATAGGAAAATGCTTACCCTAGCAGGCTCAGTATTCCAGGCTAGAGTCTGGGCATATGGTTTCTAAATTTGCATTCAAGCTAACAGCCTTAAAGCTATAAGCATTACTTTATTACAACTTGATACTGAAGTACATTATCCATTCCTTTCCTTGTACACCTTTTGCATATAAGGTATTAGCATAAGTAACCTAGAAGTAAATTATTTGCATGTATACATGTGTCTCCTTATGTATGTGTGTGCACATGTGTGCAAGAGAAAGAGAACGTGTATTTTGTTAAAACTATTCTTGGGGAATTAGTTTAATATGGTCTTAGAGTCTAAACTTTGCTCCTAAAAATAAGTGAGCACCAATGGACAAGTTACTTACCATGTCTATGCTTCAGGTTCTTCACGTATAAAGTGGTAACAATAATAATTATACTATCTCAAAGGTTATTTTATGGATTGATATAATACATATAAACAATTTTATTAAAACAAATGTTGGGGCACCTGGGTGGCTCAGTTGTTAAGCGTCTGCCTTTGGCTGAGGTCATGATCCCAGGGTTCTGGGATCAAGCCCCACATCGGGCTCCCTGCTCGGCAGGAAGCCTGCTTCTCCCTCCCCCACTCCCCCGCTTGTGTTCCCTCTCTCGCTGTGTCTCTCTCTGTCAAATAAAATATTTAAAAAAAACACACACACAAATGTTATCTTCTTTTACATCAGTTATTTTCCAACTTGAGTAAATGGGCTAATATTTTTCCAACATGAAGTTCCCTAAAAATTCTCAGCAATTTCACAAATAAGAGTGACTTAAATTATATTAAAAAGCCTGTAACTTTCAGATAAACCTTAAACATTTTTTATCAATATTGTGTGAATTTGCATTGACAATCTAGGTTTTTCCACTTTAATTTGTTACTATGCCACAATTTAAATATAGTTATTCCTCCAACAGTTTTAAATTTTTACCCAAAGCTTATGATGATTTCGTGAGGACTATGAAGGGGTTTTCCCGATGGGATACTTGTACCATTTACGACTATCTCTATATATGGTTGAAAGAGCTCCCTCACGTATCTGGAAGGTCCCTCTAATCTCAAGGTCAGCAGACTCACTGTGAAATGCAGTCAGGGATGGCAACAGCCCCGGCTGCCTGTGGTCCTGAACTGTATGCTCTGCTCTGCTTCTCCCTTGCTGTATGACCCGATCCCTCCATCCCTTCATCTCTCTGTGCCTGAGTTTCCTCATCTGTAACATTGGAATAATTATATATGTCACCTACTTATGGTAAAAGTACTGACATAAAGACTTTAAAAGCACTACAAAAGGTTGGGGTGGTACAACAGTTATCAAATGTACAATGCTATCCTGTAAATCAACAATGTTAAGGATTTCTGGCTTTAAACTTACAAAAGGGTGTTTATAAAATGTTCTCAAGTTTCATACAAAAACCTTAAATCATCTAGATTATCTTAATTATCTAGAAACTCTAGCAAAGATTGAAAAAAATAGTTCCTTTCTCTCTATAATTTCTTTCTTTCCGGCCTTCTTCCAGGCAATGTTCCTTAAATCTGTGAAGTTAAGGATGAGAAATTAGAATCTCATGATCAATTTATATAATTCCAAATCTATTTTTGTCATTTTTACCTTTAAACTTCATAAGAAATAATCCTTTCAAAATATAAACCTGAAAATTAAACTATCTTGATTAGGGTTTTAGTTTTTATCATTGCTTTAATAGACATTACTTTCATTACCCTTAATTTTTGTACAATGGTGCATATATCCTTTTGTACTTTATATTCATATATTCTAGAATTTTGTTTTATACAACAGCACTTAAGACTTTTTGGGAAATAAAATGTGCTGTGAATTAATTTTCCGTATCACTAATACTATTAACAAAATGTTAAATTCCAAATGTCCCTTTGTAGTAGTGCTTAATATTGTGTTAAAAAAACCAATTCAATTCAATTCAAATAGCCTACTAAGTGCTAGTCACTGTACTAAGCGCTAGTCATTGTACTAAGGACTCAGAATATAAAAAGATGATCTTGTCCTTAGGGAGCTTATAATCTACTGTAGGATAAGAATGTTTAAATTTTTATGTTGTCTATTATTAAACACTTGGGCAAGTACATTAACTCTTATTCTGGGATCACATTACTAAAGCACTACAGCAATAACTTCTAGTAGTTATGTGTACATGTGTACAGGAGAGAATAAAGCTCAATGCATTTTATTTTAACTCTGTAGTTAAAAAAAAGAAAATTTCCATTTTTCTCCAAATAGTGGTCTTGGGTTAGAATGAGTCATCCATAAACTCTTTCTTTTTAATCCTGTATTTGCAAGATGAACAGGCAAGCTAAGGGTGCATACTGGTCTCTATGTAGCAGCAATGGGTACACAAAAAAACTGAGACATCAAAGTATTGGCAACAGTCTCTAACTAATTGGCCTGGAAAAAGAACACCGTGCTGTCAAAGGTCCTACCATTTCTTTTTCTGACATACAATCTAAAATGAAAACAAAAAACAAAGAAGAAACATTCCATAAGTAATAAATAAGTGTTTCATAGGATAAAGTACAATATGGAGACCAAAAAGTTGAGAATTACTTTCCAAAGCAAAAGAAAAGGACAAAATGGCTTTCACATTCTCCAGTCTACTAAGGAGAATAATTACCGTGGATCCCTGAGGAACATTAATTTTATTGACTAATTCTTTTAGAAAATCTTTTTAAAAAAATCTAAATTACACTAATATCTATTTCTCATCTTTATTCATACTATCAGATAGCTGATCAAATTTGTTGATAAAAAATAATAGGAGTTATGTATTATTCAAGTCCTGTTATTATACAAATTGGTCACAGATAAAAGAATTGCAATGAAACCAACCAACAACCATCACTGAAATATGCCAACTCAATCATACCAAAGGCTTAAAATACATAGAACTGAAATGATTATACTTTTGAAAAAGGTGTAACTGAAGGAATACAAAAAATTTTACAAATCTAGTTAAAAGAAGCTGGATTTTGAAATGTAAAATAAAACTTGGATGGATATTTGCCAAATTTCCAGATTGAGTTTTTTAAGATGGCATCCCAAGCTCAAGGAATATTTCTCTATCGTTAATCTTACAAAGAGTACACTGATTTTTAAGTAGAGCAATGAAAGTATCTAAATTCTTATATATTCTGGCCCACTACATAAGCATTTATTTTAAATTCAACCTAGCTTTACTTTAATAATTAGTTTTACACAACTCACCACTTTTGCATCAATTGCAACCTGAGCGAAGCCTTTACGATTACCCCAAATGATGTTGTAGGTTTCATCACTAATTAGGGCTTCTCGAACTCCACCTGGTGAAATAGCTAACAAGTGACCACTCCTCAGAATTTCAACACATTTTTCTCTTGGTCCATGTAGAGCACAAAATACATCAAGTAATAAACTAAACCCTGTAAGAAACATTAGCATGAAGATATATCTTAAGTACTTCTTGTCCAATTCTTCAAGACAAAAATCTTTACAAGCTACATAAATATCTATACTTAAATCAGTAAATTCCTTTTTTTTTTTGAAATCAACAAGAACTCTTATGGTTTACATAAGATTAACATTGCTGGTTAAGTAATAGCTATGTCTTATTGATCACCTCCTATTGATCATCTCCTCAGCAATCACCTACTACTCGGGTTACAGTACATATTCAAACTCTGAATTAAAACTCACAAAATCCTTGGAAAACAGGGATTCTGATCCCCATTTTTCAGACAAAGAAAGTTGGCTCAGAGGGTAAGTATCTTGCTCAAAGTCACACACCTAGCCGATGGCAGGGCAGAGATTCCAGTCCAGGTATGTTTAGTCCAAAGCTCCTTCCACTGCATCTCAGGGCCAAACACTGTCTACAGTATTTATTAGAGCAATCAGAAATGATATCCCATCAGCAATCACAAATCTAATCTTCCTTCAACCCTATAAGAAAAAGAATCACTCAAGAGAATGTAAATCTGACTAAACTTAGCCCTACCAAAATTGGCAAGCCATAACCAAATCTGCTGAAATTAAAAGTTAGATGATATTAATCCCACAATTAAATTTTTTAAGTCAATAATAATAGCAAAATCACTAAGAGTTTTTAATAAAGTGATGGTTTAATTCAGTAACAGCCAATTCCAAGTCTTAATATTATACAGTTTTTCAAAGCACAACTATTTATGGATCAAAGAAATAATCCTATCGGTAATTAACTATTTTAACCAAATCCTAAACCAGAACTTTGGAGGACTGATGTTATTGTAATACATTATTTTTGAGAATGGGAAATATGAGTAGTGAAAACTTCTCACAGGTTTAAGGATCTGAAGCAAGATTATAAATATTATTAAGATTGAAATAATATTCACCCCATATTATATTAAAAGCTCATTGACTTAACGGGATGCATTTTCATAATAGGTTTCATAAATTACAAGATCAGAAAGGGGAAATCTTTTTAAAAGCCAAGTGCTAAATAAAAATATTCACATTATATTACGTATAAAAAGAAAAAAAATGGAAGCAACCTAATATTCTATAAGAGAAAACTAGTTAAGTAAATATTTTAGTCATACATTAAAATTATTCTTTATAAAGCATGGTAAAATATTAATGCTAACATTATATTTTTTTTAAAAAGAACATAAAAGAGTTTGCCTAACATAAAAATATGCAAATTAAAAATGAAGTATAATAAATAAAAACGATAACTGTTTATGTTAGGGTGGTAAGATTAAAATGATGTTTTCCTTTTCTCTAGTTTTCAAATTTATAATAAAGTGATCATATTGCTTTCTAAAGAAAAACCTTTTCTAGCCAATTTAGCTTATACAGACATAAGGATACCCAAAACATTAACCATGTCTATGAAAGCCACTGAGTAGACTCTTATTTAATTCATTGCTTGGTGTTTGTCTCTCTGGTTGATGGGTGGCTTTGGGTTTTATTATTCTAGGGGACATACTATAAGCTTTGTTGGCTTATTTCTGGTCATTCAATGACAAAAGAAAATAAGATTTATTACCAATGAGTTTATTTTAGAATGGCTTTTTTAAAAACTGTTTAAAACTATTTGGTTAATTAATCTTTTTAAAAAAGGTATAAAGCCTTTACGAACAGATTAAGAATATAGTCCTTAATTTTAAGAGTTATAAGTCTAGACGGCAAGTGAAGTATGATGAAGACATACAGACTCTTTAGGATAGGATTTCTGAAGCAATATTATTATATGAAGACAAAATATATCCTGGTTGATTTTTTTAAATAATTTTGATATGCTATAATACTGACAGTAATCAAATTACTATGAAGTTAAACTCCAAAAATCAATATCTCATTGAAAAATTCATCATATGAAAAATCAACTACCTTCTATACCAAAATATAAATTACATGGCAAAAGTTACAATTTATTTTTTTAAAGTGGAAGTTCAGCATTTAACTTAGAAAAATAATGACTAAATACCTGTTTATAAAGCAAAAATTAGATAACATTTTTGACCATAATGTTTTTATATTTAGATATACTACCTAAATAGCATAATCAGATACTCCCAAATTAGAGCTAAGTGCATTACCCTAAAAAGGCAAAAAGATTTTCCAAATGATACTAGAGACCTCAAGGATACAGACTTTAACATAATTTGATCATGTTAATTAAACATTTTTATATCACTATCTACAGTCAAAGTTTACCTGGGATTTTAAAGACAAAGTGATCAGCTACTACACGGCAAGTTCTGCCTTTATGGATAAAAATTTTAGCCATGAAGTAGTAAAAATCTATAGGAATAGCTCCATGATAAAAAATTATAAGTGCTGGTCCTTCTGGTATTTTTTCCATCCCATGAACTTCATAACCTGTTAGAAAGACAAAATACAGATGCTTAAAATATATTTATTAGTTTATTTACACTAAAGGACGTTTACTAACTCAGAAAGTCAGTCTTTTCTTATACAAGTGCATGAGCCTTCCTCTTTCTCCTTCCCTTCTTGCACAAATCAGTCCTACAGCCATTAGGTGGGCCAGAGTCAAGTCTGGGGTGGAGGGGTGGCCTGGAGTGGATGCTGGAGCCAAGGCAGGGTGAGGAGGGCATCCACATGAGGTGGCCCAGAGTCAAAGTCCAAGCAGAGTTGTGAGTGCACCCCCACAGGAGGAGAGCCTAGAACATGGTGCTGGGGCTTGAGTGGGAAAGGGAGGGGACCCGTGGGTGGGATTAAGCATGAGTGTTAGAGGATAGTATGCAGACACTTCAGCGGCCTAGTATGGGGTACCAGCCCAAGTGGGGTAAGATGGTGTCTGTGAGCGGCAAAGAATGGCGGCAATGATAAGAGGTTGGTTACATATGTGGGGTTGGTCAAATGAGTCTACACATTAAGGATAACGTGAGCCTGGTTTTTCACTGTTGGAGAAGGTAGCTACAAAAACAGAAAAGGAGAAAACTAGAATAAACTCGAGCCATAAGAGAAGCTCGCTCCTACCCTAAAACTAAGAAAAAGCAGTATGTCAGAAAGCTGAGGTTGCTCTCTCAAAGAGATGAATCGACAGCTCTAATGGGTGACAAGCTCCCCTAATGAGAGACAAACCAAGGATGGGAGGAAGACGTAGGTGCCCTAAAAGTAGACAAATAGAAAATAACTGAAATGTTAACAAATTTAAAGGCCAAGTGCAGGTGACCACTGAGTGTAGAATCACCGGGAATCCCAGATACAAACAAGACTTCACACTCACTAACATTCCTCCACAGGACTCAGTAGTTGCTTACAAGAAAAAGCAGGGCCATGGCAGGGAAGAGACCCAAGAGAGCCCCTGCAAATAGTATAGAGAAAAAAACCCCACTGGCTTCTCAGAAGCTTCCCTTGGAAAAGCAAAACCTGACACTGGGAGAGGTGCAGGAAACTCTTCCATCCCTTCTAAGAAAAGGGCATATACAAAAAGCATCTGATGCTGGAAAGGCCAGAACTCACTCCCCTCTCCCCTCACGCTTGCCTCACCCTACCACTCCACTCTCAGGCAGAAGTCCACCACTGCTAGGAAAGGGTAGAAGCCAAAGGATGAGGTAGAGAATAGGCCCAGGTTCTAAAATAACATCAAGCAGAGATCTGCTACCACTCGGAGGAAGAGCAAGAGACTTGCTGCCAACCCCAAACTCCCATGTACACAAGGCAGAGTTTGCCTTCCACGGGGAAGAGGCAAAGGGACATTGAGAAAGCCTCACACCTGAGCCTCAGGCAGACAGGACCTGTGTACAATTCTGGCTAAACCAAGAAAATTGAAGAGTTGCCCATCATCCCCAACCCACCACAAGCTTCACATGGAGTTTTAAGCAAAGGCAAAGAGAGACCCCCTCTGTGGCACAAGTATACTGGATTGAGGATGGAGAAGGAAGATGGAGAAAAACCCTCTGGCACTCCAGGCCCTATACTAATGCACAAGGTAGCAGCAGGATTTTGTAGTCTGTGCTGAACTGAAAGTACCTAGAGCTACAATAAAACCGAAACCCAGTTTAATTACAGTGTAGGCTGAATTAAAGTCCACCCGACTCTAATGGCCTGACATCAAAAGGTCAATTTTCAGTTTTAAGTATTTACCTCATTCTCTACTGTTCTTCTACAAGTAATGCCCAGAATTCAATAAAAAGAAATTATGAGACATACAAAACATCAAGAAATAAATCCATTGTCAAGAGATTGTTTAATCAAAAGAACCAGACCCAAATGTTTAAATTATTAGATAATAACTTTAAAATAACCATGGTTAATATGTTAAAGGACTTAGCAGAAAAGTGAACACATACATAATCAGATTAGAAATTTCAGCAGATGGGGCGCCTGGGTCGTGAGGTAGGTTGAGCATCCTACTCTTGGTTTTGGCTCAGGTCGTGATCTCAGGGTCGTGAAATCAAGCCCCATGTCGGGCTCTGCACTCAGAGTGGAGTCTCCTTAAGACTCTCTCGCTCTCCCTCTGCCCCTCCCCACTACACACACACTCTCTCTAAAATAAATAAATCTTTAAAAAAAGAAAAGAAAGAAATTTCAGCAGATAGAAGGAAATTATAAAAACAATGAGTCTAATGGAAAGCCAAATACTTGAATGAGATCTAAAGATTAGTAACATATCCATGTTAATTTCCTGATTTTAATGGTTTTGTTGATGTTAAATATGAGAACATCCTTATTTGTCAGAAATATACACTAAAAGTGTATATTTAAAGAGAGGATAATGTAGGTTCTTATAGTTAAATGATTTAGGAAAATAAGTTCTTTGTATAATACTTGGAATATTAATTTTTAAAAAGACTATGAATAAAAGCAATAGTCATTATTCCTTCTATGAAAAAACATATAAGATCTTAGAATCATAGAATCTATAAAATATAAAGAACCTTTGGGTTCCAACCTAATAGACAATATTAAAACTTAAGACTATCTCTGGTTGTTAATCAAGGCTATTCAAGGAGTTACACATCTGTGAAACATCAAGCATATTTTATTGAATCCTCTAGTTTCTATAACATAATCTGGACCCTTCTGTGTAAGCTTGATACAGAGTAGTTTAATAGGAGTATGAGATTCTACTTGTTACCAGCAGGTTGTAAAAGGGGGAAATCAACAGATAAAGGGGACTAGAGAAGAGGGCCAGGGCAGGAGACATCAATTAAGTTATGGCTTCCCTGAGATAACACAATCTAGAGTAAAATTTAACAGTTGGTCATAAAATAATTCATTGACGGCCTGCTTTGGCATATTAAATAATTCATTGATAAAAATAAAACTCTTAAGAAACTCTTGACCCAATGCAAAATAAAACATCATTTAAACTGTTATATCCAAATGGGTAACTTACTAATGCTGCAAACTTTTGTTTCATTCACAAACACATAAATTATACTTTAGAAATTCCCATTTTATTCATCAAAAACAAAAATGATTTATAAAATCTAACTACTACATGCAGGGGAAAAAACTGTGATGAGAAATTTGAACTAGATGTCAAGAAAACATCTCTCCTGTACTACAAGTGAAATTAAAGACTCGTGCCACCCCTTATCTCTCCTTCCTGCCACATTGTTAACCCTATTCCAAGTCACTATAAGGGGAACAAGAGTTTCAGTAAGACAAGCAAATGACAAGATGAAAGGTTGGTGGAGATGGGGAGGGGGATGACCTCTGGAGGCTTCCTTCTAACATGACCCAGGTTTGCATTGGCTTCCTGTCCATACTTTTTTTCTCCTCCGCCAGCTAAAGAGATTAACCTGCCTACTGCCCTTTACACTGCTATATCAACACATTTTTTTTTAAAGATTTTATTTATTTATTTGAGAGAGAGAGAGAATGAGAGATAGAGAGCATGAGAGGGAAGAGGGTCAGAGGTAGAAGCAGACTCCCCGCTGAGCAGGGAGCCCGATATGGGACTCGATCCCAGGACCCTGGGATCATGACCTGAGCCGAAGGCAGTCACTTAACCAACTGAGCCACCCAGGCGCCCTATCAACACATTTTTTAAGGCAATCCTGTGCTATTGGTGTTTGTGGAGAACATATAAGATTTAAGTAAACTCCACCAATGCTTCAGAGGAAAATGTCCTGCATATTTTCTCACAAGAGTTGTAACTTATACTCTGGGTAGCAGATGAAATGTGAGCATGGCTCTAGTCATAAGATCTGTTTTTCCTTCCCATCTCACTGATGTCAGGTGTCACGTGGACCTCAGGCTCAGCTGGTCCCAGCAAAAAGAAAAAAGCCTACTGAACAGCCCATGAGTCAATGAAGAAATCAAAAGAGAATGAACAATACCTTGAGACAAATGAAAATGGAAATATACCATAACAAAACTTGTGGGATATAGCAAAAGTGGTTCTAAGAGAAGTTCACAGTGATAAACGCCTATCTCAAGAAAATAAAAAAATCTCAAAAAAACAACCTAACTACACCTCAAGAAACTATAAAAAGAACAAAGTTATAGAAGGAAGGAAATAGAGTGAGAAGGAAATAAGTGAAATAAACACTAAAAAGACAATACAAAAAATCAATGAAACCAAGACATGGGGCGCCTCGGTGGCTCAGTTGGTTAATAAACCTTTGCCTTCCGCTCAGATCATATCCCAGAGTTCTGGGATTGAGCCCCACATCTGGCTCCCTGCTCAGCAGGGAGTCTGCTTCTCCCTCCGCCCCTCCCCCTGCTCATGCTCTCTCTCTCTCTCTCTCTTGCTCTCTAGCTCCCTTTCAAATAAATAAATAAAAATCTAAAAAAAAATCAAGAGATGGCTCTTCGAAAAGATAAATGAAACTGACAAACCTTTAGCTAGACTCATAAGAAAAAGAGTACTCAAAAAATTAAATCAGAACTCAAAGAGGGAACCTTACAACGATACCACAGAAATACAAAGGATAAGAGACTAGTATGAATAATATACGCCAAGAAACTGGACAACCTACAAGAAATGGATAAATTCAACCTTCCAAGACTGAATCATGAAGAAACAGATAATCTGAACACACCAATTACTAGTAAGGAGATTGAATTAGTAATCAAAAACCTCCCAACAAAAGTCCAAGACTAGATAGGCTTCACCAGTGAATTCTACCAAACGTTCAAAGAGGAATTAATACCAAATCTTCTCAAACTCTTCCAAAAAATAGAAGAGGAGAGAACTCTTCCAAACTCATCTTACAAGGCCAGCATTACCCTGACACAAAAACCAGCCAAGGACATCACAAGAAAAGAAAATTACAGGCTAATATCCTTGATGAACATAGATGTAAAAATCCTTAACAAAATATTAGCAAACCAAATTCAGCAATGCATTAAAAAAATCATATACCATGATCAAGTGGAATTTATTATAAGGATGTAAAAATGGTTCAACATCTGCAAATCAATGTGATAGACCACATTAACAAAATGAAGAATAAAAATTATATGATCATCTCAATAGATGCAGAAAAAGCATCTGACAGAGTTCAATATCCATTTATGATAAAAACTCTCAACAAAGTAAGTACAGAGGCAACATACCTCAACATAATAAAGGCCATATATAACAAGCCCACAGTAACATCATACTGAATGGTGAAAAACAAAGCTTTTCCTCTAAGATCAGAAATAAGACAAGGATGCCCACTCTTACCACTTTTATTCAACATAGTACTGGAAGTTCTAGCCAGAGCAGTTAGGTAAGAAAAAGAAATAAAAGGCATCCAAATTGGAAAGGAAGGAGTAAAACTGTATTTACAGATGACATGATATTCTATACAGAAAACCCTAGACACTCCATCAAAAAACTGTTAGAATAAACAAATTCAGTAAAGTTGCAGGACACAAAATCAATATAAAGAAATCTGTCGTGTTTCTGTACACTAATAACAAACTATCAAAAAGAGAGATTAAGAAAACAATCTCATTTAAGATTGCATGAAAAAGAATAAAATATCTAGAATAAATTTAACCAAAAAGGTAAAAGACCTATACACTGAAAACTATAAGATACTAATAACTGAAGAAGATACAAATAAATGGAATGATATTCCATGCTCATGGATTGGAAGAATTAATATTGTTAAAATGTCCATACCAGCCAAAGCAATCTACAGATTCAATGCAATCCCTATCGAAATCTCAATGGCATTTTTCACAGAAATGGAACAAGCAATTCCAAACATTTATATGAAACCATAAAGGATCCCAAAGAGCCAAAGCAATCATGAGAAAGAACAAAGCTGCAGGCACCATCTCAAACTATATTATAAAGCTACAGTAATCAAAACAGTATGGTATCGAAATAAAACCAGACACACAGATCAACAGAACAGAACAGAGGGCCCAGAAATAAACCCATACATATATGGTCAATTAATTTTGTCAAAAGAGCCAAGAATAGGCAATGGGGAAAGAATAGTCTCTCCAATAAACAGTGTTGGGAAAACTGGATGGTCACATTTAAAAGAATAAAACTAGACTACTATCTTCCTCATTCACAAAAATTAACTCAAAATGGATTAAAGATTTGAACATTAAGACCTGAAACCACAGAACTCCTAGAAGACATAGGCAGTAAGCTCCCTGACATCAGATTTGGCAATGATTTTTTAAACCTGATTCCAAAATCAAAGGCAACAAAAACAAAAATATACAAATGGGACTGTATCAAACTAAAAGCTTCTGTACAGCAAAGGAAACCATCAATAAAATGAAGAGGGAACCTACTGAAAGGGAGAAGTTATTTGCAAATGATATATCTGATAAAGTTAATGTGCAAAACACACAGAACTCCTATAACTTCCCCCCAACTCAAAAATAGCAAAAAAAAATCCATTTAAAAAATGGACAGAGAATCTAAATAGACATTTTTCCAAAGATATACAGATGGCCAACCAGTACATAAAAGATGTTCAACATCACTAATCATCAGGGAAATGCAAATCAAAACCACAATGAGCTATCACCTCATATCTGCTATAATAGTTATTATCAAAAAGTCAAGAAATAACTGTTGGCAAGGATATGGCGAAAAGGGAACCCCCATGCACTGCTGGTGTGAATGTAAATTAGTGCAATCACTATGGAAAACAGTATGGAGGATCCTCAGAAAGTTAAAACTAGAACTATCACACCATCCAGCAATTCCACTTCTCGGTATTTATCCAAAGCAAACAAAAACACTAATTCAAAAAGAGATCTGCATCCCCATATTCACTTTAAAGCATTATTTCCAACAGCCAAGATATAAAAACAACCTAAGTGTCCATGAATGGATGAATGGATAAAGAAGATACAGCATATATACATACAATGGAATACTATCCACCTAAAAAAAAAAAAAAAGAACACTATCTTACATCATCTGTGACATAGATGGACCTTGAGGGCATTATGCTAAGTAAAATAAGTCAGAAAGAGAAAGATAAATACCGTATGATCTCACTTATATGTGGACTTTAAAACAAACAAACAAACAAAAAATGAGCTCACAGATACAGAGAACAGACTGGAGGTCACCAGAGGCAGGAGATAGGGGGTGGGCAAAATGGGGTCAAAAAATATAAACTTTAGTTATAAAATAAATAAGTCATGGTGATACAATGTATAGCATGGTGACTATAGTACTACTGTATTATACATTTGAAAGTTGTTCAGAGAATAAATCTTAAAAGTCCTCATCACAAGAAAACAAAATTTTTGTCACTATGTATGATGATGTATTTTAACTACTCATTGTGGTGATCATTTCACATATATACAAATATGAAATCACTATGTGTACACCTGAAATATGTTAATTTTATCTCAATTTTTAAAAAGGAATAAAATTATAAAGTGATACAGAAATTGTTCTGGCTATTACTATTTTTTCATGTCATAAAAGAAACACCAACTTTGGTTTATACTCCAATTCATTCAATTAAATAAAAATGTAGACATTTTTCTCTAAAAAAAACCCCAAGACAAGGGAAAAAAAACACGCATTTAGAGGCCAATGGCAGAATTAGGCTCAAAGTTAAAGGAAGCCAAGAAGGAAGGAAATCTCAAGTGACTAGAGCAGAAAAGGAAAGGAAGCTCCTAAAGCCATACTGCCCCGCACAGAGCAGCTGTCCCAAGAGGCCTGCCGTTCATGTGTAACAAAAGTCCAGAATATGAAAATCTGAAACTATCTGTTTCTTTCCTTAAGTTTAACCCCATTTGATTTGCTAAGAAACAAACCTGAATAATAAAGACTTCAGTGTAAATTTTAGAGCAGGAAATTCATTTTTGAAGTAGTCTATAATGTCTTCACCCAACAGATGAAAGTTAAATGTGGTAACTGTGATTCTAATATTAAAAGAATAAAGTACTTAGTAATATCTCAAATGGACTTAAAAGAATGTTTTTAAAAATTGAATTTAATGGTATTTTGAGATTATGTATACTTTTAACTTTTCTTTCTAATTACCTAGTTCTAATTCAAGTAATTGGATTTACTTTTGGCTCTACAGAACAATCACTGAGGTGGTCTCAAGTCCAAAAGAATCAACTGTTTCATCAGATAAATTTTTTTAGAAATAAGAAATACTTCTTTGAGGGATACTACACAGAATATTTCTGAGGTTCCTTCTTGCCTTCCAGCATATTAAAAAAAATTTATATAATTGTACTTATATAATACCAAATCATCAGCTGAAAGCAGAAATGTACAGTTAATTCAATTATTGACAAAAACTATGGTTTACCACAGTGGCAATAAACATGAAGTCCAAATATTAAGCGGTGTCACTCTTAAAGCAAAGATGTGATATACCACTCACTGCTCAGAAAGCATCAGATTACACTCCAGTCCAACATTTTCAAGGTCTTTTAGAGCCCAACTGCGTATCAAGTGTTATTAGTAAAATTCTTTCATGAATTATATGGACAAAAGGTGGCTCCCTAAAAATACTTTCCCATCTTTGTGCTTCCATTCACGTGACTGCCTCTAAACGGAATGCTTCCTGTCCAATGTTTCCCTGTCTAGCAGAAGTAGAAACATTAGGGGCATCTGGGTGGCCCAGTTGATTAAGCGTAGGATCTTGGTTTCGGCTTGGGTCATGATTTTAGGGTCATAGGATAGAGCCCGGTGCTGGGCTCCACACTCAGCATGGAGTCTGCTTGGGTTTCTCTCCCTCTACTCCTCCCCCCTGCTCTCTCTCTCTCAAATAAGTAAATCTTAAAAAAAAAAAAAAAAAAAGTAGAAACTTAAGGACATTTTAGTTCTTCCTTCCTCAAGACTCCGTATTTACCTGGTCACCAAGTCTATGTTTTACCTCCAAAACCTCTTAAATCTATCACTCCCTCTTCCCAATGTTAGCTTCAAAGTGCAGTCCTATCATCTCCTGCCTATAGTATACCAATACTTAGGGGATTTCATGAACAATACAAGCTCAGATAAAGTAATCACAATGGCAATTAATTGTCACTGTCCATCCAACCACTGTCTGGGGGGGGGAGCAGATTTTGAGTAGTATGGGCCCTGGGCCCAGGTCACACAGTGGTGGGGCCAAGGTGTAAACCCACATTTCTCTAACTCCAAAGTCTGTGCTCTCGCCCTATACTGTAACTTGTACTACAGATTTGTCCATACTAAGCTACATATGTGATTTGTAAATGCTGGTTGCAATCTATTAGTGAGTTATGAAATCACTTTAGTGAGTTATGAGCATTTTTCTTTTTAAATAAGAAAGTAGAATAGAAAATAAAACAGATCACTGTAGAAAGTACATATACTTTTCATGAAATAGTATGTGTATATATATATATATATATATATATATATATATATGTGTGTGTATACTTGGTAGCAAAATGCATTTCTTACTAAAAATAATAGTAAAAACTGTAATGGCCTAAAAATAACTTCAAAATGCTAGGGACTCTGAACATAGGTATGTTAAGTTGAACTTAATAATGATCAAATACAGACAATGTATTTTGGTGCCTTCCAAATTATTGGAGAGAGATGCTCTTTCGGGTGCCCGGGTGGCTCAGTTCATTAAGCGTTCAACTCTTGATTTCGGCTCAGCTCATGATCTCAGCGTCATGAGATGGATCCCTCGGTCGGGCTCCATGCTCAGCAGGGAGTCTGCTTGAGATTCTCTCCCTTTCTCTCTCCCACTGCCCCCCCGCTTGCATGTGCTCTTGCTCTCTCTAAAATAAATAAATAAATCTTAAAAAAAGATGCTCTACAATTATGATAGCTAACATTTATTAAACATTTAGTATGTAATAGAAATTATGCTAAATACTACTTTACATGAAATTTCACTGAATCCTTAGGAAAATGAGGTTCAAAAACATTAAGTATCTTGTTTGAGGAGAAAGGTTACTTACATAGTTTTAAGTGGTCCCCCCAAGATACTTATCAATTACAAAATAAAAGATAGCAACTTTATGGTGGAGAAACCCAGAGACACCTCCTTAGCCACATAATCAAAGTTAGTATCACTAGTAATAAGACATATCAACATCATGAACCTCTGATATAATGCACTGAGAAGGACACATCATTTTTGTGGTATTCTTGTCAAATATGCATAAATATGCATAACTTCAGTCTCATTATGAAAAACATCAGATCTAAATTGGGAGTCTACAAAATAATTGAGCAATCCTCTTCAAAACTGTGAAGGATATGAAAGACACACACAAAAAAACAAAACACCTAACTAAATAACCATCATAGATTGGAGGAGACATGACAACTAAATGTAGCATGGGACTCTGGTACAAGGACACTGGTGAGAAAACCAGTAATACTTGAGTAAGACCTGTAGCTTAGTTAATGGTATTGTACCATTATTAAGTCAATAACTGTAGAAATGGTTATGTAAGATGTTAACATTAGGGGAAGCTGGGTGAAAAATATGCATGAAAAAATATATTTTTGCAACTTCTCTGTAATTCTAAATTTTTTAGAAAAAATCATAATGGTTGCAAAAGGCAGGGAGGAGAAAGGAGAGGGGGAAGCGGGAAAAGGAGTTAGGTAACTTGTCAAGGCCAGCAGTAAGTAGATGGGGAGAACCCGGTTTTAAGCTCAGGCAGTCCCTCACTCAATAAAAGACAAGAGAAGAGGTTAAAGGAAATGCTTTTCCAGCTGAAGTAGAGAGGGGATGTCTCTTAAGACCTCAATTTAATTAATAGACTTCACTACATACAGTTTAATTTATAGGACCTTTTAGTGAATAAAATGTATCTACTTCTTTATGAAATAATAATAAAATATAAAGTAAAAGAAAGTTAAGTTTGTGCTATTATGGCCCATTTAAAAAAAAACTCTAACTCGGGGCACCTGGGTGGCTCAGTCATTAAGCGTCTGCCTTCAGCTCAAGTCATGATCCGGGGTCCTGGGATCAAGTCCTGCATCAGGCTCCCTGCTCAGGGGGAAGCCTGCTTCACCCTCTCCCACTCCCCCTGCTTGTGTTCCCTCTCTCTCTGTCTCTCTCTCTCTGTCAAATAAATAAAATCTTTAAAAATAAATAAGTAAATAAATAAAACTCTAACTCATATAACATAAATAATAAACCATAAACCAGCCTACTTAATCAAACCATCGTATTTTTCAAAAATTTTGTATTGCCAATGAATTTAACCAGTTATGACGGCATTAGGTAAGCATACATATTTTCAGACAATGAAGTAAATTTCCCTTGTAAAACAAACAAAATAAAACAAGATAAAACAAACAACTAAGGGGCACCTGGGTGGCTCAGTCAGTTAGGTTCAGGTCATGATCTGAGTGTCCTGGGATCAAGCCCTATATCGGGCTCGCTGCTCAGTGGGGAGTCTGCTTCTCCTTCTCCCTCTGCCCCTCCCCCTGTTCATGCTCTCTCTCTCTCTCTCACTCAAATAAATCTTTAAAAAAACAAAACAAAAAGCCCCAAAATGAAATATTCCTTACTTCCCTAAGGTGAAAGTTACAGTCCTCATCTTTACAGTTGTGCTAAAATATATACCTTTTATTTTTCTCAAAAACATCTAGATATCTTACTGAGGACTCTTCCTGATCCTATTAATTTTCAGGGGAAATATTAAATATTAAAAGTCCAGCTTTTAAAAATATTCATATTTTCTAGGAATAATTTTTTTTGAAAAATAAGTCAAATTTTTTAATAGTTTAAAAGCTAACTTGAGGGTAGGGATTCCATCGACCTACCACCAAGCAAACTGCCTAGAAATGTAGGTATTTAAGAAACATCAAATTAATATTTTTTGATTTACTATAGGCATTATGTTATGCAGCAAATAAGAATCAGGAATTTTTTGAAAAATGACAGAACACTTAAATTATGTACAGTATGACATAAAATACAACTTCAAAACAGAAAACACTGGATAGATTCTTATATAAAGATACTTATAGTGAACAAATTGTAAGTGATGGTTCAACAGGTAACTGACTAAATTCATTAAGATTTACAGAGTTCCATGTAGTCATTAGAAGTCACTAAGGCTTAGTGACATGAAAAATACTAGTTGGCGGCACATATAAAAAATCATAAACACACCACAATATTAACAAAATGCAATTGCAATAGTAAATTTTAAGTGACCATCATTTTCCTTATTTTTTTTGCCACTTTTTTTTTACAATAAACATTTTTATTAGTTAAAAAATTCCTTTGAAGATTCTTTTAAAAAGCATGAATTAAAACTGATTTGATACCAATACAAAATCCAAATATGCACACAAATGCCTTTTATATATGTCACTAAACAACATGGCAAAGAAAATCATTTTTTCCAGTTTTATTGAGAAATAATTGGTATGTATCACTGTGTAAGTTGAAGGCATACAGTATCATGGTTTGAATTACATATTTTGTGAAATGATTATTACCACAGTAGGTTCAGCTAACATATATCATCTCATATAGATAAAACAAGAGTAAAGAAAAAAAGTTTTTCTCCTTGTGATAAGAACTCTTAGGATTTACTCTTAAAAACTTTACTATATACCGTACAGCACTGTTAGCTATAGTCACGTACATTATATCCCTACAACTTATTTATCTAATAACTGGAAGTTTGTACCTTTGACCACCCTCCTCCAATCCCCCTTCTCCAACCTCTGCCTCTGATAACCATAAGTCTGACCTCTTTTTCAATGAGTTTGGGTTTTTTTCTTTTTTAGATGCCACATATAAGTGAAATGATACAGTATTTGTGTTTCTCTGACTTATCTCACTTAGCATAATGCCTTCAAGGTCCATCCATGTTGTTATAAATGGCAGGACTTCCTTGTTTTTTTAATGGCTGAATAAGGAAAAATCACTTTTAAAAAGAGTATCACTTATCCTAATAAAATATAATGTCAAGTTACCATAAAAAAATTAAAACAGACTAAGAACTATATATTTTACTTCCTCTGAGCCATAAATGCATATTTAAAAATACCTCGGAAAGCTCAATACTCCACTCTCCGCAGAAAATCAACAAAGAAACAAGAGCTTTGAATGACACACTGGACTAGATGGACCTCATAGATATATACAGAACATTCCACCCTAAAACAACAGAATACTCATTCTTCTCGAATGCACATGGAACTTTCTCCAGAATAGACCACATACTGGGTCACAAATCAGGTCTCAACCGATACCAAAAGACTGAGATTATTCCCTGCATATTCTCAGACCATAATGCTTTAAAACTGGAACTCAAGCACAAGAAAAAATTTGGCAGAAATTCAAACACTTGGAAGCTAAAGACCACTCTGCTCAAGAATGTTTGGGTCAACCAGGAAATCAAAGAACTTAAACAATTCATGGCAACCAATGAGAACGAAAACACATCGGTCCAAAACCTATGAGATACTGCAAAGGCAATCCTAAGGGGGAAATACATAGCCATCCAAGCCTCATTCAAAAAAATTGAAAAATCCCAAATTCACCAACTAACTCTACACCTTAAAGAACTAGAGAAAAAGCAACAAACAATGCCTAAGCCACGCATTAGAAGAGAAATGATTAAGATTAGAGCAGAGATCAATGAATTAGAAACTAGAAACACAGTACATCAGATCAACGAAACTAGAAGCTGGTTCTTTGAAAGAATTAATAAGATCGATAAACCACTGGCCAGACTTATCCAAAAGAAAAGAGAAAGGACCCAAATTAATAAAATTATGAATGAAAGGGAAGATATCACGACTAAGACCAAGGAAATAGAAACAGTTATTAGAAATTATTCTCAACAACTATATGCCAATAAACTGAGCAATTTGGATGAAATGGATGCCTTCCTGGAAAATTATAAACTGCCAAGACTGAAACAGGAAGAAACTGACAACCTGACTAGGCCAATAACCAGTAAGGAGATTGAAGCAGTGATCAAAAACCTCCAAAAAACAAGACTCCAGGGCCTGATGGATTCCCTGGGGAATTCTACCAAACTTTCAAAGAAGAAATACTACCTATTCTCCTGAAGCTGTTTCAAAAAATAGAAAGAGAAGGAAAGCTTCCAGACTCATTCCATTAGGCCAGCATTACCTTAATCCCCAAACCAGGCAAAGACCTCATCAAAAAGGAGAATTTCAGACCGATATCCCTGATGAATATGGATTCCAAAATCCTCAACAAAATCCTAGCTAATAGGATCCAACAATACATTAAAAGGATCATCCACCATGACCAAGTGGGATTTATCCCCAGGATGCAAGGGTGGTTCAACATTCACAAATCAATCAATGTGATAGAACACATTAATAAGAGGAGAGAGAAGAACCATATGGTCCTCTCAATTGATGCAGAAAAAGCATTTGACAAAATACAGCATCCTTTCCTGATTAAAACTCTTCAGAGTATAGGGATAGAGGGAACATTCCTCAAGTTCATAAAATCCATCTATGAAAAACCCACAGCGAATATCATCCTCAATGGGGAAAAGCTGAGAGCCTTTCCCTTAAGATCAGGAACACGTCAACGATGCCCACTCTCGCCACTATTGTCCAACATAGTACTAGAAGTCCTAGCAACAGCAATCAGACAACAAAAAGAAATAAAAGGTATTCAGATTGGCAAAGAAGAAGTCAAACCCTTTTCGCAGATGACATGATACTTTATGTGGAAAACCCAAAAGACTCCACTCCCAAATTACTAGAACTCATACAGCAATTCTGTAATGTGGCAGGATACAAAATCAATGCACAGAAATCAGTTGCTTTCTTATACACTAACAATGCAACTGTAGAAAGAGAAATTAGAGAAACGATTACATTTACTATAGCACCAAAAACCATAAGATACCTCGGAATAAACCTAACCAAAGAGGTAAAGGATCTATACTCTAGGAACTACAGAACACTCATGAAAGAAATTGAAGAAGACACAAAAAGATGGAAAAACATTCCATGCTCATGGATTGGAAGAATAAACACTGTTAAAATGTCTGTGCTACCCAGAGCAATCTACACCTTCAATGTCATCCCGATCAAAATTCCAATGACATTTTTCAAAGTGCTGGAACAAACAATCCTAAAATTTATATGGAATCAGAAAAGACCCCTAATCGCCAAGGAAATGTTGAAAAAGAAAAACAAAGCTGGGGGCATCATGTTGCCCGATTTCAAGCTATATTACAAAGCGGTGATCACCAAGACAGCATGGTACTGGCACAAAAACAGACATATAGACCAGTGGAACAGAATAGAGAGCCCAGATATGGACCCTTAACTCTATGGTCAAATAATCTTCGACAAAGCAGGAAAAAAGAGTCTCTTCAATAAATGGTGCTGGGAAAATTGGACAGCCACATGCAGAAGAATGAAACTCGACCATTCTCTAACACCATACACAAAAATAAACTCAAAATGATGAAAGACCTCAATGTGAGACAGGAATCCATCAAAATCCTAGAAGAGAACATGGGCAGTAACCTCTTTGACATCAGCCACAGCAACTTCTTTCAAGATACATCTCCAAAGGCTAGTGAAACAAAAGCAAAAATGAACTTTTGGGACTTCATCAAGATAAAAAGCTTCTGCACAGCAAAGGAAACAGTCAACAAAACAAAGAGGCAACCCACAGAATGGGAGAAGATATTTGCAAATGACACTACAGATAAAGGGCTGGTATCCAAGATCTATAAAGAACTTCTCAAACTCAACAACCAAAAAACAAATAATCAAGTCAAAAAATGGGCAGAAGATATGAACAGACACTTCTCCGAAGGAGACATACAAATAGCTAACAGACACATGAAAAAATGTGCATCATCATTAGCCATCAGGGAAATTCAAATCAAAACCACACTGAGATACCACCTTACACCAGTTAGAATGGTAAAAATGGACAGGGGAAGAAACAACAAATGTTGGAGAGGTTGTGGAGAAAGGGGAACCCTCTTACACTGTTGGTGGGAATGCAAGTTGGTACAGCCACTCTGGAAAACAGTGTGGAGGTGCCTCAAAAAATTAAAAATAGAGCTACCCTATGACCCAGCAATTGCACTACTGGGTATTTACCCCAAAGACACAGATGTAGTGAAAAGAAGGGCCATATGCACCCCAATGTTCATAGCAGCAATGTCCACAATAGCCAAACTGTGGAAAGAGCCGAGAGGCCCTTCAACAGATGAATGGATAAAGAAGATGTGGTCCACATATACAATGGAATATTACTCAGCCATCAGAAAGGATGAATACCCAACTTTTACATCAACATGGATGGAACTGGAGGAGATTATGCTAAGTGAAATAAGTCAAGCAGAGAAAGTCCATTATCATATGGTTTCACTTATTTGTGGAACATAAGGAATAACATGGAGGACATTAGGAGAAGGAAGGGAAAAATGAAGGGAGGGAAATCAGAAGGAGAGATGAACCATGAGAGACAATGGACTCTGAGAAAAAAACTGAGGGTTCTAGAGGGGAGGGTGGTGGGGGGATGGGTTAGCCTGCTGATGGGTATTAAAGAGGGCATGTATTGCATGGAGCACTGGGTGTTATATGAAAACAATGAATCATGGAACACTACATCAAAAACTAATGATGTATTGTATGGTGACTAACATAATAAAATAAAATTTAAAAAATAAAAAAGTAAAAAAAAAAATACCTCAGAAAGATAAAAACACCTCAAATTATATTCTACTACAAAATAAGCTTAGTGCTTGAAGTTATCTAAGTTAAATCATGTTTCCTGAAATCGAAATAAACTCAAATTTCTTTTGATATACATTATCCTGAAATATAGGGGATGTGTATTTGGGAGGGGGATATATATTCCCAACAAGTATTGGAAACAATGCCACTTAAGTTGTGTGTGACCGTATTAAAGACAATAAACCAAAAGCAGCCTACAAAGATGCAGTCTCTGCACATGTACACGTCTGATATGCTGAAGTATCATCTTGTCTCATGTAAAACAACCATAAAAGGGTATGAGAGTTGTAATGACTGGCAAGAGCATTAGTGTTAATGAGTAATATTCAAAATTCAATACATCAAAGGCATATGGCTCCTGTTTGCAAACCTGCTGAATACCACTACTTTTGACCCTGAATTCCCAACCTAGGACAAACTGACCACACAGCACAGATCACAAGAGGACAGGCTCTGGAGCTGAGGTTGTATCCTGTCTACTTCCTAGCTTCCTAGTGTGTCTTGGGCAAATAACAATCTCTCTGTTCCTCAACTTCCTCACAAAATCTGTAAAATGAGATAAGATGTAGATAAGATCTATTCTAAGTTTTAGAAGAATGTATGTTAAACATTCGACAGCGTCGGGGCGCCTGGGTGGCTCAGTTGGTTAAGCGACTGCCTTCGGCTCAGGTCATGATCCTGGAGTCCCGGGATCGAGTCCCGCATCGGGCTCCCCGCTCAGTGGGGTGTCTGCTTCTCCCTCTGACCCTCTTCCCTCTCGTGCTCTCTATCTCTCATTCTCTCTCTCTCTCTCAAATAAATAAATAAAATTTAAAAATAAAAAAAAATAAAAAAAATAAACATTCGACAGTGTATGGCATAAGAAGTGCTCAAAAAAGACTTGATAAGACTGCATGTAGTATTAAAATGATGACACACTGGCCTAATAAGCATGTCAGTGGTGATCTTTGCTAACAGCAGCCTTGTACTCCCAGGGTATATATCCTCTGGTATCTATTTCAAAATCTGTACTTCTGTGTCTTTCCGTGAAATGACTTTGATGCCCAAAATGAAACAGAAAGTACAACTTTGTTACACACCTACTGAATTCTCTGTATTTTTTTATAGTTCTAATGCAAAAATGACCAACAGATAAGATAAATATTGGCAGAGAAAGACACCAAGTCCTTGATAATAGGCCACAAGAGGGTAATTTTCATGTTATCCAAAGAACCACACCAATCATTAAATGTAGAACAACACAATCTCTCAAATGATAAAGAAAAGGATGAATACCCTAGAGATAAACTTGTTGCTATCTCATTTATTCAAGAGACATATGACCTCTGAAATGAATCAAACAGGAAATGGGTAGATTATGGTATACAAATTATATTTAGTATTATCAGTTAATATTCATTTTTTAAAAAATACACTACACAAAAATAAGTCAAACTTATTTTGAACAAAATGGAATTAAATACTAAATAATTAAAGCAGATTTCTACAGGTTTCTATAGTTTTAATTAGTTTCTTAGTCTTTCAGATGTCTTACATATGAACTTTAACATTTTAGGTTATAGTAAGACCTTACACTGTTGTATGGTTCTTTGTTTAATGGAAATTAATGTGTTTGGAAAAACTCATTTTAAGAAAAACATATGCATGCAAAGAGATAAAAGGAAATAGTAAATATCCCTCATATTTTTCAGTATTGATCAATAAAATGGGATGATGATATAGCTTATTATTTGCCAGATAATAAGCTGATGTCAAATATGGATATTCAATAAAATGGGATGATGATATCAGCCACACACAGACAACAAAATCATCTTGCTTACCATGCCAAACTGCTGCATGTCCATCCCAGAGAGTTGCCACCGTCTTCCTTGCGCCATCCCATAAATTATGAGAGTAGGCTTCTTTTAATACATTCTTCCTCTTATAAATGTGTAAGAAAATAATAGTAAGATAGAGAAGAAAGATAGTGAAGTAAGGAAGTATTAAAAGTATTAGTGGTGTAAAAACCCACAAGAGATAGTTTGCAAAATTCAAATAGTCCTCCAACTGCTCCACACCAAACCATTCTTCAAGTATGTGAATCAGACAAGTCATATAGGGCATAGAATCCTGTCCTGTACCACAGGTTTGATTTTTGTCTATCATTTTTCTTTAGGTGAAAATGACAAATTCAGTCTCTTTCTTCATTGTCATGGTAGGTCTTTAATTTGGCCACTAGAAGGGAAAAATAATCCAGTGTTATTCTCTTCACAGCTGAAAAGTTAAATGTTTTAGTCTACATAAATACTACATAGAATCATTTCTTAATACCAAAAATGAGTAGATTGTTAATGGTTAACTTTGTTGCAGACTTCAGTGTGAAAATTATAAGGTTTCATTTGCATGCTCATGAAGCATGTCAGGGTTAGCTTTTGAAATAACTCACAAGCTATAATTGAGAGAGAAAAATAAACCTGATGAAGAATGAAATTTCAGATTGATCTTAATAATGTGACTTACATCTTAAGTGGATCATACTAAATGTTTCTATCTTAAACTAGGTTATGTTGAGATAACTTTCTTCACAAAGGAAAGCATCAATATATGATTCAATAAAAGTAATCCAATTCTTTAGGAAATGATGACCTACATTTTTGGCTACTGTCTTTTACAAGCAAGTTCACAAAAAATTCTCTGTTCTTTTAACATTATGCAGTAAGAAAAATTTATCCCTGCCATTTTTATCTTATAGTCACTAAAATTTCTCTTAAATGTTCAATGACTAAAACTATAGCCATATAATTATTTCACGTCACTTATCTGTAAACCAGTCACTTATCTTACCAGAAATTAGGTAAATATCTTGTCCCAAGCTTCAGTGTATGTGTTCTGGAAAACAGAGGATACAAATGGGAAGAAAAATATTAATACCTAGAGTTAAAGTTTCCATAAAATAAATAGCAAGAGACATTCACAAATGTGTGACAAATATTATAGCCCCACACCAGTGTATCACAATTAAAAATTATACTCATGTTACCAATGCTTTAAGGAGGATAGCTCTATACACTGTTTATTTCCATTACATAAAAACCCACCTGAGACTTTTTTAAAAATCAGAGCTATAAAAACCTTTGCTTATTTGGAGAAAAAGTATGAAGGTAAAATGTGTAACTGACCATGTCTCTTCTTAGTAACTTTGCCAGATAATAAGCTGATGTCAAATATGGATATTCAATGATATAATGACATTAGGTCTTAACGATCATGTTATCCTGTACAAGATTTCCTTCTTTCATTCCTATCTTCCCTGGTTCTGATTCTATTCTTAGAGCTATTTTGTCATTACTCCAGGCTACATAATCTTTATGAAAATCATCTCAAACCCTTTATAGCTGAGATAGGAAATGAGTAAATAAAGAAAGGGATGGAGGGGGAGGGAGAAACAGATATACAAGAGCAGTTATATGTTGTCTTTATGCCAAGGTTGTCTTGCTGACTGACTTATTAACAGGGCATACACTTTGACTTAGTCCTCCAGGGATGGAATATTTAGTCTAATTTAATTTCCTTGTAACCAACAGCATTTACTTGTGAGAAATGTAGGCCTGCTATGGTAACAGAAGGTAAACACAACACACGTTAAGCCCACAATCTGGGCTTTGTTTTTTTTTCTGAAGTATAGTTGACACACAATTTTTGTTTCAGGTATATAACAGTGATTTGACAACTCTATATGTAATGCTGTGCTCACCACAATTGTAGCTACCATCTGTCACCATACAATGATGTGGGCTTTAATTACATCATATTCTCATCAATCCATCTAAAGACTTGAACCCTTATAATGTATCATGGTTTGAAAATTTAGAAGGCAACATAAACATAGTGAAACTTACTACTTTTAAAATGAGAGCTGCCCCCACTGGGAGGGCTGGAATCACAAAAATGTAAAGTAAGTGATGTGGAGAAATTAGAACCTTCATACATTGCTTGTGGGAATGTAAAATGTGCAACACTGTGGAAATCCGTTTGGTGGTTCCTCAAATAGCTAAACATAGAATTACCTTATGACCCAGCAATTCTACTCCTAGATATGTATCCCAGAAAACTGAAAACATGCATTCACACAGAAATTCATATATGAATGTTGATAGCAAAACTACTCCTAAGGGCCAAAAAGTGAAAACAACACAAATGTCCATCAACTGATGAATGGATCAATAAAATGTGCTCCACGCCTACAACAGAATATTATTCAGCCATAAAAAGGAAAGAGGTAATGGTTCATGCTACAATAGGCATGAACCTTGAAAACATACTAGATTAAAAAAGCCAAACACTAAAGGCCATGTTCTGTATGATTCCATTTATATGAAATACCCAGAATAGGATAATCAATAAAGACAGAAAGGTAAGTGGCTGCCAGGGGCTGGGGGGAGGGGGGCAAAGAGAAGTAACCGCTAATGGAAACAGAGGTGTCTTTTGGGAATAATGAAAAGGTTCCAGAATTAGATAGTAATGATGGTTGTGCAACCTTGGGAATACCCTAAAAACCATGAAGTTGTACATTTTAAAATGGTCAATGTTATGGTGAATTACACCTCAACAGAAAAAGAGATTTTAAATATTGCTAATAAATTAAAATTTATGACAGTCTCTCAAATATGTTAAAAGGAGCTGTTCCTAGGCCTAAAAACCAATCATTTTGATGATCTGACCTCTACTGCTTAATACAATTGCCCTAATAATCTAGTCTCATTTCTGATTTTAACAGGACCATAATATGTTATGATTTTAAAACCTTCTTTAGTACTTCCCCCCCCCACTCAAATTGGTAATAGAACCATACTTCTTATCCTCAATTACACTCTGACTTATCAAACAAACACAGTACAAATACCAATCAGCAATGAGGGGCATCTTCAAAAGTAGTCCCTGAACAATGGCCCAGTGCTGCATGCAAGGCCTCCTCCAGAATGGTCATCCTCGATTTCGATTTAAACCCTTCCACAACAGAAAACTGAAAAGGTGTCCAATTCCATCTTCAAAACCATCCACCGAACTACTAAAAATATCTTCCACATACTTATCTCACTGTAACTTTTCCCTACTGCACCTAGTTCTATACTATAGAACCTTTTCCATTAAACAAACTCTTAAGTTTTAACAAAGCTATGATGAGCTGCGAAATCCCATTTTCTGGTCAGAATCCTTACTTCTTTCAACCACTCCTCAGACCCTAGTTTCATAACCTTCCAGGACTCAGGTCACTCCCCATGACTGACTCTAGTGGTCTGATATTGAAAGGAGCATGTACAGTAACCCACCTGTACCTCAACTTGCTAAGATCTGTAAAATTGGGATATAATAGTACATATACTACATTAGATGATAGGTGCTATGGAGAAAAATACACAGCAGGGTAAGAGGAAAATGGAGGTCTCTAGCTGACTAGAGGGTAGGAGGGGGGTTGCTATGTTATATATAGTAGCCTGGGAAGGACTCTCTGAAAGGTACATTTGAGCAGAGAACTGAGGAAGTGAGGAAGCAAACTATGTGGGTATTTGGAAGAGATCTCCGGCTAAAATAAAAGTAAATACAAACGATGTGTACTTGGTGTGGTCTGAGGAGCAGCAAGGAAGCAGGCTGAGGAAGAATGATAGAGAGAGCAGTCAGAAATGGGCAGAGGGGTAGCACGGTAGAACTTTGTAGGCTTGCTTTTATCTTAAGTAAGATGAAGAAGGCACCAGAAGACTGAGACTGCCTAACTTGGGTTTTAAATGATGGCTATGTTGAGAAATGCACAGGAAACAAATAGGAAGTTCAGGCAATAATTGAAATAAGTGATGAAAGTGGCTTGGACAACGGTGACAGAGTGAAGGTCTGTAAGAGATGATCAATTTCTAGATATACTGTGAAGATAAGGCCAACAGGAATTGCTGATGAATGGATATAGAACGTAAGTGAGAGAGAGAAGTCTGGGATGACTACCCGGTTTTTTGGCAAGGTGGGTTTGTATTCTAGGAGACTCTTGCCACTTACTGTGTGACCTAGGCAAGTTACTTATCAAGTTGGCCTCAGTCTCTCCATCTGTAAAGTGGGGATATTAACAGTACCTGTCTAATAAGACTGTTGTGAAGAATATATGTTTAAAAAAAAAAAAAGCTTAGAGGAGTACCTTCCACTATATAAGCACTAGGTGAGTATTGCTGGCATCGTCATCATTATTAGCTTGCTTGTGAAAAGATGGAGTTACAGGAAGAACAGGTTTGAGAGTGGGATAGAGATCAGGAATTCAGTTTTGAATGTATTAACATTCTAATAGACATCCAAGTGAAGACCTTAAATAGGCAGCTGGTCATAGAGGTTAGCAGGAAGATCAGGTTTAGAGAAATATATCTGGGAATTGGCAACATATAGATTGAATGAAAACCATGAAAGTAAAAAAGATCCTTCTAAGGAGGAACTATAGAATAAAAAGAGTCCCCAGGACTGAGCCTTGGGGCACTCAACATTTTAGAAGTTGGGAGAACAATGAGGAACCAGCATTCCCCTTCCAGGAGTGGCACCCTGAATGTCAAAAGTAACAAAGTGTTCAAGAAGAAAGGAGTATTCAGCAGTTTCAAATGATGTGGAGAGGTCTAAGAAATGATCATGGATCACTGGGTTTTACAACACAGACATTGACAAACCCTGGTAATTAAGAACTATTTTGATACAGTGGGGATAAAAGTCAGGTAGAGTAAATTCATGAAAAAGTAAGAGAAAATGAATTGGAAACAGCAAATATGGACAGCTCTTCAGAGGAATGCTGATGCAAAAAGGAACAGAGAAATAGGTGATTATCTAGGGAGGACTGTGGGCCAAGTTTGTTATTGTTTTAAGATGAAAGAAAACATAGCAGTCTTTAATACCAATGGTAATGCATCAGTGGGAGAGTAAGAAATAGATGATGCAGGAGAGGAGTAATTGTTGGGACCAGTCCTTAACTAGGCCACAGGGGATAGAATACAGTGTACTGGGCATGGCTCAGACAAGACTTAAATCATTGGGTTATTAATTCATTTACTCAACATGTTTACTAAGCAAATAATTTGTGCTTGACACTATTCTAAACATTGGGGGACATATTGGTAAACAAAATCATATGAGAAAACATATGTAAAGCACTTACAATAATATGACTGGCACATAGTAAGCACCTAACAAATACCACCTAAAGACAGACCTTAACTGTGTTCATTCAAATCTTTGACAAAAGATGTGGACCAAGACAGTGCCCTAAAACTTGCCACTCAAGAACTATCGGAAGAGTCTGAATAACAAGCTTTTGAGTTAATAAAATACTTTCAATAATATGAGAGCATGGCTTTAGAATTCAATGAATGCAACCTCTTAATTTTGCAGAAACCAGTTAAAAAGAGACAGCCAAGTTGACTTGCCCAAAGTTACTAAATCAGTGAAGAACCAAGGGCCAAAATTAAAACTCGATTCTCCTACTTCCTACCCTGGTTTTCATTACACTTTCTTTAACATCTCCCTCCCTCTCTCTCTTACAGGAAGGATGAAAATGTTAAGATTCCAATCTCTGTCTTCCCTCTACTTCTGCCTAGCCCTTCTCCCCCTCCAATTTAACATTGATTATATTTGACTCCATACCAATTTCTTTTAATACAATTAAAAACTATAATCGTTAAAAGATGTTTTGGGGGAGATACAATATTTTAATTACCAAAATTCCAGGTCATTTCCTAACAACGACAACAACAAATCTACAATTAAACATAGTCTTGTGCATCACATATAAAGAAAATACCACCATGCTGATATTGATGGTGAGGAACATTCACTGTAATTGACTTTATACATTTTTAAAATAAAAGTATTTCAAAAACTAATAAACCAGAACAGAGGATCTTTTGTTTTCTAGAAACCCTTAAGGAAATAAATCTATTTTTAAACACCTATTATCAGGACTTTTAGCACCATAGATGGCAGCAGATCCATTTTTTACTTTTAGTATATAAGGCACATTGAAGATACATTGAAAATGCCAATTAAATTAAGTACTCACTGAAATAAAATTTTCCCTTTTCCTTTCTGCATTTTTGATAATTGTTTAACAGGGGTTTAGGACACCGTTCTAGTGAATGAGCATTCCACTTCAAACTAAAAGTAGTTTATCTAATATAAATTAATCTATTTGGCAAACCTAATCATTTTCTCTTTTAAACAATACCTTTTAGATTCAAGCTTCAAACTCTAGGCTCTATTATGAACTACCTTTCAAGGTTTTGTGTTTTGTTTTTTTTTAAACCCCAGAATGTCCTTCGACTTCTAGCTAAAATCTTCCACTCTGATAACTACTATTCTACCTTTTTTTCTTAACCTATCCTCATCCCCCAAATGTGGCACATCTATACCGGTCTATCTGTAACCGTGCAGCACTCTTACCTCCTTGAGTCACTAAAATGAGCGAATCTCCGACATCAAAGTAAGACAGAAGTAAGGTTGTGGAAATAAACATTTCATTTGAAAATTAATCTTCTATTTCCATCCAATAGTAAATGCGACCAAACTATTAGGGACTGTCTTAAATATCCGGATTTTACCCTCAGTTGTTATACATTCTAAAGCAATAACAATGCCATTTTGGCATTAATAGCACAACCAAGTCCTGAAATGCTCCAACCACCTTCAAGTTGGAACTTGCTTCTTTGAGGAAGCTGCCTGGACAGTCTCAACGACTACCACACACCAAATACGAACTGCCTTTTTCAATTCTAGCAGTGGTGTTCCAGTTTTCGGCATCCTGGTTAAGTGCACATGCATTTTTCTTACGCATCAGCAGCTTGAGGACAGAGACCTGTTCTACAGGCTGCAAACCCCAGAGACCAAGGCAGCCTCTGCCGCGCACAAAGCAGGTACCCACTAAAACTATTAATAGCATTTGAGAGGTCTGATATACACAGTTTCATTTAGTCGTTCCAGTAGCCCTAGGAAGCAGGGACTATTCATCATTCCTATTTTACAGATGACCACAAGGAGGCTCAGAAGGGTTAAGTCGCTTGCCCGGATCACACAGGTAGCAAAGGAGCATCAAACCCGGATTCCAAGCCCGACTTGTCGGGAAGCCTTCTTAACCACTTATTCCTGCGGCCTCCCGAGTACAGGAGGTTCGATTCGGATCCTGGAAAGAAAGGTCACCGGGTAAGCCCAGAGGCCTCTGCCGAGGTTCTGACACCTCGCCCCGCCGCCCAAGTTGAGACGAAACGAGGTTTTTGAGCGCGAAGGAGGATGCGCGGCGGAGTGAACGGGCTCGTTGTGACCCAGGCACTATCACCCCTCCCCGCCACTCCGGTGCCCGAGCTTACACCGAGTGCGGCGGGAAGCCCAGTCCGCCCGCCCCCGCCGGGGACTCCGGGGCTGCCCCACGGAGACTAGACGTGCGGCCTTGACCGCTCTGAGCCCCGCGAGACTGATGCGGAGCCGTGCGCCCGGCGGGGAGGAGCGCGAGGTGGCCAAGATGAGGACCGACGCACCTCAGGCGGGAGGGGCAGAAGCGGCTCGCCCTCACCCTCGAGCAGCGGCGGGAGCTCTTCGGTGGCTCAACGACCGAGGGAAGAAGAGAAATTTCAGCGGCCGTTTCCCCCCCCGAGCAACCTGGGAAGAAAAAGACAAACGGCGGCTGTAGTCCGGACGGCTTTGAATGTGACACCTCCCATCGCCCCGCCCCTTCCCGTGGGCTCCCGGAGCCACTTCCGGTGGCGGCTCCTTAGCCTGCACCAGTCTCGTGCGGCCCCGGGCCCGTTCCTGACCCCTGGCGTCCCCTTGGTCGCGCCGGCGAGACCTCTTTTCGGTCTCCAGGAACCGAGCAGAGGCCGGGAAGGCCTGTCCCGTGCCGTCTCCCGCAGAGTGTCCTGCACTGAGGTGGTAAAATGTGCTGCGAGAAGTGGAGCCGCATGGCTGAAATGTTTCTCTTCATTGAAGACCTAGAGGAGGATTATAAGATCCTTTGCCTCTGCTCCAGGGCATTTGTGGAGTAAGTAAAAACGTGTTCCTCTTCATCTCTACCACGGTTATTTCCCAGAAATGTAGGCTTTGCAAACTACGTGGAATTGGGATCCACGGCCGGAGTGTATAAGACCGTTGGGCAGGGTGATGTTTCAGAGAAAAAAGTCCTCGAGCTTCACGGAGAGGTCGCCGATTGCCATTAAGTGAAAAAGTAAAATCTACTTTGTAGGCTGCCGTGAAAAAATGTGGTAGCTGATTCATTTCGTTTTAATGAGGGGACGTTTAAAAATCGGGGAAGCGAAATGTAAAATGAAATCTCCTTAGTGGCTGTGACATCACAAGTTGAAGGCTATCAGATAAGTAACTTTCGTGGGTTAACATTTTTTAAAACCTAACGCAAATGCGCTTAAATAGAACTAATTACCTGAGTTAAAAGACTTAACTCTAATTACATCAGTTTTTGAGCTATATTTTTGGAAAATATGTGTTTGCGGTAAACATTGCCCTGCACGGAAAATAGCCAGTGGGCAGGAAAAAACTGACTAAAGAATTGGACTCCAGGTATGGCTTTCTTTATATTAGGTGTGTGAGTTTAGCCCCTTGAATCTTTTTTTCATTCCTAAAACAGGTATATCTACCCCAGTTATCTCACAGGCTGGTTGTTAGATTCAACTTGTGGAGGCAAATTTCATGCGCTAGACTTTTAATATAGTTTATTGTGGTAGAGTTTAAGTTTGAAGCAATTCTTACTGTTTGTCATTGTGTTTCTGTGGGGTAATCGGAAAATTAATCCGAAAGGAAATGAAACACTTTTTAAAAAGTATTGTCGTCTTTGTATACATCCATGCACATATTCATTCAGCAGATGCTTTTTGTGCTTCCTTGTATTAGCTACACTGGTAGGCACTGGGGTACAAGACACAGCCGGTCGGAGCCCTGGGTGTTACACACAAACAATGAATCATGGAACAGGACATCAAAAACTAATGATGTATGGTGATTAACATAACAATAAAAATGGTAGAAAAAAAAAGACACAGCCCGTCCCTACACCCTTTGAGTGTACTTTCTAGCAAAGGAGATCACTTAGCTAATTACGTAGTTACTTAGCTAATTACAGTTGTAAGTACTATAAGAGAGAAGCAGTACAGCTGTATATGATACAGAAACCTAACCTTTCTCCAAAGAGATCAAAGAGATTTCTTGGAGGAAGTAACATTTGAAAAGAGGTCTAAAGAGTGGTGATAAACAGGGGTGTATTTGAGTGGTAGGGAGTGATAATCAGAACTCTGTGTAAAAAGCAAAAGAAAGCCAAGACTACATACTTAGTTCTTCGCCCCAAGCTGGGTTGAGTCATGGGGCTGTCTTCATGAAGCCTCCTTTCCAAAAAGAAGAGAAAGAGAATGTAAGTTATAAAATGTAAAAGGTTGAGAAAAATTGTCATGCCAGACCCCTACAAAACAATATGCTACTGGGTTCCAATTAAAGCAACTTTATTTAAAACACACTTTAATTGCCATATAAATCACCAATTACTTTGAATTTAGTCTTTTTTGAACCAAAACATTCATCTTTTAAATTTCAGATAATTTCATGCATATTTTTAAAACTTAGAAGCTCTATTTACTTTTCTAAACTACCTTCTGAGTTCAAAATAGGTAAAGAGAAAAGAATGGCTTTTTCCTTTAGATCATTTAATGCTCAAATTATAACACTTTAGAACAAAAAGAACGTGATCTTGGAATTATTTCCAGTAGCTGTTTGAAAAGTCTTTAAGACTTGGAGACATGCTGGAAGTTAAGAAGCTTATTAGTATAACCCTACTTTCCAGGTAGGGAAAAGGTCCGTTTCACGGTCTTGTTTGTTTGTTTCAGTCTTAAAACAACAGATTGATTGATAGCAAAATTCTAGAATAAATTATTAAACTGAGAAAGTAGTCCATGTAGCAGAAAACAGAAAATGAGCATTAGCATAGATGCCTAATACCTTCTCAGTATTGAGTTGATTCTCATAGTGAGTAAGGTTATTGTACACCTCTCCTCAAAGGCAGGAAATAGAACCTAATATCATAACTAAGTTTTATTATCTGAGGACATTATATTAACATACTGTAGTCTTAAGAGCTCTAGAATAATAATTCTATTTCATCTGCACATTCAGGTTTCCGTATATTATATATATGAAGAAAACATAATTATGATATAATGGAGCTCTTAAAAATAATCTTTATAATGGCTCAGTAGGTAACATGAAAAAATATCTTGTGTTACTTAACGTATCTGAATATAAAATACCTACACTATGACTACAGTTATGTAAAATTTTGTGTTGTTATGTACAAAGCCTAGAATAGAACATAGGAAAATGCTGAAATGATGGAGTAGTAGATTTTTGTTATAAAGTCTGTGCTATAAGTAACAGACTTTACTTAATTTTTTTTAGTAAATCATTTTAAAATAATTTCAAACTTGCAAAAATAAGTCAGTAGAGGAGTAAAGAATGGGTTCAAACTTAAAAACAAACAAAAAACCAAAAATAGGTCAAAGAACTCTCATATTCCCCTCTCCCAGATTCACCTAGTGTTAACAGTTAACTGCATTTGTTCCGTCTCTCCCTCCGCATGCATACACACAGACACACGCGTGTGCCCCCCTCCTCCCCCAGACTCAATCTTTAGTCTTTTTCTGGACCCAGCTGCACATATGATTCCCCATCACTCCTAGATACTCCATCGTGTATTTTCCTAAAACAAGTGTTTTCTCTTCCATAACCACTGTGGTGGGTGCACATTTCCCCAGCTTTCCCAGTAGTGTCTCTTTTCTTTCTGATCCAGAGTTCCACATAGTTCCTCTTATGTTTACTTATGACTTGTCAGCCTCCTCCTTTGGAAAAATTCCTCACCCTTTCCCTCCCTATCATGGCCTCAGCATTTAAAAAAATGCCGACCTTACCTTCTGTGCTGATCTTCCTTAACCTGGGTCTGTCTGACATTTCAACACGAACAGAGCTGGGCCATGCCTTCTTGGCAGAAATGCCACAGAAATTATCCTGTGCTTGGCTCTGCATCATTTCAGTCACTTGCTGTGGACCCATTTCACCCCTGGTGACATTGACCTCCGTTACCTAATCATGTTGCAGTCTCATAGCTATCTCTACTGTAAAGTCACAGCGGTTCCCTTTGTATGTATTAGTATTTGGGGGGAAGGTACTCCAGTGTTACTAGTACCCTGTTCCTGCCTGAATCAGCTGCCTCTGAAGGTTGCCAAAGAGCAATTCTCTGTCTCTGTCATTCTACTTTTATTAGTTGACATTCTGTATGGAGCACTTTCCCTTCTCTCCCCATGTATTTGTTTACTTCTTTATTTACACTAACATGGACTCTGGATTATTCATTTATTAATAAGTTCTATTATTCTCATTTATTTTGATGTTCCTATTATCTCAGTTTAGGTGGTGTGGGCCCCTTGAGGTGGCTTGATTATCATTTTAATGTGTCCCTGGCATTCTTTGACCTCCTCATAACCTGGCACAGAAGGTGACCCAGTCTTACCTTTTACAGTTCATGCTTTAACCTGGAGCTGCGATTTCTCCAAGGTACCTTGGCTCCTTTTAGCGGAGTATAGTGTTCAGAAACCAAGACTTGGATGCTCATTGTGTTCATTGCTCCTGGGTTTCCATTGCCTCTACACTCTCTCAGCAGACACAGTCAGGATGTATCCGAATTTTAGATACATACATGAATACATGTATGTGGGTGGAAAATCTTAGCTATCATTATCTTCAGTGTATTTACTTATTTGCTCAATGTAACAAATCTTACAACCATATTAGTCTTTTCCTCCACCTGACATCTAGGGCCCCATATCCGTGGGTACTGGTGGGCATACCATTGATGTCCTCTGTACAGCTGCTGATCTCCCCCACCACCTAACCACTTCTCCATTGTCCAATGTTCTTGGGGGCCTGTGGGCATGTGGCCAAAGCACATTTGCACTTCATCTGCTGGCTTGTTTGCTGTCCTGCTATGAGTCATCACCTACTTTATGTTTTATAAAGTACCAAAAATAAACAGGAGGATAGTGAAATATATCAAGTATACAAGAATTTTATTTTGTTGAATTTATTGTGGCCCCATTAGAAAAATAGTGTTAGCTAATACTTAAAGATAGCCTTATTATGGCCCTTCTCATGGAGTTTATTTACAGCTGAATTTAATGGTAGAAAGATAGTAGCAAAATTTTATTTTTTTAAGTGTTCTGTTAAGTTTATTTGGGTTAGGTAATTTCCAATCTTAGCAGATAGAGAAAAAATTTAGAAGTAGCTATGTAAAGAAAAGTTTAATCATTCACTGTTTTTTAAAAATTGTTGAGACTGGGATGGCTGTCTGGCTCCGTTGGTGGAGCATACGACTCTCCATGTCGGGGTCTTAAGTTCAAGGCCCATGTTGGGCTTAGAGCTTACCTAGGTGGGTAGGTTGGTAGGTAGATAAAATTTAAAATTGTTGAGGCTGAATTGTTTTGATTTATGTTTCAGTTTGATAAAATATTTAAGAACTTTGGAGTTAGTCCACAAAACAACCTTTGCTTGGACCATGAATAGCTTGTCTACTAGGCAATGATAACTTGACCTATTTGCAAATGGAGTAGGGTCTGCATGTGGATTTATATATATGTAAGATAAATCTTTCCACTTTTATGCTTACTTTGTACAGCAAATTTAGAGAACACTTCATTGTTCATGTATTATAAGATTGCTTCTTCCTCCAAACCAAAACTACCATTTAATTTTAATAATTAGTAGTTACAGTTATAAATGCTTCCCATGTGATATATATTACTTTACATATACTATTTTTATAACAATTTCACGAGATATGTATTATTACCTGTATATTACAGATGAGGAAAATATATTAGCAAATTGCTTTTCTGTTCCTTAACCTTTTTAATTAATCTGTGCTGCCTCAAACTTGTTTTTTTCTCAAGTTTATAATTTAATTTATTTCAGTATTGACTGTTTAATTTGCTTTGTAGAGATCGAAAATTGTGCAATTTGGGATTAAAAGGCTACTATGTCAAAGGCAATGACGACAATGCAGGTAATACAGTAGAAAACAATATGGCCCTTTTTTTGCTCAAAGTAATAGTGTATTGATTTTAAATATAATTTGTTATAATACTATATTAATTTGTTGGCATAAAATATAAATGACAACCAGTAATGATAGATAGTCCTTATTTTTTATTATAACGTGGTTCTAGAACCCCTGTCAAAGCAGATCTTTTCTTTTTCTGTAGCTAGCTCCTGTATGGACTTGAGGTAGCCTCTTTTGTTCTGTGTAGCATTCCTTCCTGAGTTGTTGCCATTAGATAAGAGCAAGCTGAAATTTGAAGCTTTGAAAAGTAGAGAACATAAGGTTTTTTTCAGCAAAATTTTATTGTGTTGGAAGAGAAACAGAGGCACATTAAAATTTTCAAGAGTTTATTTGAGCTTATATCTGTGCAACTTGGGCAGTACCAGCTCCCTAGATAGGAGCACCACTCCAGGACAGGAGTTAGGGGAGGGGTTTTTATAGAGAAGATGTAGAAGCAAAGCAAGGAAATTATTGATTGGCTCTGCCTTAAGCAATGACCTCATTTGGGGAAGCCTAGTTAACTGTTTGTGATTAGTTGTTCTTAACTGTTATTTTCTTAGATTTGAGTGCTTTGATTCTGGCTTAGGTGTTTGGTTTGCTTACATAGACAATGAAGGCCTTCAAGCCACCTCAGTCTAATGACCTCCTTGTTTAGATACTTTAACGGTTGTATAGATAAATTATTCAGGATAGATGCCAGATGAACATCCATAGTCTTCTGCTTGAAGTAAAGAGGCCACAATCTGGGTTAACTTTCCCAAATAACAAATAGAATTTGTTCTGTATTTTGAGTCTCACCTAGTTACCTAAAAACCGTCTTGCTCTCTCTTAGACTTCCCTCAGTGACCCCATTTGTTTTTCCTACACAGATCTTTTTTGTTTCTCTAGATACAGGGAAAGCTAGCGTGAGTTCTAGGCTAAAGTCAGCACAAGTAAAGCGCATCATGTTACCCTTAAAAATCCCTTAACTCTCACAAGGATGGAACAAATCACTGTTTCTTCAGTTGATCACTCAATGAAGTGTTTGGTGTGTATTTCAATGTAATGTACAAATGAGGTTTCTTTAGACACCAGGCTCCTACTGAACATAAAATATGCATACCATGAAAGGAACATAAAAGTTAGCTCATTTCTTTTTCCTATTTGCTCCCTCCTGAACTTTCATGAGTTCATTGAATGGAATGGTAAGTGGAGTCCACTTTATTATTTAGGTAGATATCTTTTTTCCGAATGTGTTTCAGTAGAATTTATACACAGAAGATTCCTCTTCTTTACAGTCTCCATTTTTGCTTTGTAAGATTAACTCTTCTGTTGTCTACGATCATTTAGCTGGAATGTAGCTCAGCCCTAATTGAGTATGCTAATGTATAAAGTGATATTTATCTCACATTTTAAATGGTTAATAGAGCATTTGAATGCCATTTGTCCAATTAATGGTGTGATATACTTTTATATAAGCATATTAATATAAAGCTAAACTTGTTATAATAAAACAGGTTTTCTGGGAGAATCAGGGAGCTTGAAAGGATCTTCCAGTTCAGAGGATTTCAGACTTTTAATAGCTTTCATTAAATCATTTCTCGCTCAGAGTCGCAGACTATAAATCCCAATTGTGATTGAAATATCCATGAAGGGCCTAAAGACATACCTTTCACCTCTCTTTTTACTAGCTCCTAAAATAAACTCCACAAATCATTTTAAATTCACTAATCTAGTTTAGTAATATTGCATATAAGGAGTGTCAATGTAAGTATTTTCCCTGTGGTTATTCTGCCATGTTCCCTCTTATATTCTCAATACTTTGCACAGTGCACCGCACAGAGGAGATGCTCAGTAAGTGTAAGTTGAATGGGCAGCTGGTGGCAGGCAGAGCCAGACCAGAAGTTGTCTCCTGATTCTTAATTGGCTATTTTTTACTAGTCTATATTACCCCTTAAAAATCGTAACATTTGCATAACTCTGGGTCTCAGGTTCCTCTTTAAAATGAGGATGAGGGGCCCCTGGGTGGCTTAGTTGGTTGAGCGTCCAGCTCTTGATTTTGGCTTGGGTCATGATCTCAGGGTCCTGGGATTGAGTCCTATTTTGGGCTTTCTGCTCAGAGGGGAGTCAGCCTTTCTCCCTCTTCCTCTGCCCTTCATGTGGGCTTGTGTGTATACGTGTACGCTCTATCAAGTAAATAAACCTTTGAAAAAAACCTGCATCTACATTTTCTCTAAAATGAAGCTAACGAATGCTGTCTGTAGGAGACCAAGCTACAGAAGGGGAGAAAGGCGGCACTGCAGAGTCACATAACAGTAAAGGCTTAGGCCTAGATGAAAGTGAACTTGATTCTGAAGCTGAACTCATGAGAAGTATGGGACTACCACTTCAGTTTGGTGGGATAGCTGCACATAAGAATTTTGAGGTAAGTTACTTATATTTCTTTTTCTTAGTTTTCTTTATAAGATACCACAAAGAATTTTTTTTATATTCATAAACTAGAGCATTCCATCTCTTTTTAAATGTACATATTTATAAATTAGTTAAAACTGCAAGTATGATACATTCATGTATGATTTTTCCTCCTCCTGGAAACATAAATAGTAAGATTAACTTGTTTGTATAACTAAAACCCAGGATGGGGGTTTGATGGTATATTATTTAATGTTTAAAATAGACTTGGATTCTCTTTCTCTTATAGTTTATGAGGTGCATTTTATATTCAAGTTATTTATCTTATGTAGGTGTCTATGAATACTAGAAATAAGGTTAAAATAAAAAAGAAAAAGAAAAAACATCAAAAGAAATACCTAGATGAAATTATGAGAGAATCTTGGAGACAAGAATATGAAGAAGATGACATTTTGGCTTCAGACGATCCATCTTCAGTTGAACAGTATGAGAGCACCAAAACATGCAAACTTCAAACCAAAAAAGACATTGAAACTGAAAATCTTCCTGTTGAAAATATATTATCTCCAAAGCCAGAAATCACAGAAAATTGGGAAAAGTATTGGAGTGAATATGGTGGAGGACTATTATGGCAAAGCTGGCAAGAAAAACATTCAGATCAGATACTATGTTCTGAACCTTGGAACATTCCTGATACAAAGGAGGAATGGGAACAACATTATAGTCAACTTTATTGGTATTATTTGGAACAATTTCAGTATTGGGAAGCTCAGGGTTGGACTTTTGATCCCTCACAAACCTGTGAACCAGATACTTGTGGGTCTAAAATAGAAGTTGACAATGAGAAAGATGAGAATTGCATGAAAGCAGACTTAATATCTTCTCCATCTCCATCTGTTACAATTGATAGTGAAAGCTCTAGTTCAAGTGATAAAGAGCATAATGAAATCCTTGGTGGAATTAGAAATATAAGTTTGAATTCAGAGGAAGTGGAACAGAGCCAGTTAGATTCTTCAGTAAGTTGTGATGGACGTCCGTGGCTAAGTGAAGTCAGCAGCAGCAGAGAATGCCCTACTTCTGGCCAGAGTGAACCATGTAATGGAGGAACCAAGGACAGCAGCTTGTCTGGGAACAGAAGCACGAACCAACCAGCTCAGGGTAAGATTGGCCAAGATTTATTCTACTAAATAACAGTTGGGAAAATTAACCTACTGATCAAAATAATTAACACCTATCCTTTATGGTAGGGTTACACAATGCTAACTACAATTTATAGTATCATATGATTTAATCCGTATATCACAAGTTGTTTATTACCTTTTCATGTAAATAAAAAGAATATTTGTTTAGAGTTCTCAAAAGTATCGTTCCTTCCACTTGTACCTAGGTGGCCAGTGAGTTAAAACTTGGAACTCCCTTGAGAAATTTAATAGAGTGAGTGTGGAATTTCCAAGTTTCTGTAGAGCAAATGAATTTATAGGAGGCATATTAGAGAATGGTTCAAAGTACACAGTGGACATCAGACAAATCTGATTGTAAGTCATACTGGAATTTATTTCAGAACAAATGAAGTCTTGCTCTGTAGGGAATCTCAACAGGGCATGATATTTATAACTGGAAGGGTTGACTTCAGGATAAGGAACTTGGTTAACTCTAGCCTAAGTGATTTAAAACAAAACAAAACCTATCATGCAAACTAGTGTCCAAAGAACTAAAGAAAGCCAGTGAGAGGTGTTTTAAGAAAAGTCAGAGGTTGGTAAGAATGCTCTTCCTGGGAAGGAGAATTCTAACTGATGGCACCAGGAAAATGAGAGAGGAGAAAATTTTTATAACTTCTGAATTTCCAGAAGGCCACTAAGATGTCTTCTTGGCATCCTTGATGTTTGGTGCTAAAAAAGTCTGGTCTATAATATAGGACTTTCTTCTCTGCCTCTTCATACCCTATGTGAAGTAAAAGGTTTTGGCATTTTATTTAACAATTGGATTTGCTTTGCTCCTCAGATTGCTGTATCTAGCTGAGAGTTTCCTTTAGAGAGTTACTAAAGGGCTCTACCTCTTTTTTAATTTCTTTTTTCTCTGTGCTCTTCTGATGGAGCCTGCTTAGGTACTCTCATTCCTTTCTACTTTGGTGTTATTTTCATATTTTTGTAAATAATGTGATTATTTTACATTGGTCTTTTGATACTCTTCTATACCTTCCTGATTACTTTCTATGCTGATTTTGACCATAAAACCTGAAATATGTTTACTGGCCAATGTATTTTCCCTTGTCTTACTCCTTCATGTTATTCCTTTGAGCATCCTCCCTTATCTTCCTATTTTTCCCTTTGTCAAACATAGTAAAAACCTCGTAGTCTGTGCCATCTGTTGCCTGTTTCCTAACTTATATGTATAGATTGTCCATTTCTTTAATTAGTCCCAGGGTGAGTGCCATCGGGATGAATCTGAGAATTCTGAGTTTTAATTTGTTTCAGATCCTGCTTTGAGATCAAAACACAAGGTAAAGAGGCGCCTGGGTGGCTCAGTAGGTTAAGTGTCTGCCTTCGGCTGAGTTCATGATCCCAAGGTGCTAGGATCAAGTCCTGAATTGGGCTCCCTCCTCAGCAGAAAGTCTGTTTCTCCCTCTCCCTCTGCCCCTCCCCCCACTCATGCTCTCTCGGTCTCTCTTGCTGTCAGATAAATAATATCTCTCAGATAAATAAATAATATCTCAAATAAATATATCTCAAATAAATAAATAATATCTCAAATAAATATATCTCAAATAATATCTCAAAGAAATATATCTCAAAGAAATATATCTCAAAGAAATATATCTCAAAGAAATATCTCAAATAAATATATCTCAAATAATATCTCAAATAAATATATCTCAAATAAATATATCTCAAATAATAAATAAATAAATAATATCTCTCAAATAAATAAAATCTTTAAAACACACACACACAGGTATATATTGCATTTCTTTGTATGTTTTCTACTGTTTGTGGTTGGGTGTTCTCCTGAAATAGTCTGCTCCTACACAATCAAAGCGTCTCACTGTCTACACTGCAGACAGTTCTCCATTTCCAGTCCCACCCACTCACCTTGTGCCAGTCTGAAGAAAGACAGACAGGTGCCTCAGTTGGAGCTACCACAAGTTAAAAATATTCTTTCTAAATGGTGGAACTTACCTTGCTATTACTTTTCATTTAAGAGCTATACTAGAGATAACTAAATGTATTTGCTTATTAATAAGGAGAAATCATTTTTAATCAATGTATTCTGTCTTCAGAGTGATTTAAGTTAAAATTCCATCAAAATGTGGAGTGCCTGAGTGGCTCACTCAGTTAAGCGTCTGACTCTTGATTTCGGCTCAGATCATAATCTCAGGGTCATGAGATAGAGCCCCATGTCAGACTCTGTGCTCAGCAGAGTCTGCTTCAGATTCTTTCTCTCCCTCAAATTAATTAACTAAATTTCCATCAAAATGTGGTAACTGTTCAGCTATCACAAAGGTAACTGCGGATTACTTTGTGTAGATTTGGACAGCTATGAGGAAAAAGGAGTTTTAGTTTGCTTTTTAAGTAGTTAAATTTAAAACTTTTAAGTAGTTAAACTTTAAACTTTTAAACTTTAATAGATAGACATAGCTATAGGTTTTTATGCTCAGACTCTGAGTGTAGATACACAAAATAGGTAGATGGGGTCTGTCACTGTGCCTGACGTGCATATACAGTTCATTGCAGGAAAGTAACAAAAATATTTTGATGGCCTTTACAAAAGGCAGAAGAGTTGTTAAGCTAAAGGGGAAATCCACTGCAATATCTCTGCCTCTTTAGATTCACAGGACTCTTCAGAAGCAAACACAATCAAAGAAAGACCACATCCCAACAGTACTGATGGAGATGAGAGTGGAGAAGATCCACCTGAACGTAAGCCAAGCAAACTCAAGAGGAGGCAAGTTACATATTACCTCTTTGTCCACAGTGTGGTAGCATAAACATTTGTGTCTTGAGGGAGTGGCTCTAAATGCTTGTTATATTGCAGTACTGTTAATCCTGTGAGGAGAAGAGACAAGACATTCTAGCAAGACGCTGCATCTTTGAACACCCAGCAAATCCCAACTCTTAATTCTGCCACAGTTTCTTGTTTCTAAAATGGAACTGCTGCTTTTTTTATGAGCTCATTGGGAAGACAAAAACTAGCATATAATATATCTGACAGTAGCTATCAATGAATGACAGCTTTTAACTAACAGATAAGTTGATATGGTTTCTTTCAAGGAAGTTCTATTAAGTGCTATGCCCAGAGTTACATAGTAAAACAATGGCAGCTCCAAGTCTAACACCCAGACCAACTCTTCTGGAAGCAGTGCTAGTATACTGTTGATATGTAAAATTAAACAAGTAGCAAGTAATATAGGTAGGATATGGTTAAATGCTAATTCCTTAAAATACAAGGAAAGGATGGACATTGCAGAACTCAGATGTTAGCTAGTAACATTTTATTTCTTTGACAGGATATGAAGTGTTCCACATAAGACTTATGTTCCATACAGCTTCTAAAAAAATATATAAGCTTTGGAGGGTCAGTAACTTAGTATATTCATAAAAGCATGCCTCCATTGTGTTCCTTCTACCTGATACACAGTGCTGGTTAATTCCTACTTTAGGTCCTGGAGACAGAGACTAGGTTACATTTCTGGAACCTAGTAGGTCCACCGTAAATGTTCAGTGACCTTAACTTAATTTGTAAGAATTATTTCTCACCATTTTCTCTTTCTTGGTACTGTCACCAGGTAGGAGGGATCACTAGAAGGCATCCCTAATAGATCGATGATGATCATGTGTTACTTATTATCACTTGTATCACAACCGTATTCTTGATATATATGTGGGGGTTTTTTTGTAATTTTTTAGTTGCTTTGATACTTCTCAAATGTTTCTGTCTTCATTTTTAAGGAAAACTAAAAATAGCACTTTAGGAGATTAATTAAAGGCTGCAGTTTTTACAGGTGTTTTTCCAAAGGCAAATGGAGGGGTCTGTATTAGTGCCATGTTCAAGAACAGAGATAATTGGGATTTGAGTACTTATTGCTGTGTTCCAAACACTGCTGGGTACTTTATCATATTTGGAAAATCTGATTAAACTACTCTTTCCTGTCTTCCTGGATTTGGGAGCTGTGGTTGACTGTTGCAATAGGAAAGTATGTGTAGGTTGACTATACGTATCTTTCGATATTTGCCTGCACTGGTAGGCTCTGGATGCAATGGCTTATCACTGTTTACCTTTTGTTTATTTGTTTAGCCACGAACTGGACATTGATGAAAACCCAGATTCAGACTTTGATGACAATGGTTCCCTTCTAGGATTCAAGCATGGCTCAGGACAAAAGTAATTATATATAAATATAACAGAAATACTGTTGTCTTCCTGAAATCGTTAACACTTCAGATATCTTCAAGTTCTCTGATATTGAAATAGCTAATGATGGTTATAGATTTAATAGAATTTGAGATATTACAGTTAAAACACTAACCTTTCATAGAAAGATTACTGCACATTTGATACACTAACATGTGTTATTAACTCAATTGTACTTCGTAGCAGTCTAATATCATTATTACAATTTCATGGATAAAGCAGCTGCAGCCCACAGAGGTGTGACTTGGTCAGGATCACATCGAGGATTCAGGCCAATCTCTTTTCTAAGCATTGTTCCCTTTTTCACCTTGCATCGCACATGTCTACCTTTGTATATGTAAAGCGAGCATGTCATGAAAAGTTCAAATCTGCAGGAGCCTTTTTTCTTTTTTCTTTTTAAAACTCAAAACAGAAGTAATAAAGAGTTACTTAGCCTCAGGCTAAGTAGGATCCTGGAAGTCAGTTTCTGGTCCAGCATTTCTTGTAAGCTTTAATTTTGAGGTCATCTAGAGGAGATCAATCAAACTTTGCACTAACCAGTTCATCCTAATAGTCTCATGCTAATTTAGTGATTTACACTGCTAACTGGAATATTCGTGTCCCCTCTCTTGGACTCTGCTATACCTGCTGTCCAAGCACCTGAAAAACAAAGGTAATTAGAATTATTTTTGTTTGGTTTGACGAGTGATGCTTATCCATTATAGGAGAAAAAAACAAAAACACCTTCTAGTCTTTCAAATCATTCCTCAGAGGTAGACAGTGTTTGGCATATGTCCTTCCTAATTTACTTGTGTGTTTTTATGCTTATGTACATATAAACAGGTTATTCCCTTTTTATAAAACACAAAAATAAAATCATATTATACATCTTCAGCTTGCTTTTTTTTCCCTCAACAGTGTACCATGAACATCCTGACTTATCAGTACATGCACATTTATCTAGTCCTTGTGTTGTTTAATTGACCACCCTGTATGTACTTCTAGGTTGTTCTAAGATCTAGGCATATGCCCTTGAGGTTCCCCACAAGGTTTTACATTTACCAATAGCTCATTCCTACTTACTGCTGAATAATGTTCACTGTATGGATATATCACAGTTTTAACCATTCATCTATGCAAGGACATTTGGACTGTGTGTGGTATTTTGCTATTACAAATAAAACTGCTATGAACATTTATATACATAAAGTATAAGTTTTCTCTGGGATTAAATGCCCAAGCATTTAAATCTGAGATTTATAAGAAATCTGAAACTGAAGAAAATACAAGAAAACTAAATTATATATAAGAAAACTGAAGGGTCTATTGCATATAGCATGAAGACTGAACTGAGTAGTTAAGGCACACTAAAGACCTACCATTTACGTCAGCTTGCACCAGTGATTTAAACCAAAATTAAGGTCTTTGATGTTTCTAAGGGGTGAGACTTATTTTGTTAGTTGTGAAATTTTAACTGATAACCTATGTATTATGAAGTCAGCAAGAAAAGGACATAGATCTCAAAATTAACTTATAAATTGAATCCAAATTAGTTCAGAAATACATGCTCATAATTATAATACTATGAATATACTTTAAACTTCCCTTATGGTACTTAAAGGCAGTTGCAGCTCACATAAGCATTTAAAACTAAAGATCCTAAAGATTAGTAATATAAAATATTTTCCCAATATTGCCATGTTTAAATTTCTGGCAGAATTTATTTCTACCCGCATATAATTTTATTAAGAAATTACTTGGGTGGCTCTTGCTAGTATACATTTGTAGAGATTTATTCTGTTACCTGGGATTTAATTTTTTTCTACTTAGGATTCCCAGTTCTGCTTAAAAAGGATAAAATCAGGGTGCTTGGGTGGCAAAGTTGATTGAAGGTCCAGCTCTTGGTTTCAGCACAAATCATGACCTAAGGGTCGTGGGGCAGGGCTCCATGTTCAGCATGGAGCCTGCTAAAGTCTCTCCCTCTCCCTCTCTCCCTTCCCACTGTGTGCGCGTGCTCTGTCTATAAAATAAATAAATCTTTAAAAAAAAGAAGCGGGCGCCTGGGTGGCTCAGTTGGTTAAGCGACTGCCGTCAGCTCAGGTCATGATCCTGGAGTCCCTGGATCAGGTCCTGGATCAGGTCCTGCATTGGGCTCCCTGCTCAGCAGGGAGTCTGCTTCGCCCTCTGAACCTCCTCCCTCTCATGTGCTCTCTCTCTTTCAAATAGATAAATAAAACCTTTAAAAAAAATTTTTTTTTAATTTAAAAAAAAAGAAGCATAAAATAGACTTTTTATAGAGAAGTTTATAATATGGCTAGAAGATAACACCTGAGATTTAACACTCAACTGTTCAGGAGTTTATAAGTGCTAAATTGTATATTACACTTTAAGTTTCTAATAGTCTGTGGGACTGTGGAAGAGGTACTTAAATGAGGCTCAATACGGTCAAAGAAGTCTTTGTAGCACATCTATATGATTTAGGACTAGAAAAATTCAGATGGTTAGATTAGCAGATATTCTCTAATTATTTTGATAATAGGGGTTTGCTTCTTTGGTAAGCTCAGATTAATTTAGGTTAAAAAAATAGTGACCACTTTTAAAATAATTCATATCAACAATAGCCAAACTATGGAGAGAGCCCAAATGTCCATCGACTGATGAATGGATAAAGAATATGTGGTACATATGTACAATGGGATATTACTCATCCATCCAAAAGAATGAAATCTTGCCATTTGCCATGACGTGAATGGAGCTAAGGGTGTATTATGCTAAGCAAAATAAGTCAGCCAAAGAAAGACAAATACCATATGACTTCACTCATATGTGGAATTTAAGAAACAAAACAGATGAACATATGGGAAGATGAAGAATAAAAAAGAAACAAACCATAAGAGGCTCTTAATGATAGAGAACAAACAGGGTTGATGGAGAGAGGTGGGTAGGGAATGGACAAGATAGGTGATAGGTATTAAGGAGGGCATCTGTGATGAGCACTGGGGGTTGTATGTAAGTGATGAATCACTGAATTCTACTCCTGAAACCAATATTGCACTGTATGTTAACTAACTAGAATTTAAATAAAAATTTAAAAGATAAAATAAATAAACAAATGTACCCAAATATGTATTAAAGCACTTTGGTATCATCTCACCATGAGAAAAGATTATATTTCCCTAATGTGCAGTAGGGTTATATTTTTCTGCTATTTCTTTATTAATTTTAACATCTGCCTTCTGTTACATATAAGGTATGTTGATATCCCCAAATGGTGTTTCACATTTACTTGGAAATTAGCATATAACCAAGACCTTAAACTCCTCTATATTCGAACTTTATTTCCTAATTGTTATAATTTAGAAAAATAAAATTAAAATGGTGGCTGCTAGTAGAAAAATAGTGAAAATTGTCAGTTTTATTCTCTTTTCATATAAGAAAACAAACTCATAGAACTTAAGGTTTGAGTCAACTTCCTTTGGTTTGGTCACAGATATGGAGGAATTTCAAATTTCAGTCATCGGCGGGTCAGATACCTACAGAAGAATGTGAAGTATAAGTCAAAGTTCCTGGACATGAGAAGACAAATAAATATGAAAAACAAACACATTTTCTTTACTGAAGAGTCAGAAAAGACGTTCAAAAAAAGCAAAACTTTGACTAAGGTATATATAAATTTTGTTCTTTATTTATAGATAAAATTTCATTTTGTAAGCTTGACTCCCTAAATTTTTTTTTCAAGTGGAAATCCTGTTTCTCCCAGAGATAAGGGTACCTAAAATTCTCTTCTCCTTGCTTACTAAAGGCATATATCATGTGAACCAAATTTGAAATAGAGTAAGTTGGTAGTAATACAAAAAGGGGATGTTTTGAAAGCTAGTATCAGTGTCTGGGAAGATAAATGGATAAAATTGCTTCGTATACATGGTAACAGAATTTCTCATCTGCCTCAGGCTAAGTAGGATCCTGAAAGCCAATTTCTGGTCCAGCATTTATTGTAAACTTCAATTTTGAGGTCATCTAGAGGTGATCAGTCAAACATTGTACTAACCAGTTCATCCTAATAGTCTCATGCTAATTTAGTGATTTACACTGCTAACTGGAATATTCATGTCCGCTCTCTTGGACTCTGCTATACCTGCTGTCCAAGCACCTGAAAAACAAAGATAATTAGAATTAATTTTGCTTGGTTTGATGAGTGATGCTTATCCGTTATAGGAGGAAAAAAAACAAAAATACCTTCTAGTGAGCAAAACCTTTGTATCAGTTACCTCTCCAGCAGCTCCTTCAGTCAACAAAACAAAATCTCAGAACCCGTGATGACTTTGTTTTACCCTTAGGGACATTATCCTTCCCAACTTCAGCATTCTTCCAAAACATGCTATAGATTTATAGCTGGCTTTATTTTTGTTATATTTCGGATTGGTTGGTTGCTGGTGATACTTTAATATTTTAGTGGCCCTGGTTATATCTGGAACACATTTCCCAATATCAGACCAATCAGTCTTATAGAACTTTTTACATGTTGGATGTGATAGTCCCCATACATCCATCTGTAGACAAACAGCAGAAACATAACTGCTAAGTATTGCCAAGGAGAAAAGAAGTATGGCTGTTGTGTCATTAGATATCTGACTGATGTATAGGTACAGTCCCTTTGAAGATTCTGGGTTGTTGTCTATGTTCATCTTTGAATTTCCTAACTCATAGGAAGGTCACGAAGATCTGTTCTGAAGAATATTCTTGTTACAGAAGTTTGCAAGGAAGTACATATCTGCTAACACCTTGTTAACGTTTCTAAGAAACCCAGTTTTTAGGAATCATTTTACTGGCCTACTGCCCCATTAAAGGGTAGCTTGCATTCTAAGATAGCACTCTTTTTCTTACAGATAGATGGGCACTAGATCTTTTTAGAGTTTATCTTTGATGCTGAGTACAGTTAAACATAGCCTGGGCCATTGAAGAAAGGTCTGTATAATTTGAAAAGCTAATAATAATGACTCAATAATTAGTAGGTACATTTGTAATGGTAATATCACATTGTATGGTTATACTGTTAGAAGCCTCTTATGGAAAGCTACTGGGACAGTTCAGCTTTATCCTCTTAGTGTTAATTGAGTATAGGAAGTTCATTGTCATGTGTTTAATCTAATACTTTCTTCCTTTTAAAGAAATTTTTAATAAGATCATGATATGTCCAGATACAAAAGTGTAGTTAGAATTACTTATGTATAATTAGCTTGTATGATATAGTATACTTATTAGAGCTAATAATTACAACAGCTTCTCAGTGAAATCCAAATGGTAAAACAGGTGGGAATATCCTATGTAATTTGGCATTCATTCATGCTTGTGACAACTTAAAATTTCAGGTAGAAAAATTCCTAAAATGGATTAATGAACCAATGGAGGAGGAAGCACAACAGGAGTCAGTTTCTCATGACAATGTGCAAGACACCTGCACAAGCAGTGATTCAGAGGAACAAGAAATGTCTGTTAAAAGTGATGACCCACTGGAGACAAGTAATCCAGAGCCTGAAAAGTGTCATGCCATGTCTTCAGCTGATGAACTTGAAACAGAAAAAAATGAAGGAGACAGCACAGTAGTAGCTATTACAGATAAGGAAGTTGGTGTTACTCAGATTACACCAGATTCTCTTCAGGTAGAAACTGAAGGTAAGACTAAGTATGCTTCAACTTGCAGATGAGTTTAGATAATGTGCTTCCCTAGTTTTCACTTATGAATCATCTATACCTAAGGATTCACTGCTGTTTCTTTTTAAGTAGAGAGAAGGCACAGCAAGTGTAAATGTGCTAGTGGTTATGTTTTGGCACCAGAACACTACATTCTCGGCTGAGCAAGCATGACAAAACAAAAGGCCAAACACATGGGAAAACCGAGTACCTCTGTCTATGCCATTAAGATTGGTCTCTGCCACTACCCTCTTCCCTGGGCTAAAAGTGACTGGCGGTCCCTTTTATCCCTCTTGAATTTGGTATTGCCCTGATTTTCCTTTTGATAATTCTTTTTTTTTTCCCCCTTTGGCTTTTGTGGAATGTTGTTGGTAGTGGTAGTTGTTGTTTGGATGGTACACTGACATAAGGTATTTATAGTAGTTGCCTGTAATGAATGGAGAATGGAGTCACATTTTCACTTTATGCCCTTTTTGTACTCTTTGAATGTATTCTACAGTAAATGTTCTGTTTAATTGTGTTCAGTGGAACATTGAGACTTTTATGGGGTAGAAATTTTCATTTGACATATATTCGTTTTTATTGATGAATGATTTCAGATTTCAGACTTGCCCTAACGAAACAATTATATTGTGATGGTCTCTTTTCTTAATTTAGTATTGAGGAAAATACCTCATTTGAATCTTAATTCTTTTTTCTGTGTGTGTGTATATGTGTGTGTGTGTAGAGCTGTGTTGTTTGTATCATGTACTTCTTTGCCTTTCTAAAAAGCATACTTAAGGTAGTTTTAAATTTTTTTATTGTCATATACAACTGATGTTCATGGGGTACTTGCAGATTTCTAGAATGCCTTCATGTGCCTTATTTTCATTTAATCTATAAAATAACACAGTGAGGTAGGAGGGATTATCCTCATTCTAAAAATACAGAAAGTAAAGCTCAGAGAAACTAAGAAATTTGCCTGAGATCACAGAGCCAGTTAGGTGGCATAGCTAGGACTCAATACCAGGTTGTCTGATTCCTCAGTCCCATTTTCCCGCCCTCTCCTACTTCCCTAACTACCTTGCCTCATAGTGCTGGTAGTTCTCAGCTGGGGTGATAACTACCACTTCAGGGCATTTGGAAGATGTTGGCTGTTAGAATGACCTGGGGGTGCTGGCATTTAGTACTTTGGGTTGCTTAACATTATGTCGTGTACATGATGGTCTTGGACAGTAAGGAACTGTTCACTCAAAATGTTAGTGTCCCCTCTCCTAAAAAACTCTTAGTACACTTTGCTGGGGATGACACCTTGTGCTCCCTGCAATGATCAGATGACCATATTAAGACATAGTCCTATCCTTGAGGATCATTTAAATGTAGTAGTTTTATTTGCCAACACCAATTCTTGTCATTATACTTAGCTGTGACAGCACTCTTTCTGCACTAATCTGCTCAGAACTTAAACCAAAAAACCAAATTAATAAAAATTGTTTATCTAAGAAAAAGTCAATCTCTGAATAAGTGAGATCCTTTTCTATTAACATTAAAGCAGTGACCTGTTTTAATTTCCCGGAGGCCATACGACCTTCAGGTCACGTCTGGATTTAGAGGATTGACCAAGCTGAAAGTTAGGGGCTAAATCAGTCCTTAGGAGATTTTGTTTTAAAGAAGGGAAGAGAAATGTTTGGATTTCTATAATTGACCAACTAAAACAGTGTCTTCTCTAATAGAAGTAATAACTTTTATACTTATATAGTATCTCTACATATGCCCTAACAATCCTGTGAAGTAAGTAGGTAAAATACTATTCATTCATTCCTTTTCAGGAATTAAAAATTGGATCTTAGAGAGCCTGGGTTACTGTTCCAAGCTCAGGGAGCTTTTACATAGCAAAATAGAGGCTGTAATCTAAAATCAGTGCTGTTCGCAGTATGCCCTTCCGCTTCTCCTGGGGTGCTGTTGCCTGCATAGTCTGCAGTACATTCCCAAACTGTAAATACTGAATGTGGCTGCACTCTTTAGATGAATTCATCTATGATTGCCTTTTTTCATAGTGAGCGTCTGTATTTATATTCTTTTATTTTAGCAGAAAGTAAAAAGAAGAAGAAGAAGAAAAACAAGAACAAAAAGGTAGTTGGTCTGCCTCCTGAGATAGCTGCTGTTCCTGAGCTGGCAAAATATTGGGCCCAGAGATACAGGCTCTTCTCCCGTTTTGATGATGGGATTAAATTGGACAGAGGTAAAAATTATATATAATGTTTAACACTGTTTTGAAACAATTTCAGACTTACAGAAAAGTGTCAGGAATAGTAAAAAATTTTTCATAATGCCCTTTACCCAGATTCGGCTATTTTTAACATTTTGCCACATTTGCCTTATCATTCTGTGTGTGTTTCTGATCGAGTTGCTCCTACCCCTTGATACTTAATGTGTGTATTTTCTAAGAACAAGGATACTTTATGTAACAATGGTAAAATTATAAATTTAACATTGCTACAGTATTATCATCTGTAGTCCAGACTCTAGTTTAATCTGTTAACCTAATCATGTCCTTTATGGCTTTTTTTTTTTTTTTTACTTCCAGTATAGGATCATGTATTGCATTTAGTTTTCATGTCTCTTTAGTTTCCTTTCATCTGGACTAGTTCCTCAGCCTTTTTGTCTTTCATGACTTTGACATTTTCCAAAGAAAAGTGGCCAGTTACTTTCAACAGTATCTCTTAATTTGGATATATATGTGCTTTTAAAATTTCACATTCAGGTTTAATCTATACTTAATCTATATTTTAGGATAGATAGCAAAAGGAATCAATAGATTATTAAGCAGAACATCTAATGATGAAATACTTAGTGCAGAAAGACACTATTTAATGAATTAACACTGGAAACCAAGTTCTTCTGTGAGTGTTCCTGCTATGTCTTGAATACCTTCCTTAATTCAGTTCTACAGACTGATGCTTAGTTTCATATTGGGGCTACTTAAACATTGGTCTTTATTAACTGTCAAAATTAGGAGGCTAGATCTGGGGTTAGAATTTTGGGTTCTGTGACCTCTTATAATTATTTACAAAATGTGTATTGAAGAAGGTGCATAGGAGTTTGGAGAAATAAGACTGGATAAAAGCTGTTTAATTCTATAAAATAAGTTTATGTTTTTATTCTTCCAGCAATAAGGAGCCATTTAAAGTTTTGGTAAGAAAAGGGAACAGGAAAATTGGTGTATCATTTTGTTCAGAGAAATATCTTTCTGAAAAAAATGTTAATTTCTTCTATTGGGAAAGGAGGTCAATTTGCTTCCCCGTTAGAAATGAAATAATCAGGAAACTCAGTGGAGTTTGGGGTGTTGGCCAGTTGAATAGCTAACTTTCCATTTCCCATAATAGTAGTTAATACTTCAAACAGAAAAACCAAAATTGCATTCAATTATTGGAAGTATATTACAAAAGAATCAGGCAAGAACTGAGGCGGTTGCTTTGGTGGAAATTGGGAATGGAAATGGTACTGCTCCTTTGTATAATGAGCTTTGTGGAACTTTTTTAAAACTAAGTAATTTATAATTTTTGAAAAAGAGAAACTAAGTTTTGGTTAAGTATATATAATATATAGTAATGTTAGCTATGTTTATGCTTGGGTTGGCTTCTTGAAACTGAATATCTTAACAGAAATACTCTTCCCTTCACAGAGGGCTGGTTTTCAGTTACTCCTGAGAAGATTGCTGAACACATTGCTGGCCGGATCAGCCAGTCCTTCAAGTGTGACATTGTAGTAGATGCATTTTGTGGAGTTGGAGGAAATACTATTCAGTTTGCCTTAACAGGAAAGAGAGGTAATTAGTCATCAGAGGAAGAAAAGTAATTTCTTTTTAATTTATTCAGTAAATGTTTCATTTTGCTTTAGCCTATCTTTGCTGAGATTTAATATATAATTAGTAATTTAATGCCAAATTTTTAAAATAATAATAGCTAGCATATAGTAAGCATACACTTTGTATCACATACTGATGTAAGTGCTTAATATGTATTAATTTATTAGTCAGTGATCTTGTGAGGTGTATCTTCTACTATCTGCATTTCACAGATAAACAGGGAAATAGATGAAATAACTTGCCCAGGATTACACGGACACAGCTTGGTGAAGCCAAGATTATAACATTACATAAAACTAAAAATATTAAAATGGGAAACCATTCTTTAGAAGAAGAGTGGACAGGGAGTTCCAGCTTTGCCACCTTTATGACTTTGGACATCATTTAACCTCAATTTAAAGGAGACTTTAAATTGATAACCTCTGTAATACCTTTCAGCTGTGCATTGTAAAACTCTAAAAATCTTCTAAGTATTAGATCATTCTCGTGGTTGTTTGACTTTGGAATCATGAAAAAGAAACCCTCTATCACTATTTATGTGCCAGGAACTATGTCAGGCAGGTTGTATGTGTGCTATTTCCTAAGGAAAAGAAAACTATAAAATTGATGGTCTGCCCAAATGGGCATAGCTGAGTCATGAAGCCAGGATTTTTACTCAGTTTTTTCTGACATCCCTGTTCTTTTTAAATTCTTTTAAAAGTGTAGTATATGTGACATTTCAAAGATATCAATTGTTAAGTCATACTCTGAAGATGCGTTTTTTCCCTAACATCTTTGTATTATACATATAGCTTCCATTTCAGTGGATTACAGTTAAGTCTCATTAATTTATATAAAGTTTTTAATATTAACTAGGAAAGTATGATTCTGGAAGCATAATATAGAAGCTAGAAAATGGTGAAGGAAAACTTAACATTCAAGACCCAGACCCATGCTGATGAACTGTAACCCTTATTAAATCATGCCCCAGGGTGTGACACTTCTCACCTTATATGGTCTCCTAATAGCCTGAATGAAAGTTGTCTTCACATACTGGAATAGGATTTATTTTCCTGTTTTCCTTAAATTCATTATTTACACTTAAAGTTCTCTGCGCTTGCCAGATTAGCCAGTCCTGTGAGCTCAAATCAGTGTTTATTGCATGAAAATGATTTTTTCCTCAAAAATTTTCAAATTTGTCTTCATTTTGACATTGTATCATAACATAACAATTAAAATATCTGCCCTCTGATAAAGCAGCAAATAGATGTGGATATTTTTTCAAAATATTATGGAAACCATCCATATTGTAGATTTATATTTCTATGAATATAGGTTTCTTGCCAAGGCTTTCTGTAGCTTAGTACACATTTGGTAAAGAAAAATGTCTAATGTGGGTCCAAAGCTAAAGGAAGGCTACTTCTGTCATGTACTCCCAGACCCAGTTGTTGTCTAGGCATATACTCAACTGAATGGTTAGAGAATCCACAAAGTTTTTCATTTCGATGTTAAAGATTTTTTTCCCTTTCTATGTACTTCAGTATTACTGCTATCCAATAGAATTTTCTGTGATGATGGAAATGTTGTGTATCTGCACTGTCCAGTATGATAGCCACTAGCCACATGTGGCTTTTGGGCATTTGAAATTTGGCAGTGTGGGGGCGTCTGGGTAGCTCAGTGGGTTAAACAGCCGTCTCTTGATTTCAGCTCAGGCCATGATCTCAGGGTCCTGGGATGGAGCCCTGTGTCATGCTCCCTGCTCAGTGGAGAATCTGCTTGAGAATTCTCTTCCCCCTCCGCCCCTCCCCCAGCTCATGCATGCACACACATACTCTCTCTCTCAAATTAATAAATAAATCTTTAAAAAATATGGCAGTGTGACTGAGGATCTAAATTCTTTATTTCATTTTAATCAGTTTAAAGGTAATAACCACGTATGGTTAGTGGCTACCATTGGACAGTGGAATTCTGTATAATGTCATCCAATATTTGCCAGCATTTCATTTACATGATAGACTGAGTGTTTACATTCTGTTAGGCCTAAAAACAAAGCAGCCTGTAGGAGAAATAAAGATGAAAACATGAGGATTGACTGAATATATTTGATTTTGAAAATCATTTTTCCTGTTGAGTTTTTAGTGTTGTCAGCATATCTTTCCATCTGTCTCTGTACTACAAATGGAGCAGATTGAACAAGGACATTTTCATCTTTTCTCTTATGTTAGTTTATTTAGAACAGAAAAAATAGCATTGTAAATGCATGATTTCAACATGTAATTGGAACTTGTATTCATTGTTCAAGTGATTTATTTAGTGCATTATTTCTCAAAAGTGTTAACAAATTTTAAAAAACATCATTTTCTAGAAAACAACTATGTTTCCATGACAACCATGGAACCATCAGGGTTCCATTTAGCCCTTCCAAATATAAAATATTGCCACCAGCACATTGGTGCACATACAGGTGCACTTGAGTTATTGACTGCCAGATAGGAGTGAGCTAAAATTAACTTATGTTTGCATTGCTAATTATGAAATTGCAATAAATTAAATGAAAACCCATTCGATGAAAACATAACGTTGTCGGTTTCTTCTTCCTAAGATGTCTCATTAAACATCGGCAGATGTTTTTACATTTCTTCTTCATAAGCTGGCTATATGGGTTTGTCAAAATGTGTTTTAATTTGCTTTTCTATAGAAGTTGTCAAATTTGTCTTTCTTTGGAGGTTGCATCTCATTTTAGGAAATTGGTCGTTTCTGAAATCCTAGTGTTACAGGCTTGACATGCAGTCAGTGACCTTTCCAAGTGTTTGCTGCTCAGGCTGTTCAGAGCACAGTGCTGAGCATGCGTTTAACTCTCAGTAGATACTGTGTGGCAGCTGTCACTACTTGCTTTGGAAAAGCTGAGTGACACAACTTTGAAAGCCAGGTCCTTCAGTCACATTTTCTTGGTACTACATAAGTGAATCTTTCTAATTTAGATTAAAATGTTTAATTAAGGTCTTTTATCTCTGGTATATGTGCCAAACTCCCTTAGTCTTTAAGTTCTTATACCAGGGCGCCTGGGTGGCTCAGTTGTTAAGTGTCTGCCTTTGGCTCAGGTCATGATCCAGGGTCCTGGGATCAAGCCCCGCATCCGGCTCCCTGCTAGGCAGGAGGCCTGCTTCTCCCTCTCCCACTCCTCCTGTTTGTGTTCCCTCTCTTGCTGTGTGTCTCTCTCTGTCAAATAATAAATAAAATCTTTTTAAAAAAAAAAGTTCTTATACCGAGAAAAAAATGAGATTGCTTAGAAGATGAACTGTTCTATAGGTCAGTGTCATTTGACTCTTCTTTTCCCACTTTTAGTGATTGCCATTGATATTGATCCTGTGAAGATTGATCTTGCTCGCAATAATGCAGAAGTTTATGGAATAGCAGACAAGATAGAATTCATCTGTGGAGATTTCCTTCTGCTGGCTTCACATTTAAAGGCTGATGTTGTGTTTCTTAGCCCCCCTTGGGGAGGACCAGACTACGCTACTGCGGAGACTTTTGACATCAGGACCATGATGTCTCCTGATGGATATCCTTTGGAAGGCTGAGAGTTTACTCAAACAGTGGTTGTGGAGAGAAAGGTGTGCATGTGAGTGACTGTGTGTGTTTGTCTGTGTGTTTCATAGATTAGTGAAGTGGGATTCCAGTTTATTTTGCATAAAAAGCCAGTATGTAAAAATTAGTGGTGGTTGATTTTCAAGAGGAATGGCAGATGTGAAGTCATATTTCCTTCGGGTACTATCCAATTTTATCATTATAAAACAAGAAATAGGAACTATTAATTGCTTGAAATTATTGTCTTGGAAATTGGGAGTTTCCTCAAGACCTGTCCATAGACTCTAGGTGACCATCCCTTAACTTTTCTTAAGCTTACACTGGCTTGTGCTAATTCTCTTTGCATCTTCAAATGTTTCCTGTCACTCTTCCAAGATACTGAAGCAAACCCTTCTTTCATAAAGAATAGCTTTTATTATTTGTCCCTTTCTTTATCTCTCCTCCCCAGAGGACTCATCTGTTTGACTCTAACAGGAAGCATGTTTCTAAATTGCTAATTAAAATTTAGAATGTATTCCACAACGACCAGATTTACTTGTCTTTATTCTTTACTGGAAAGAGGTAGTATTATGCTTTCCTGTTCTGTTTGCATAATAATTAGGAAATGGCAGAAAGAGAAAGTGTATTTCTGACTCTTGGCTGCTTTCCACAAGGATAATCGAATTAATAGGCTTAACTTCCAATCTGTGACCCATCTGAATTACAAAATCTGCTACTTAGTTCTCTCTTAGGTTCCATCAGAGGATCTAAATGTGTGTCTCTTAGTTATATATCAAAATACATTTGGGTTATGACATAAGAACATATCTCTGATCAGAAATTAACTGCTGTTTTTGTTACCGTTCCTTAACTATGTCCACCTTTGAAATCTTCAGGCTTTCCCAGAAGATCACTAATAATATTGTTTATTTTCTTCCAAGAAATGCTGATATTGACCAGGTAAGCCACTACTAAAGAACTTCAATGAGCCTCTGGCATAACTTAAAAAAATGGGCAGAAAAAAGATACAAGGCCTTCCTTTGAGAACGTATTTATGAGAAATCTCAGCTTTTTGACTATTACTAGAAAACTGGAGGTGTTTGGCAGTTAAATCTATGCCTGTTTCATCCACTTCATCTCCACACCTCCTGGAGGACATATACATAAATTAGAACCCTTTGGGCTTTTAATTATATGTTCTGAAAGGGTAACGTGGAAAGGATAGTGTGTTGTGTTTCAAATACACATACCTAAACTAGCCAAGATCTGTCTTTATTGAGACCTATCTTGAGAGTAGAGGTTTTAGGTACTCCTCAAAAGAGGAGCCTAAATAGAAATATACACATAAAACTTTAATTTGGCCAGAAGCAATTTTAACTATAGTCTTGGAATGTAGGACACTTGACTAATAGTTAAATGAGTTAAATGTCCTTATTCCATTCTTCCATAAACACTTATTTAATAATGTTATTTTTTTCTCTTGTAGAATTGGATTTGGTATAACTGCCTCATAAAGATTCGATGATGTCTTCATGTTTTTGTTGATTTGCTTTCTATAAACACTTACTGCATATCTAATGTGTGATAAGCATTCTCTTGAAAATCTTTTATTTTTTTATATTTTAAATTTTACTGTAGTATTAACTAGCTCTGAGGTTTTTCTTTCTCTCCTATTTGATACTGAGAGCTGACCCTGTCGTTCTGACCTTTTTCATCTTGTTCTGAAGAAATTATCTCATTATCTATTCAACTAAATTTCTCATCACTTTTGTTCCTTTTTCTGGGGCATCACTTATGTGGACATTAGTCTTTCATAACTATTTCCTGGTGCTTTTTCTCTTTCTTTTTCTTCTGGGAGATCTGGTCTTCCATCTAGCTCATTCTTCAGGTATACATGTTCTATTATCTATCTCATCTATTGTGTTTTTTAGTTCAACTATTCTTTAAACTTAATATTTCTATACTGTTTTTTGTTTTCTTCTTTTACACTCTAAATCTCTTACTGTTATTTTAAGAACTTTAAATTCCTAATCTGATCTATCCTTTTTGAATTTCATATAATTTAGAATCCATTTTGCTTTTCTTCCGTGAAATACTTGTCATCCTCAAATATCTTGTCTTACTGTGTATTGGCTATTCTCAAGTAATGCAGAAGAAGACAGGCTGTGCTTTAGGGTCCCTGGGGACCCTTGTAAAAACTGTAACAGCCCCACCTCAGAAATTGATCTAACCAGTTTTTTAAAGCTGCCAGATCATTCTAATGTGCAGCCTGGGTTGAGAACCACTGCTGCAGTCTGTGTTAGGCCCAGTGATAACCTCAAGGGATGAAAGTGGGTAAGCTGTGGGGTTGCCAGCCCAGGTCCCACAGGACTACAGGTGTCACCGCACACCATCTCAGGGCACAACTCCTCACCTTTGAGGAGGAGCTGGACAAAAGCAGATGTAAAGACTGTACGCTTTAATCTTCTAGTGTCATTCATCAGCTCACTGGTGTGGAGAGGGAAGAGTGAGACAGTGGATATCGGGGATTAGTCCCACCTGTTGCTCTCAGCTCTTCACAGCAGGATTTCTTTTCAGACTGCCCTACCTTTACTCCTGAACATAGACCAGCATTCCCAGTTCCTGTGAGTGAGGCAGCATACCCCAAATGCAGGGTGATTGGGAGGGAGCACCAAGAGCAGAATTTCTTTTATTTTTCTTTTAATTCATTTTAGAGCGAGAACACAGGGAGAGAGAGAGAGAGAGAGAGAGAGAGAATCTCAAGCAGACTCCTCTCTGAGTGCAGAACCTGATGCGGGACTCAATTCGTGACCCTGAGATCATGACCTGAGCCAAAATCAAGAGTTGGAGTGAGCCACTCAGATGCCCTGAGAGCAGAATTTCTAAGTTCTTGTTTTCTTTCTTCTGTCTTAGCTTCTCACAAGCACAAACACTTCCCTCCTGCCCTAGGCAGAGGCACTCCCCTCCATCCTGCACACATACATTCAGACCATCCTGGGTCTCCAGAGGTTTCTTTTGTTTGGTTTCCCTCTGTTGTGTCAGCATCTTCCTAGGGCTTTGGTCATGGGGACATAAGTAACAATGCAACCTTCTCATTAAAAAGGTAGAGATTAAATGTTCTGGCTCTCTCATTGTGATGACCTCAGGAAAGGCTCTAATGATCTAGAATGTAAACTGGACTTTAAAGAAGCTTTGATTGTAGCAGTTGAGAAGGTGGCAAGAGCACCAATGACATGAAAGTGAGCATATGTGAATAATGTTCAGTTAATGGGCTCAAAACGAGAGAGAGATTAAGAGTCTAACAGACCTAGTTGAGTCTCAGCCCTGCCACTTACTAGCTGTCTGGCGACAGTTCTGAGGCATAAATGAGTATGTGGATACTCAGTACGTCTAGCCCATAAACTCTCAATAAAGTCCTGTGTATGTGACTTTGAAGAGCCTGTTATAAAGTTTTTGTGAGAAGAATGTAAATGTTAGTAACACTTTGAAGAGGGCCAGAATGGAAAGATGACATCTTTTCTCTAGAGGATAGAATAGAAGGTTTTATATTTATAAAATGATAGAATCCCAGATAATATTTTTCTTTTTCTCTTATCAGAAACATATACTCGCTTGAAAGGACATATTCTTGTATCAGTTTGTCACACTCTCCCGATCTTGACTTATTTCCTTGGTCTTTGGGACACTGGCTCTCAGCTCGGGCTACTAATTGGAATTGTCTGAGGGGCTTTTTTTTAAATTGTGGTAAGACACACATAACAAAACATGCAGTTTAGTGGCGTTACATATATTCACATTGTTGTGCAAGCATCCCCACCATCCTTCTCAGAACTTCTTCATCTTCCCATGCTGAAACTCTCTACTTTGAAACTCTGTACTTTTAAACACTGACTCCCCATTACCTGGCCACCACCATTCCATGATCTCAATGAATTTGACTATTCTAGGAACCTCAAATAAGTAGAATCTTACAGCATTTGTCCTTTTTATCTAGCTGTTTTCACTGAGTGTAACATCCCAAAAGTTCATTCATGTTTGAACATGTGTCAGAATTTCCTTCCTTTTTAAAGCTGAGTAATATTCCATTGTATGTATATGCTACCTTTTGTTTATCCATTCATCCATGGACATTTTGGGTTATTTTCACCATCTGGCTGATGTGAATAATGCTGCTATGGGCGCACAGTATCTATTCCTGCTTTCAGTTCTTTTGGTTATATAGCCAGAAGCGAAACTGCTGAATCATAGAGTAATTCTCCTTAAGTTTCTTGAGGACCCACATTTTACATTCCTACCAGCAGTTCTTTAAGAGTTGCAGTTTCTCCACATTCTCAGTTTCTCCACATTCTCGCTAACATTTGTTTTTTTGTTTGTTGTTGTTTTGTAATAATAGCCATCCTAATGGGTATGAAATGGTATCTCATTGTAGTTTTGATTTGCATTTCCCTGATGACTAGTGATGTTGACCATCTATTCACATACGTATATTCTGGATATTAATCCTTTATCAGTATATGCTTTGCCCATATTTTTCCCCATTCCATGGGTTGCCTTTTTACTATCTTCTATTTTTTATATCAAATTTGATATTAAGCCATACCTCCTACTCATGTAACTCCGACCTGCATCCTAGACTCCAGATAGGGTTGAGCCTGTTGATTCCATAATTCTTATTTGCCCATGTAAATATTATGCTCTATAACTAGTCTCATAAGAGGTTTTATGTTCCTTGTATTAAATATTAGATGGGCTCACTTTGATACTTGAATGACAATAGGAAATTTACTACTTATTGCGAAGTTACAATGAGTACATTTTTTCTAGTTAACACTTGCCCAAGGAGGAAGTTAACTTTTTTCTTTAACTTGTGTTTTTGGTTTACTTCAAAAACCTGCTAGAATCACGGTTGGTGATTTTACATCTTCTACCTGTAGAGGGAGTAATGACACTGAAGAATAATAAAAGTCAAAAAGGAAATGAGATTTCAAGTACATTATATTGTTTGGTATTTGGATCAAATTACAGAAGAAAGTCAGAGACCTCTGACTCTGACTGACAGAGACCAGAGGTCTCTGACTTTTCTTTTTAAAATAAAGAAAATCTATCCATATGTAGGATTTTTAAAATGAGAGGAAACGCAGTACTGCAAGAATGAGAGCTGTGTTACAGAGAAGTCAGCTTTTTTGTTAAGGAACATTTAGAATGTCACAGCGACCTGAACTTACAAATGGGCTGGTTTCCCCAAGTTTATGAGTTGGCTTTTTGAAACTCGGGCTGCATTTTTCCCATAGAAATGTCTATAAAGAACAGCTAATTTTTCATCCAGAAAGATTTATACTCTGGAGAATATTTATATTTGGGGTGACTAAACTGAATATGGGCCCAATACAGATACAGCTTGTCCCGTAGTCTCTCCACGTGGGAGATGAGGCCAATTGTTTTCTGTATCTAGTAAGATATTTTTCTAGGTCCCTTATTATCTCAGTCTTTTATTCCCTTTTTCTGTGTTGGGCTTACTCCAGGACACATATTCCCTTGTTACCCAAACTCTCAACTATCCAACTCAACAACTAACTAATTTAGAAAGTCTTTTTGTGCTAGGCTCTTTGGAGGGAAATCACAAGTGAACCTTTGGAACTGATTAGCTTCAGTTCAGAGGGCCCAGGGTATATAGATTTATCTACTGGATACCTGTTTCTTGCTGTATTTTCTTTCATTTCTTTCCTTTGACAGTCATATAATTGCAGCCAATACTAGCTTTGGATCCATGAGGCATTCCAAATACGGAAAACTTCTGTTTTAAAAAGTAAACATACACAGTATGGATAGAGGTCTCTGAGCAGAGTAGAATGTTTGTATGGCATCCCTGTGGGCGGAAGTTCAAACCAGAAGGAGCCCTGTCTCCTAGGCAGATACTGGAATGCGGGGAGGAGGGGCTGGGGCTTGGTGTCACCCAGCACCTCCTTATCCTTCTCTCTTAAAATATCTGGACTCAGAAAAGTGATAAGCATTTGTGCTTTTCAGGTCAGATTAACTTAGAGCTCTTTCCTTTATAATTTGTTTAAACCAGTATAGAAAGCAGGGCAACACTGAGCAGCATTCCTAAGCATTGTGTTGAAAAGTGAACTGAGAGGTGGCCCTATATTGTGTAACTCCTGGCACTTGGCTAGTAGACATGCTCCACTTTCCATGACTTCCCCCACACAGACATCATGGTAACAAGTAGGCCAAGTCCCACCTATTTTATTTCCTGATAAAACAGGAAAATACTTGCAAATTGACCTAATACCAGGTAAAACTTAACCTGCAATTGTTGAAGTTGTATCCTTAAGTATAGAAATTGTGAGATTTAATCAAGAGGGCTCCTCTTTCTGGTGGGCAGAGTTCTTGAAGTTCCCACTGAAACCAGTATGTCATGTCTGGGAAGGGGCAGATTCCCCTAATTAGAGCAGTCATCACACTTCTCATAACTTATTTCATTAGGTAGGTAGCCAGGCAGGGAAGGAGAAGGGAAGGGAAGGAGGACTTATGTATAGGTAACATTTCCAAAACCACATAGAAGAATACAGCTATGCAGTTGAATAATTAAAGCTATTTATAAATATGGAAACTATTAGGAAATATTGTTATTTGGAAAAATATTTTAAATATAATTAAATTCAATTCATTAGCATTTGTTTTTAGCTGAGTACAAGAAAAATTTACCACTAATTTCTTTGCAAATATTATAAGCTATTGTAGTATCTATTTAATAAATGCAAAATTTATTCCAGCCTTACTGTTCTAAATATTAAGAGTGATAAGAAATTTGTGTCAAATTCTTCTAAATGAAATTTCCATAGTAGAAATCTGGTCTAAGGGCAGCACTATCAGATAGCCAAAACTCTGTCCACATGGTAAGTACGACAAAGTCATCCCAAAAGTGGAGGACCCTTAGTCCAGGTGTAGATACCAGAAGCAGGAGAGAATAGCAGGAGGACCAAGACCTGGGTTGGACTTCTGGTACATGTAGGAATAGTAAACTCTAAAACTGTTGAACCTGGAAATAACCAGACTCCGAACACTCAGAAGTACATTCATCCTACAAAGGACCAGTAGTACCCTGCATTTGTACACAACACAAATAATTTTTAATTATAAATGTTTAATAAATGTTTCTTGTCTGGATGGCATACTTAAGAGTTTGGGGCCACCCTGCACGTTTCATTGGATTATCACAGCAGCTAGAGTAGACAAGTCAGGTTATAAACCAGCCTAAAGTTACAGAAGAGTGAACAAGGGAAGTTCAGTGATTTGCCTGGTCATTCTCTTTCACAATGGCAGTGCCTTACTGTCTCCCACTGATAAGGGATTCATTACCAAAAGGAACAGATCCATCTCTTATCACTGAGTTAGCCCACCCTGAAGTTGGAAGCAGTGAATAGAAGTTGAGGTGACAAGAGAAGCAAAGGGAATTATGAAGAATTTCTGCTGAATCAGTTCTGTTCCATTCTTGATTGGTGAGAAAAGCAAAAGAAAGCTAAAAATTCACCACAAACTAGAAGGCACTTGCTGCTGAGCTTTGTCTGCCACAGGTATTCTCTTATCTCGTCTAGTAACTGGTACCCAGGTTCACAGATCACCTCTGTTCCTAGCGAAACCTACTGCTTAGTACATGCGTTGCAGTTAAGGACATAGTTGACCAGCTTCTCATGTTTATTAGCCGGCCCTTCCCTTGTGAAGTTTGCTGTTGGACAATAGAACAGTGTTGTTCGTTTTTGTACCCTGTATATTCTCATGCTCCACAGGGGCCATGCACCTGGCCTCGTAAGTGGAATTGGAAAGGCACAAATGCTTCTGAACATAAGCTTATATTTCCTTCGCCCCTTTGGGTAAATTTTTTCAGTAAATGATGTAGATAAATAGAAGGATACCACACATAGTGCTGTGAACAAGTCCTGTGCTAACAGCTGGGGACTTCCTGATTCTCTGGTCTGTTGTGCTTTATGTAACTAGTTAAAATTTAAGAACAGTCTTCATGTTTCCAGATTCAGCTTGGAGAACAGGTAAGAAGTAAAGCTTAGTGAACTGATTTTTGGTAGCCTTCTTCTAAGAGACTAATGCTGGTAAACTTTTAATGCCCAGGAGAATTTTTTTTGACATATCCCCACTACCGTCCTGTTGATAATGGTGGCTTTTAAAAATCATACTTCTTTTAATCAACAAATAAATATTTGAAAAAAAGGAAAACAGGAAATGATATCTGAGAGCCTGAGGTAGCATTCAAATTATCTGAAAAATTATTAGCAAAAAAAAAATTAAGTTTCATTCACTTAAGAAAAAATTTTTTTAAAGATTTTATTTATTTGACAGAGAGAGACACAGCGAGAGAGGGAACACAAGCAGGGGAAGTGGGAGAAGGAGAAGCAGGCTTCCCGGGGAGCAGGGAGCCCGATGCAGGGCTCAATCCCAGGACCCTGGGACCATGACCCGAGCTGAAGGCAGACACTTAACGACTGAGCCACCCAGGCGCCCAAGATTCATTCACTTAAGCATAAAAATCTCATTTCTGTTTACCACGTGCAGATAAATAGAACTAATCTTAATAAGTTTTGAGTATTGCCTGGTTTTCTACTGATAAAAAATATATCCTTTTATCTCCCGGAGAACCTGTTCATCAGAATATTTTACCCAACTTACTTTGACTTGTGTGTAATTATTAGTTGGATGTCAGAAAAGGAACATGAAGGCGAAAGGAACTGTAGATAAGGTACTTGCCTCTTGGACACTCGGTTTCTAATCACAGCCAGTAATCGTTCAGGTGCTTGCTACTCCAGTCACTAATTGGCAGAAATCCATAGACCCCATAAAAAATACTCTTCATTTTCACCTGATGTAATTTGTGTCTAAGCAAGTTTTTGCATATTGCAGATATAACCACTTCTCCAGTGTAGTAATAGGACTGTTTTTCAGTGCTCTAATTTTTCTGTATCTTTCTTACAATAGAGTGTTCCTGTCCTTGATATTGATTATATGTTTTCCATTAGGATCCAGTATGGTAGTTATTGTCTCTCATGCAGCTGCCATACATTTTTACTTCAAATCAGTTTGCTTTTGAAAAAAAGGCAGAAGTGCCTGGCTGGCTCAGTCAGTAGAGAGTGCGACTCTTGATCTCAGGGTCGGTCGTGAGTTCAAGTCCCATGTTGGGTGTAGAGTTTACTTTTAAAAAGAAAGAAAGAAATGCACTTTTGAATGTTTAGTTGGCTCTTAAATCTTCAGTGCCTTTCGTTTTTACTAAACTTACCCCTTTTAGTAAAAATAATAGTTACCCCTTTTCTCCTTTCCCAGTCCCCGAGGAATAACTATTATAAAATCTAGTTGATGAAAGTTCCAGCCTTAGTTCTAGTGCCAATCCAAAATAATTGGGATTTCTTTTGGTAAATCTAGTTAGTATACTTGGGTAATATGCCAAAAACATAGCGTGTAATCCAGAGCCGTTAACCTTTATCTATTTATCTGCCTATGCCTTTCTTTCCCTCCCCTCTGTCTCACCCCCTCTTTTCCTCCTCCTCTCTCTCAATTTATTAAACTTTAAGAAAGGGGAAGGAATCAGATAACATTTTGCCAGTTAAACCTGCTAGTGAAAAATAAAGACAGTTGGAAGTTAATGGCCTTAATTTGGCCTTTTTTTTTTTTTAAGATTTTTTATTTATTTATTTGACAGAGAGAGACGCAGTGAGAGAGGGAACACAAGCGGGGGGAGTGGGAGAGGGAGAAGCAGGCTTCCCGCCAAGCGGCGAGCCCGATGTGGGGCTCGATCCCAGGACCCTGGGATCATGACCTGAGCCGAAGGCAGACGCTTAACGACTGAGCCACCCAGGTGCCCCATTTGATTGAAGCAAAGCATTACTGATTTGAACTACATAACCTTATAGTCTTTCAACTCCCTAATGCTAACCTTTAAAAGTACAAAAAGGCTAAAGTTAGAAATTGTTTTTAATTAGAATATGTGAAAGTAACGTATTAAGTGTTGTGTTTTTTTTAATTTTCTCTCTAAACACTGAATAGAAACAAGTTTTCTCACTGTATTTTCACATAGATTCACCTTTTCCTCCAATATCAGGAATGGTGCACACATGTTTTATTTGTCTGTCATCTGACTCTCCCAGACTTCATGAAGGCAGAGATTATTTTGTTTTTGCTGCACTCCACTGCCTGGGACAAAAACCTCTAAGCGCTCAGTAAACAGTTGTTGAATAAAATAATAATTCATTAACTATTTTGCAACAGACCTGGAAAAACCCGCACACGTTGAGGAGGACATCTGCACTCCTTTATCCAAAGCACCCAAGTCCAGGCAACCCTCCAAAAGGTGGGAGAAAGGGAAAAGAAAGTACCCCACCTTCTCAGAGATTTGTTTTAAAATTATTCTATTTATGGCTCACAAAATACACTATTTAGGGAAATAGGTAGTATTCCTATTTTTCAGATCTTTCTAAATTGATGGTCGAACTGGTATTAAAATTTGCCTCTGACTTTGCTTTTGGTTTTCTGCTAGACCTATCCTAGCAGATTTTTGCTATGGTTTCAGCTCTGCTTTGGTTCTCTTAACCTGCCCTCCTCTCTCCTCCCCAACCAACACTATTCCCCCAGAGAAAACTTCAGCTTTTGCTGCCAATGTTGCTTCCTCTAAGTAAACCACTATTTAAAGGAACAGGAGAAATACTTCACCTGAGTTACATCTAAGTCCTAGAAAAATTACTGTGAAATAATTATATTTTAGATGTACCAGTCAGAATGCCTTTTATTGGTAAAGACAAAATTTTTCATTTTGCCCTTCCTTAATGAAAAATCAGACTGGCAGGGGCACCTGGCTGGCTCAGGCAGTGGAGCGTATGACTCTTGGTCTCGGGGTCGTGAGTTCAAGCCCCACGTTGGGTGTAGAGCTACTTAAAAAAGGAAAAAAAAAATCAAGCTGGCATAAAGATACCAAAACAGAAAATAAAACAATTATTCCTATAATTGCCACTCTGAGACTAGTTGAATACTTTTAATTTCTAAAATTTTACTTTAATATATTCCTTATTAGTGAATAGTGGATACACATGTGCTTTTTATCATTATGACAGATACTGTGTTTGACTCCAGTTGTCAGCTATTGCTATTGATGAAAACAGCCATCTCTTTGTGTCCCTCTTGGAGATGGGGGTTGATATTGACATTGCTGCTGGTTTAGTGGGACAGCTTCTTTTAGAATGACCTGTGGTTTCTTCCCTATTTCTGTATCTGTGACTTTTTTCTAAGAGGAAGTTGAAATGCTTTAAAATACATACTCATTGGTGATGCACAGTAAATCTTCCCTTCAGCCAGATGCTGGTGTGGCATGTGTAATACCACTGAGATTAGATTTCTCAACCTCAAAACCAAATTAAACCAACAGCACCTCTCTTCACAAAATAAACAGTTTTGCCAGTTATGATCACAGAATGAATTACAGAAACTACTTGTCTTGGGGCCCCTGGGTGGCTCATTTGGTGAAGCATCTTACTCTTGATTTCAGCTCAAGTCATGATCTTCAGGGTCATGAGATCGAACCCTATAGAGCCCGTTTAAGATTCTCTCTCCCCCTCTTCCCCTCCCCCCTCCCCCCCTCCCCCACCCCTTCTCTCTCTCTCTCTCTCTCTCTCTCTCAAAAAGAAAAAAGAAACTACATGTCTCCTTTTTGTTGTCTAACATTTTGGGTATCCCTTTTTCCATCGCTGCATGTGTTCAGTTATCAGACTCCCAGGGTTTTCCTGATGCAGTGCCCTTCGCCATAATCGTTCTCACTGCTACCATGATGAAGTTTATCTCTAGTATATAATCATGGGTTTAGAAGGTAACACTTGCTAGTTAATAGACCTGAGAGGTCGCATGAAAAGCTGTTAGACAAAAACAAAACTTTATCTGTATGAGAACTTAGGGGAAAGCATTGCAGTTTGAAGCATCTGTGTGTTTTTGTTTGGTTTTTTTTTTTTTTTTAAGGTTTTATTTATTTGACAGAGAGAGAGAGCACAAGCAGGGGGAGCGGCAGGGAGAGAGAGAAGCAGGCTCCCTGTTGAGCAAAGAGCCCGATGTGGGGCTCGATCCCAGGACCCTGAGCTCATGACCTGAGCTGAAGGCAGACGCTTAACTGACTAAGCCACCCAGGCGCCCCTTGAAGCATTCTTTTGATATTAACTCTGTGGAGGTGAAAAGGGGGTGATGCTTTTAGATTCCTAATTAAGGTTTAAGGTTAAAGGTTGGTCAGGTCACCCGGGTGGCACAGTCAGTTAAGCATCCGACTCTTGGTTTCAACTCAGGTCGTGATCTCAGGACTGAGCATTCAAGCCCCACACCCCGCACCGGGCTGTGCGCTCAGCACGCAGTCTGCTTAAGACTCTCTCTCCCTCTGCTCCTCCCCTCCGCTCTCTCTTTCTCTCTCTCTCTAAAATAATTCTTAAAAAAAGTCACTGTAGTCTAGTAGACTTCAAGAAGTAGGGGGACCTAAAAATAAACACACAGGAGCAGCAGATGGAGGAAGTGGTTCTGGTCAGGACAACAGTACAAGAGTCAGGGAAGGAAGAAGGACATAGTAGAGACTAGAACTCTCACAGGAGGGTGGGGTCAAGTCCGTCTTCTCTTTGATGCATTGCTAGCATCGTGTAGCAGGTGCTCGTAAGTAATGTTGCATGAGTGAGGCGGTAAGGTGAAGAGAACAGAAGTTTTCAGGGAAGAGAGTTATTCTTTATAAGTTTCTATCTTAATAAATAAAACTGATATTTGGGAAGAATATGTTCTCTTCCTCTGAGTTCTTTAGCTTCTGGCATTGGAGCGATTAGGCCCTGCACAAATAACGTAGCACGATAGTCTTACCCATATTATTGGGAACAAGTATTTCTGCCACCAAATACTGCATAAATATTTGCTTGCCTGCCTAGAAAGTAACAGTGAACATTTGAGGTGCCTCATTATTTTGAAAAACTTAAATGAAAAGCCAGAGGCTTATTATTTGATAAAGCATATAAATAAAATACTTATTTTGAAATCATGTTTATGTTATGTGTGACTTTCTTCCTTTCCTTTTTTTAGGTGGCGTCCTTAGCTGGGCCTGGAGGGCAAGTGGAAATAGAACAAAACTTTCTTAATAATAAATTGAAGACAATCACTGCTTATTTTGGGGACCTGATTCGAAGATCAGCCTCTGAATCGTAACTGTGAGGTGGTGCAAAGACAAAGTTCATGTGTGGTCAGAACACTATTCAGATGAGACCCTTGGGATTTCTTTCTATATTCACTAATATTTTGTACCCACGATCTTATATCACCATATGAAATGGAAACTTACAGTAGATTAAGGAATATTAATGAAGTACTTTGACGTCTTTGGATAATATTAACTCTGTACATTATACATAAGGATAGTAAGTAACTGAAATGGAAAAGGTAGTTTTTTCCCTGTGCTTACTGTCAGACAATGTGTATATATGTACGTGTGTGTTTCTGGTTTTTTTTATAATTGCATATGTTTTGGTTTAACATCTTTGTGTGTGTGTGTGTGTGTGTGTGTGTGTGTGTGTGTAAAAAACAATTACTGTGTTTTTTCTAACAGAGAGATAAAAGAAAACAATGAATGAGCCATAGTCTATCTGCCCATTTGACCCCTGCTGAAATAATGTTAAACCTTTAAGGATAGAAACATAAAACAGTACAGAAGGGTACAAAATAAAAAGTAAAACTCTTCTACCCCCTGGCCCTACTCTTTATTCATTTATTTAAAGATAACTACAGCCAACAGTATTTTATAATTCCTTTAGAAGACAGAAAAGGAATTGCAGTATACTTTAATATACTTTTTTCCTTCTCATTCATGCACTGTTCAATACTCCGTTTTTTTTACTTAATCTTTTTTTAAACTATGTACATTTTACAAATATATCTCGAAGACCTTCCCTTGTCCTTACGCACACAGAGATCCACTTCATACCTTTCATGGCTATCTTCTAGATGGAATGCACTATAATTAATTTAACCAGTCCCCTGCTGATGGACACTTAAGCTGTTTTCAGTTTTTCGCAACTATTAACTATTGTGGGCATCATCAGGCATTTTAATTTTGTTATCTCACATGTCAGAAAAATGGTGTCTTACTGTTTGTATGTATTCCTTAATTATGAATGAGATTTGAGCATATTTTCATATATATTGGTCTTAAAATAGTTTTCCCCTTTTAAACTGACTGTTCCTATCTTTCATCAATTTTTCTTTTGGATTATTACCTTTTTCTTATTAATATGCATGAATTCTTCATGAATTAAAGAGCCCTTTGGCTTCAGTAGATGTTCCAAATACATTTTTCCAGTTTGTTATTGGCCTTTGCTTGTTTTGTGACTTTTTTTATTTGCCATACATAAGTTTTTAAGTTTTTATGTAGTCAGACTTATCAATCAGTCTTTTTCTCTGTTGCTTCTGGGTGTATGGTTTTTTGAAAGATCTTTTGCATTCCCAGAATACACACACATTTGTCCAAGCTTTTTTCTAGAATTTTACTGTTTTTGTGTCTTTGCTCCATTTGGAATTTGCTTTTTAACATCCTTTTATTTTATAAAGTTGGTGGGGTTTTTTTATTTCAATTACAAAAACAATATGAAATATATTTTGTTACATTGAGATTTATATTCTTTTTCTATTAAAATGACAATGAAAGGAAGAATGTGTGTTGCTTAATTATTCATCTAAAAATGTGTGTTCAGTTAATTTTACAAGTAGATAAAAAGACAGGGACATAGGACTCTGGCTATCAGGGATCTGGGACCTTTATCTTTTCATAATGTGAGCATGTTAAACATTAAACAAAACATGGTTTGGGCTTGGATGGAGCTGTAGGAATTGAAATAAATTGGGGGAATTTCCAGTAAATACTGGAAAGAATAACTTAAATAAAAACAACTTTGTTGGAGAATGGAGAAGCAGCACTAACTTCTGTCTCTTCAAACTTTACAATGTGTGCCCGATTGTCCTGCACTATAGAAGCAAGAGAGCCAGTCATGAAGGGTTAATTTTTTATTGATTTGCAACATCAAAATCTGTCAGGGTTCTTTGTTTTTATACTTCATCATCATGGAACATTAGTGTATGTATCATAAATTGGTCATCATTTTTAAATTAATGGTAACATTGGTCATAAACATGTGGCCTCTAGAACTAGAACATGACTTGACTTAGCCACTGAGGTAGGAAGTGGAGGAATAAAAACAGATTTCCAAAATCACCACTTGTTTTTTAGTTTGTGTCCCTTAACCTTTCATGCATACCTTTTTTCCACAATTCCTTTTCTTATTTATATATTGTTAATATTAAAATTAGTTTATCTTTCTGAGCGTACATAACCTTCTATGGGTAGAAAAGGAAACCTAACCAAGATTAAAATATTTCTCCACGGATCACACAGAGATATAACATTTGTAGACTTGTTCATGGATTATTAGTGCTTAAAAGAACTTTATTGTGCAGCTCCTGTGTTCAAATAAAATCTTACCAAACAGCCAAATACGTAAAATGGATAAAAAGTAAAGCTGCTGGAGCTGCTTCGGATAAGACAGAAGTGAGGAAGTGAGCAGCCCTTGTTCTAATCCAGCTCTTTTTTCTTTTGTTATATTGCAAAACTTCTTAAAAGACATTTTTGTAAAAAATGAGTATGTATTGTCAATTTCAACACAAAGTGAACAACTCAAAAAGTGACACCCCAAACCTCACCTTCTGTCTGGGGCGCTCCCTCTCCACCTCCTCTCCCACATTTCCATTCCACTTCCCAAAGTCCACCATCGCCAGCACCTCGATATGTGTGCAAGACATTTCCCTAACTAATAAGCACACACACAGTGGGATGGGATGGCATGGGATTATATGATTTTGACACCTGACTTTGTTTTTCATTTAATATGCCTTACAAATTTTTCCACATGAATACATACACATTTGCACTATCATATTTAACCGTCACATAGTATAGATCTGAGAATTTCTTTAACCATTACCCCACTATGAACATTTAAATTGTTACCAATTTTTGCAAGGGCAGATGATACTGCAGGGTATATTTCTAAGTAGGGTAGGATCCTAGAAGTGAAATTTTTAGGTTAAAAGTCACGCTTATCTTTATATTTAGTCAAGTTGTCAAGTTGCCCTAGAAAACTATATATTCTCACTAACTATGCATAAAAGGGGCCACTTTTCCCCAGACTCTCAAAAACATGGCATGTTTTCACTTCTTATTGTTACCAAATTAATCAACAAACAATAAAGTTATCTTAATTGGCATGTCCTGATTACTAGTGAGGGATGAGCAGTTTTTCATATATATAATTATTCAAATGCATGTGTTGTTAGGCATCTAATTTTTTCACCATTTTCCAGTAAATGAACTAAACTTTCTCCATTAATTTGAAATCTAGTGTGTGTGTGTGTGTGTGTCCATTAATTTGAAATCTAGTGTGTGTGTGTGTGTGTACTTCTGTGTCTGGAATTCTTTTTGTTCATCAATCACTTGTCCATTCCTGTGCCATATGTTTTGATTACTGTAGTTTTCATTATACATGTTAATAGTTGCAAATACCCCCATCATTAGTCTTTCAGATTTTTCTTGGCTCTTCCTGAGCATTTTTTACCTTTTCAGGTGAGCTTGAATTTGTCGGTTCTATTTTTAAAATCTTTAGGATTTTAAATTTTCAGTTGAGGAAGAATGATGTCATCACAGCATTGAATCTTTCTATCCAAAGACTTAAAATGTATGTCCCTTTCTGATCTTCTGTGTCTTTCTGTAAAGCCTTCATTATTTTAGTTGTATAAATCTTGCATTTTTTTTTGCCAAGCCTATTGCTTGGTATTTCACACTTACTGTTTGATTTTAAATGGGGATCTTTTTGTTGTTACTATTTCCTACTGGGTGTATTGTTTGCATGTAACAATGCTTTTACTTTCTTACATCCAGTCACCTCACTGAACTCTTTTTAATAGTTCTATTATTAACTGATTTACTTTGATTTTCTAAATCGGCAGTCATGACATCCCTGTAAAAGTTTTTCTCTTTGACAGTATGTATGCCTTTTAATTCTTATTCTTCTCTTAGTATATTAGTTAGAACTGCCAGGAATGTTATGCTAATGTTACTTACTCCTTGCTTTTTATTTTGCAATGAAAAGTTAGAAGCATTTCTGTTAAATATTAGAGCTTGCCTTTAAAATTAGAGATAGTACTTTATCCTACAGGGTTTTTTTGTCCTTATTTAATCTAATAACGTACTAAATTGCTCTTAAAATTTCAAATTATTCAACCATATGGGCCTTTATCACTAAATCCTACTTTATTATAATGTATTATTTTAGTCCACTACTGGATTTCACTTGGTAAGTTTACTCTGTTTATGTTTGGGTTTTGTGCACCTTACCTGGTTTTGGTATCAGAGTTAGACTATTCTGGCAAAATGCTTTGGAAATGCCTCCATTTTCTTCTGAATCCTAAATAACATTAGCATTGTTGGTTCATTGAACCCTTGGTTAGAACTCCAGGAAAACTGGGCCTGATACTTTTTCAAGAAAGATTTTCATTGTAGCATTTTTTTAAATTCTCTTTTGAGTTTTTTTAATTCTTTCATAAGTGTTTTTTAATAACTTATAATTTCCTAGGAAATATCCTTTCACTTAGATTTTGGTTTATTGATATAAAGTTAGTACATTATCTTATGGTATCTACTTGCTTTGTTTAACTTTTTTATAATTTCTGTCATAAAAAGATTGAAAAACTAGCCTAAAAAATTTTTGTGTGTGGAGCACCTGGGTTAAGTGTCTGCCTTCAGCTCAGGTCATGATTCCAGGGTCCTGGGATTGAGCCCTGCATTGGGCTCCTTGCTCAGCGGGGAGCCTGCTTCTCCCTCTCCCTCTGCCTGCCACACCCCCTGCTTGTGCTCTCTCTCTGTCAAATAAAATCTTTAAAAAAATTTTTTTGTGTGTACAGCTCACTCATTTTCCAAATGTTAATGTCTTATCTCAAGCTACTACTCAGAAGTAGGCCTGGGCAAATTCTGGAGACAATAGCAGAGGGTCTAAGAGAAAACATGAAATGCTCCCCAAGCCCTCATCTGCCTGGATCACAGCCTAACCAGACAGAAGCAAGACTTGAGTCAGGCCAGGGCTGCCCAGACTTCAGGTAGTTGTCTGCTATCATCGTAACATCGCCATGTCTGTGTCCATGTGTAGGGTTTAGTTTTTTTTTAACTCAGGTAATTTTTTTAAACTTAAAATATATATGAAAAACAATTTCAAATACTATCATAAATGAAAAATCACTCTCCCTTTTAATATTTGTATACTAAGATAAAAAATGTTCATCCATTTACTACCTAAAACAATGCTAGATACCACACTTTGAGAAACAGTGGGATGGATGGCAAATGAAAAGGTCCACACTGTCCCCTCAAGGAGCTGAGAAGTATGACACGATGCCCTTTGTACCATGATACGGCTGCCCTTTGAACAGCGTGATAAGTTATCACAGGTTAACAAATCGGGACAAGATGCTCCAAGAATGGAAACAGCATTTAGAAGGCACAAAGGCAAAAGCATACAGAGTCTATTTGGGCATCAATAAATGTTAAACCCATGGTGAAGTTGCTGAAGAGTAAGCATGCTGCCCTATGCTGTGCTAAAGAGTACCCACTACATCCTGAACACAGTGTAGCATTTTTTTAATCAACACATTAAATAAAATCCGCTGGAGGGTCTACCAGCTACTGCAGTTTCCAAGTAGTGAGACCTGTAAATGGTATTTCAAGAAAGCTGCAACAACTAGAATATTAGATGAAAACATGTAAAATGTCTATTGGTGGCAGAGCACAGTTACTGCTAGGAGCCTGTTTTTATGTTTGCCATGCACGTTCACAGACTGCCTGAGTTCTACCCCTGATCCCTGTGGGGGCCACAGACTCCAGATGAAGAGAGCTCTCTGACTCAGGAATTAGCCTGACCGGAAGTCAGAGGCAAGGGAGGTAAGGGAGGAGGCCCTCACCCACATCAGTGATGTGTGTGCGGCAGGGAGGACCGAAGGCAGAGGCAGATCTGAGAGAGGTTTAAGAGATAGAGCTCGCACCAGAGAGGCAAGTTAGTGTCAGCCCCGTGGGCAATTCGTTATTTTCCTTAAGAGACACTCAGTTCCTGGAGACTCTGTAAGATAAAACTTTCTGCAAGAGAAGAGTGGGTTCATTCTCCAGCTTTGAATGGGGAAGGCATTCTGTAATAAAGCAAGATGCCCTGTGGAAATAGTGGAGTGTTAATGGTGATCATCTAGCTCACATGAGCCACAAACGTAATTTTAAATTTTCTAGTGGCCACATTTAAAGGTAGAAATAAACAGGTGAAATTAATAATATATTTAACTGTTGAAAATATTGTCATTTCAACATGTAAATGATATAAACCCTTATTAATGAGATATTTTACTTTCTCACTAAGTTTCTGGTATCCGGTGTGTATTTTAAACTTAATGGTACATTTCATTGGTACCAGCCACACTTTTTTTTTTAAAGATTTTATTTATTTGACGAAGCGAGAGAGAGTGAGAGCAGGAACATAAGCAGGGGGAGTGGGAGAGGGAGAAGCAGGCTTCCAGCCTTGCAGGGAGCCCAATGTGGGACTCGATCCCAGGACCCTGGCATCATGACCTGAGCTGAAGGCAGACACAACTGACTGAGCCACCCAGGCACCCCATCCAGGTACACTTCTTGTATTCAGTACCTACATGGGGCCAGTTGCTGGTGGCTTCTGTTCAGATCGTGTGGATCTAGATTTCTGGAGAATAAAAAAGAATACTTTCACTTGGAGGCTTTGGTATCTAGTAATTAAAACTCAAATGCTTAGGAATTCTGATTTCATCCCCAGCTGAAAGACATAGTAATTTAAGCTGGAAAAGGAAATGACCAGATTTGCATTTTATAACATAGGTTGAAATAGTGTGCACAGGTCTTCCTCCTTCCAACTAGAAATATGGAGATTCTTTTACAGTATTTCAAATAAGAGCTTAGGAAGTCCTACATTAAGGTTATGATAGTTTAATTGTCCCAAATGAAGTATAATCATGATTTTAATCCTTTAAGTAATTAGCAATAATATAACAGATTAAACATAGTGAACATAACATGCTGAAGGTTTTTGTTGTAACTGCCACAGTGACTTGCCTCTGAGCCTAGACTGAATATGGATCTTGGATGAATTTGCTTTAATTCTTTTAGGCCTGACAGCCTCTCTCTGGGAGCCGATGAAGAGCTCGGGCTCCAGGAGAACTCTGGGGAATTGGCCATTCTGAGGAATCCCTTTTCAACCTGCACCACAGCAAGAGACAGAAGAAGCATTTTACTCTTAAGTTTTAAGACCTATGCTCCCTTTATTCAAATTCATTTCTTTAAATTACCTTTCTAGTAAATAAATAGAAAAAAGCATCTAAACATTAATGTACATGAGGAAATAAAAACTGTATGCAAACAAGAAATGTACTTCTCCCTGATAATCATTTATTAAACAAATAAGTATGCCAGGCACTGCTAGACACTGGGAACTCACAATCCCAGTTAAAACAACCTTTAGATAGATACCAGATTTTATCTCATCAGTTAGCAATTTAAAAGTAGCATCCCGTGCTAGCTTGTTACGATAAATAATTCACTCATTCAGTAGTTGTTCATCATTAGTGCCTTTTGCAAAAGCAATGGAATGGAATCTGAGATAGCTCAGAGTCCTTTAGTGCTCACTGTCAACCCAAGCTGGTGGCTACAACGTGAGAATTTAAGTTCCAACAGGTACCTCTAGTTCCAAATACGCAGTTTCTTGTCTTGTGTCCCTCGGGTCTAACGGCTTATCCCTGGATTCTGTATCTCCTACTGGGCCTTACACACTGATGCATTGATTGGCCTCACGGTTCTTCCTTTCCATTTCACCTCTAGACATGATCTTGGTCCATCCTGGCCTCTTCATCTTCAGCCCTCAGTCTAGTCTGAATATACTCCCTCTGTCACTTACCTGACTCCTGGGGATCTGCCCTATAGAAATAAATACTTGAAAGGGGGAGGAAATAAAGACATACATGAAGATGTTCATTGCATAGAAGGAAAAATTTGAGAACAACGCAAATATTCCCTAAAGATGAATGGTTATTTACACTGAGACTATTAAGACTATGAAAGCACATAAATGCATTTACAGCTCAAGAGAATCTCCACGGTATATCCTCTAACAAAAAATAGTGCCCTTTGAGGCCCCCTTCTTAGGTCTCACTACTCCCTCTCCATTGATCAACTTATAACTCTTTAATGGCTATTCCATCCAAGAGAAAACCCTGAGTATCACTCCTGAACCCTCCCTCATGCTGCCCTCATAATAAAGCTCGAATGCCTTTCCATGGCTGGCATGACCAGCCCACTCCTGCTCGTCTCCCAGCCACACCACCCAGTCTCCCCTCATCCTACCATCCAGCCCTGATCCTACTGTTCAGTTCCAGCTTTTGCACAGGTCCTTCCCTTGGCTAGGACATTCCCCCACACTGTAGTCATCTGCGCCTAGCTCTCTGAGCTCAGAGGCCTTCCTTATCACTCCCTTACCTTCCAGTGCCTTCTTGCCAACTCTATGGATCAGTGCCTTCTCTGAGTTCCTGTGACTCTCTGCCCTACTCACCTGCAGATCCCTCACACAAAATCCTCGGACAGATTTTGGACCGCTTCTTTGAGTTGAAGCATTGAGCAGAAAACCCCTGCTAAAATGTAAAAAAAAAAAACCCTGTATTAATCACAGTCTTTTTTGTCCTCAACTAAAATAGTTAGGTTGTCATTGTCCTTTTACCTTTGTGGGAAGATGGCAAAAAATTCTTCTTACAAATTACTCCATCCAATATATGGTAAGGATTTGTAGCATCATCTAATCTTTCCATTTATAGAAATTGAGACTGACCCACAATCACGTGATCAGTTGGTTTCAAAATCAAGAACAGCACATACAATTCTTGAATCTCTGACTTCTACCCTGAGCTCTTATGAACACTTCCTCTCTCTACTCATGCTCACAAATCCATTGACTTCTCCTTTCTGCCTACGAGAAAGGCAACACCCAGCCAGCATTACAAAACACTACATATAACCCAAATACATTTGTCCAGGGAAGTCTTTACCTAAACATTTTAACCATATTTGGAAAATTCATATCCATCCAAATTTATCTGAATGATAAACTTACATTTTTAATTCTATTGATGAAAACAATAAAAAAAATTAGTGAGATTTTCACATCACCATGTGATCGATATTAAAGTAACAATTTTGAGTTTACATTCTAGTCTAGCTGTGCCAGACTTTTTACTGTTTGTATGTAAGAGGAGAGTTTCAAAGATCAAGTTTTACTTTTTACTGTTTTTTAAATGGTTATAAATTTACTTTAAACTTTTTAAATTTCTTTCTTAAATTTTTTTTTTAGTTTTTGCATTTGGAAGCCTGCAATGTGACAAGTTTTAAAAAATTGCTTCTCTCTCACCCACCCTAGAGGAAAGCAACCTGCTCCAGTTGAAAAAGTGAGCCATAAGTCATTGAAAAAAGATCTGTAATCGAAACTAAATATTTGGCACTTGGAAAAAACAAAACCTGTAAAGCAACTATATCCTTCCAGAAAGTATAGCAACAACTGTATGTTGTAGCAATTCATATCTGTGTGTAATACTTTCGTAGTTCAGCATGTATGCCAGATAGCTACTATCTCAGTTGGTCTGCCTGACACCTCAGGATGATGTGTGACAGCCGTGATCACCCCTGTCTTACACGTGAGCAGAGATCGAGAGAGTTTCAATGAATCCGTGGCCTGCCCCACCTACCATTTGAAGGACCCAAGCCAAGAGCATCGGTGGAGGTCCACATACTGTGTGCCTTTTGGTTTCGATGATATATGGTGCCTCTAGGGTTCAGGGCCTATGGCATGGTTCTAAGAACAGATTTGTTATTAAGAGTTAGAGCCACAACCTGGATCTTTTAAAACCAGATCCAACACTCAACTATCAATGTCACATCATAGTCAGGGGGCAAAACTCTCAAGTCAGCACTTGAATCAAAACAGGACCAGTTGGACTTGGGGTATTTTAAGCTCTGACTTAATATTCCCTAAGTTGCCCTATGAAGTATAATACACATTGTTTGGTGTTAATAACCCATGCACTATCATAGAGGATATTATTAATCATTACCAACCTACCAGTCATTCTGAAAGGATCCTGAATTTCCCTGTCATGGGATTTGGTTAGATGGCCTCCAGCCTCTATTCTAAGGGTGGGCCGAGAGTAGCCAAAGCAAATCAGTATAGTTACATCTGTCCTGTCACAACAACTGGATTAGAAGTGGACATGCAGGGCGCCTGGGTGGCTCAGTCATTTGGGTGGCTGCCTTAGGCTCGGGTCATGATCCCAGGGTCCTGGGATCGAGCCCCACATCAAGCTCCCTGCTCAGCGGGAAGCCTGCTTCTCCCTCTCTCACTCCCCTTGCTTGTGTTCCTTCTCTTGCTGTGTGTCTCTCTGTCAAATAAATAAATAAAATCTTAAAAAAAAAAAAAAGAAGTGGACACGCAGTTTAAGTCACTTCAATCAGCAGGAAAAGACTCTAGAGAGTTACTACTCTTTTAGAGGGATAATTTTGATGTCTTAATGATTTCCTGTTCCTCCTCTCCTGTGAGGCTCATCTTTCTCCTCTGCCACTGTTTCCCTGCCCCAAAGTCTATGTGCCTCCTCCCCAGATTTGGGGGATCTTTCTTTCCACATGAAAAAAAGAAAAATGGTTTATTTTTTAAATGAAGAGGAAGAAAAAGAAGAAAGGGAAAAAAATGGGTGTGTAGCATATGGATGACCTCTAACTCATATACACAGTCTTGGTGCTCAATCTATGTATCTAAATATAAAATACCAGATGATTTCACTTATGTGGAGCACTTAGAACAGTCAAATTCATAGAGACAGGAAATAGAATGGTGTTTACCGGGGGCTCAGGGAAGGGAGGAATGGAGAGTTACTGTTTAATGGGTATGGTATTTATGATGGAGATGATGAAAAAAATCTGGAGATGGACAGTTGTGTTGATTACACAAGAATGTGAATGTACTTAATGCCACTGAACTGCATTTTAAATGGTAAGTTTAAAATGAAAAAGTGTGTGTGTGTACATCAATATGTGGTATTTATTACATAATTATGTGTACATCAATATGTAGTATTTGTTACGTAATTATATAACTATCATTTTTTAATGTGGCTTTATCTGTCTCACTTCCTCATTAAGCTGTTTGCCAGCCCAGCCCTCGATCATTCCAGAAAGCAGACTCAAAATGGATGATATCAGCACAAGTCATCTTTAGAGCTGGGAAACAGCTCCACAGAGCCAACCCCTACTATGGTAAAGGAAATAATACAGTACTCACAATGGACAGAGACTGCTCCAAAACCTCTGTGTATATTTTTATTTATTTATTTTTTTTAGGATTTTATTTATTTGTTTGACAAAGAGAGAGAGCACAAGCAGGGGGAGCGGCAGGCAGAGGGAGAAGAAGAAGCAGGTTCCCCGCTGAGCAGGGAGCCCCACTCGGGGCTTGATCCCAAGGACCCTGGGATCATGACCTGAGCCAAATGCAGATGCTTAACCAACTGAGCCACCCAGGCGCCCAATATTATTATTATTATTATTTAAATTCAATTAACATAGAGTGTATTATTAGTTTCAGAGGTAGAGTTTAGTGGTTCATCAGTTGCATGTAACACCCAGTGCTCATTACATCAAGTGCCCTCTTTAATGCCCATCTCCCAATTACCCCATCCCCCCACCCACCTCCCCTCCAGCAACCTTAAATTTGTTCCCTATAGTAAAGAGTCTCTTATGGCTTGTCTCCCTCTCTGATTTTGTCTTATTTTAATTTTCCCTCCTTTCCTTTTGGATCCTGTATTTTGTTTCTTAAATTCCACATATGAGTGAAATCATATAATAACTGTCTTTCTCTGATTGACTTATTTCACTTAGCATAATACCCTCTAGTTCCATCCATGTCATCGCAAACGATAAAATTTCATTTTTTTGATAGCTGAATAATATTCCATTATACATATATCATATCTTCTTCATTCATCTGTTGACAGACATCTAGGCTCTTTCCATAGTTTGGCTATTGTGGACATTACTGCTATAAACATTGGGGTGCAGGTGCCCCTTCAGATCACTATGTTTGTATCCTTTGGGCAAATACCTAGTAGTGCAATTGTTGAGTCATAGGGTAGCTCTATTTTTAACTTTTTGAGAAACCTCTATACTGTTTTCCAGAGTGGCTTTACTACCTTGCATTCCCACCAGCAATGTAAGAGGGTTCCCCTTTCTCTGCATCCTCACCAACACCTGTCGTTTTCTGACTACTTAATTTTAGCCATTCTGACTGGTGTGAAGTGGGATCTCATTGAGGTTTTGATTTGGATTTCCCTGATGCCGAATGATGTTGAGCATTTTTTCATGTGTCTGGGGGTCATTTGTATGTCTTCTTTGGAGAAGTATCTGTTTGTGTCTTCTGCCCATTTCTTGACTGGATTATTTGTTTTTTTGGTGTTGAGACTGGTAAGTTCTTTATAGACTTTGGATACTAACCCTTTATCTGATAAGACATTTGCAAATATTTTCTCCCATTCAGTAGGTTGTCTTTTGGTTTTGTCCACTGTTTCCTTTGCTGTGCAAAAGCTTTTTATCTTGGTGAAGTCCCAATAGTTCATTTTTGCTTTTGTTTCCCTTGCCTTTGAAGACGTGTCTAGCAAGAAGTTGCTATCTGTGTTCTCCTCTAGGATTTTGACAGATTTCTGTCCCATATTTAGGTCTTTCATCCATTTTTAATTTATTTTTGTGTATGGTGTAAGAAAAATGGCCCATTCTTCTGCATGTGGCTGTCCAATTTTCCCAGCACCATTTGTTGAAGAGACTGTCTTTTTTCCACTGGATATTCTTTTCTGCTTTGTCAAAAATTAGTTGACTATAGAATTGAGGGTCCATTTCTGGGTTCTCTATTCTGTTCCATTGACCTATGTTTCAGTTTTTGTGCCAGTACCTACTGTCTTGATGATTACAGCTTTGTAAAAACTCTGTGTATATTAACTCATTAACACATATAAGAAATTTAAGAGATAGGTAGTATTTTGTTCTTTGTAAATCAAGAAACTGAAGTACTGGAAAACTAAGTAACTTGTCCCAAGTTCAAAGAACTAGTAAATGAGGTAGCTGGGATTCGAACCCAGGTACTCTGTCTCCAGAATTATTGCACTCTTCCGCCCAAATGAAACTTAACAAACTGGGGATCTCTCTATGCCCCAGACCTATAAGGATACAGAGATGCGTCTAGAAATGGACTTTCTCTTTCTGTGCCTTGATTTCTCCATCTGAAAAACAGATAATAATGACACCTATCTCATGGAGTGGTCATGAAGATTACATGAGTTAATGGACATGACTTTGTAAAGTGCTCTGTATGTCTGGCATGTGGTAAGAACTAGCTTGTATTAGTCATTATTCTTAAGGAAAAATAAGGAATCAAAGATGGTTGTCATAATAAAAACTCTCAACAAACTGGGTATACAAGGAGTGTACCTCAACAAAATAAGGGCCATATATGACAAGCCCACAGGTAACATCATACTCAACAATGAAACACTGGAAGCTTTTCCAAGATCAAGAACATGACAAGGATGCTCACTCTTGCCACTTTTATTCAACATAGTACTGGAAATCCAGGCAGAGCATTTAGACAAGAAGAAGAAATAAAAGGCATCCAAATCAGAAAGGATAAAATGAAACTGTCTCTATTTGTAGATATCATGATATCATATATAGAAAACCCCCAAAATCCTACCAAAAAACTGTTAGAACTAATAAATTCAGTAACGTTGCAAGATACAAAATCAATATGCAAAAATCAGTTGCATTTCTATACACCAGTAAGGAACTATCAGAAAGAGAAACCAAGAAAACAATTTTATTTATAATTGCATCAAAAAGAATAAAAGAATCAAAAGAATCAAATACCTAGGAATAAATTAGGCAAGGAGGTAAAACACCTATAAACTGACAACTATAAGAGCTTGATGAAAGAAAATGAAGAAGGCATAAATAAATGGAAAGATATTCTATACTTGTGGATTGGAAGAATTAATACTGTTAAAATGTCCATACTATTCAAAGCAATATATGGATTGAATGCAATCCCTATCAAAATTTCAATGGCATTTTTCACAGAAATAAAACAAACAATCTTAAAATTTGATGGAACTACAAAAGACCCTGAATAGCCAAAGCCATCTTGAGAATGAAGAACAGAGCTGGAGGCATCATACGCTGTGATTTCAAACTATATTACAAAGTTATAGTAGTCAAAATAGTATGGTATTGGCATAAACCTGATACATAGATCAATGGAACAGCATAACAGCCCGGAAGGAAGTCCACACGTATGTGGTCAACTGATTTATAACAAAGGACACTGGGGAAAGGACAGTCTTCTTTTTTTAATTTTTGTAAACTTTTTTTAAGATTATTTATTTATTTATTTGACAGAGAAAGGGAGTAATAGAGCACAAGCGCACAAGCAGGGGGAGCAGCAGAGAGAGAGAGAGAGAAGCAGGCTCTTTGCTGAGCAGAGAACCTGATGCAAGGCTCCATCCCAGGACCATGGGATAATGACCTGAGCTGAAGACAGACGCCCAACCAACTGAGGCACCCAGGTGCCCCAAGGACAGTCTTTGCAATCAATGGGAAAGCTTGATTTGATAGCCACATGCAAAAATATGAAACCGGATCACTTTCTTATATCATACACAAAAATCAACCCAAAATGGATTAAAGACTTAAACATAAGACCTGAAACCATAAAAGCAGACACAAACATAGGGGTAAGCTCATTGACAGGTCTTGGCAATGATTTTTCTGGACCTGAGATCAAAAGCAAAAGTATACAGAAGGGACTACAACAAACCAAAAAGTTTCTGCACATCAAAGGAAACCAACAAAATGGAAAGGTAACCTACTGAATGGGAGAAAATATTTGCAAATCATATCTCTGGTAAGGGCTTGATATCCAAATATATAAAGAACTCATAAAACTCAAAGTAAAAAAATCCAATTAAAAAACCTACAGAGAATCTGAATAGATATTTTCCAAAGAAGACATCCAAATGGCCAACGGGTACATGAAATTGTGCTCAACATCACTCATCATCAGGGAAATGCAAATCAAAACCACGATGAGATATCACTTCATACCTGTTAGAATGGCTATTATCAAAAAGTCAAGAATTAACAAGTGTTCATGAGGATTTGGAGTAAAGGGAACACTTGTGCACCATTGGTGGCGATGTAAATTGATGCAACCACTCTAGAAAACAATAGGGAGATTCCGCAGAAATTTTAGAGTAGAATTAACATATGATGTAGCCATTCCACTTTTGGGTATTTATCTGAAGGAAACAAGATCACTATATCAAAAAGATACCTGCACCCTCGGGTTCATTGCTATGTCATTCACAATAGCCAAGATATGGAAACAACCTAAGTGTACATCAACAGATTAATGGACAAAGAAAATGTGAGATAGATGATATAGATATAGATAATGTAATATGATCCAGCCATAAAAAAGAAGGAAATCTTGCCATTTGTGACAATATGGATGGACCTTGAGGGCATTATGCTAAGTGAAATTAGAAAAAGACAAAACTATATGATCTTGCTTATATGTGCAATCTAAAAATAAACCAACTCATAGATGCAGAAAGCAGATCATGCCAGAGATAGGGGGTGGGCAAAATGGGGAAGGTGGTCAAAAGGTACAAACTTTCAATTGTAAGATAAAGAAGTACCAGAGAGGGGCGCCTGGGTGGTTCAGTTGTTAAGCGTCTGCCTTCAGCTCAGGTCATGATCCCGGGGTCCTGGGATCGAGGCCTGCGATCGAGGCCTGCGTCGGGTCTCTGCTCCACGGGAAGCCTGCTTCTCCTTCTCGCACTCCCCCTGCTTGTGTTCCCTCTCTCGCTGTCTCTCTCTCTGTCAAATAAATAAATAAAATCTTTAAAAAAAAAAAGTCCCGGAGATATAATAATTACATCATATTGACTATAGATAACAATACCATACTGCATATTTGAAAATTGCTAAGAGAGTAAACCTTGAAAGTGTTCATTACAAGAAAATAATTTTGTAACTATGGTGACATGTTAACTAGACTCATTGTGGTGATCATTGCACAGTGTATACAAATATCAAATCATTATGTTGTGTACCTGTTATATCAATTAAATCAATTAAATCTCAATTTAAAAAAGAACAAAATACTAAAAAAAAAGTTGCCAAGAGAGTAGATCTTAAGTTTCATCACAAGAAAAAAGACTTGTATCCATGTGTGGTAATGGAACTCATTTTGGTAATCATTTTGCAATATATACATCTATCAGATCATCAAGTTGTCCACCTAATACAATATTATATATCAGTTATATCTCAATATAAAAAAATGGTTGTCAGGAGGTTGATGAGAAACTTTTATTTTTGTTACATAAAATCTACCTTCTTAAGAATTTTGTAAATTTAAATTTTCTTCTTTTTGCAAATGAGTCAAGTTAGAGGCATGAACATTAACGTCATTAGGTCGTCTCGTTTTTGAACCTAAAACCCTCACCTTCCTGATCACATTGTTGTAATCATAAAGATGCAACGATATTGGGCTTGAGGTCATAAGACGGTAATGTGATCCAGTTTGGGCAAGCGCTTCAGCATCTCTGACTCTTTGCATGTTAAAAAGGAAATAACAATTGCAGGTTCGCAAAATAATTGGGAGAAGAAATGAAGAGATGGTGTCATAGAGTGGCTAAAGTTCGTAGAGTCATTCGCATCTGTGTTACAGCCCAGGGTCTTACTGAAGCCCCTTTGTTTGAGAGCTTCTCATAGGTGACATAGGGCTTAGCACATAACGTCAGAACTATTATGGGAATGTTGATGAAATGATGCTGTAGTGTTGTGAAGGCACTAAGAAAGTACAGGTTATTATTTCTGTTACTTCCTCAAGTAACACAACTTAAAATCGCATTAAAAAAAAAAAAAAAAAGGAGTGAAGGTTAAAGGCAGTTGCGGGCCCACTACACAAAACAGTCTTGAGCTAGCTTCCCTGTTTGGGAAGTCTGGCGGCTTCTACTGCCCAGCCGCTCAGAGTAGCAGGGTTCCCAGGCGGAGTAAACGTGTTGTGCCCTCAAGTACAAATGTGAAAACAGATTCACCAGTATGTGCTGCTGCATTTTTAGTTTCACTACCGGAAAAGCCTGCTTGGATGGAAAGATTTCATTTGCTATGCTTTCTGCCTTTGAGTCTGGTTAGCATTGTAAGCAGGTGTTTTTTCATTCAAAACATGTTGTGGCCCTTGTTAAAGGCCACCGCGCAACAAGTAATCAGTGCAACCTGGGAGGGACACGATGATTATGAACTTCCTAGGGCTCTAGCCAGTCTCTAGAAATACTTAAAGCAAGAAAACTTCACTCCCTGGCTCGTACACCTTATCTCACTAATCTTAGAGCAACCATCCTTCAATTTCCTGTACCTAACCAAAGGATAGTGGTGAATATTCGAAATTTCTCAGTTCTTTTAAGTCAGGGGTCAGCAAACTATGGTCCACCGGCCAAATCTGGCCCAGCACCTTTTTTTTTGTAAGGCTTGTCAGAGAAGAATGGTTTTTACATTTATAAATAGGTTTTTAAAGGAGAAGAGTATTTTATTTCATGACAAATGAAAATTAAGTGAAATTCAAATTGCAGTGTCTATAAATAAAGTTTTATTGGAACACAACCCATTCATTTACATACTGTTTATGAGAGCTTTTCACGCTGCAGGGGCAGATCTCCACTATTAGTTGAGAAGTTCCCATTACCTTTTAGTTGAACAAAAACAAAATTAATAAATAAAACAAGAAATACTTGCCTTTTAATATGACAGATTCTGATTTTCCAGTAGTGCTAGAAGTTAGAAATTAATTTCAAAATTTAATCTAGAAATATTTAGGAATTGGCTCAAACAAAGGGGAAAACCATTACAAAAAGTATTATATTCAATCTTTATTCTCCTAACCAAGTGCCAAATATGCACTCACTAACCCATGGTTGTCTCTAAAATACTTATGCAAAACAAAACAAAACAAAACAAAACAAAACAATTGTTCTACAATAGACATTAAGCTGAAATGGATACTGTAAAAAATGAATTTAGGGGCTTTGGCTAAATTAGTCAAGATTTTAGCAGCTGCTGAAACAATTCCCTTATTCTCTATTTTACTTTGGTGGCAAGGCAGGCCTTATTGTTGACTATAGTTGAGTAAATCTGACCTAGAATTTCAAAGCCCTTCCTTTACAAGTCTCCTGGGGCTTACTGCAGTGCTCCAGTCTCTGGGGTGGAGACTCTAGCCTCTGATTTTGCTGTTCCTTCCTTTTGCACTGTGTCTCCCTACAGAAGAAAGCAGTCAGTGAAGTGTGTGTGTGTGTGTGTGTGTGTGTGTGTGTGTGTGTGTCAGGAGAGAAAGGGTGTAATAGCCACACCAGCTCAGTAACTGAGTATAACCCTGATGACTAAGTAGAAGAAGCAAGCCATCATAGGTCCAGAGAGCAGGACACTTTGCTTGTACTAAAAAAAAAAATCTCATTACAGGAGAGTAAGAATTTAAATGCAAATAAAACTCATCACATAGATGTTCACTGCAGTGCTCTTTTGAGTAAACAGTTGAAAACAGTCTAGACATAAAAAAAAAACTGAATTTTTAAATAGATTGTGGTACATACACATAGAAAAACACAATTTAGAACCACGTTGAACTACTGTAGAAGTATTCTGTAAAACTCAGTTGAGAAGTTCCGTGCAACCATATGACAAGCTGGGGAAACTGGATCTACTGATATGTGGCTACACTCCAGTCCCCAGCACCAGGGCCATCTCCTCTATATGGAGGCTCCGCACCACAGAGTTTCCCCAAATCTCTCCTGCCCCACGTTGGCTTTACTGCCCACCTCCTTTGTAACTATGGCCTGCATCTAGTAATGTCTCCACAGCCTGTGGACCATCCTCATTCCAAAGGAATAAGGGAGAGGGTTGCCTGGGTGGCCCAGTTGGGTAAGCAGGCATCTGACTCTTGATTTCAGCTCAGATCATGATCTCAGGGTCATGAGATGGAGCCCCGTATCAGGCTCTGCACTTGCAGGGGAGTCTGCTTGAGACTCTCTCTCCCTCTCCCTCTGCCCCTCCCCTTTGTGCTCACACTCTCTCTCTTTCTCTCTCTCAAATAAACAAATAAATCTTTAAAAAAAGGAATAAGGGAGAGAGGGGAGAGACAAAAATAACTGTATTGCAATAAACTCATTTACTATTTTCCATAAGCAAAGTCATTTATTCAAATGATTATTTGAACCTTCTCCTTGGAGTTGAATGCTTGATACAGTATCCTGTAGAAATAAAAATACATTAAGAATTTTATCAAACGTATTTAACTAGAAGATAGCAATTTATTTATTTATTCTTTATAAAATTTATTTATTTTTATTAACATATAATGTATTATTTGTCACGGGGGCACAGGTCTGTGATTCATCAGTCTTACACAATTCACAGTGCTCACCATAGCACATACCCTCCCCAATGTCCATCACCAGCCACCCCATCCCTCCCACCCCCCACCACTTCAGCAACCTTCAGTTTGTTTCCTGAGATTAAGAGTCTCTTATGGTTTGTCTCCCTCTCTGGTTTTGTCTTGTTTCATTTTTTCCTCTCTTCTCCTATGATCCTCTGCCTTGTTTCTCAAATTCCACATATGATAATTATCTTTCTCTGACTGACTTATTTCACTTAGCATAATACCCTCTAGTTCCATCCATGTCGTTGCAAATGGCAAGATTTCATTTTTGATGGCTGTATAATATTCCATATATACATATCTTCTTTATCCTTTCATCTGTCCATGGACATCTAGGCTCTTTCCATAGTTTGGCTATTGTGGATATTGCTGCTATAAACATTAGGGTTCACGTGCCCCTTTGGATCACTACATTTGTATCTTTGGGATAAATACCCAGTAGTGCAATTGCTGGGTCATAGGGTAGCTCTATTTTCAACTTTTTGAGGAAACTCCATACTGTTTTCCAGAGTGGCTGCACCAGCTTGCATTCCCACCAACAGTGTAAGAGGGTTCCCCTTTCTCCGCATCCCTGCCAACATGTCGTTTTCTGACTTGTTAATTTTAGCCATTCTGAGTGGTGTGAGGTGGTGTCTCAGGTTTTGATTTGGATTTCCCTGATGCCAAGAGATGTTGATGTGTCTGTTGGCCATTTGGATGTCTTCTTTGCAGAAATGTCTGTTCATGTCTTCTGCCCATTTCTTGATTGGATTATTTGTTCTTTGGGTGTTGAGTTTCATAAGTTCTTTATAGATTTTGGACACTAGCCCTTTATTTGATATGTCATTTGCAAATATCTTCTCCCATTCTGTGGGTTGTCTTTTGGTTTTGTTGACGAAAGCCATTTATTTAAATAGCACCAATTTGCAGGCAGTTTATCACCAAGAGAACCAAAGGAGGATTTATGTGTTTGGGTCTGTCCACGCTTGCTGTCAGAAGTCCATTTGTGGCTCATCAAGACTCCCCTGGTAGCATCTGTATCCCTAGTCTACACCATTTAGTCGGTTATTGTTGTAAGCTACACTGTGTCCCCACAATTGTTATATTGAAGTACTAGTCCCCAGTACCTCAGACTGTGACTGTATTTGGAGATAGGGTCTTTAAAGTGGTAATTAAGTAACAGTGTGGTCATTAGAGTGGGCCCTAATCCCAAAAGACTAATGTCCTTACATGAAAAAATTAGGACATAGACACACACAGATGACAGAGTAGGTGAAGACACAGGCAGAAGGCCATCTCCAAGCCAAGGAGAAAGGCCTGAGAAGAAACTGCCAACACTGTAATCTTGGACTTCTAGCCTCTGGCACCATGAGAAAATTAATTTCTGTTGTCTCAAAGCCACCCAGTGTGTTATGAAAGCCCTAGTTATGACTAGGTTATGACAGCCCTAGCAAACTAATACAGTAATTCATGGTGCATTAGGGAGTTTTTAAATATAATTTATATATATTTTTTACTTTTTACCTGTTTTTATATAATTTGTCATGAGTACCATTTAAAACTTCTAGTGTGTTTATGTTTTTTTCCCAACTGGATGGTAAGGTTCTTGGGGGCACTTCAACCTGAACCTATATAGCCCAGTGTCCTTGTAGAACTCACTAGATGTTTACTGACTTTGTCTAATAACAAAATGTATAACGATTCTATGAAAAAGAAGAAGTGAGAAAAGAGTGGGGAAAGTTAGTTTGGGGTAGACACTGGCTTTTCTATGTGAGTGATTCGTTTAGTTAATAGTTAACCCAGAGATTGAAATCGTGCTTTCAGGCTTTCCAAAATGATTTTCTTGGACCTAATCTGTACTCTTCACAACAGCCTGGGACAGAAGCACCACCAGCGGCTACACTTTGCAGATGAGGAAACTGAGCTCAGAGCCGGCACAGAACTTGGCAGGTCACACAGAACTGGGGTTTGGGGGCCTGGAAAGGCAGCAGGGCTCCGGACCACAGCTGGAGGGTCCCAGGCAGGGGCCCGGCTAAGCTGCAGGCACTGAACTCCCCGAGGCCTTCTTGGAAACCAAACTGAGGAGGTCCCACGAGTCCCGGCCTTTCTCATCAAAGCCCGTTGTCAGACCACCCAGAAGCTAGGACTAGCTGGGCAGAGGGGTCTCCGCAGTCCAAAAGAAAAGTGTGTGGTTGCCTAGTTGAATTCGGGTAAGGAAATCAAGCCCTGGCACTGATAGTGTGCACTTCATGCAAGTTCTCAAAGTTTTCTCAGGGCAATTTTTCTTTTTCCATTCGCGGTTTTCCGGCCACGGTCAGAGGAGTTGTGCCCTGAGTTACAGCACTGAAACTTCTCACTTCTCCATTCCCGGGGCTTCCTCCTGGGTGACCAGCTGGCTAACAGCTGGCCCTTCCTCTGTAGACCTGATAAGGCCTTCTAGGCAGGAGGACTTATCAAACTTAATGATGCTCTCTTTATTTCTGGGCCGGCCGGAGGGCGCTGAGGCCCCTGGTTCTTGTGGGTCTGTCCAGCCTTCCTGCAAGGCTGCAAGCTTTCCCTGGGCACAAACTCCGTAAACAGATGGCTGGAAGCCGCTAAACATATGGAGCAGGGAAGGATTTACATGCTGGTGGAGATTTTAGTGAACTATTTGGGAAAATGAATGAAAATTAGATCTCCGCCCCAGGTTGTGGAATGAGAGAGGCACCCAAGGCACTGACAAGACCTAATGCCACATGCCCTCCCTGCTCCTGGGGATGCAAAATGCAAGCAATGCTGAACACACAGGGAGCTCAAGGAGGACTCCGATGCTCTTCAAGAATATCACATTCACGGCCCCCTCCCCCAGGCTTCTCTTGTTTGGGTTGTTCCTAATTTAGATGAAGGCATTTAGTTTATCATTAAATTACCTTTCTGATTGCAGGCTTCCATCTCTAAATCGGCTATTAAGTGCCTTGCAAGTTTCTTAAAAATAAAAGTCCAACACTGTTCAACTTCCAGCTAAGAGCTTCCATTCTGTTCCATAATTAGTGTTCTACCTTTATTTTCCTAACCTAGTCACCCACCAAAAATGTGTTGCACAGCTATTACGTGCATCTGTAATGGGGCAGCGCGGGAACCGTATTTCTACCGTAACTCACATGCACCTTGAACCCTGTAACTCGTGGAGATCTTATTTTGATGAAGAACAGGCTCCCCTCCAGGTAGAGCTAGCAGGTGTCTTTGTGTCCCCAAAGCCTAGCATAGGCAGAGTCCCTCCAATAAAGTCGGTCTCATGAAAGGCTGCTGAATAAATGAAGTCTGAGCAAGACTTCTGTGTGAAGTACAGCTGGGAAGGAAAAAGGTGCGGCGGCGGGGCGGGGGGGGGGGTTGTTAAAAAAAAGTAGAGCTACCATATGCCTTCCCACTCGGTGTCTGTCTCCATGATCTGCCTGTGTAGATGCGGAGTACTCTACATAGCAAGAAAGGGAGGATACTCCGTACAGTTCTGTAAACTCTCTCTTCACACATATCTGAAATATGCAGAAATGCACTTTAAGGAAGGGGTAATGGCCCAGTTTGTAGTGTTAATCTCACAGCCTCAGGCTGAGTGGAGAGGAATCCAGGGCAGGGGTGGAGAGATAGTATGGGGAAGACACTGGTTCCAACTGCCACTCAGACAGGCTTCCAGTGAGAGGGTGGAAGCCAGTGAAGATAAGCGTGGGTTTCGGAATGCCTCCCCTGTGGTCTTCCCCTGCCCCCACCTAACCCCGCCCCACCCTGTGATCTTGCTGTTTCACTTTCAGACTCAGACCCTAGAGGGATTTCAAAGGGAAACCCCAGTGGGGTGTCACGTATCCCTGTCATCCCTACAAGCTCCCCATTGTGACCGGCCCAATGAGGCTCTGTTGTTCCCCATGAATGTGAACTCAAGAGTGGAGAGTACTCTGCACAGCCGGGGGAGCTTCTCCGCACCAAGGGCAGGGCCTCGCTGGAAACATTGACCCTCCCCTGGCTTCTCAGAAAGGCCATGCCCAGCACTACCTGATGCACACCTGTCACTTGTCAACAGGTGTCCGCGCACCAGCAGCCGTAGGGCTCTATGCTGGAGGGGAACTTCTCAGCAAGGAGCCTCAGCTCCGAATTGCTGGTTTGCTGAGAAGTGTTCTAATCCCAAAGCCTGCTCCCCAGGAGCACTTTAAATGACTGTTTATGCGGTTCAGGACGTTTTTTTGTTTGTTTGTTTGTTTGTTTGTTTTAAGTACCTGGCTGCAGTGAAGTTTGAATGAAAAGGATCTTCTTTCTCAGCAGGATTATATTTTGTCATTGTTTTTATTTTATCCATTCAATTGCCTGTGATACTCTTTTTGAATACCAGAGTCATGTCAAAAGTCTTGCCCCAAACCAACTGAGTCATGTAATTATGATAATCCTTCATGCTTTCACTTCCAGGCCACCCCAGATGCACTCATGCTGAAGGGCAGATCAAAGGCGCCCAGGGCGGTTCCTACCTGCGCTGGCCCAGGAGGGCATCTTCTACTGTAATGATTGGTCTGTTCTTCTCCTTACTTCCCAAAGGTTTACAACACACCCTGTATTATTCGTGCCACGGGCAGGGCAGTCCCGGCATGTGGCCTCTGTAGCCTTTGAGTCACAAACCACAGTTTGATGTTTCTATATCTGTATCTTCCATCTATGACCATTTATTTCGTGCTCTCTTCCCACCATCTTCATCTATTAGTTCTGCTGCTGTCCCGGCCACAGCTGCAGAAAATGCTGGAAGAGTCCCGAGTGGCCAGGGAGAGCAGGACATCTCTCTCTGTGACTCCCTCTTCACCCATGGTCCCCAGCTCAAAGCCACTTCTCTTTCCTTCTCTTTATTTACATCATCCTAAGCATTCCCACCAAGGGCTCGAACAGATGAATTTTCAGAATTCTACTTTTTAACACAGCAGCCTGGCATTTCAAAAACAAAGGGAAGGGTGACCAAAGAAGGAATAACTACAAAAAAAAAAAAAAAAAAAAAGCCCAGGTTGCTGACAGTGGTGATGAGGTAGTCTTCCCGGGGCCACTGACTCAGTTTTGTGCAAGTCTGCAGCACTTCCCTGTCCAGTCCGTACGTGGCTGAGGACAACAAGAAAATGTGGGTGGTCAGAACTCTGAGTGGAAAACACACACACGATTTCAAAACACTCTACCAAAAAAGAATCCAAAATATATGACTACTTTTTTTATATTAATTACATGTTTAATGATAATAGTTTGGGTATTTGGAGATAAGCAAAATATATGGTTAAAATGAATTTCACCTGCTTCTTTTTGCCTTCTTTAAGGTGGCTATGAGAACATTCACGAAGATTTGGATGCGGCTTCTCAAATAAGAGCCTTATCTCCTGCCTTGCGGGAGCTTTCTCCAGGGACTTGCTTACTTCCTTGCACCAGTCGAGGACAAAAGTTCTCTGTCTCTCACCTCCCATATTCCTCCCATTCAATTCTGCTCTTCCGTCTGAAACAGTCACCTATCTCATCCACAGCCAACCAAATGGCCCATCGTGGTCAGGTAGGACCCTCTCCTATAATGAGGAGGAATGCACTTGCCCCTTACAGCCAACTTCAGCGTTCAATAATAATCTCCGAGCTTATCACGAGAATTATAATATCTCCCTCCATCGTAAACCCACACCCATCTCAGGGCTTTTCCAAAGACAATGTAACATCCAGGATGAGTACTTACTGCTAAACAGGTGAGAGCCCCACTTTCCTGAGACGGTCTTTGCATCTGACCGTTTCCACCTGGAAAATCACAGATCTCATGGAAAAACCTTTCCTTTGACCAATGGAGGCTGTGGCTGGCCCAGCACCAGAGAGCTGAGGAAAAGAAACACGGACTCCAATAACCAGGTATCTTGGCTCGAATCTTGTCTAGATTTCTAAAGCTTCACATTCCTCTGGTGTGTATAAAAGAGGAAATTGACTTCACGTTGTTCTGATGCTTATAAAGAGTAATCCTCTTGCCCACAAGATAAGACTTTCCGTACCTTGCAGGGGTTACAATACCTGGTAAGTGATGAAAGACAGACGGAAATAACCAGATCTTAGGATGCATCCACATGATGCTGAACACCTGGATCCTGAGAACAATCCAAATGGTCGGTGTTATTATGCCAAAAAAATCTGACGAACAGATGACATGTCTTAACTTTTCACTCAAAAGTACAGGCCTGCTATAAAGACAGATTATGCTATAGATTATGAACATGGTTGAGTTATCAGAGAAGGCCGGAGGATACTAGATTTACACCAACCACTGATAATGCAGCGCAGGCCGGGGGCAGTTCCTGATTACCGACGTTTGAGGAAATGGATGGCAACGCCCACATACAGACAGCTCCTGATAACTGGCCATCTCTCTTCCCAGTGGCCAGGACTGTTATTTCAGGAGCACAGCACAGAGTAAACCCTCTGTGGAGGTTTTGAGAGAAGCTTCAGCTGGTCATACACGGGAGAGCACAGCGAATTAGGCAGAATTCCAGCACTGCCATGGGACACACCAGAGGTCCCCGAACACCCCAAGCTGATGGCAAGGAAGGGCTCAGAGCTCCAGGGAGTCTGGGCACCTCTGAGGGATGAACCCCAGGGGCCTCTCTAGTGGCAGATGTCTGCTGGCCCTCTGCCGGGCCTCCGTTGTCCCTGTGTCTGGGAAATTGGGACACGTTGCCTTTCTGTCTATTTTCAGGACCAGAGGACTGTATCTTTTCCCAAACAAGTGTTTCAAGAAATAGTCTTGTATTAATCGTATGTGAGCAGACAGGCCCAGGAGTGGTGGTTCAAGACGAACTGGACAAGAATGACGTTGCATGGCAAGTAACTTGAATTTTCCAAAGGCTTGAGGAAAGCGAAGCTTTCAGATCTTTTCAAACTTTTCTCCCAAGTGGGAAGTTTTTATTCTAAATGCTTGAAAGGCCAGTTATTTTTGTAAACATAAGCCGTGCCTCACTAGGTCACACCAGTGGGGGTGGTCCGACCTCCGCCGACACTGGCCATGCCACGAAGGGCTCTGGCATTCACCTCCCCTTGTCTCTGTGTCCCTCCGCACCAAAAAGTTCAGCTCACATGTCATGTGTCATGCAAAACAACCAGGAGAGATAAATAGGCATACAATACAAAAATACTTGTATGCTAAGACAAAATTGCATCTTTCTAAATTTCTCTATTGTCAAATTTGGAGTAATTTTCCCCTCCCTCCCCCCTTCCTCCGTCCCTCCCTCCCTTCCTTCCTTCCTCCCTCTCTTCCTTCCTTCTTGACCCTGCCCCCGCTTTGTTGGTGCCCTGTGCACCCACATAGTCTGCCTATTGAATAATCCAGCTTTGGTGTCACCTTCAAAGAATCACCCACCCCAAAACTCTAACTTCCTGCATATCTCATTAGGGTTTTATCTCCCACAAATGTACCTACACTGAGAACATCATCTGTTCATATCCCTCACCTCACATAAAAGGACACTGTGTTCATTGGTTTCTGTCATCCCTGGTATCTCCAGAAGTGGCACTATGGTCCCCTATTAGCTCTCGTCGCCTCTGACTTCCAGCTCCCAAGCCATCATCATCTTTAAACTGTACTAGACTGGGAAGTGGGGTCCCGATCCGGTGGCTCCACGACCACAGGACTTTCCTTTCCTTTCGTTTCTCCGTGTCTTGGAGCGTCTCTTCCTCCTTCTCCCCCTTCCCTCTGAGCCCACAGCCATCCTCAGGACCAGTGCAGAGGAAAGATGGCTGGCCTGGCACCAATCACCTTCCCTTCTGCCTTCTCTCAGCCTCACAGCATCCCTGACCTTCATGTCCCTTTCTCCACAGTGACTATTCTATAACTCATGCCAGAAAATTGTCTCCATCTCATATAAATACAATGACCAGATTTTCCAGAAAGTTCTAATTTAAAACTTTCTGTTTGCCAAGACCTAACTCCCCTTTAAGAAAATACAACCACTTGTCTAGTACAGAAAATAATGGAAGCCTGTTGGTAGCACCTGTAAGAGTAATTCTGATTTTGCCCTTTTTATGGTCTAAGTAGATGTCAAGCAGAAAAAGAAGAAGAGAGTAACAAAGTTAAGGCACAATGACTTTATGTTTGACTTCTCATACTTGCTTGAGAAAGTGGCAGACTTTGATTTTGGAGGAAAGCACAATCTATAACATCAAACTGCCCTCCACCTAAATGGAGGGGACAGATTCTTTAATGGGAAGCATCAGAGGAGGGAACACACAAAGGGAAGCAGCAAGACCTTTTTGTTTCATTCATTAGTGCATCTACTCTTGTTGACTACCTGCTAACTGCTAGAGTGTTGTGGGCGCCTTGGGAATGCAAAGTGAATAAGGCATCCCTTTTGCCCTCCAGAAGTTCACTGTAGAGAAGGTGGATACATCTGTATATCATTCTCTATATCTCTCTCTCTTTTTTTTTAATTTCAAAGTAATCAGAAACTTCAGAAATGTTGCAGGTACCATAGGAAGACATTTTTCTTCCATCGGTTTACACTAAGTTGCTGATCTGTTATCCCATATGTAATACCATGTATCTTATTTTCTATATTCTGATGCTTTTTTTAAAGAAAGAATTATTTTTTAAAGATTTTATTTATTTATTCATAAGAGAAAGAGAGAGAGAGAGAGGCAGGCTCCTCGCTGAGCAGGGAGCCCAATGCAGGACTCCATCCCAGGGCCCTGGGATCATGACCTGAGCCGAAGGCAGATGCTTAATCATCTGAGCCACCCATGTGTCCTATTCTGATGCTTTGACAGGTGGGGTCTTGCTGACCCTGGAGGGACTAACCCTATCAAGGTAGCCCCCTTCCTAAAGATAACAAACACCTTGCCATCGAGCATGCTTTTCGATGCAAACTAACCAAGCCAGAGTCCACACCCACAACTCCTGCCCTCTGGGCCACTAAACACCTGCCCTGCTCACCCCCAGGCAGGTAGCAGATAAGCAAGGACAGCTCCTATGCCCTGAAGCCCACTGAAATAATTCAAAATAGCCAATCCCACACCTGCTTGCCCAGCCCTGCCTGTTCTTCCCATGGAAACTACAATGGAAGTTCTTGTTGACATTTCCCCTTTGCTCCCTCCTTACAGCCTAGGGTGTTTCCCCTGTGGGCCTGTGTGATTCCCTTCCCTCCTAGAAACGGTAACAAACTATCTTTTCAATGGCTGTCATTTCCTGATCTGTTGCTGTTACCATACTTAAATAATAATAATAAAACCTATTAAACCACAATCATCTGCGAATACTTCATGTATAATTCCTATATAACTACAAAATAACTCTGTTATTTAAAAAGATTTTATTTATTTATTTGAGAGAGAGAGAGAGAGCAAATGAGAGAGAGAGAACGCACGCTCGTGTGCACGAGTGGGGGGAGGGGCAGAGGGAGAGGGAGAAGGAGACTCCCTGCTGAGCAGGGAGCCCGATGTGGAACTTGATCCCAGGACCTTGGGATCATGACCTGAGCCAAAGGCAGACACGTAACTGACTGAGCCACCCAGGCACCCCCCAAAACAATTCTTAAAATTTGGAATTTAACATTAGTAACCTTACTACCATCTAATCTTCAGACTCCTTTTGAGTTTTGCCAGTTATCCCAACCATGTCCTTTACAGCCAAAGGATCCAGACCAGAATCAGACATCGCATTTAGTGATCGGGCCTCTTTAGTATCATTTAGACCAGAACAGTTCCTCATCTTTCCTTGGCTTTCATGACTTTGACCTTTTAGGAGATTACAGGCCAGTTATTTTGTAGGAAGTCCTTCCATTGGACCTAACAGCTGTTTGTTCCCATGATTAGACTCAGGTTCTGCTTCTTTGGTGAAATATCACAGAAGTGATGCTGTGTCCTCAGCGTGTCCCAGCAGGTCACAACAGCATCAGCTCGCCCAGTGACTTTGGTCACTTGATGAAATTGGTGTCTGCCAGGCTTTTCCCTGAAACAGTTACCCTTCTTCCCTTTATAATTAATCAGTATTTTGTGGAGAAAAAAACTTTGATACTATGTAAATATCCTGTTCCTCATCAAACTTCCCATTTATATATCCGCATAAACTCTTGCTTTCTATTTTACTCAATAGGTTATAATCTATACCTAGAGTCCATTATAATTTATGACTCTCATTATTCATTTTATATGCAGATTAGAGGTCAAAATCTAGGCACTGGATGTGTTCATTGTTATGGGGGTGGTGCTGCTCCCAGGCCTTCTTGGTGAGCAGAACGAGGAAGCATTGCTATGTACCTGTATGCACATGTACATCGATGCGCAGACACACACACAGACACTATGTTTATAAATTATTTCTCTATCCATATCTCTCTAACATGCAGTCCTATCTTTGGACAAGGATATGATAGGGTGGTTGCTGCCAATTTGGTTCTATCCTGGTTTTCGTTTGTTTATTGGTTGGTTGGTATATTAATCTGCTTGGGCTATCGTAACAAAATACCACAGACTGGGTGGTTTATACAACAGCAATTTATTTTCTCACAGTTGTAGAGGCTGAAGTCTAGATCAAGGTGTCGGCAGGGTTGGTTTCTCCCAAGACCTCTCTCCGAGGCTGGAAGATGGCCACCTTCTCCTGTGTCCTCACATGGTCTTCCCTCCATGCATGTCTGTGTGTTAATCTCCTCTTATAAAGACACCAGTCATACCAGATGAGGGCCCACCCGCATGACTTCATTTTTTAACTTAAATACCTCTTTAAAGGCCCTATCTCCAAATACAGTCACATTCTGAGGTACTAAGGGTTTGGGCTTCAACATATGAATTGGGGAGGGAGGGGATACAATTTAGCCTATAATAGTTAATTTACCAGAAAAATCAGCATGCAACTTGGCAAAGCTCTGTATGTTCTAAATCTAGAGAAGTCAAGCTTAAAACAAACAGTAATGAACATTAAAAAAAATCATAATTCCCCTTCTTTAGTGGAAAGACTGTCTTAAATTGCAATGGGCCACATCTGCCCTCAGTTAATGACCTTCCCTTCTAGGACCTTCCCATAGACCTGTGGGGATTCTATTCTCCATAATATCTGTAATGCCATTATATTCAATTTTTAATTTTAATTTTACTTGTAATGTCCTGAAAAAAATATCCTTTTAGAGTTTGCTAATTTGTTAAAAAGTCATTTTTTTAAGATTGACCTTCAAGCTAAGCAAAAACAACATCAAGACATTTCTATTTCTCAAAAATTCCATTCTTTGTTTTACAGTATCATCGGTTCTACATTTAGCCAAAAGATCCACTTTTGGGGGGGCGCCTGGGTGGCTCAGTCTGTTAAGCGGCTGCCTTCAGCTCAGGACATGATCCCAGGGTCCTGGGCCTGCTCAGCAGGGAGCCTGCTTCTCCCTCTCCCTCTGCCTGCCACTCTGCCTACTTGTGCTTTCACTCTCTCTCTGACAAATAAATAAATAAAATCTTAAAAAAAACCCCACTTTTTTCCTTAACATCTAAACTGGATTAGAACAGAAACAGATTTCTTCTCTACTTATTTCCATCTTACTTTTTTTTACAAATTAGTATTCATTAATCTGAAATGTGCCAGCAACCTCAAAGTCAACCAGAATGTGATTTTTAGGAAAAAGTAATTTCATCTTACAATGAATTTAAAACTTGATTTTCTGGTTAACCACATCGTTTGTTCCTTTTCTTTCCCAGTCTCTTTTTCCTTTCATGTGGCATGATGTTTGAAAAAGACCAGAGAATATTCCCTCCCACTTGGGTTTCAGTTTTCTAACCAGACAACATTTTGGCACAGAGGGCGTGAAATAAAGGTGGCCGAGGGGGCTGATTGTCTGGACTGGTCCCTACACCCGCTGCATTTTATGCTGTATATCACAAGTGTGTTATCTGATTTTCCTCCTACCAACAGTAATGTACGTTTGTCACGAGAGATTTTCACAAAGCTTCTCTGAGTCAGGCTCCGTTGAACAAGCTTGGGGAGGATGAGTGTGCAGTGTTAGGGCTCAGGCAGCAGAGCTGAGCTCCACCACTTTCCAGTTGGGCCATTTGGGGCAAGACCCTCGATCTTGCTGAGAGTCAGTTTCCTCTGCCATAAAATGGGATCATCGCCACTATCAGTAAGGCTCCTCGCACATGGAAAATGCTCAACAATAACAATGTTGAACAAATGTGAGAATTGAAAAGAGATAATGTGTGCAAAATCCTCTGCAACAGTACTTCTTAGCCCAAGAGAAGAATCGAGAAAAAAAAGCAGTAGACAAAGAGCAATAAATGGCAAGTTTAATTATTTCTATCGGTAGATCTATAGGATGGAGGATTAAGTACTTGGTGTGGAAGAGCATAAGTGAAAAATTAGGGGAACTGCAACTCATTTTATTTAGATAAACCCTCCTGTATCTTTATATTGATTTGGTAGATTACACAAACCATCACACTTTTCTTTTATCCTATTTTGCACCCTGGATGGACATCCAGTCTTCAGACCCAGCTCTTCGTCCTGGAGATGCATTTGCAGTTCCTCCTAAATCCGCTGTGAGTCACATTTCCCCTGCCACCACAGTAAGAGGTAGATTGGGGGACACACTCCCCCAGGATGGCCATCGTGCACCTTCCCCCATGAATGAAAGTGCACCGAATTCCCCCCTGGCATGGTTCTCCTACCCTTCACCAGCAACTCGTATCTGAGTTATGTTGTAAGTTTTCCTCCCTGTGGTCTGGAAGCATTCATCCCTGGACTCTGAATTAGACACAACAGAAAGAGCTTGAAAGGTCAAAAACAGAATTGTTCCTCTTTCGATACCAAAATAAAACATTCCTTGCATTTCCCTGAAATTTCTTCTTCCTTTCGTACATCTTCTCCTTCTCTGTTGAGACCATCTATTGAGAATTTCCCATGAGCCAAGCTACACCAAATCCTTTACAAGCTGAGTCTCATTGATGTCATAGTCTTCCCATTTTAAAAGTCGGAAACTGAAGTTTAGTGAGTTCCAAGGTTTCCAAGCTTGAATTCTGGCTGAGACATAACCAAGCCCCTGGCTCCCCCATGACGTGACCACTCAGATGTTAATGATCAGTGTCCACCTTCTTTCACCCAAGCTTCCCAACCCCGCCATCAAATTCCAACCCCTCAACCCACAAGAAGCAGCAGGACTGCAGTAATTCCCAAAGTAGCTTTACGTCATCCTTCCCTGCCTTCCTAGCAATGGTCAGTGACTCTCTACTGTCCACTAAATGAAGTCACAACTCCTTGCCTTAGTATTCAAGACAGTGCAATCAGACCTCAACCACCCCATCTTCTTTATTTTCCAAACTTCTCTCAACACCTCCCCATGGCGGAACCACATTTCAAAATTTCTTCCCCACACACAACACTACAAACACACACACACACCAAGCCTGTGTCTGCATGCACGCAAATATATACACATGCAATATAACACACAATAAAAACACATCCCTGCATACCCATACTCCTGCATAAACATACACAGACACCCTTACAACGCACTCCTACATACATGTCCTTACTCACACACCCCTGAGCACAAACACATATCCTACACACACAAATGTCATTACACATACTCACACCCTGCACACTCATCTATGTACATGCATACCCCTACACACACATATTTCCCTGCATTCACACACCCTTAAACACATACAAATAGCATTCCCATAAACACACTCCTAAATACATACTCTATAGACACACGTACTTGCACACACGTGCACATCTGACACACACACATGCACTTGCCCACTATCTGAATCCGGATGAAAGTGGAAGTAACTAGGGCTACATGTTATCATTTTACATTTCCAATGACAGGACTAAGGGAAATTTTCTCCTTTGTTAAATTTTTTTGATCGTATTATTTGGCAATTAATATATACTGAGAGGAGAAAGATCATTTCAGGTCACGTAGTCAAGAGGTTTTTGTACAGAGGAGACATTTTAGACCACCTAAGTAAGATGGTGTAAAAAACTGCATTTTAAAAAAGAAGAAGAAGAAACCTTTGTGTGTCTTCATCTTGTTTTGCATTTTTAAAAGATTATGGAGTTGAATTATTTAACTTAAAATTTTATTTTGGTGTGCCTAGGTGACGCAGTCGGTTAAGCGTCTCACTCTTGATTTCGACTCAGGTCATGATCTCAGGGTCGTGGGATCAAGCCCTGTGTCGGGCTCCAGGCTTAGCACAGAGTCTGCTTGTCTCTCTTCTTCTGCTCCTCTCCCCACTCTCTTACCCTCTCTCAAATAAATTAATAAATAAAATCTTTAAAAATTTTTAATTTTATTTTATTATTTTTTTTAATTTAAATTCTAGTTAGTTGACATACAGTTCAGTATTGGTTTCAGGAATAGAGGTCAGTGGTTCATCATTTACATCTAACCCCCAGCCCAGTGCTCATCATCACAGGTGCCCTTCTTAATGCCCATCCCCCATCTAGCCCAACTCCCCATCCACCTCCCCTCCAGCAACCCCCAGTTTGTTCTCTATAGTTAAGAGTCTCCCATTATTTGTTTCCCTCTCTCTTTCCCCCCCTCCTGAATGTTCATCCATTTTGTTTCTTAAATTCCACATATGAGTGAAATCACATGGTATTTTGTCTTTCTCTGACTGACTTATTTCACTTAGATTAATACTCTCTAGCTCCATCCATGTCATTGCCAATGACAAGATTTCATTCTTTTTGATGGCTGAGTAGTATAGGGAATTTTTTCTGCTTCATTACAATGAGAAAGTGTTGCCATCCCTTATGATGTGAGGCTGCCCTTCTTCTTACTTGATTACTGGTGAGTTTTTGCAATATGTCACTTTTGTATGGTTCCAGGACCAGGAAGTTTTTTAGTAGAGCAAGTGCTATCCTAGCTTTGCAAAGCAATGAGAAACACAGAGATTCCATCAAGAGATATCTTCCTTAGACCATTTACTACCCAACCACTCACAGAGATAGACTACGAGAGCTTTGGAGAGTTCAGATGGAAGGTTTGACTTCATGCTGTTTGTACATTCTGGGTCCTCATCAACTATATGTCTGAGGTTCAATTTCTTTCATTTGTAAAAGATTAGAGTAGATACTTCTATATTAAGACAAATATACTTCGTTATCTTCAAATCTATGTGTTAATATTTATGAGGAGAAAAGTACTCTGTGCAATAAAACCATTTCCGATGTGTCAAGTTTTATAGTGAGTCATGGGTTTGTCTAACCAGATAAATGTAACAGGACATCCTGTAGGCACCATGCAGTTTTTCCAATGCTTCTAAGTTTTTCTTTTTTTCTTTTCTTTCCTTTTTTTTTCTGCCTCTGCATGAGACAAAAGGCAACCCAAATTTAACCAAATACTAAAACCTGTTATAATGATAGTTGCAATCGTGTACAAAAAAAAAGAATGGTAAGGATACTCTGGAAGGACTATTGTGTTTGATAACATCTCTGCAAAATAGATTTCTCTTTTAGAGCACAAATCCCCTTTATATTGGTGTTTATTAAATTGTAAATTTTCTACCCTTACTTCTACTCTTGCCATGTGCTTGGTAGCCAATAGGCTACTTTTTTTTCTTTTTCTTTTTCTTTTTTGCTTTTACTGGGAAATAAGGGACTTCTCTGAAAGGCTAAAGGAGATATAATTTTGTTTTGGCAACATGCTATTTTCTACAGAGTTCCCACATCTACTTTGAAATGATTTTACATTTCTTCCCAATGGAATGGTGACAGAATCATCAGATCAAGTAGACAGTAGACCATGGGCCACCAATGAAAATGATTGAGGATTCACCAGAATAGAACAAAAGTCAGCTAATATGTATAAACAGGATGAACAATTAAGAAATTAATACATTATTATTTAGGTTTCACCTAAAGAATAAACTTTGGGGTTTCTTTAGCGAGAATGACCCTTAGTAAATATTAACAAGTTGAATTGTATTTGATTTTTACAAATGTCCTCAAATATCTTAAGCATTTTATTTCATATCAGAAGGTTATAATTATAAATCTAACCCAAAAGATAAACATGCAATTAGTTGAGCTTAATTAAACATTTAACTATAGATATTAACGTATTTATACAGAAGTACTGCATGATTGTGATAATTATTCTTTCTGCCATTTCCTGGCTGTGTGATAGTGGGCAAGTTACTTAGCTTCTCTGAGTCTTACTTTCCTCCTCTGCAACCTAGGGATTAAGAATACCAACAGCAAATCATTGTTATGAGAAGTAAATAAAACAACATCCAGCACGTGTCCTGCTTAGCACATAATGAAAACAAAGCAATCATGGGGAGATAGAATGACCAGCAAGCTCTGGAGCCAAAAAGCCTGTGTTCTGTCCCAGAACCACCAATTTACTAGTTTGATATTGGACAAGGATTTTCTCTTTTCTGCCTCTCAATTCTCTTATGGTCAGATGAACCAAAAATGAGCCTGTGAAGCCCCCTGCACACTGCTGGCCATTGGTAGGCAGCTACCGGATTCCCTTTCCTGATCGTTCCTGGCTCTCTGACTCTTTACTATAATATTCAAGGGGAAAATAGCAAAAAACTTGATAGATTTTTATCAGGGAGAGAAAATAAGTAGTGTCATCAGCATATATAAGTGATTTCAGCCTATAAGAAGAATGGCGATATTCCCTAAGACAGATCATAGTTTCATACAAACGAAGCATGTATGAAAAATAGGTGGCATCAAAGAGATGCCTGAGAGGATGTGTGTGGCAAATGCCGAACAACTACCTGTAGCAAGAGTCAACAATAGTTCCGGCTTTCACGCCCACACCATCACTAATCCTATAGCTCGTCAACCTCACTTAGGTGAGCTGGGCCACTGTTCCCTGGTTAGTGCAATGCGAGGCGTGCAAGATGTATATACATTGGTTGAAAAGCTGGTGAAAGGGGCGCCTGGGTGGCTCAGTTGGTTAAGCATCTGCCTTTGGGTCAGGTCATGATCTGAGAATCCTGGGATCAAACTCCGCGTCAGGCTTCCTGCTCAGCAGGGAGTCTGCTTCTCCCTCTCTCTCTGTGCATGCACCCATGTTCTCACTCTCTCTCAAATAAATAAATAAAATCTTTAAAAAAAAAGAAAAGAAAAGAAAGAAAGAAAAGCTGGAAACAGAATCCAGTTTTCAGCAATCTCATCACATCTTTGAATTTCCCACTTCCTGACAGAGTTGTGCCAATGAGGGTCTTGGACTTCAGACCTGCTGAATCTTCTGGCCATTTCCAAAGGAGCCTCCTCCTCCTTGATGTTGGGAGGAGGTAGGGAATGACACGTATGTCATAATACAGGCCATACACACACGTGTACACAGATACACAATTATGGTCTCTTCAATTGTGTACACAGATACACAATTATGGTCTCTTCAACCCCATTTAATACATTGTCCTAAAATTTGACTTTTCCCCCCATCTGTCTGTTAGCCTAACGTATTTGATGGCTCTAGCTTGATTGGTTCTCAATCATTTCCTGAGCCCATTTCTTTGGAGCCCCCTTCTGTTAGGGCTGAAAGCCAGGCACTGCCAGAGGAATAAGTCAACCTTAAGCACGATGTCTTAGGGCCATTTGTGTTCTCTCAGGAATGTGCCCTAATCAACCGTGTACTTGAGCAGTGTTCTAAACTTTCAAGATCAGATCACAAAAACATTCACATGTAAAGGAACTTTAGAAGATGCAGCCTTCCAGTCGCCCCGTAAGGTTTTCTTTGTTTCCATTTAACAGAAGCATCTAGTTGGACTGGTTTATAAGAGTTCATAATAGTTGGTGAAGGTTTAATCTCCCTAATACAAGCAATCTTCTTACCACCTCTTTTGCATGCAGATGCCCCTCAAATGATTTTCCTTATTGAAACAAAAAGCTACTTCTGATTGGCCTAAGCAAAAATGGTGCTTTATACTGCTCACATAATTGCTCCAGGTCCCCTTGAATTATCTTCTCAGGTAAAATGCCCTGAGCAGGCAACAGAAGTCCTCCCACCATGTCAGAAGCATAGACTCTGAAACCTGAAAGTTCCTATAGATCCCACAGACCAGCCTCTAAGCTTAAGTGAAGAAACCAAGGTTTCATAGCTAATGAATGGTGAAGCCAAAGCTGAAACAGAGATCTTATAATTCCTATGCAATGTTCTTTCTATCAAAGAAAGATTATTTTTTTAAGATTTTTAAATTTATTTATGAGAGAGAGAAAGAGAGAGCGTGCAGGAGGGGTGGGTGGGGACAGAGGGAGAGAGAGAGAAGCAGACTCCCCGCTGAGCAGGGAGCCTGATACGGGGCTAGATCCCAGGACCCCAGGATCACAACCTGAGCAGAAAGGCAGACGGTTAATTGACTGAGCCACCCAGGTGCCCAAAGAAAGCTTATTTTGTATCACCAGCTTAAATCCAACAGAACTTAAGCTTTATTGATGCATAAAAGCATAAGATTATTTTGTTTAGAAAATAAATTTTTAATACACTGGAAAATTCACATCTAACAAATATTCACTGAGCAGCTTCACATGTCTGGCATTGCACTAGGCACAGGGATAGAAAGTGGAAGACACTGTCCTCAACTGAAGGAAGCTCATGGTCCTCCTGGATGTACCTGTTGAACACAACTTGGGATGTTACCATGTCTATTTGTATTTGAGGCAGGGAATGGACAGGTAAGGTGGGTCATCACTGAAGACCAGTGGATCATGGAGAGCAATGGAATGTACCCTGGTTCTGGCTCAGAAGACCAGAGTTGAGTCCTAGCTTCCCATTCACAAGTTATGGGACTTGGAGCAAGTCTCTTAATTGTTCTGTGTCACACTTTCCTCATTTGTAGAATAAAGGTCAGAGTAGCCAGGGCGAATGTGAGGGCTAAATGATATAATACATGCAATGTACCCTGAACTCAATAATTGTTACTTACCTTCCCCGTTGTTGAAAAGCAGAGGTTGAAATCACATCTAACCTCTGTAGCTCAAAGACTTTTTTTTTTTTTTAATTCAAGTTAGGTAACATATAGTGTATTATTAGTTTCAGAGGTAGAATTTAGTGATTCATCAGTTGCATATAACACCCAGTGCTCATTACATTAAGTGCCCTCCTTAATGCCCATCACCCACTTACCCCATTCCCCCACCCACCTCCGCCTCCAGCAACCCTCAGTTTGTTCCTCATAGTTAAGAGTCTTTTATGATTTACCTCTCTTTCTGTTTTAGGTTGAATGATATAATGCATTCTAAAATAATCTGTAAAAAATATTATTATGTTTCTTTTACCCTAATATTATCATAACTATTAGCTTACTCCTTGTTTCTTTCCAGCTCAAGCATTACAACCACTTATGCAAAATCTATCATCCAACTTCCAAAAACCACCAAGACCAGGATAAGGAGAGGATAATTTAAGGAAGAAGTTGTGTTTTTGTGTGCCTGACCCCATTGCTATTTGTTCAAAGTTATTTTTGCATTCACTAAGCTCCCAGAGAAGTTAGGTAGTAATTCCAGTCTTTGTATCAAGATTTTGTTTTTGTTTTTTGTTTTATCTCTGTGGAGTTTACTGAAAGACTAGTCTATATTTAAAGATATTAAGGATATTAAGATATTAAGGATTAATAAAGATATTAATACTTTTGTAGTATGTTGAACCATATAAAATTGCCAATATTCAATCATTTTTGGATCTGTAAAAATGGCAGCTTCATATGGTCAAACCCAAAATTTTATTCAAGAGCAGTGATCTTGGGCATATTAGAAAGATTCTCCCTTTTTTTGTTTTAAAGATTTTATTTATTTATTTGACAGAGAGAGAGAGAGTATAAGCATGCAGAGTAGCAGGCAGAGGGAGAGGGAGAAGCAGGCTCTCCGCTGAGCAGGGAGCCCGGATGCAGGACTCGATCCCAAGACCCTGGGATCATGACCTGAGCTAAAGGCAGACGCTTAACCAACTGAGCTACCCAGGTGCACCAGACTCTCCCTTGATACACATTTAGCTATAAGATGGTTTCATAACACATACCTGAGGGCAGCCTATAGGGATGTCCCAAGCAATCCATTTGGGATGAAACTAAGCCCAGTATGTAGAGTGGAATGCTGAGTGGAATAATGGAGGTTGTACTGGTTGGGAATTAGGACATGCAGCTAGTAGTGCCTGCCACACATTGGATGAGTTGAATCCCTGAGGCATATCATGGAAGCTCTCTGAATCTCAGGGCCTCACACCCAGCAGAAGAAACCTGGAATACATGAATATGCCTATTCCTTGGAACTGGGCAAGAAGAGCCTGGCCTGATGCCCCACATGGTAGAGAACCTGCCCCTGGAATACCATGCCCCTCCAGAGAGGAGTCTGTGAGTTCATGCTTTCCTGGAGCCTGTGCCCTCTCCCAACCCATGTTCCAAGTACCACAAACCACAGAGTCCCTGTTCAGGTGTCCCTGGGCAGACCAGATGGTCAGGTCTCCTCCCCCAGAGAACAGAGCATGGTAGCATGCACCACCCTACGTGGAGAGGTGGCCAAGAGACCGCTATCTGCAGAGTTGCAGATGGCATGTGGATGTGTGGGTTAGGAGTGCCACACTCCTGCATGCAAAACTGCTCAGAGTGAGGGGCAGAGGGGAGAAGAGCAGGGGTGGGGGCAGCGCACAGGAAGGGGCTTCAGCCAGCCCTGGTACTGCCACACTCTGATGCACGCCTTCTAGGGATCTGAGAATTCTAACTTCCTAAGTCTTTCTGAAGGTTGTGATGGTTAGTCTCATGTGTCAACTTGGCTAGGCCATGTACCCACATATCTGTTCAGACACCAGTGTAGATGTTGCTGTGAAGGCATTTTTAAGATGAAATGAAAATTTCAATCAGTGGACTTTGAGTAAAGCAGATTACCCTCCATGATGTGGGTGGTCCTTGTCCAAGCAGTTGAAGGCCTTATCAGCAAAGATTGTGGTCCCCTGAGAAAGGAGGAATTCTGCTCCTACACTGCCTTTGAACTTGAGCTGCAACATCAACTCCTCCCTGGTCTCCAGCCTGCTGGCCAGCCCTGCAGATTTGGGACTTGCTATCCTCCATAACTGCATGAGCCGATTCCCTAAAATAAATTTCTCTCTCTCGTTCTCATATTATATGATATTGATTCTGTTTCTCTGAAGCATCCTAACACAAAGGTTTATTTTTCAAGGTAAAAGGATAGATCACATTTTATCTGGCACTGGATTTATACAGACTGGACATATTAGACACATATTATTTAGACTGCTCACAAATGGTCCCACAGATATTAGGGCTGAGCCTGGATGTGTCTGCAGTTCCCACATTGTGAATACAGAGGTCCTAAATATGTGTGCTTTAGCTGAGTGCAGCAAGTGCTATTTAGGTGCTCATTGCTACCAGATGGTCGAATCTTGACATTAAAGCTATAGAAGAATTTAGGAAGGAAGGAGATGGAAAGAGGCAGTAGGGTGCAGTGGGGAGGCCATAGGCTTGGCTAATTAAACCTAAAGTCAAATTTTGCTTCTATTATCCACAAGGTGCGAGTGAATGATCCACGTGATCTTGGAAAACTGCTTGTAACTCCTCTGCAACATCGTTCTCATCACATGTAAGACAGAGGAAACAACATGGGTCTCAACATTGCTGTAAAAATAACATACGTGGTGTCTGTAGGGGACTTGCCCAGCTCCTAAAGCACAGTAGGGACCCAAGAATGAGATACTCTTGCCAGGACTGCTGTAACAAAGTCCCACGAACTAGTGGCTTAAACAACAGAAATCTGCTGTCTCACAGTTCTGGAGGCCAGAAGTCCAAGATCAAGGTGTTGGCAGGCTTGATTCCTTCTGAGGCTGTGAGGTAGAGTCTGTGCGATGCCTCTCTCCTAGCTTCTGCTGGTTTCCTGGCAACGTCTGGGTGGCTTGGGTCCCTACTGTGCTTTAGGAGCTGGGCAAGTCCCCTACAGACACCACGTATGTTATTTTTACAGCAATGTTGAGACCCATGCTGTTTCCTCTGTCTTACATGTGATGAGAACGATGTCAGAGGAGTTACAAGCAGTTTTCCAAGATCACGTGGATCATTCACTCGCACCTTGTGGATAATAGAAGCAAAATTTGACTTTAGGTTTAGTTAGCCAAGCCTATGGCCTCCCCACTGCACCCTACTGCCTCTTTCCATCTCCTTCCTTCCTAAATTCTTGGCTTCATTTTTACACGGCATTCCCTCTGTGTGCAGGCGTGGCTATCTGGGCTCACATTTCCCTTTTTTGCTAAGGACAGAGTCATATCGAATTGGGGCCCATGCTAATTACCTCTCTTAACTTGATTATCTGCAAAGATCCTGTTTCCAAGTAATGTCACACCCATGGGCATTGCAGATAAGGACTTCAACATCTTTTGGAGGACACAATTCAACCCAGAACAACTACTAGCTGGTGTTCTCTATGAACCAAACCAAAATACTGCTTCTCTGGGTTCCAACAGAGCAGTGGTAGCCTCTCCTGCCATATTAACTCTTCATTTGGCAAACTCACTCTCAGGACCTGCTGCTTCTATGCACCGTGCTTAGTGCTAAGAGTAACAGCACACAAAATCAAAACAGAAGAAACAGGCCTGGATCCTCCATCAGGAGCTCACCTTCTGGTGTAGGAGCTCCACGTAGATAAATAACAATATTAGAAGAAAGGTCTAAAGGGACAAGTGTCAACAGAGCTAGAGGTGACTTTTCATAGGATGCTAAGGGCTGAAGAGATGCAATGAATCTAAAGAAGGTTTAGTGAATTTTTGATGAGGAGGCATTTGAACTGGTCCTTGAAACATGGGTAAAAATCGGCCAGGTGAAGATGGAAGGAAAGGGAAACACATGAAAAGAAAGACATAAAGAAACTAAGCCACACAAAAATATTCTCATTATCTTGTGTACCTCAAGTATTAGTTGGGCTTCTGTTCCTCCTTCCCACCTCTTCCCCTCATACCATCACTTTATGCAGAGACTAGGAAAACTGGGTCACTCACCAGCCTTCACAGACCTGGATGAGCTAGATGTGACTCACTTTATAGATGAGCAAACAGAATCAAATTAAGTATAGTCTACCCAGTAATCACAAAGGACCTCTTCTGATATCCTTGGGTCATGTAAATGAGCAATTCAGGCTCAAAATCATACCTTTTAATCAAAACTCTCCCACTGGTGGTAAGACAAATGCATATACTCTTAAATTCTAAATTAATGTGAATTTTTTTCTCTTATAACTTAGACTCTTATCTACAATCAGATCTGAAGAATCCTTAAGTAAGAACCAAATATTATATTTCATAGGACAGTGTATTTTTAGGATAGTGGTATTCTCAGAATTAACAATAGCAAATCAAAATAAACAGGACTTCAGAGGAACAGACACACATAAACTATTTAGATCAACAAAAAGACACATCCAACGTCAGAGAAACTCATAAACCCAACCTGGAATGAACTGTACTTTTAGAGGGTGGCTGAGATTTTACTGAGTGACCTGTAGGAATACTGTGCATTTTCTGGATATTTCTGAAGGTAGAGGTGAGTAACAGAAAATGACCACAGTGAGGCCATGAAGGTCCCCCCTTAGACTTCAGCTATCACCGGCTTGTTGGTCTGCACTGCTTTGTGAAGACAAGTCAATGGGGTTCATATTAAAGCACACCAACAGGGGCGTCTGGGTGGCTCAGTCAGTTAAGCATCTGCCTTCGGCTCAGGTCATGATCCTGGGATCCTGGGATGGAGCCCCACGTTGGGCTCCCTGCTCAGTGCGGAGACTGCTTCTCCCTCTCCCTCTGTGTGCTCTCTCTCAAATAAATAAATAAAATCATTAAAAAACCTCAAACAAGCAAAAAAATAAAGCACACCAACACCTCTTTCCACATAGTTAGAATCTATGGATTCCTTGAAATACTTCCCTTCTCATAGCAGTGCTAATAACCAAATCACCTTATCAGGCTGGCTTTCCAGAGAACTGAGAGAACTCAGCTGATGCCTCCTACCAGGGCAAAAATCAGACTTTGGAGCTAAATTCATTCAAAGGCAGCACAGACAGAGAGACAATATCCAAGGCGGTCGCCAAACTACATACATAACCTCCATAAAAATGACATAACATTAGTCAATGCAGATAAAGAATGTAACCAGAATGTAAAATTGTGATCAACTTGACACAAACATCCTCATCTGACTGTGTCTTCACATGACAGCTGTTTGGGGGGGGGGGTTGTATTCAGCATGCCGTCTTCTTTCTGGTCCATGACAAGTACTCAGTGAATAGAAACATGGGGGGACTGAAAGAGTCGGGGGGTGAATGAGAGGTGATGGCAATAGCTAGACCCCGGGGAACCGGCTCATCATGAAAGGTTCTGAGGGACAATTCTGTTGGGATGCACGCATACTCGGGCCCCTTCCTAAAGACCCACAATGACATCACTGTGTTACTTGGAGCCTCTGAAGTTGGGTTCATCCAAGATCCCCCGAACAATTTAACCATGACAACTTTTTCCGTGTAACACCTATTAATATTTGATGAACAGTTTGAGAAATTCTGCTCTGTGGTAATTTATGCATAAATAATATTTTATGAAAAATTTTTGTAACCTGAAAGGGTTTTTATGATTTTTCTTTTTTCTTTATTAATTCCCTTCATTAATAAGCATTTGTGCTAAAGTCACTTTTTTTTTTTGCTGGTAACACAGGCTTGATTCTTTTTTTAAAGCTTACCATTTTACTCACCCATATGCATGTATACAAGAGATTCTCTTACAGATGGAGGTCCTGGGGTGAGGGGAGGCCCTGGGTGAGAGTGTTACTATTAGGACAGCCAGTTTCCAGGCGGTGGGGATGGATGACCCCACTACAAGAATAGAAGAGAACTTCTGGTATGTAGAGAAGAGACAAAGGGAGAAGGGATGGAATGGGCAGAGCCTTGTCTCCAGGAAGGAGAAAAATTCAGGTCCTGAGCCCGAAGAAGCAGGTGAGCCTGGACCAAAGCCTCCACCCATAGCTCTGGGGCCAGAATCCGGCCGACCGGGCAAGCCCTCTTCCAGCCATGCTTACATCATGGTGGTAACCCAACCGACGCAGGTAGCCTTTGCTTTCTGGATGAGGAGGAGAACTTGAAAGAAGACGGTGTAGAAACAATGGGAGAGCCTAGACGCACTGCAGCTGAGCATTGACTGCTGCACCTCATCTATATCCACGGCCCAAACCACTTGAGTTGGATGCTGCCCAGTTTCTGACAGTGGGCTTCCTGGCCTCTGCTCACCCTTTGAGACCGGCACCCCATCCACTGCCCCCTTTGGTAATAGGCTTGTTTGTTACTGCGAACATTAAAGGTGATTAGTGGAGCTGCATCTTCCAGAGGAAATTAAGTTATACAACTAAGCTTTTAAGATCAGTATCAGTACAATGAATCTCTGGACTTCCAAAGCAACAGGCCAAGTTTGCCCTGGGTCAGGGGGTGGGGGAGAAGGAGTCTCTTTCTGTAGTCCTTTCCTACCCAGCACCTTCCCCAGGCTCCAGCCCTGCTTCTAGACTCTTACTTCCCTCAAAGCCCACCTCTTCCTGCATGATGTCCTGGGCACCACGTGACCCCTTACCATCATTCCTCTCACCACCACCTTCATCCAAACGGCCGGTCTTAATGCCAATAACATCCTAAGAAAGGTCTCTGATTCAACTACATCATGGGGCGCCCACCTGGCTCAGTCCGTAGAGCATGAAACTCTTGATCTCAGGGTTGTGAGTCCGAGCCTCACACTGAGTGTAGAGCTTACTAAATAAATAAATAAATAAATAAATAAATAAATAAACTACATCATGAGGCTGCTCTGAAAATTAAGTGGTTTTTATGCTTTTTTGTTTGATCCTTGCTACTTATTTTTCCAAAGCTCTCTACCTCCTTTGACTGACACAATCCAATTCCAGAAGGTTCTTTCTGTTCAAAAGCCATAAGATACATCATTTGGCAACCATCACAATAATTACTGACTCAGGCAAGAATCATCAATGGATGCTAAGCTAGGGGGTACAAGTTTGATGAAGAATAGGAAACTTATACAGTTATCAAGGTATCTCCCTACAAGATATTGATTAATTATAATGGGGAAAATAGTGACTTTAGAGTGGGAAATCTAGACAGATACCACCTTAACTAAGTGATCAAACTCCACCAAACTGGTGAGGACAGAAATGGACCCTCTCTGCCTCCAGATAGCTGCACTGACAAGAACCCAGTAGCACTTCACCTGAGGGATGTTTCTGCCAGAAATGCATAGCCTGGATCTAATTATAAGGAAATATCACATAAACCAAACACAAAGCATGATCTGGAATGTTCTTTTGCTATGAAGTGTATTTGCGGGACAATTGCCGAGATTTGAATGGTCTGCAGATTAATTGATAGTGTTGTATCAATGTTAGTTTCCTGATAAGAGAATGTTTTTAGGAAATACCCACTGAAGGATTTAGGGGTAAAAGGGCATCATGTCTGTATCCTACTCTTAAACAACAATTCAGAAAAACTTATTGATTGATGGAGCACAAATCTGGTTAAATGTTAACAGTTGGAGAATCTGGCTGAAGGATGCATGGTGATTCTTTGTGCTCATTTTAGAAATTTTCTTTAAGTCTGAAGTTATGAAAAACTAAATACATGAGTTCCTAGATACCATAAGAGCACCTAGAAAGGAAGTTGGACCTCTCTAGAATTAGAACTGGGGACATGGCAGATCCCAGAGTCAGGAGACCAGCTTGATTTGAGGGGCTAGGCACCCTTGCTGAAGATCAGAAGGTCTGGAAAAAGGGGAATGTGGCACTGGGCCTCCTCCCTCCAAGAAAAACAGAAATGAAGTCACAAGCAATTCTCCCTCTTACCTTCTGGACATTCAGCTGTAGACCCACAGACCCCCAATCTGACCACATAAGACTTTTTGTACACATAGGTTACTGTTGTGGTCTAATTACTGTGTAGCATAATCTTGTGTGTCATCGAATGACAAATAATTTTGTTTTAAATTTGATAAGATTTCAATTTCAATTAGGTTATCGGTATGCTTGCCATCATTATTTAGCTCAGTTTTTAAATAATTGCTTGTTTAGGTAGTTTGGTTATTCCTCTACAATGTCCAAGGATTGATAAGGACTGGGCCCAGATTTAGCCCCATGTGCTTTCGGGCACGTTGCATTGCTTCTGTGGTATTCCAGGCTGAGAAGTCGGGACTTTCCAGAAGGCATTGCAAGCCAAGGGTCGGAGCTTGAGCTGTGATGTCAGAAGGACAGAATGGGGCGTGAATCCAGTGTGTACCACTTCAAGGTGAAGTTGGGTGGGTCACCTTCCTCTTCTGAGGCTATCTTCTTATCCATCAAACGTAGAAAAGAAAGCCCGGTTGTTGTGAGGACTGGTAGGAGGCTTTCACATAAAACAACCTGCCCAGTTCCTCACCAGTAGTTGTGACAGAAACCCCTGGGAATCACCCTCTTCCCAGAGAATGCTGGATGAGCCAGCACTCAAGCTCGCCTCTGTAAACACCTGCTAGATCCCTCCAGCAAAGTGAACCTTCTCCTTCCTGCAACCTTTCCAACCGTTTTTAGGTCAGGTGTGCCTGATATGATAAATAGGCAGTTTAATTAAATAGAAACTTCAAAAAATGAGTAAAAATTATGTAAACTAAGCTGAATATTTGGAAAGAGTCACAGGTAAAATGGTAAAAGCAATAATTCTGCTGATTTAGGAATTATTTAGGTGGGGGTTAAGTGGCTCTGGAAGGTCAGAGACCATGGGAGAGATGGCTTTGTGAGTTTTTCCTCTGCTTCCACAAAGCTGTGACTGGAAATCAGAGAGGCAGGCTCATGGGTGTGGTTCAGGTAAGAAAGATGACACAGAATGCCCAGCTGGGGGTTCACGCTTAGGGGCAATGTCCTGGCATCACCTGAGAGATCGGCAGTGAGTGAATGAATGTGAATGCAACTTTAGGTTGAATTTCAAGTCAAATATCTAAGGCACATTTACATCATTTTTTTTATTTCCCCACTTTAAACAGCTTTTTTGATTCATTAGTCCCTGTGCGTTAGATGAAAGGCCTTCTGATGTATTTTATTAAGAACATTGGTGGTAGGTATAAACCATCTGTTTGGCGAATACAAATACCCCATATTCTCCGAGGATTTTTCCCAGTGGTTCCCCATCTTTGCTGCTCATCGGCACCATCTGGGGAGCTCTGATGATTGAGTCCCTCTCACTCCACCCCTGGACTTTGAATTAATTATCTGGGTAGGGCCTGGGTAGGTGATTCTCATGTGCTGCCAGGCTTGGGGACCACTGATCTGTATTATTTGCTACTTGGGCCTCAGTCTGTGACCATGTTTGCAGGAGTCAGACGGAGAGTCTTGGCCTCCACTCTTCCTCCCCCAAAGCCGACGAGGGGGCTCGTGCAGACAATCCGTAAGAGTCCCTGAGTTGTTGGGAGGAGTCTGAACCCCTGGAGGGTAGCTCCCAGAAAAGTGAAAGGGGCCTCGGGACAGTCCACACTGTGGCAATGGAATGAGAAGCAGGTCAGATGGCGAGATGGATAGGATGGCATGAAGGTGTAGGCTGAGATTGGTCATCTTCATCAGCCCTATAAGTGCCATGATCAAGCATACGAAGATGAAGATTGTGTTGGAGAAAAATTTCCTTGAAGTCAGGCATTTCATTTTCCTATCGGTGGATATCGGGATGGTCTTATGCACAGTCGATTCTCATTACTCGTGGTAATGATGGTCTATAAAGTTGCCACACACAATGAATTAGCTAATATGGAACCAGTGTTCCTGGGAGGAAGACAGGGTTCAGTTGCTGAGAGCCTCTGGCTGTCGCATGTTCATCAGTTGATGGATAAATGACCTTGTTTTGTGTGCTTCTGTTTAAAGACACCTTATTTAATGTATACTGTTGACTCACTAACATAGAACTCATGGCCAACAGCACCATAACTCATGTTCGAATAAAGCTTATCTAACACATGCATCTCCTCCATAAGGCACATCCCAGATTTCTTGTGCTCAGAACACCAGATAGCATTTCAGCACTACCCTTAGGAGCCATTTTAAATAGTGAAATGGCCAACAAAAAGCACAAAAATGCAAAAAACCTGGCACTAAAAAATCCCCAGAGGACACAGGCTTATGCTACAAGAGCTTGAACAAGAAGGCGGAGCATTGCCTTGTTTGACCTCTGCGGGGGAATGTGTGCATGAGGAGACGCAGATTCTAATTGCTGTGCTCATGTCCATGCATGGCTGTGAAAGCACTATGAGTATTGGTTTTGGGGTTACACTTAAGTTTTTGTGAGTGGGTGAATTTGTAGATATGGAATTTGAAAGAACGAGGATCGCCTATACATAGCTGGTGCCATTTCTACTACTTCTTCCTACTGTCCTGCTCAGTCCTATCCTTCACCTTCTTCAAAAGCCTACTTCCCCTGCCAAGAGGGATCTTTGCTGATTTGCAACCTGTCTCTGATCGTTTGTCTGTGCTCAATTCCCAACTGAGAATACCCTTGAGACAACTCAGTCCATCAATCACTGAACCAACCAATACTCATGAAGTATTTTAAAGCACCCAATAGAACTTTTTTTTGTTTCAAGATTCTATTTTTAAGTAATCTCTACATCCAATGTGGGGCTTGAACTCACAATCCTGAGAACAATAGTCACATGTCTGAGCCAGCCAGGTACCCCCTAAAGTACATAATAGAACTTTTGAGAAGTGTGGTGGGAGAAAGATAAATACAAGAAGCAATGGCTTCCAGGGGTGCCTGGGTGGCTCAGTTGTTAAGCATCTGCCTTCAGCTCAGGTCATGGTCTCAGGGTCCTGGGATCAAGCCCTGCATTGGGCTCCCTGCTCAGTGGGAAGTCTGCTTCTCCCTCTCCCACTCCCCCTGCTTGGGTTCCGTCTCTCACTGTCTCTCTCTCTGTCAAATGAATAAATAAATAAATAAATAAAATCTTAAAAAAAAAAAAGAAGCAATGGCTTCCAAAGAGGGGTTTGCTATTTACTAGCAGTTGAGGAGAGAAAGTTACCATGTGAAACAAAGGCAAACCATGTTGGAAAGGACCTAAGTCTAGTTTACAAACATGTTGCACCCTGCAGGTGCTCTAGATGTCTAGAAAAGAAAGATACCAAAGAGGTCATTAAATAAAACTTTTCTGAGACATGGACCTTTCATGGGACTTAGGAAAGACAAATATGGAGAGTAGGTGGGGAAGTTTTCAGGGTATATGAATGCAGCCTGAGAAGTGGGAATGAACATCGATTCCCCCCCCCCAAATAAGAATAAAGAGATGAACTTAGGCAGGATGCCTGTATGTAAGGAGTTAGAAGTGATAGAGCTGAGTGCAAGCCCAGCTCTGCCTGATGATGCTTTGTTCCTTGTTCTGTCAGATGTTTTACCAAAAAACACTGACAGGACACTCCACATGGATGAACCAGCACCAAATATTTTGTGTCCCAATCACATGTCTTCTGCCAAGATCTCAAGGACTCACTGGTAATAGTAGCTATTTTAACTTATCCCCAATATATTTGAGATGTCATCCTGAAGAAAGGTCTAGGAAATGGGCTCTCAGGTAGTGAATTACTCCATAGGATCTGTGACAGATTTCACTCACATATTCAATACCTTCCAACAGGTAACCCACCCCCTCCTCTTCAGCAGCAAACTAAGCAGCTACATACTAGTGAACATCACAGGTATAAACCACATTACTCCTTGTTGTTGCTGGAGGCAGTGTACTGCAAACCTTTGCAAGTCTGTTACCAGTAATAAACTACTGCTGTACAGGATTATGTTAAGGTGGCTACTTGACCGCTGGACCATGGCTATAGCCTCAGGGGGAGCCAGCCTCCTAAGAATCTTGTTAATAACCCACACTTACATGGTCAATTACTCTACAATAAAGAAGGTAAGAATATGCAATGGGGGAAGAAACAGTCTCTTCAATAAATTGTGCTGGGAAAAAAGAAACAGCTACATGCAAAAGAATAAAACTGGTCCACCTTCTTACATCATACACAAAAATAAACTCAAAATGGATTAAAGACCTAATGGAAGACCTGAAACCATAAAACTCCTAGGAGAAAACACAGGCAGTAAACTCCTGGACATCAGCTAGAGCTATTTTTCTAGATATGTCTCCTGAGGCAAGGGAAACAAAAGCAAAAATAAACTATTGGGACCACACCAAAATAAAAAGCTCCTGCACAGCACAGGAAACTGTCATCAAAATGAAAAGGCAATCTCCTGAATAGGAGAAGATATTTGCAAATGATATATCAGATTCAAAATATATAAAGAACCTATACAACTCAACACCAAAAAAACCCAAATGATCTGATTAAAAAATGGGCAGAGGACCTGAACAGATATTTTTCCAAAGAAGACATACATATGGCCAGCAGACATATGAAAAGACACTCAACATCACTAATCTTCAGGGAAATACAAATTAAAACCCCAATGAGAGCCCCTCACACCTGTCAGACTGGCTAAAATCAAAAAGGCAAGAAATAACAAATGTTGGTGAGGATGTGGAGAAAAAGGAACCCTCATGCACTGTTGGTGGGAATGCAAACTGGTGCAGCCACTGGGGAAAACAGTATGGAGTTTCCTCAAAAAATTAAAACAGGTCTGTGTGCATACACACAACAGAACATTATTCAGCCATAAAAATAGGATGAGATCTTGTCATTTGTGACAACCATGGATGGATCTAGAGGGCATTGTGCTAAGTGAAATAAGTCAGACAGAGAAAGACAAATATCCTGTGATTTCACTTATATGTGTAATCTAAAAAACAAAATAAAACAAATGAACGAACAAAGCAGTGCTAAATATAGAGGACAAACTGATGGTTGCCAGAGGATATGGGAGTGAGGGATGGGCAAAAGAGGTGAAGGGGAGTGGGAACTAACAGGCTTCCAGTTATGGAGTGAATACGTCATGGGGATGAAAGGTACAGCACAGGGAATAGAGTCAATGATATTTTAATAGTGCTGTATGATAGCAGATGGTAGCTACAGTTGTGGGCATAGCATGAACATATAGACTTGTTGAATCACTATTAATGTAACATTGTGTGTCAACTATACTTTGATTTTTAATTTTTAAAAATTTTTTAAAGATTATTTACTTATTTATTTGAGACAGAAAGAGAGAGCATGCACACAAGCAGGAGGGAGGGGCAGAGAGGAGAGGGAGAAGCAGACTCCCTGCTGAGCAGGGAGCCCTATGTAGGGGCTCAATCCCAGGATCCCTGGGATCATGACCCCAGCTGAAGGCAGACCCTTAGCCCACTGAGCCACCCAGGCGCCCCTATACTTTGATTTAAAAAAAAAAAAGATTTAAAAAAAAGGAAGAATTACAGGAAAAAAGGAGAACATATTAATGAAAGGTAATCAACCTAAAGTGCTTAACGCAATGTCTAACACCTGATAGGCCCTATGTGTTTGCTATTATTAATACAAAGAGGAAATCTCCTACAGGGCACTGTTTATTTCCCTGTAAATTCATACTGTAGTGTAATGCTGGGATCCCAGTGAATCTTGCTTAGAACAATTGGTCATCCGCTGCGACTGGGACTAATAATCTTGGATTTATATGTGGCATTTACTGAGTTGGAACACCGGTTCGACGATGCAATCATTCTTTCAACAAACATTGATTATGCGTTTGCTGTGTGCCAAGCACTGTGCTCCATGCGGGGAGGCAGAGAGCGCAGGAATGCACGGATAACAGCTACCATTACTGTGAGCTAGGCACAGTGAGAGCCCTTTAACAGAAGGCATGTCATCCTTCCAGTGACCCCCCCATCTCCATTTTCCTGGGAGGAAATAGAAGTTTTGAGGAACTGAGTAATTTGCCAGGGCATTCAACTCCACAGCCACCCTGCGCCCCGACTCTACAGCCTGAGCATCCGCGTGTACACCCTTAAGGAGCTTACTCTGTACTGATGATTAAGAACTCAGTGAGACGCTGAACATCCACTCGGCCCATCTCATCCTCTTTCTTGAGAACGCCAGATGTAGGGGACCAGAGCGTGCCCCCTCTGCTGTCAGGGGCACCCCACTTATAGGGAGTACGATGGAAAAGAAGCAAAGGAGACGCGAGAGGTTTTGTCGCCAGGCTCCCACGTCCAGGCTCCAGAGGATCTCCCTGGAAGATCCTTCTGCCCCCGTCACAGGAGGATGTCGGGCCCCAGCGGCTCCACATTCCCGAGCGGCACACTGAGAGGCTAAGTCTCTCTGCCTTCTAAGCTCGCGCGACGGCCACACCAAAGACCCAAACCTTGGGCAGGGGCCAAACGGTCACTTCCCCGCCCTCCTGGCGCAGTATGCAAATCCGAGCACCAGGAAGTAGCTGGGACCTCTTGGCCAAGCCCAGAGACAGCCAGTTCCTCTCCCGCCGCTCCGGGCTGTCCGCCGCTCGCTCCCCTGCCGTGGCGCCTCCGGACCCGACGCGCTGCAGCCTCCAGCCCGCGGCAGGAGGGGCGGCTGCGCCACCCCGGGTCCCGAGCCCGCAGCCTGCCCTGCGCGGGCCCCTCCGGGCCGCCCCGTCGCGCCCCCCGCTCTGAACTCGAGTCACCGTGGAGCGCCGCCGCAGCCGCCCCGCAACTTTCACCGGGAGCTGGTGAGTCCCAGGCGCGAGCGCGGGGCTGGGCGCGGGCGCCGGGGCGGGGCGGGCCCGGGCCGCGGCTGTGCCACTGGCCGGAGTCCCGGGTGCCCGGCCGGGCCTGGGCCGGGGGCTGGGGGTGTCCGCGGGCGCGCGCCGCCTCCTGGCCGCACGGGCGCGGGCCCCGGCGGTGAGGACACCCAGGTGCCTCCAGCCTGTGGGTGGCCGGGCCCTGGGGAGCAGGGGACGGGGCGGCGGGCAGCTCGGCAGGTGTCCTCCCCGCGGCGGCGCGCAGGGGGGCGGTGGGAGGTGTGGGCGCGGAGGCGGGCGCGCCGCGGGTCCCTCTGGCGCCGACCCGAGTGCTGGTTGCGCTTCCCGCTCGGGCCACTCTCGGTGCGCCTCGGGGAAGCCCCTCTCCGCTCAGAGCGGGCGCACGGCGGGGATCCTGGCGGGGACTCCTCGGGTTGCACAATCCGGTCTCCGCGCTGGGTCCCGGGCTCCCCGAGGTGAGGGGTGGGGCTCGGCCGGGGCTGGCAGCCAGGCCCGCGGACAGCTGCGCTCCTCGGGAGCCCCGGGAGGGAGCGTGACGTCGGGGGGCTGCAGCAGAGGCTGGTGCGCACCCTCCCGCTGCGCCCGGCGCTTCCCGGCCTGCGGAGTAGCAGTCCCGTGCCTCCGCCCACGGAGAGGAAGCGAGAGTTATTTTAAGAATTCAGGGGTTGCCTTTCCTTCGCCCTGGGGGAAGGGTGTAAGCGTCAGTTCTCGCTTTCCTGCGTTATCTTGGCCGAGTGCGGCTTCTTCTCCAAGCTGTGCATTTGCACCGTTCCTACTAATAGCTGACGTGGTCGTCTGGTTGTGTTTCCGTGTGCATGCGTGTGTGTGTGTGTGTGTGTGTGTGTGTGTGTGTGTGTGTGTGTTTGAATTATCCCAAACCCACCCAGCTTCTTTGCCAGAAACCCCAGTTGAATCCGGGCCTTGCAGTTTCCTAACTGCGTGTCAACTTGGGCCTATTATTGAAATTACTTTTGTGGGTTTTTTCATCTCGGAGAGAACATGTTTACCTTCTGAGCTATTTATTGCACGTAAAGCCCCAAGCGCATGCATAGGCATTCCGTAACTGGCGCTGTTATTATTTATTGCAAATAATTCTATCCATTAAAACAGGGTTCCCTGGTTCTTTGCAATTTGTTGATTTTAAACCTGAGACTACATGTCTGGTTCAGCCATCTGACCTTCTTAGTAAAGCTGCTTAATAAATACACCAGAGATTTGCTGTTTGCAAAGCTAGGGTCTGGGAATCTCACTTGGAAGAGGGAATGAAGGTTGGCTCTGAGTTTGGCTCTGTGCAAGGCCAAGGAACAAGGCTGGTTCCTAAGGCATCTGAAGCCTGCTGGCTCTCTCTGTCCTGGTTTCTAAAACAGGAATTTTTGACTCTCTAGTTATTCTGGGGGCAGTGTTCTAAGTGGGAATCTCTACACAGGGTAGGTCACTCTGCTGTATCCCTCGGAGCAAGGGCTTGACTTGGAGTGATGAGATGTAGCTTGCAAAGGTAGTTTGTCTCCCGTCAAAAAGACCCACTCTATCTAGGAGTCGTAGATGTTGCCAAGATATATAGAGACTTTGCAATATCCCTGACCCCCAAGGGCGTTTCTTTTAGCAGAAAAGTGGTCCACAGGTTTGTGAATCAATGACTCTCCAAGCCCCTTAGTTCTATTATATTTGTATTCAAAAATAAATCACCAAAACATCTGAGATGTCAGTTGGTTCAAATGAATATGCAGAGTTGTAATTTAACAACATTAAACAATAAAATCCATAAACAAACCCATAGAAATTTAAATCAGTATAAGTAAGAATACAGTGTGTACATGTCTACAGTGTGAGAAGTTGTTACATCTCGCTCACCCTGCTGATCCCAATGACCGCCATGTCCTCAGGCATGGACAGGATTAACATTGAAAGGTCACTACAATCATTAGTTGGGACACTGACCAATGACTCACTGATGACAAAGGTGGCCTCAGATCTCTTTTGGGCTCTATCTGGCAATGACTGTGCTCACACCTTTTGTCGGAAGCGATTCCTGAGAATTGCTGATTCCAGAGTCAGAAGCCTTTCTGAGCTCTGATTTCATTGAACCTCTCATGGATCCCAGGGTAGGCAGGCACAGGTTAAAAAAAAAAGAGGTTTGGTGTCATGTCCAAGGTTACACACCTGGTTACGTGGCACCACTGGGCAGAGTAGGTATGTTTTCTGGCTCTGACTTTAGAGCATTCCCCACTTTTCTGCCTTTACGCCTGTAGTAGGTACTCAATTACATAAAAGCAAAGGCATGATCACTTAATAAACATTTTTAAACAGGGAACCACAAGGTAATTTTCTTCTATCACTTGGTAATTGTACCATCAAGCAGAGCACTCCAGGCATATTCAGGGAGGTGAGTTTCTGTGCCTTCCAGCACTGCTTCCGGCTTCGGGAGGATAACTGCCAAGGTGACACTTTTAGTGGCTGTTGCCCAAGCAGCTTGAGAGACCGCCTTGGGGGCTGTCGGGCTTATTGGTTAATACAGAAGCACCCAGGTAATACTTTACCAAAGGATTGCCTCCAGGCCCTGTTGGAAGTGCCTCCCATGAACCCTACAAGCCTCCTTGTGTGGTTGTTATAACAGTGAGAGCATCATTTGAGGTGAAAATACAAAGTAGGGAGACAGGGCCCATAAGATGCTCATTAAAACATGCACTCCTTTACTGAGCACCTGCTGCGAGCCAGGCGCCCTTCAAAGCCCACACATTTACAATGGACACACGCTGCCTACCATCTTTAAAGATTGGTGACAAAGAGGAAGTTTCTTTTTCTTTTTTTTTTCCAGTCAGAACTATTGAAAGATTTCTTACAGCTGTCCAGTTTCCTGATACTTAAATTGTGAAATGTTGAGTTGACTCTATCATCATTTCTGAAATTTATTTTGAGTAAGTTCCCATTTAGGGGAGAAGCCCAAGTGTAGTCAATGTATGGGAATCTGCCAGTTGAGCAATTGGAATTTTTGGAACAGCTCTGTTTCAAGACTTGGACCTTCTTTTGGGTATCTTTGGCTTAAGTTAGCTGGAAGGGCTGTCACGCGTAATTTAGCAAGTTCAAATAATGACTTGGGATGATGTGTTAAAAAGGTGCATCCATGCTGACAAGTTGCTGGGCCCGAGAATATAGCCTTTGTTCTTCATTCTTGGACTTTTTCCTCAATCTTGTTCTGTGCTTCACTTTCCCTTAGTACTTAATGAGCTGCCAACGTTCCTTATTTGCCACAAAACTATTTCTTGACAGTTTTATTTGCCATCAGGATGTCATTTTCATTTGCATAGAACTCTTCCAAAGTTTGATTATTTGACCGTCTTTGTTAACCTTCCCATATTGCCAATCTCCCTTCTCTGGCCCCTCTGGCCAGCTCTCCGCCCACCCCCTTACAAAGTCCGCAAACCATGCGTCAACACGATGGTTGCTGAGCATTTATGGGAAGAGATTATTGGTTCATGTCATTGTAACTGTCCATTTCTTATGATGCTGACTTATATAAATGATATCCCATAAAATGATATGAATGGGGATACCTTTACAGAATCCATCTGAGTGGGTGTTTCTTAATGCTCTAGGCTGTGCCCCCATTGGGTCGTAGAACACTGGGCAGAGGTCTCCATTTCCTGTAGCCCAGAGGGTCTTTTAAATCTGTCTCATCTCCTTTTGACAGTTCACACCTCAGGCAAGTCAAATAATACAGAGTCTGCCCACACTCCCACTCACTCTACTGATCCCAAGCCATGCTGATTGAAAGCTCTTTGCCAATGCGCCTGTCCAGTCCTTCCTCTCTCTGTTCGTACAGCATCTGGTGGGGAACTGTCACGACTTCCTTGGGCCCACTTTTCAGCACCGGTGAGAATACACAGTGAGACCGGAGAGATGGGTCCGCATCCAATTTACCTCCAACTAAAACAATGATGTCTTCTTGGCTTTGGGGCCTTCTGGGTGCCTCTGCTCTTCCTGTAAATGTTAACCCCCACGGGGGTGAGGGGAACAGAGAAGATCATCTCAGAGAGACCCCCTGGAGAGGGAGGACCACTTCTGCTTTCCACGGGGAAGCTGTGTCACGGAGAGCAGAACTGTAGCCAGTGACCTGACAGGAGGCCCGAGGGAGGGGGCCGGCAAGGAAGTGATACTTCCTCCTGCTTCGAAGGCCCCAGACCCAGTCATTTGCCTGCAGCCCCACCTTCCCTGCCACCCAACAGGGCTTTTTCCTCAGGGTTCTTGCTACCACCTTCTGCTCTGTTCATTTTCAGTTTGCCCCTGAGAGAGGGGTAGGGAGGAAAAGAATGAATGTAGCCATCGCTGGAGAGCCTTCTCTGGCGAAGCCCATGTTGGCCATGCTTGATTTTTCAGCATCAGAAAGATGTACCTTTTGATATGCACCATCATGGAAACTATTATGAAAATCTAAGTGGGTGTTTTGAAATTTTTTAATGTTCACGCAATATCTAGTTAGAATGGTTCAGTTCTATTTTTAAAAATTACTTAAGTTCTAGCCTCTAATTAATTTTGGGGGATAGAACAGTGACTTTCATGCTTCTTTGACCACACCCACATCAAAAAACAGGTTTTACCTTGGGCCTGAATGCACATCTATCTGTATGCAAAAAAGAAAAGAGAAAGAAAGAAACACAATTTGGTGAAAGAACACCTCCTTCCAGCTCATTGGGTAGTGTGACCCAGAGCAGTCCCTTTGAGACCAGCAGCATGGTGGGATCGATCAGAGTTTAAAGCCCATGGGGGAGCCCAGCAATTCCACAAGCTCCAGTCCGATAGGAGGCTTATTAATTATTAAGCAAATACAAATTAAGATACGTCCATACAGTGGAACCCTTGTAGATATCTTTAAACACAGTATTAAATTACATTACTAAAATGAAAGATGTTTTTAAAAAGTTGAATCACTATATTGTACACCAGAAACTACCCTGTATGTTAACTCTACTGGAATTAAAATTAAAAAAATAAAATAAAAATAAATTCACAAAATAAAAATAAAAGGCTTAACACAAATGTGTAGGTAACATATGATACTATTTCTGAAATAAAATATGCATTGGTGGGACACATAATCTGTAAGCTATGCATATAGTAGCTTATGCATATAGTATACAGTATATATATGTATATATACAGTATATACATATATATATATACTTATACTATGCATATAGTATACAGTAATTTTGATACTAAAGTTTTAATAGTGATTATTTCCAGGTTATGGGTGAATGCTGATTTTTTTTGCTTTTGTACATCTTTATTTTTTTATTTTTTAAATTTTTAAAATTTTATTTTTTTAAAGATTTTATTTATTTATCTTAGGCAGAGAGAGAGAGAGAGAGAGAGAGAGACAGCACGAGTGGGGGCAGGAGCAGAGAGAGGGAGCAGGGAGCCTGATGCAGGACTCGACCCCAAGACCCTAGGATCATGGGATTATGACCTGAGCCGAAGGCAGCCACTTAACTGACTGAGCTACCCAGGCGCCCCCCATCTTTATTTTTTTAAAAAGTGAATCACTTGTATGATTTGAAAACAGCAGTATAATGAGCAATGACATGAAGCCAGTGTGAGTTCAGGGGGAAGGGAGGAGCCATCAGAAAACATTGGGGCAAAAGTGGCCATTATGGCGCTTGTGTGGATATAATTGTAAGCAGACCTGCCCCTGGAGGAACTCATGCACTATGAATGTGGTAAATAGATGTAACATTTTCTTTTTCTTTTTTTTTTAAGATTTTATTTATTTATTTGAGACAGAGAATCCACAGGAGTAGTGGGGCAGAGGGAGAGGGAGAAGCAGGCTCAGCAGGGAGCCTGAGGTGGGGCTCGATCCCAAGATCCCTAGATCATAACCTGAGCTGAAGGCAGACGCCTAACCGACTGAGCCACCCAGGTGCCCCAGATATAACATTTTCTTAAAGGAACGTCCACTTCTTATGTTTAGTTATATTTAGTTATATTTAGCATGGAGCTTATTTTTTGAGTACTTTGTGCAGGAATCATTCCAAAGCCCAAGAACTTGTTCTAGTGATGTGGTGGTTAGTGTGGGGGACCATTGCACAGAATACTAAATGTTGGATTTCATTGTGTAAAAGGGAGAATCATTGGAGCCTTTTAGTGAGAAACCAGTTTTTTTTTCCATCACAATCAACTTATTGCCTAGACTCTTGGCTCCATATGGTGCTGCCAAATGATAAAGAGACAGTGAGCACTCATTAGCTGCTCTGAATTAGGTGGATGATTAACCCCGGAGCTAGCAGAGATTAATTTGGGGCTGAAATGTAACATTTGTTGTTGTTTTACATGACATCAGAAGGCTTAACCTTGTAGTCACTAGCACATAGGTACTTGATCACTGTCCTAAATGGTCATCTTGCCCAAACATTTATCTAAATATTCTTGATGGTAGCACTGTTGAAGAAGTAAGCAATTAATTTGGAGTTGAGGTCTTAAGTTTCTATGGTATTTTAAAGGAGAATATGTTGTAAAGCAGCAGCTTGGTATTGGGATCATGTTATGATATATAGATTATCATATATATATGTTTTATATATATATTATATATATATAATTAGTTTATCAAAAGAATTACCATAACTAGGAATGGCAGTATTTGGTCAAAATGGCATAATTTGGCAATGATGCCAGCAACTATCTTGAATAATCAGATATGTCGTACTGATCATCTGTTGTATTCAATGCCTTTGAGGGATTATTAATTTTAAATTTGAGGGGAGATAATATAAAATGGTAAAAAGAAAGTGGGCTTCCAAGTTAAACAGATCTGAGTTCCTGTTTTGGTTCCCTTGCTTATAACTTTAGGCAAGTTACTTAGCCTCATCATTTAGTAATACCCAAGTTTGTGGTGGTGATTGACGGAGCTAACCTATAATTTCCTAATGTTGTTTCTGGTACACAGTAGGCACAGAATAAAAGGGGACTGCATCCTTAAATAATGAGAGGCTTCATGAGAGAGTGACAGACAAATACCATAATAGACACAGTCCCTGGCTTCAAATGAAATTTTAATATGGAGTTTATGGTCATCAGTATAATCAAATGAGCACTGTAAGAGTTGGTTTTCATCTCTCTAAACAAAACCCTGGTGGTTGTCTCTCTGGACGGTGGGCTACACTGACTTTTTGAATTGTTTCAAATCTAATGGATTGAAATGTATATAAAAAAGAAATTCTAACAAGTTAAATCTCATTAACTGCCTGTGTATCTTTTACTTTATGGTTTTCAGTTATTTTTAAAGTTTTAAATGAATTAATATAACCACTAAATGAGAATTGTAATTTTCCTTAAATTCGTTTACAAGTGGATACTCTTTCTAGAGTCTAGCAGAAAAAAAATTTCTGAACACTTCAGTGAATGACTCTCAGATGTTACATTGTTGCTATAGTTACAAGTCTTTAGCAAAGATAGGACTATACAATCCAATTAAACAAATGACATGGCCCATCTGGCGTCCGAGTGTCAACCCTTGGGCTCTTAACATCACATACCTGCCTTGGTAGTCGATATTTGAATCACTGAATCTTGTAGAAGGAGGAGAGTCTGGTGGTGTGTCTTAACATAACCCTTAGCAGGTAGTCACTTTCCCTTGAACGTTGGGTCTCGAATGTTAGTTTCTTCCCAGGTTATCCTAATGCAGGTGGTGGAGGCCACATGGTGGAGAAACACCAGGATAGGGTGCTCAAAGTGGCCCATTTCATTTTTGGACAGCTGTGGATATTAGAAAGCCTTTTGTATCATCCTGCAATATTTCATTTCCATAATTTCTGCCTTCTGCTTCTACTTCTGCCCTCTGGCACTGTTTTGACACCTTTGAAGCTGTGGCTGTCACTTTGGGATGTGGAGGGACATTATTGATTGCCTGTCCACCCAGCACCATCATTCTACCTCTCTTCCTAACAGAACCCAGATTATTTCAGGATCCATCTTCTACATGGAAGGTTCAGCAGAAGTTTTCTCCATCCCCATCGATAGGGTGGCGCTAACTGGTCAGAGGCTCCTATTCTTGCCATTGAGTGGTTCATAAATGGGTGTACTTTGGATTGGACAATAGTCAGTAAAGCAAAGTAATGTTCCATAGATGGTCCCAAAATATAAATAGAAAAGGAGTGGAAGGGGCAAAGAGAAGGGAAGTGAGAGATAAATGAGGAATAAAGAAACAAAAAAAAACCCTCATGTGAGAGTCAAGAAATTAGAAGAAAAATATTGTAAGTTATCTTGATTACTAATTTGTAATGTGCACAGTATGTGGTTGTCCACTCTGTATTCTTTTTTTCTCCAATCACACAGACTGGTGTGGGATTATTCGGGATTACTGGGTTTCCATAACTACAATTTCTTTTTCAAATGTATATTTATTGACTATCATGTGTTGGGCATTGTAGTGGGTGCTCTGGGGGAAACAAACATTGGACATGTGAGATTCCTATCCTGGAAGAGTTTCTTGTACTCTTTTCTCTCTGGCTGGTACACTGATCACAAGGCTGACAAATTAATATGCCAGAAGGCAGAACAGGAACCTTGCTCAGGAGTTCCCTGGGCACCTTAATCAGAGCCCAGAAACCAATATCTTTGGGAAGAAAGAAGGCAGCATATGAGATGGATAGAACACAGGATGTGGAATTATCACCTTTGGGCTCAAATTCCAGTTCTGTCCTTTCCTCACTTGCTGACAAGATGCTGGCCTTGTTAGCCCCAGGGCCCCCCCTGGTTGTGAGGATTCCAAGATGCAGTGGATTCAGAACTAGCTACACGTGAAGCACGTAGTCGGTGGTTGTCATGTAATCATTGCTATCAAAAGAAATTATCTAGTTGCTATCAAAACAACAAAACAACAAAAACAGAAACCAGAAGATAACAAGTGTTGGCAAGGATGTGGAAAAACTGGAACTCTTGTGCACTGCTGGTGGGAATGTGATTCGGCGTGGTGGAAAACATGGCGGAGTTCCTCAAAAAATTAAACATAGAATTACCATATGATCCAGTAATTCTGTGTTAGTCTATACCCCCCAAAATTGAAAGCAGGGTTTCAATGGATTATTTGTACACCCATGTTCATAGCAGCATTATTCACAAGAGCTGAGGGGTGGAGGCAACCCAAATGTCTGTCAAGCGGACACACAAAATGTGGTACGTACAGACACTGGAAATATATTATTCAACCTTAAAAAGGAAGAACCTTTTGACACGTGCTAAAAGGTGGATGAACCTTCGGAGAACAGTATGGTAAGAGAAATAAGCCAGTCACGAAAGAACACAGACAGCTATTCCCTGACTTATGTTGGAGTTCCATCCAAATAAACCCATGCATTTCATACGCCTAAACCTACTGAACATCAGAGCTTACCCTCGCCTACCTGAAATGTGCTCAGAACACTTAGGTTGTCCGACATCATCTAACACAAAGACTATTTTATAATAAGGTGTGGAATATCTCATGTAATGTATTGAATAATGTCCTGCACATTGCTAGCCTGTGAAATGATCCCAGTTCATGATTCCAAGTACGGTTTCTACTGATTGCATATCACTTTTGCACCATCATAAAGTCAAAAAATCATAGGTCAGAGACCAACTGTACAGTATGATTTCACTTACCTGAGGTCCTCTTGGAGAAGTCAGATTCATAGAGACAGAAAGTGGAGTGGTGGTTGTCAGGGGCTGGGGGAGGAGGGACATGGGAGTACATGCTTAACAGGTGCAGAGTTTGAGTTTTGCAAGATGAAAAGAGTTCTGGAGGTGGAGGGTGGTGATAGTAACACGAGAGGAATGAACTTAATGCTACTAAATTATACACTTAAAAATGGTTAAGATGTAAATGTTTTGTGTATTTTGTCACAATTTAAAAAATGACTTTTTATTCTTTTAAAGATTTTTATTTATTTATTTGAACAAGAGTGAGTGAGAGAGAGAGAGCACAAGAAGGGGGGAGGGTGAGAGGGAGAAGCAGACTCCCTGCTGAGCGGGGAGCCCAACACGGGGCTTGATCCTGGGACTCCCGGATCATGGCCTGGTAGATGCTTATCCGACTAAGCCACCAGGTGCCCCTAAAAAAAAAAGATTTTAGAAAAGTTACTAGGCAAACAGAAATGTAAACAAATAATGAGAGTGGTCTAGAGGATATTTCATTGAGTCTGATAGATTGTCCTTATTCTGAGTGGAGATTTGCCCACCACGATGGCCGGAATTCACTTCTTTTGAGGGGAGAGGACAGGGTCTTCAACTCACATTTAATACAGGGCCATGTGGCTTGATGGCTGACAAGCTATGGAAGTGGCTGTGGTGTGTGTGAGAGGGTATGAGAGTGGAGAATTTTATAAAGGCAGGGGCTGGATTAGAGGGTAAGGAGGAGGTTTTGAACAATCCAAAGCCTGCTGGGGACCTGGCCAGGATGAGAAGTGGGCCTTCTCCATCCCTCTAAGTTTGTAGGCATACGCTGAGTGATTCTCTCGCAAGACCTTATGTGTGTGTGTGTGTGTGTGTGTGTGTGTATTATATATATAAAATATATGTATATTTTAAGATTTTATTTATTTGAGAGAGGGAGCGCACAAGAGGGGGGAGGGGTAGAGGGAGAGGGAGAAGCAGGCTCCCCGCAGAGCAGGGGGCCTGATGCGAGACTCGATCCCAGGACCCTGGGAACATGACCTGAGCCGAAGGCAGACGCTTCACCGATTGAGCCACCCAGGTGCCCCCTCACAGGACCTTTTAGAACAGGTCTGACTAGATGGCTCTAAAAGATGCTTTCTGATTTGATAATGCTGTTTCCTAGCCACGTACTCACCGATTCCAAATTGCAGGGAAGAATATTGCTGATGGAGTTTTTCCTCATAGGCTTGAAGGGGAGCTTTTTAGAAAGTTTTCCCCAGGCAGGAATGGTCCTTTTCTTTTAATTGAAGTATAACAGACATGTAGAAGAGCAGCTTGAAGCCAACCCCCATGTAACCACCCCCGCACCCCAGCTCAAAAAGCAGAACAGTGCTCAACCCAGTGTCTCCCTATGCACCCCCAAACAATACTCGCTTCCCTCAAAGGCATCTCTCATCCTGCTCCGAGCTTTAATTTAGTTTCCAGTGTCGGCTTTTTTAACAATAAGGTGTAGGGAACTGAAAAGCAGTACAAAGCCATTTGGTTTGGCAGATAAACAGATTTTCAAGCTGTGGGTTTGGCAGGCCCTGGCCTCTCCCCTGTGTGCGGAATGACTGCAGTTCAATCAGAGAGCAAGTCCTTGTCCTGTTTTAGACCCTGGCTATTCAGCTGCTAAAATTCTCACAGGGGAGTTTTATCAGAGGCTCATTTAAATACGTTTTTTATTCAACCATTAGTTAGTAAAATTAGGCAGCCCTAGCTGCATACAGCTGGCTTTTCTGCCCATCTCTGCGCAGCTAAGTCAATTTATAAATGTGAATATATAAACGTGGGTGTGATGAAGGTGGTTTCCAGGGACCCTCATGTAATCAAACATCCTGCTATGCGCCACAAAGCCGCCTGTGCGCAGACTTTTGAAAGGACTAACTAGTTTTGGGAATTCAATGATGCTATTCCTCAGTAAAATAGACTCCCTTTTCCCATGTGAAGGCACACAGTACCCTTATTACTGACTGTTCTGTCTCACGTAGTTTTGACATTTATTTATTTATTTATTTATTTATTTTGGATGGGAGAGAAAGCCATGATTTGACCTGTGGAATTTATTAATCCATGAAGTAATGCTTCATTTATTCACGGTTCTGAAAACATTTCTTGGACACTCAGCACTCGTGAATATGCATGCATACGACCTGCAGTCCCATCCATTTTGCGCTCAGTAGCAGAATTGTGCCATATTCTGAGGAAGTAAAAATATTTGAAAAAGTAGAACGAGGAGTACAAGTTTCTCGCTCATCTGAAATAGGAAGAGCACACACAGGCAGGGAGCACTGAGGTGAGGTCCTCCTGTGAGAAAGTCACAGGTTGTGGTCCGGGTCAAGGCCCAGAGGAACCACATGCCAGGAGGACAGGGGGAGCCCACGGTTGGACTGCCTGCAGCCCCCGGCCCCTGGCCACAGCGTCTGAGCGTGGCCTCTCTGTGTCCTCACCACGTACGGCTCTTGGCAGCTGTGGGTGCTACAGAAGATTGAAGAAGGACTGAAGCCTGGAAATGGAGGGAGGGCAGGGCTAAGTCCAGGAGCCTGACCACAGCAGGGCCATTTCGGGGTGAAGAAGCGTGTTCCTCAGGTGAGGATAAAAAAGAAAAAGTGGAGAAACAACTTAGCAGGATTCCTTCCTTATGCAACTGAAGAACCAGCGGAAAGTACGGTCACTTGTGAGGAATGGGGTGGCCACGGCATGCACTTTGGGGGGTCTGAGGAGCAGTGTAATGCCATGGTTTCATAGATTCAAGAATCAGAACTTGGGTTCCAGTCCACGTGTGTCATGCTCTAGGCTCAGGGCAGGAGGAGATGAAGTTCCTTTCCATTCCCAAGTCAGTAATGAATGACACGCTTGTCTCCTACTGCGGCCCATTGTTGCAAGGCTGAAATGAGGTAACATACCTGAAAGTCCCTGGCAAAATCTCACTTGCCACACACTTGTGGCTGTTGTTTGGGGTTCAACTTCTGTACCCCTAACCTTTTCTTTCTTTTCAGGTAAAAGACAAAGGGAAAACATTTTCTTTTATTATTTAGGCTGTCCTTAAGCATGAGACGTAAAGCAGTTTAAAAAATTAAAAAAACAAAAACAAAAAAAGAGCTAGTTTCATGGATAAAGAAACAGAGGGGATAAAAATCTTGCCAAATTTGGTCGAGGCCCATCCTCAGGCTCCCTCACCTCAACTTAAAAGCTCTGGTCGCAGGACCCCAGTGAAATCATGGGTGTGGGTAGCTCGGTGGAGACCCCTGCCCTGGCCAGAGAGCGGATTCCATGCAGGCTCTCCCTCCATGCAAACCCTCTGATTGACCTTGGAGCGACCTTGGCCTATTTCCTCCCGACAAAGGGATGAGGTGCAAATGTTAGTACACTGGTTTTGATTCATGTGTCTCCTATCATGCCATATAAATGAAAATCCAGAATTTAGGCTAAGGAAAGTGAAGTCCTCTCTATTGTATCTTAAAAGATACTTTTTCTCCTAATAATAGATTACATTATGCTTGACGTCTTACAAATTAAAAACACCTTGAGATCAGGAACAAGCTTCTCAGACTCAGAGCAGACCTCTAAGTTCACCTGTGGCGTTTAGGAGGGGCTTGACTGCATGGGACCCTCAGGTATAACAATAGTACAGCTGGTAATCCCCCACTCCAGCTTTCTCTTAAATTTGCCTTTTCTACCTTGGCTTTCTCCCCATCTAATAAAAAATGTATTACTTAATATGTACTCCAAGATATTTCAAAATCCCTTCAATAGAGAGATACAGCACTCAAAGCCATCAGAATAACTTTTTAAGATCAATAAACGTTTTTTTAAAAGAGTAACAAAAACTTAAATGAAAGTAGATTTGACTTTAAGAAACAGCTGGAGTTTTTTGTTAAGTTGACTTTTAAAATTTTGCTATGCAGTTCTGTGATTTTAAATAAATGTATAGATTCATTCAACCACCGTCATAATAAGGATGCGGAATGGTTCTATCACCCTCAGTGTATGGCAACTGTTAATCTGCTCTCTGTCATTACAGTTTTGCCTTTTCCAGAATGTAATGTAAATAGAATCCTACTGTATGGGACCTTTTTTACAGTGTGACCTTATTGAGATGTAATTCATGTACCATATAACTTACCCATTTAAGGTATGCAATTCAGGGATTTTTAGTTCATTCACGGAAGTGAGCAACCATTGCTACAATCAACTTAAGAACATTTTGATAACACCATAAAGAAATCCTGTACCCACGAGCAGTCACTGTCCATTTCCCTCAACCTCCCCCAATCCACTTGCGCTGGGTAGCCGCCACTCATCCACTTTCTCTTCGTATAGATTCCAGGCAGCAGTTTTTAATGATATTTTGTGCATGGCTTCTGATGTTTCCCAGACTAAGCTGTTTCCAATGTTATTAATTTAACACTGCAGAATTTCTATGTGTAATTCATAATGCAGTTTCTATAAAGCTCAATATTGTTGGCAGGGTGGGAAACTTTATTCTGTCTTTTATCAAGAAGGATACTCAAAGTAGTTTTTCTCTTTTAGATCTTCAACCTAAAATAAATAAAGTTCCTCTCCAAGAGAAGCCTCCAAGATTGTAAAGGGCAGTGTTATTAACACTGGAACATAAATCATTTGGGAGGGAATCCTGGAAGACTGAGCTTTAAATTCTGAGGTTAAACTGGGCATTTTGCCCTGCCGCATTCTGCTGCCCACCCCTCCCTGCTGCCCGAGGGTGATGGCGATGCTCCTAACTACCAGGTTTACTTTGTGGGGAGGTGGTCTCTGGAAGCCCCAGCTCCCCCACCTAGAGAAAGAACATGACAAGTCGCTTCTCACAGACTCTCAGAAGCATCAAGTGAAGTATGATCATTTGAGCCAATGCTTCTTAGTGAGAGGTAATGTCATGTAGGGACAGTGGACAGAGGACCCGGTCACATGACCTGGCTCTACATTTGTAGGTATAAATTCTCACTGTTGGAGGTATAATCTTGGGCAAGGCACTTGACTTCTGGTCATCTCCACGTGGCCATCTGTTGTGTGACGATTAATTATAGAGGGTTTTTGGAAGTTTAGCTGTGATCATTTATGTGGATATACTCAAAACATAATAGAGTCATAACAAATATTTAATATTTGATTTTCCTTTGGTAAAATAATCATTTTTGACCACCAGAGTCTTCAGGGAGCTTATTCTGTGCAACTATATGTAAATCACTGAAAAGATTTTGCAAAGGCCATGGCAGTCTGAACTTAGATGCATGCTTGGACTTGAGCCAGCACTGCATTTTGAAATGTTTGTTAAAGCTTAGAAGCACAGTGTTGCCCAAAGGGAAAGAATGTTTGGATGAAGGATGGATAAGGATGACTTAAGTTTTCCATGCATTGCTTGTCTGTATAGGGAGCAAAAGGAACTTTCTGGCCCTCAGGTCTTCAAATCCAGACGGTCTTACTGAACACTAGCTAATGATGAGACAGAGGATCCAATTTGCAATCTTTTTTTTAGACAAAAGACTGACCTATCAGGATCAGGGAGGAAAAGGAGCTGGGAATGATTGGTTTTGGTGTAGAAGGGAAAGCAACTTTCTTTCTTAATTGCAAGAATTTTATAATGATGCCAGCACAGTTATGACTTGTTTTACTTTTGTATCAAGCAATATTTACCTTTCACAGAAAATATAGTAGAAAGAGCAATTTTATGGAGTATGTGTCCTCTGTTAGGTGACCGATTCCTTACAAGGTGTGTTATTGATATTCTTGTTATTGATAAGGAAACCAAGGTTCAGAGATAATAAGTTACCCTTATTAGCTCCTTTAGCTACTAAGTGAATGGAACCTGAGCCAGCCTGACTGCCAAGCTGGTGTATTTTGCAGGCATACCTCAGAGATATTACAAGTTCAGTTCCCAACCACTGCAATAAAGCGCAAATTGCGATGGTTTCCCAGTGCATAAAAAAGTTATGTCTACAGTATATTATGGTCTATTAGGTGTGCAATAGCATTATGTCTAAAAAAACAATGTACATACCTTAGTGAAAGAATATTGCTAAAAAATGCTAACCATCATCAGAGCTTTCAGTGAGTCATAATCACTGATCACTGATTGCCATAACAGGTATAATCATAATGAAAAAGTTTAAAATATTGTGAGAATTACCAGAGTGTGACACAGAGGCATGAAATCAGCAAATGTTGTCAGAAAAAGCAAAATGCAATAAAATGAGGTATGCTTGTATTTAACTTTGAAAGGTTATTTTTATTTATTTATTTTTAAAATATTTTATTTATTTCAGAGAGAGAGAGAGAGAGAGGGCATGGGGGGGTGCAGAGGGAGAGGGAGAAGCAGGCTCCCTGCATGGTTTTTGTTTTGTTTTGTTTTTAAAGATTTTATTTATTTATTTGACAGAGAGAGACACAGACAGAGAGGGAACACAAGCAGGGGGAGTGGGAGAGGCTTCCCGCTGAGGAGAGAGCCCGATGTAGGGCTCAATCCCAGGACCCTGGGATCGTGACCTGAGCTGAAGGCAGACACTTAACTGAGCCACCTAGGCACCCCCTGAAAGGTTATTTTTTTTTTAAAAATAATGACTATAACATGTGGAAGGTAATGTCCACTTTAGTTTATCAAGTTGACTTTATACATTTACTTAAATGAAAACAGAGGAACATGCTTGCTCCTGAGAGATTACTAATAAAAATGACGCAGCAAACATTTTTTGAGTACACACTGTGCGTCATTAACACTTGCGAAGTTTTTATTCATTTAACCCTCATGACAATCTTTTGAAATCGGTACAGTTATCATCCCCTTTTTGCAGACGAATAAAGATTAATTAACCACAGTGTCACATGGCTCTGCCAGATGGAGCTGGAACTTGAACCCAGGAAGTCTGGCTGTCAAGCTCAACTCCGCCGCTGCATGAATCTAATGTCTAACTAACTGTTGGGTCTTGCAGAAGACAAAAGCCCAGACACTAGAAACCAGTCAGCACAAGAGAGAGTCCCACTTCTGCCAATTTGGTGTGATTGTTTTACCATGGTCACCGCTTGAAAAGACAAAGAGCAAAATAATGTGTTGAAATTGCACTGAAATTTTATAAACATCACATCAAGAGTTTAAAGCACCATCAAGATTAAGCCCGCTGAATTTATCCACATTAACTTCAGCTGGCAACTCAGTCTAATCTATTAGAGTTGTCACCGTTTGCTGGGAAAGAATCATTTTCCTCTTCCGCCAAAGCAAAGTAAATACTTTGTTTTATAGCTAAGGCTGAAGCATGATTGGATTAAGCCTTTTCTTCAGTACGTAGCTCACATTTTTCTTTTGCTAATTACTTACACCGTAGCTTGCATTTTTCTTCCCACTAAGCAGTAACTCTTCAGTATCACACACTTGGTAACTCTTACCTTGAAATGCTGCTGCAAGTCCTTGCAGTTTGAAAGGTTAAGACTGTAGTTAATAGATTACTAATGGCAATGGGTTGGATAATAGGCAAAGGACTTCCAGATGAGGGGAGTTGTATAGCTCTCTCCAGCTCATTCCCCTTCGTTTTTCTTTGTGGCATTTGTGGCAATGGGTCTAGGTGCCTGAGCGAAGCCACTTTATTCCCTGGGAGGCAGTGTCAGTGAAACGGCCAGTGCTTTTGCTCAGCACTTGGGCACATCATGATGAACTGTCTCCTGTATGGTTTATACATGGCTTGTTCCATTTCTGAATGGTGGCTCTCTGAAAAGGAGTTAAAAGAAAAATGGATAAGACTTCAACTTTTCCTTTAAAAAAGGAAAACGTATTAGAATCTCACTGCTTTCTTTCATTGCTGGGGTGTCAGATGGTTCTTTTAGAAAACCCCAGATTTCTTTTGTCTTGAGGAAGTAGGTTTAAGTGGAAGTGCTTTGACATCGACTTTAACAGAAAAGGAGCTGTTTAATCTTAATGCCAGCCCTTGTGCTCATTCTTGGGCTCGTGCAGGATCCTTTTTCGGTCCACCTTGTGGCCTAACCGGAAACACTTCTGGTGATTTCCCTGGACTAGTAGTCCCCAAATATGGCAGCCTCAGGCTTGATGTTGACCAAAGGTGCCCTGTCATGCTTGTTTTCTGTGGGGATGAAGGTGTTGCCGGGGCAGTCTTGCGTCAATATTTTTCATGCCGATTCAGAAGAAACACAGGGCATACACTTAAATAAACTCCGTCGACTGACAGTTTGGAATTGTTGCTGGACCTTCGAGAACCTTCAGGCCATAACACCACTGCGCCATCCTGAACCTGAGCTGGAGGCAGCAAGGAGGGAGCACCCAGCCGAACAGCTCATGCTAAGTCCTTACCTGGGTTCCTGGCTCAACCAAAGACGAACAGATGAGAAGAGTCAAAGCCAAAACAGGCATGAGGACTGTGATTTGGGTTAATATACTACCCAGGGCAGTGACGGATTCATTCCCGGACAGACACAGGGGGGAATCTGGGGTTTGAAAAGCCACATGAGTCACTGATTATGTATCATCATTTAAAAAGTGTCTTGTATTGTTATGAGTGGGAAGGTGTCTTCACATTGGAGCAAATAGAAGAGTAGAGCCCTACTCTGAGTTATTTCTTTCAAGCCTTCAGAAGAACTAAGTGACCTCGTGGGGAAGAGTGAAAATCTTGCATGCAAGACTTGTGGGACAAAGTTGAAAAAGATGAAGTAAACTTTAACAAGAGAACAATGATGCACTGAATTACGTCTGGTTTTGACTGCCAGTGGTTCAGGAAATTAACAGGTTGGAAGTTTTCTGCTGTTCTAAGTTTTTATTTTTAAGGCCAGGAGAGAATTTATTTCCTTGGAAGCTTCTTTTTATTTCTGTGTTGATAGTTTAATCTGAGGACATTGGGGTTTACTGAACCCCTCCCATTTGAAAGTGATTTCTACCCATTTATTGTTTGTTTATGTAGAATTTAGAGTGTTTTATCCTTTATATAGATTTTGAGGTCCTAAACATGAAGTGGATTGTTTTATCAGTCATAAAAGTATTTGTTCTCTGAGGGTTGATTATAAACAACGAGGTAGAATGACTTTTGAAATAAAGGAAAATGATAGCAATAGTTTTATAATAGATAAATCTGAGATAAGTATAAGTGAATTCTGTTTTCCATAAAATGTACCCCAAAGCTAATACTTTGTAAATTCTACCATTTTTTTATGGCTATAGTATAACCTTATCTTTGGCTATCAGGTTTGTAGAACAGAAGTAAAGTTCACAGCAGTAAAAATATGATATGAAAGCTAACTCTCCTGCATACCAGCAAATACATTACAATTATGGACTCTGTTTATCAATTAGAGCTTTATTTTCTTTCCTGAGCGTGTTTTCTGCTTTGAGTTCTCAGGTATGGGGTCAGACTGGCAGTGGGTAAATCCCAATTCCCATTCCTGAATAAGGGCAGGGAATTGTAATGCCATTTGGGATCGTTACTGATATAGTTAACTGGCAGGGCACCTGAAATTAAATCATCCATGGCATTTCCATTGCTATGATTTCAGTCCTGGCATGGAGTTCAGTATTTGCGAAGGTTCCTAACACAATTGGATGGTGCCTTTCTTTTTCAAAAGCAGGTGAAGTTGTAATGTGGGGTTTTTGTAGTTAGTCTCAACCCTGGCTGCTCATGGGAATCAGTGGGGGGATATTTAAACCTTCTCATGCCAAGCTGGACCTAGACAATTAAATGGGAATAGTGGGGAACCCAAGTTCAGTCCTTTTTAGAGCTCTCGTCGAGATTCTGCTTGTGTATCAAGGTTGAGAACCATTTCACTAGATCTAGCCATCATGGAATTTGGGGGCTATTATAAGAAAACATTCAGATCAATGAATTAGGGTGGTGCTCTTAATACCTGGTCATTCTCCAGCTGAATGTCATATATCCTGGAGTGTGGAGACATGTGCAGAAGAGCTCCCTAGCTAGGAGTATGCCCTTCGAGGAAAGCAACTGCAGTGGGCACCGGTTAGGAGGGTGGACAGTTTCCTGGGGTCAGAGGGCTTGTTCCACTATCTCCCACACACACTTAGAAGCATCTGGAGTGGGACAGGCACACACCCCCTGCTGGGACAGTCTCATTCACCGAAACAGCTATACCTTGGCTGTGTTTTAAGTTGTGTGGGGTCCACAGAGCTTCCATCACTCAGGGACCTCACATTCAGGCACAGAGTGTCTCCCACGTGCAAGGGGCTCACTCCCTTTTCCCACAGGTCTTGACTTCTGTCAAAGGGACCCGTGAGTGAGAGGGATTATGTATAGGAAACCATGACGTAGCATAGTTCATCAGAACTCATCAATCAATAAGTTGGGTTTTTTTTTTCCTCTTTCCGCATGCAACAGATTGACTGATGTGCTCAGAAATGGGGAACCTGTTTAGTCAGAGGGCTGGAATGGGGAGGTCTGCCCTGTGAACCCAAGGCGAATTACCCCATCTCAGAGCTGCTCTTTTATCCGATGTTAGAATTCCTTATCAGGATTTGTTTTGTTGTTGTTATTGTTTTAAGATTTTATTTATTTATTTGAGAAAGAGAGAGAGGGTGACCACACGCAAGGGGGAGGGGGAGGGGCAGAGGGAGAAGCAGGCTCTCTGCTGAGCAGGGAGCCCAATGCCGGGACTCAGTCCCAGGACCCAGGATCATGACCTGAGCCAAAGGCAGACACTTAACTGACTGAGCCACCCAGGCGCCCCTCAGGACTCATTTTGAAAGGGTATGTGAAAGCGTTTTGTTGAAAAGTTAAGGAATGAAATAACCCCCATTTAATCTCCCACTGAGCCGGGGTAGAAACCTCCTGCCTGAGAGAAAAGGAGCAGCCCTCTGGGAAACCAGTAACCCTGTCTAAGAGATACTTTCCTCTTTCTGTAGCATTCATGGTGGTTCAGTGAGCCGTCGGTGTCCATTAAAAAAAAAGACTGACCATACCAAAATGCTGGCGAGGATGTGGGGAGATTGCAGTCAAAAATGGGACAGCTACCACCACAAGACACCCTTTGGCAGCTTCTTATAAAAATTCAACATACATCCGCCTCACAATCTAGCATTTCCACACCTAGGTAGGAGGAATGAAAACATATGTCCACAAAATGACTCGTGCAAGGATGTATATAGCACCATTTTTCATAATGTATATATTATAAAACCCCCAAACCCTGGAAATGTCTTGAATACCCATCACCAGAAGAGGGGTTCAATACATTCGGATGGCAGACTCATAAAATGGGATAGTGCTCAGACAGTGCTCAGACCAAAAAAAGGATACTGACACAGGCAAGAGCTGGGTGAGTTTCACAAACATGTTAAAGGAAACACATCAGAAAGAAATACATACTGGATGATTTCATTTGCATGAAGCTCAAGAGCATGATTTCATTTGCATGAAGCTCAAGAGCAGTGCTCATAGGGAGGGTGTGACTTAGAAAAGGACACAGGGGACTAGTTGAGATGATAGGAATGTTTTGTATCTTGTTTTGGAAGCTGGGTAGGTGGGTGTGGACAGATATATCGATATCGATCTCATATGGCATTTAAGATCTGTGCATTTCATTATATATACCTATTTGTTTTGGTGGTAATCAGAATTTATTTTTCTTGATTTTTTTCAGTTGTGGTAAAATATACATAACATTTACCATCGTAACGATTTTTAAGTGTACTGTGGCATTAAGTACATTCATCCTGAGCCATCACTGCCACCCATGTCCAGAACATGATATATACATTTTGTTTCAATCAGAAAAGCAAACTGAAGATAACGTCATGTGGTAAGGTCCAGTTAAGCTCTAACTGAGGTATTAACCTGGTGCATAGGTGAAGCCAACCCTGACGCTTCTTTGGTCTGTGGCCCCGAAGCGTGTCGAACATATGTCTACTGTGGTACCTGTCATGTGTTATTGGCACTACCATTGATTTGCCTGTTTCTCCCACTGTTCCCTGAATTCCTTTTTTTTTTTTTTTAAAGATTTTATTTATTTACTTGAGAGAGAGAGAGAGAGCAGGGTCAGAGGGAGAAGCAGATTTTTTATTTATTTATTTGAGAGAGAGAGAATGAGAGATAGAGAGCACAAGAGGGAAGAGGGTCAGAGGGAGAAGCAGACTCCCCGCTGAGCAGGGAGCCCGATGCGGAACTCGATCCCAGGACTCCAGGATCATGACCTGAGCCGAAGGCAGTCGCTTAACCAACTGAGCCACCCAGGCGCCCTGTTCCCTGAATTCCTGAGGGCGGAGAGTATCTTCCTCATCGTCTTCCATTTAAATGAGGTTTTCATGAAAATGTGCTGAACTCCAAGTTGTCCCAGTGTCAGATTTTGGCTTGCTACATTTCCATGTTCTTCTTCTTCTCTAAAGATTTTATTTATGTATTTGACACCAAGCGAGCGAGCGAGTGAAAGAGAGAGCAGAAGCAGGGGGAGTGGCAGACAGTGGGAGAGGGAGAAGAGGCTCCTTGCTGAGCAAGGAGCCCGATGCGGGACTTGATCCCAGGAGCCTCCATCTCATGACCTGAGCCTAAGGCAGCCGCTTAACTGACTGAGCGACCCAGGCACCCCTCCACGCTCTTCTTAAAGAAAATACGAGCCTGTATTTTTCACAACTACCTCTGTAAAATGGTTAAAGAAACTGAGAATTTAGAATTTTGAAATGGGGAACATTTAGTATGACTTCCTGGAACTACTTGATTCTATTTAACATGTGTGTTTTATCTCTTTTCTTCCTTCTTGCTGGAGTCCGCTTCTGGACTCCCACACCCAACACCATGACTTAGGCACTTCCGTTTCTCCTGTGCCCTGTGGTTTCCTGTCCTGCCTCCAGATCGTCTCTCTAAACAACATAAAAGAGCCCGGGCGACCACTGAAAATATTTTATTCTCCTAGCAGCTCAGAAGAGTTGAAACTAAACCTTCAGGTTTTTCTTCTTCAGAAACTCCATGATTTCCCAGTAATCAGGAGGAGTGTAAAGTCATGGGAGGGATTACCATACGCTACTGTTTAAGGACCTGGCCATGGTGCTTTCGGGCTGTCCCACAGATGGTCCACGGGCAGCCCCTTCTTCCTCTTCTGAGCCTGAAAGCCAAAAATAGGGTTAAATGTGATAAGGGCTTCCATCCCCAGACAGCTAAACAATTTGTACCGTTTCTAATTGTGTCTTCCCATTTAGACATAATTTTCACTATAGATTCAGCGTTTTGTCCTTGGTCTCCAATTTTACGCATTTTCTTCACAGTAAGGCTATCAGCTTAGGTCAAAAAAAGTGCTTTGCTTAGGTTAAAGGGTCCTTGCTTTAAGCCTGTCTTACGATTTTCATCTTGTTACTGTTGAATTGGGTTTATGGCATCTCTGCTTTTTATAACATTCATATCAACACTGGGGTCTTTTGGCTTTCTACTAAATTTGTTTTAATTATAGGTTTAAAATATAATGACACACTCCAGTAACTGCATCCACTATCACCTTGTACTGAGTAAGACACTGCTCCTGATGACTCTGAACTTGGAGCAATGGGCAGCACCACCATGCAATCGGTGAAAAGGTGTATTTGCTGGCTGTTGGGAGAGAGTCTGCATTTGGTGCAGGAAAGGTTGTTTAGGAATGTCACCATTTTACTATAGAAGTTGAACATGTGCAAGTGAAGACCATTTGGAATTTAAGGACATTTCATTTTACAGATGGGAAACTCATTCATTTATTCATCAGCAAATACATAAAGAGAGACTGTTAAATGCCAGGTTCAGTTCTAGGTGCTCTGGAGACATTGAACAAAAGACACAGGGCTCTGCTCTAATGGTGCCATGCATTGCCAGTCAGGACAAAAGACAATATACTAATAAATGCTTTCAGGCTGGATGAAGGGGCTCTGAGGAAAGTAAGACGGGGTAATGTGACAGAGGGCATGTTGAGGGGGGCACTACGTTAGCTAGGTTGGCCGGGGGGTAGGTCTTTTTGAATTGTGATGTGAATGATATGGAAGACAAGGAGAGGAAGGAAGAGGATTTCAGACAGAGGGGACAGCAAGTGCAAAGGTCCTGAGGTGGGGATGAGCTTGAGCGTCTGCAGAGAAAAAGGACGGGGGTGAGAGAGTTTGGAGAGGCAAGCAGAGGGCTCTCTCCAAGCGCTCCCACCTTCTCCAATCAAGTGCCCTCAAGACTTTGGTAAAGAACTTAGTTTTTATTCTAAATTCTGAAGAAAGCTGTGGGAGGGTTTTAATCTGTAGATAAAGATTTGGCTGTGTGGGGAATGCAGGGGCAGCAGGGCTGGCTGTTTGAGCAAATAAAAATACAGGATGCCAGATTCAACTTAAATGTCAGGTAGACGATGAATCATTTTTTAGTATAAGTGTGTCCCGTGCAAAAATGAATTACTGCATCTGTGAAATTCCAGTGTCACTAGGTGTCCTGTATTTTATCTGGCCGTTGCGGCACCCATGGTCCTGGAGCTGAGGAGGGTCAGACTGGGGAGAGCTTGTGCTTGTCGATGAAAAGACCCTGCTGAGTTGGATTTGGGGAGTGAGAAAAAGAGGAATCAGGATGACTTCTCAGTTTACAACCTCAAGAGCCGAGGGAGCCCTTTACTGCAATGGAGATGGTGGGAGTGGTCATGTGTCTCTATGTGTGCAATGAGGACATGTCTTATTTAAGGGTATAGCAAACAGGAAGTGGAGACACGGAAGCCTGATTCTGACCGGGTAATGCGACCCCATCCGTCCCCATCTCTTCCTTCCAGGCTTCTCTCTTCCCTCTCCCCATCTAGTGTTATTCGGCTCAAATGGAAGGAGAGGAGTAATTCAGAACATAATGTGACTGGGACAAGCCACTTCCTGAAACCCAAAAGGGGAAAAGTCAGTGCACTTCACAGGAGCCTACAGACTATTTCTGTTTCATTGTGGAGCAGATTTCTGTGTGCCTCTTTCCTAATGCACCTTTATGGATACCTTGATAGGCATAATGAAGGAAAATGATTTTTGCAATGAAGAGGTTATGTGGGCGGTGAATGACAGACAAGATAAACCAGGCTCAAAGTGTCTGAGTTACAACATTTATAAAATCCAGCATTACAACTAGACCCGACCATGGTATTTTCTTAAATTTTAGCTCAAATAAGAAATTTTCATTTTGAGTAAAAAGCAAGAGTTCATAAGCACAGCTGCAAAACTGAATTTCCTGATAAAAAATATCTTTTTTTAAAAAATGGACTATAAATATTATAATTTCCTTTAAGGTGGCCATTGTAAAAAGTTCATTCACCTTGACTTTATTCTTATATAGTATAATGCCACTTTACCACATAAGCATTTTGATTAGAGCATTTGGATGTAAAATGACATCATATCCAGAGAATGTTTTATTTATTTTTAATATTTATTTATTTGTTTATTTGAGAGGGGGCCAGAGTGAGAGGGAGAAGCAGACTCCCCGCTGAGCAGGGAGCCCAAAGTGGGGCTCAATCCCAGGACCCTGGGATCATGACCTGAGCCGAAGACAGATGCTTAACCAACTGAGCCACCCAGGCACCCAGAGAATGTTTTAAATCAAAATTGGATGTATTCCATGACTTCTTCTTTTTTCTCTACCCATTCTTTTCTCTCTCTGTCTCTCTCTCTTTTTTTTTCCTACCCCTTCTATTTAAATCTTTTAGGAATTTTACCAAAAATTCACATTAAAGTACAAAGAGTTCATAAAGTTTACTATGTCATTCTCTTTCCAAAGAATCTCACATTTTAGTAAGGGGACAAAGTATCAACCAGGTCAACTCAATGTTAAGAATTACCTGTATTGTTTGCTCCAGATGCCCTCAACCCCCATACAGATTCTAGTTCAAGGGCCTGTTGAATGCATGGCCCAGGAATCTCTTTTTAACCAACGTCCTGGTCGTTCTTGTGAACTGGCAAGTCTGGAATACACTGGCTTGAGTGAGAGGATTAAAGGTTTCATAGTTGAATTCCAGCAAGGGTAGAGGTATGGGTGGAAGAGCCTTTGGAGAGGCTGGAGGAGAGGTAATTGCACGCAAACGATTTCATTGGTTGTAGGATTCAGCCAAGTTTATCAGTGTTTCTCGAGGGCTTGGCAGAATCCTGGGTGCTGAGGACACTGGGTGGAATGAACAGTGAAGCAAGGGCTGGGCCTGAGATGGGCGGGGAGCCGGGAGGACAGAGGTGTGCTTCTGCCTGCAGGTTGGGGACAGTGTTTCCTGCAGGACATGGTGCTCGAGATGGGTGACTGGAAACAAGAAGGAGGCTGCTGGTAGAGTGTGGTATTCCAGGGAGGGGCAGGTGCCCAGGCACGGAGGAGGAGGAGGAGGGAACCCTGCGTGTGTCCCCCCAGGCAGCCCTGCTGCCTCCATAAAGCATTTTATGTATTTAACGTGAAGTATGCTGAGATGACCGCATACTTTTGGGTACAAATGTTTCCTAAAGACAAGAGTGAAAAAGCAAAGGTGAGAATGATCTGATTTCCTGATGTGAGATGCGCTCAGTTCCTTCAGAGTTCAGGGAGGGACTGACTGCGTGGGGGGATCAGGGCCCCTCAGTGGCCCCCACCGGGCCCTGGGGACACCGCTGCCCTTCCGGCCATCTGCATGCGCTCCCAGGAGCAGCCCGAGTTCTGGGACCTTTCCCCGAGGCCTCTGTTGCCAGGACCTTTGGTGACCATCCAGCCAACGGAATCACCATGGAGGTTGTGTTCCTTGTACCTCTTCCCCCCCAGCCTCAGCCTCCCCTTCCAGACATGAGGATACACTGTTTCAGAACAAAATCCAGTAGATTGACCTACTTGGTAAAATAAGAAGGATCCAGGAAGTGGCTATTCTGTTAATCCCCCCCCTCCCCCCGTTCATTTTGTTTGTAACAGTGAAGCCAAGTTTCAAACAAAGCGCAGAAAAGGTGAACAATGCTAATGGATTTGTTTCCAGTGGGATCCAGGGCCAGCTAAACTTGAAAATGGGCTCTTTGCCATCTGTTTGTATGCCTGAGGTTTCACCTGCTTTGAATTAAGATAATTTAATAAAGTCCAATTAGACTGGGAGAGTACTAATGGGTTTGTTAATTAGATGAAGAAATTATATTTTATGATACTTCTACTAACTGCGAGTTGATGGCTGAGGCCATACGACGTCTTAAAGCCCTATCAGCTGTTCTTCTAACTGTGTCTTATTTAATTTCTATCACCCTGTGTTGGGGCTGTCTTATCTCTGGCATTCTAGAACTGGGTTCTGCAACTCTGTTCTTTGCCCAATCTTTTCTGAACTTAATGCTCTGTGATTCCAGAGCCCCATTGAGCCTCTGATATCAAGGTTTAATTATATTAACTATAGTTTGTTTCAATACATTTTATTGCATCCGGTTTCTTTGAAAATCAGTACCTCTGTGAAACGCAAACCAAACGTTTGCGTTTGAAGTATTTGAGGTTCTAGACTAAGGTCCTGAAAAATGGTTTTCTGTTTGTTCACTTTGCCATGTCTAGGTTGCTGGACCTTGAGCATCACAGTCTGTCAGATGAGGAGGTTGGACTAGTTAGTGGTTCTGAAACTTTAAATGTTTATTTTATAATTTAGGAGTTTTGAGAGAGAGAGAGAGTGTGTGTGCTTGTACGCACAAGTGGCAAGTGGGGGGCATGAGGGGAGGGGCAGAGAGCGAGGTAGAGAGAGAATTTTTAAGGAGGGTCCCTGTTCAGAGCTCAGGACCTGCCCTAGGCAATCTCAGGATCCTGAGATTGAATGTGAATGTGGTGTAACCGGAGCCGAAATCAAGTCGGGACGCTTAACCGACTGAGCCTCCCGGGTGCCCCAGTGGTTCTGGAACATTAGCAGGTATAAGAATCCCCCAGAGGGTTTGTGCAGACCTAGATTGTGGCTCTACCCACTGGGTCTGATTCCGAAGGTCTGGGTTGGGCCTGAGCATTTGCATTTCTTACCCGTTCCCAGGAGGTGCTGAGCTTGCTGGTCTAGATTGACCTTTAAAAAGTCTTCTCCAGCTCAAGAATTTTGATTCTGTGTTCCTCTATAATGCATCAAGTGGGGCCTGGTAACATTTCTCAAATAAATGATGGTGTCTGCCCATTTCTGCCCTCAACTTCACAGGTGTTTTCTGTAATTACTCCTTCTTGCTCCTGCAGATTTCTTCGTCACACCCCTAGGGTCCTGTTTCTCTGCTCCTGGAGCTCACTCCAGCCACTAAAAAAACCATTACCTGTCAGCATCTAGAGGCCAGGTTACACCACATTCACAGTGTGCAGTCATCCTGGGGTGGATAGTGGCACCCAGTGGCCCTCACTTCTGCAGTCTGAAGTCTGGACTTGGGGGGTTTTTTGCGATACGCCCTGGAGAGCAAATGGTGCTTAACCTAACAGCACACGTCTCAACTCTGGGTCTATGGCTTAGTGTTTCGGTCGTCTTGGAAGTCTCTTTACCTCTCTGAGCCTCAACTTCCTCATCTGTTAAATGGGATTAATAATAGTATCTGAAGGATTGTTCTAAGGATTGAATGAAACAATCCATGTAAAGTGCTTGACACAGTACCAGGTACATAGTAAGCGTTAAATAGATGTTAGCTTTTATCAGGTATGGTCAGCAGCAATGTTTGGATGGGAAAACAAGTTCAGCATGGGTTAGAGATGATGATAATACAATTACCCTGCATGAACCAGGCACCAGGCTTTTGAAGTACTACTCATTTCACCATTAAATGGGAAAAAAAAGAGAGCTTCTTCTTGCTTAATTCTATTAAAATTTACTTTAATAATAATTAAATTCTCTGTACTTAAAAAGAATGTGAAGCAACACTACCAAAAAAAAAAAAAGACATTTAAGGATAAAACAGAACATGGATTGTCATTTCTAAAATAAATGGATATTCAGTAAGCATGTACTTACTATATTTTTACATTTTAATACCTTTGAAGTCATAGTTAAAGTCATCTTAATAATTTGAAGTGTTGACATTCTGTTTTGTTTCCTTTTTTAAGATTTTATTTATTTCGAGAGAGGGAGAGAGCACACAAGCAGAGGGAGGGGCAGAGGGAGAGAGAGAATCTCAAGCAGACTCCACAGGAAGTGTGGAGCCCGACGTAGGGCTTGATCCCACAACCCTGAGATCATGACCTGAGCCGAAATCAAGAGTCAGATCTTAACCAACTGAGTGACTCAGGTGCCTCCGTTTTGTTTTCTTTAATGTTACATAAAATGATGTAAAAATCAACAGTATTTTAGATTCAGGAAAACATAACACTTTGAGTAAATTAATTTGGTAATTCTACTTTATGGTAAATTATTTCTGTGATAGTCCCATTTGTTAGCTAAGTCTTGAGAAAAAATTTCTATCACGTTGATCATTGGCTAAAGAAGTCCTGGTTTTAAAGGAACATTTTATTTTGGTTTTTGAAGGCAGAAAAGGAAAATATTGAAGAGAAATATTGGGCATGTTAAACATTAATGTGCTTTTAATATCAATAAATTGCAACTGATGAGGTTGTGTTTCCAATGTATACTATTACACAGTCGTATTTCCTCATTTAAAAATAATGCTTCTGAGGCTAAATCTTCTACTTCTTCTAGACTTTGTCAGATTACTTTGGGTGATTTTGAAAGATTTATGCCTAATTTCCAAACATAATACCACTCTAGAAGGATGTAGGCAAAATGTAAATCACAGAGCAACGGAGACCTATATTTACATCATAGGGCAATGATGTAGACTCTTACCCTGGAACAATTGTTCTAGATGGGTATCCTGTCTTTGATGATGATTCCTGAGCACCAGATGTTAGGGAAGATATAAATCCTTCATCATGTACTGAATTTCCCAATGCCCCACCCCCGAGAGAAGAGCACAGACCCACCTCTATCTGGCTCTGTTCTAGAAATGTGGGAATAGTCACTGCTCTGGAGCCTGTGCAGAATGATTAAATGCTGCCTCAGGCGGTGTGTGTGCATGCATGAGTGTGTGCAGACGTGTGTGTGTGTTATATCAGAGAGAAGTCTTAAAAATTATCAGAGAAAATTTAAAAATAAAAGTTTAATTTGGGGTGATGGTTGAGGTCAGGGAGAGTTTTGAAACTGCTCTTTTAAAGTTTTGATATGCTGGATACACTAATAATAACATTTTGTCACACTTGAGAAGTTGCGGGAGTGAGAAAGGAGAGGCTGGTGCTAATGAGCGGGTGACGTGAACTAAAGAAAGAAGGAAAGGAAAAGAGTTTCCTAAATACGCACACACTGGGTGATTATCCTCCATTAATATGAAGACATACTCAACTCCTTGGAGATGGGCATGTCTTACAATATTTATGCCTCCAGTGTCTCTCTTATAATGTGGTCAGCAGATGAAAATGATCCCAGATGCATGGATGCATAGAACTTGAGCTGGAAGAGATGGATATTTTGTTTGACCCATGTGTTTTACAAGTGAGGAGAAGGTGTAGGTCCAGGAAAGGTTAAGGAATATATTTGGGATACTCAGTGGTCGAGACGTTAACGAATTCTTCCAAATATCTTGATTTGAAGTTCCAAGTTTGTCAAAGACGATTACATAAATAAGACTGATTTAAAGTAAATAACCTCTTGTCTTAGTAGAACTTTGTTGGGTTTCCACGGAGACCTCCTTTGGCTAGCTTAAGCAGAAATGGGGAATTATTGGAAGGAAGCTGAGGCATTGCCCAAAATTGCCTGGAACTGAAGGAAATGCTGAGCAAGCAGAGTTGCGGGAAGGAACCTGGGTGGCCTCCGGACAGCCCAGCTTGTGGATCTCCTGCTGCTGCCTCAGCCCTGCTCCCTGGCCACTCTGCCTCTGACCCAGACGTGAGACTCCGCAAGGCTGGCCTCACCTTGAGCGTGGTCTGCTCACACCAGCCTCACTGACCAACTATCCCAACTATCCCTCTCCTGTGAGCTGTCTTTTCTTCACTGTGCAGACCATCACCTACCAGTCTTCCATTTACTTGTTTGCCTCTGGAGACTTTCAGATACTGATGCTCAGGCCTAACCTCCAAAGATTCTGACATAAGTCATCTGGGCACTTATTTTTTTTTTTTTAAGATTTTATTTATTTATTTGACAGAGAGAGATAGCGAGAGCAGGAACACAAGCAGGGGGAGCGGGAGAGGGAGAAGCAGGCTCCCCACTGAGCAGGGAGCCCGATGCGGGGCTCGATCCCAGGACCCCGGGATCATGACCTGAGCCGAAGGCAGCCGCTTAACCGACTGAGCCACCCAGGCGCCCCTGGGCACTTATTTTTAAAAGCCCCCACATTGTGTTTTAAGGCACACACAAGGTTAAGAATCGTGGCCTTACGCATTGATAGAACAGAGACAGAGTGTGCTGCCGTAACCAGTGCAGCTGAAAATATGCTTAAAAGAATTAAGGATGAGAAATCTAGAAAGGATTATTAAGGGATAGCAATGCATTTGTTTGTAGATAACCACACATGAGTGAAATTGACAAGAGCCCTCTCCCACTGAGGGCTTGCTAGGTGCTCTGGGTATACTACTTCCGTTAGTCCTTACAGTGGCCCTACCTACAGTGGCAGTATCCTCATTTTCCAAATGAGTCGACGGAGACTGAGGGGTTAAATAACTTCCCAAGGTGGACCAGTAGCTTGGGATTTGAGCTCAGCCTATACGCACAGTTCTTGGACAAACACGGCCCTGAGACAGCAGATTCTGAGTGGCCTCTCTCCCACGTTCCCGTGTGGGACCACGCTGGGGCTTTGGTGAGGATCCTCCACCTGTCTGGAGGTTAAAACAGCCAATAGTGACATCCCTGACACAATGGCGGCTGAGTGATGGGATACGTTGCCAAGGGAGAACACGTTTTTAGTAAAAATTCTAGGCAAGAAAGAGGATCTTAATTATTGCAAGAAAAGCAGAACATGCTGGGCATTCAAGGCTAATTAATGGAAATGTGAAGAATGTGAGTGAGTGAGAGCCTGAACCTAAAAGTAGTTTAGTTCAAAGAGGAGAAAGAAGTGGTGGGGGCGGGGGGGGGGGGGAATGAAATTTTGAATTTTGTTTTTTTAGGAAATTGAGATGTCGTGTAGTGTTTGGTAAGGAGAATGGGAAACATAAATATGAATGGTCTGTTGATACAGTGCTTGTCATAAAAATAACAGAATAGAAGAGACTTCACTGAAGAGCGTAGAAAGCCTCCCCTCTGCCTGGGTGATTTGGAAATGGACTGCTTTTAACACAGAGGGATGGACGACAGGCCTCTGAGGGTTCTTGAAGAAAGAATCTGTAATCCTTTTGGGTTTAACCATTAGGCAAATTTAGCTTCCTGGTTTCAGAAAGAGAAAACACACCCACAAAAAGAAAAACCCAGGCCCGTGGGAACGAGTAACTTCCTCCTCCTGGGGCTGCTTGAAAACTCTAATCTGCCTGTCATGAGTCCCTTTCCTGCTCAGCATGAGGCTGGCTGGGGAAGCATCCAAGAGGCAAAGGGGTAGTGGGGAGAGAGAGCACGCCAGCTTGGATAAGTAACTGAATACACTTTGGCTGCGAGGTAGGTTTGGTACGTGGTTCTCAAGGCAAAGAAACTGGTGAGGGGCAGCTTTCTAATTCTGTGTGCTCCTGAGGGAATGGAGGACCTGAGTGACTGTGCTGAGCGCCCCCTCTTTGCTCCTCTGCCCCTTCTGTCCTTCAATCAAACACATCTTGAAGCCGAAAAATCGAATTCTTCATTTTTTAACTCGCTTGGTGACAAAATCCGAAAAAAAGCCAAGGCCAAGTGAAAAAGAAATATCCGCAAACACAGAACTCATTTTCCTGCCAAATATGTGAGTGTGTGCTGCAAATCCAGTAAAGCGATTTAGCAGATTAATTGAGGGGAGCCCTGTGCAAGTTGGGGAAAGGTCTAGAATCTGGACCACTTAGATTTTAGTAGAGCAAACGGAGGGTGAGAATTGAGGTGGAGATGAGGGGGTTCACTAGAAGTTACCTGGGATGCTGTGAAAATTGGAGTGGTTTAGCTGTGAGTGGAATCCACACTCAGGAAGACTCCTTAGCAACTTTTTAAAAAAAGATTTTATTTATTTATTTGACAGACAGAGACATAGCGAGAGAGGGAACACAAGCAGGGGGAGTGGGAGAGGGAGAAGCAGGCTTCCGGCCGAGCAGGGAGCCTGATGTGGGGCTTGATCCCAAGACCCTGGGATCATGACCTGAGCTGAAGGCAGACGCTTAACAACTGAGCCACCCAGGCGCCCCCTTAACAATTTTTATTTAATAATTTTGTTTGTGCCAAAGGTTGCAGGAGCCTTTCTTCACTTAAGAATGTTAATGTCACTATAATCTGGCCCTCCTTGTTTTAGGGGAGAGGGAGGGAAAACGGGAAGTAACACATTGTTCACTTGTTTTGGGAGAAGCATTTAAGAGACGCTATTTTGTTTAATCCCCACGGCAACCCTTGAAGGAGGAATATTATTTACATTTTATGGACGAGTAAAATGAAAATGAATTTTAATTGAGTAACTTGCTGATGTTCATATGGCTGTTAATAAACAGAGGAACCAGATTGGATGCAGATTTCTTCATCCCAAAGCCCTTTGCTACTTCACTTCAGAAAAATTATTTTTATAATGGAGAGATTTTTCAGCCCAAATTCTTTGAATGGTCACAGATTCCCAGTTAATGCAGGCATTTTGGTTGCTTTCATGGTCTAGATATGTCTAAAACTAAAACAGATTTGGGGACTAACATTTACTGATCACCTATTAAAAACCAAAAAAATAAGGGTAGTCAGTTTTACTCATAGACTTGCTTCTGATTGGGATTTCTAAGTTCAACTTTAATTCACTAAATGGTGTTTTATTGCTGACTCAGTAACTGGGTAGTAGTTCTGCGTGAGTTTGGGTGGTGGAAGCAAGGTGGTCTACAAAAAGGTGGTTTAGACAGTTTCTGCCCTCAAGGAGTTTCTAGTCTAGGCGAGGAGAGCTACACACAAGTTCACAGACAGGCAATTTAAGAATTAGGTAACAATGTCAAATAGTAGTGTAAGAGGTGTCTTGCGGCTTGCGCCTAAGTTCCAAATTGATTATGGAGAGAAGAAATCAGAGGGAGAGAAGGATGTAACCTGAGGGGATCAGGCAAGATTGGGTGTGAGTTAGGTGTTGGAGGATACGCAGGATTTGCCTATATAGGTAAGAGCTGAGATGCCAATCAAGGCAGGCTCATGCTGTCACGTCAATACATATCTGTGTGCATCAGGGAGTCTTCCATTGGGAGTAACACAGGTGATGGTGAGGTAGACTGTCGCCAGGCTGTGAGGGGCTGAGTGGCACATTAAATATTGGAGCTTTTATCTTATTTGGCAGTGGCAGGGAGCCTGATGGCAGTATTAGAGGTGATGGTGTAACACTAATAACTATAAACACATTTCTAACATTTGTCGAGCTTTTGTACTACGGGGTGATCTATTCAACAAATGAACATTTATAGAACGCTTCCAAGTGCCCAGCACTGTTCTCTGCTCTGGCAGTACAACCGTGTCCGGAATTAACAAAAATCCCTGCTCTCCTGAGAGGAGAGACAGACAGATGATACAATAGGTCTTTTAATCTGAATTCCTGTGATAATGCTGTAGAAAAATGGAAATAGGGAAGTGGGCATGAGGGATGAGGCATGGGATGAGAGGACATCGCCATTGTAAAACTGAGCCCTGCGTAGATGTATTAACTCATTGAATCAGTGAATGATCGAAGGTGGTCTGAAGAACATTGAATATAGAGTGATATGAAGATAATGTAATTCTCAAAGATGAGCAAAGAGTGGGGGAAGGACAGATGCTGCATAGGGACTAGCTAGGAGGCAACTGCAACAATCAAGAGGAGTTTTCCCTAAAATGCTGTGATGTTAGTAATTAACATCATGTATGGTTTCACAGAGAAAGAAGACTCATATAGGAAAAACCACCTGAATACACGATTTTTCTGGTCCACACCTTTTCCTAAGCTTCGAAACCAAGCACAATTATATTGCAAAAGGGACAGGGCTTGGTGGGGAGTTGTTTCTACTACATAAAGTATGACATGGAGGTCATAAAGATGACAGAGGTTCTGAGTCTGGGTGAGTAGGATGCGGAGAAAAAGGAGATGTCATTAAGAAAAATGGAAATTCAGCAGAGCATCTGTCATGCTGTTTCCATGATTTGAAAATTTCTGAAATTAATTGGGGGCATCCTCTAGCGTATTCATAGTGAGAATCAGCGGTTTCTCCTTACAACGGGGTGGGCAAGATGAAGTTAAAGGTGGCAGGTTCCCAGTGCCAGAACACCTTGCTTCTCCTCCCCAGGTGCGCCTGGCCAGTGGCCCCACCCTCGGCTGCCTTTCTGCCTCGCCTCTCAGCCTGCCAGCACCCACCTGCTCTGTCCGAACCTGCTATCTGCTGCTGTTCACGTTTTAAAGATTATGGACCCTGAGCGTGTCAGTGATTTTTACGTGGCCATCCTAGAGCAGAAGAAACACCACAGAGTTCCACTGGTTAGGTTGTTAGGTCTAAACAACGTAACATGTATTTATTATAACAACTTAGTACTATTTGAAAAAATACTACACACACACTGAAAGCAAAAATCTTATTTTTATGTTCTTAAATGAACACATTTGTGTTCACTTAAGAAGTGTATACCTGTGTCGTGCAGCTTCTCAGCTTTTGGAAATGTACCACCCTTACTTTCTGTTCCATGTGATACTTCCTTTTTATCACAGCAACCACAGAAAACTGTTTCACACAAATATGAAATTGTTGAAAGGAATACAGTACAATCTAATGTTGAAACTGAGCTACCTGGAGCTCTTAGTTCTCATGGTGTCCAACAGATGTCATTATGTTTCCCTTGAAAATTTGAAATATCCCCAGGCACCCCTTGAGTTTGCTGCGGCACCCTGGGTGCCTTGGCACACAGTTTGGGAACTACGGTACAGGCCTGTTCTCTACCATCTTTTTCTTTTCCTCACCCTTACGACACTTCCTGGCCATACCCATTTTAATTAAGAAAGTAACTTTAGACCCAGCCATGGCCTCATCTCCTCTTTTTCACTTGTAGACTCCTGGCGTGAGTTTAAAGTGACTCTCACCATTCCACTCTTGATATCGTACACCACACTCGGTAAGTCACTGCTTTGTCTTCAAGCTTAGTCCAAGGAATTGTTTCCAGTTCTCCTTCTTCCTCACCTCTTTTGTGAATAAAATCGTGGCCCTGTGACCTCTGGTCTTCTGGGTTAGAATCATTGCCTGGCTTTTAACCATCATACTTTATTGACCACAAGCTCACATGGGTGCCAGGCCATAGGGAAGATGGGCTTCCCATGCCTTCAGCTCTCTTGAAAACATTGAGAGTCCACCACAACCCCATGGGGATGAGTACCATTACCAGTCCATTCCTGTCTGAGGAGACTGAGGCAGGCTGACATCAAGGCATCGCAGCAGGACGGAACATCATATGAGTGTTGCTTGTCTCCCAGATAATGAGAAAGTCCCAAAATGGACTCTGGGTGGAGGTAACTATGACAGCCATATTTTTATAAAAGTAAAACACTGTAGCTTTTTTCTTTTAAAGATTTTATTTGTCAAGAGAGATAGAGCACAAGCCGGGGGTAGGGGGGAAGGAGAGCACAAGCTGGGGAGAGAGAGAGCATGCACACAAGCTAGGGTAGCAGCAGAGGGAGAGGGAGAAGCAGGCTCCCTGCTGAACAAGGAGTCCGATGTGGGACTCGATTCCAGGACCCTGAGGTTATGACCTGAGCCAAAGGCAGACACTTAACCGACTGAGCCACCCAGGCATCCCCACTGTAGCTGTTTTTTAGAAAGGTGTTTATTTATTTTAGAGAGAGAGCATGCACATGGGGGGGGGGCATGGGAGAGGGGCAGAGGGAAAGGGAGAGAGAGAATCCTAAGCAGACTCCCCACTGAGCATGGAGCCTGATGAGGGGCTTGATCCCACAACCCTGAGATCACGACCTGAGCAGAAATCAAGAGTCGGACACTTAATTGACTGCGCCGCCTAGGCACCCCAACACTGTACCTTTTTGTGGACATTTTGTCAATGGAGAAAGAGAAGAATAAATACTGACCAGCCATAGAAACATGAAAGTGTTTTTATTTCGATTTTAATTTGATTTTAATATTCTTTCCAAATTTTTTCTACATATGTAATCATAATGTATGTAACACTGATCTTGCTTTTTTAAAAAGTTACATTATAAACATTTTTTTAAAATTTAGGTACATAGTTCTTTTAGCCATCCTTAAAAAATTCTTAATCACCATCAAGGTGATAGTCGCACATAATTTGAAAACTAAAACAGCTAAAAAGCTTTAACATAAAACAGCAGACTCCTACCCCACCTTTCTGATGCCCCCCCATCCAGTTTTACTCACTAGATCCAGCCACTTTCTTGTCCTCAATTTTAGTGGCTCTGTAATAGCCCCTTAAATGGACCACATCATTCATGTACCTGCTACCCAGCCTGTTTTCACTTGTTTGGCTTTACTGAACTATCAATTGACAGTGGTGGTTCTTCGGGTTTACTAATTGCCGATAAAATCCTGTTCACTGTGCAAATATATGTGGGTAAACTCAGGGCTACATTATCAGATGTACTTTGCCTTGCCATTTTCATAGGCCTAACTCAGTTTCACCTTTCATGTATCATAAATGGCCAAAGGCATACTGTTAGGATTCACAGCTTTATTATTAAACATTACTAGAGCTCCCATCTTTTGCTAGTTATTTTCCCAAGCTAATGTTGTAGAAGTTTAGGAATTCAGCTGAGAAGATTTAAAGAAATTCTGTTGTATTTTACACCATAATGGCAGGTAACAGCCTGCCCTTGATAACTGAAAAATTTGGGGTGTTAGGAAGGAGCATAGTTTATGGATGTGTGCAAATTTTCTCAACAGAAATATTTTAAGGCAATCATCTTTTCAAAATTGAGGATCTGTTTTCTGAAATACTGACTCAAAAGTACATGGTACCCATTCTCTCACAATATACTTAACAAATTAATAGATTATTATTTTTTCGAACAGTTTTAGGCTTACAGAGTGGTTTATTGAATGGAAAGTACAGAGAGTTTCCCATATAGCACTCACCACCCCCCAGGTTCTCCAAATTATGAACATCTTGCATTCATGTGGTAACGTTTGTTACATCTGATGAGCCAATATTGGTACATTATCATTAGTGAAAGTCCACACTTTATTAGGTTCACACTTTGTGTTTGTACATTCTGTGGGTTTTGACCAGTATATAATGACATGTATCCATCATTGCAGCATTGTATGGAATAGTTCACTGCCCTAAAAATTCCCTGTGCTCCACCTATTTATCCCTTCCTCCCCCCAAACTCCTGGTAAGCAATGGTCTTCTTGCCGTTTCCAGTAAACTGTGCTGTTTTGCCTTTTCCAGAATGTCATATAGTTGCAATCGTGCAGTATGTAGCCTTTTCAGATTGGCTTCTTTCATTTAGCAATATGTGTTTACCTTTTCTCCACGTCTTTTTGTGGTTTGATGGCCCATTTCTTTTAATTTATGAAGAAGATTTTCTGCATGGACATACCATCATTTCGTATCCATTCCCCTACTGAAGTACTTCTTGGTTGCTTGCAAGTTTTGGCAGTTATGAATAAAGTTGCTATAAACATCCATGCGCAGGTTCTTGTGTGAACTTAAGTTTTCAATTCCCAAGAGGTACAATGACCAAATCATATGTTAAGAGAAAATTTAGTTTTGTAAATGGCTATACCATCTTACATTCCGCCAGCAGTGAATGAGAGCTCCTGTCACTCCACATCTTCAACAGCATTTGGTGTTGTCAGTGTTTCGGATTTTTGCCGTTTGAATAGGTGTGTGGTGGTACATAGCATTATTGTTTTAATTTGCAATTCCTTCATGACATGCGGTGTTTAGCATCTTTTCAGATGCTTATTGACCATCTGTATATCTGCTTCAGTGGTGTCTATTCAGATCTTCAGCACGTTTTTAACTTGGATTCTTTGTTTTCTTATTATTGATTTTTAAGAGTTTTTTTATCTTTTGGCTACCAGTTCTTTATTTGCGTTTTGCAACGATTTTCTCCCAGTCTTTAGTTTGTCTTTTTATTTTCTTCAGTGTCTTTCACAGAAGATTTAAATTTTAATGGAATCCAACTTACCAATTTTTTTTCATGGATTATGCTTTTGGTGTTGTATCTAAAAGTCATCACCAAACCCAAGGTCATCTAGATTTTCTCCTGTGTTATCTTCTAGGAGTCTGATGCTTTTGCATTTTACATTTAGTTCTGTTAATTCATTTTGAGCTAATTTTTGTAAAAGATGTAAGATCTGGGTCTACGTTAATTTTTCATGCGGACGTTCAGTTGTTCAACATCATTTGTAGAAAAGACTATCATTTCTCCATTGAATTGTATATGCTCCTCTGTCAAAGATCAGTTGACCATATTTTGTAGGTCTATTTCTGGGCTCTCTATTCTGTTCACAATCAACTTTTAAATGAATTTTTGTGTTAATTTCAGTGAAAATAAAATACATTTTCATGCGAAAGGGGTAGGTAGCCTAGATCATTCTTACTGTTTCTTCTAGCTTTATCTCATGAGACTAGTTTATTTTGAAATATAGAGTCAGGCCGATGATTTTCTCATAAAGTTTCTGGGTCAATTCCAACAAACTCCAGATCTGTGTGTATGTTTTCGTGAGTCTGTGTCTGTGTGTATAGGCGGAGTGACAGACATCAACTGTACAAGATTTCTGGCGATGCCCCTGAAGTTTTATAATGGGCTGTTAAACCTGTCTTGCACTGTTGACCAACAAAGCATTTTGCTCTACCCCCATTCTGTAACAGAAAATATACTTAAGGTCATTGCCAGTAATTAAAACATCTGATTTCCTGCCCAGGCAGTTTTCATCGGGGGACATTTGGCTGTGTCTGGAGACATTTTTGGTTATCACCACTCGTGAGGAGGCAGGGGAAAAGGGTGTTACTAGCTTCTTGGGTAGAGGCCAAGGATGCCTTGAACTACCCTACAATGCACAGGACAGCCCCCACAACAAATAATTCTGGGGATTTGAAATGTCAGTAGTGCTGAGGTTGAGAAATTCTGTTGTAGAGCAGCTGGTTTATTTATATCATGTCATGTTTTCCTCTTGGCTTTAACCTCTAGAAAACCTACCTTTTTGTAGATTTACAGCTACGTCTAACAATTGTACCAAAACTTATGGTGTGCTGTAACATTCAGCTTCCTTTAGATGTCTTGGGCTTAGTTTCACTTTTTTTGTGATTTCATAGTAGTCTGCTTTATGTTGCCTGCACTCATGTGAAGCTGCCCTAACTCTTAAAGTGGAATATAAATACGTAATTTTATATATTTCTGAATGCATGTGACTGAATTCTTGATCACAAAAATCTGACGCTAGACACAAAGTCAATGTTTATAATACTTCTTAGTTGGTTGTACATACATAATTCAGACTTTGCTTTTCATTTCCTCTTCTGGTCCTTTAAATGAGGCATTTGATACATAAATTTCTATGATACATAAGTTTCCATGAGCTCATCTTGTTTTCAGTGTGTTCCCTTTTATTGTTAAGAGAAACAAAACCAAAAAACCCCATTGTTTCAGCAATCCCCTGTTGTCTTCCTCTGCGTGAAATTGCTCAACTAAGAGTTATGCAAATCGGGATCAGCCGTGTCAGTGAGGCTTCTTGCTGCACATCGATCAGGGGAATGTCACCCATCTCTGACGTATTTGTCATCAGCCACACACTGGTCATAAGAGGGTCAGGACCTAGGCCTTCTCTCCTATCACTCATCCCCTTGCTTGCTTCCCTCCAGCCATACCAGCTCCTTTTCTGCCCCTCACCTCATTCCAGTCACAGGACCTTTGCACGGCCTCTTTCTTCCACCTCCAGCTCCCTTCCCTGAGACCTCCCAACTTTGCTAGGAGTCGAAGAGAAGGGGACATTGCTTCTTCTGTTCACATGGGGGCCTGAGTGGCTGTCACCTCTTGAGACGCCTGACAGAGCCCTTGCTGTCTCTTCAGAGCCCGCTTAGGTGCATCTCCTGGATGTTGAGCAGCTTTCCTTATGTCTAGTAAAAAATCTTCATGATTGACAATTTATTTCTGTTTAAGTTCTTAGCAAAGACTGTGACTCCAGCTGCAACCACTCCAAATTCTTTATTCCTACAGATTATCAGAGTTTGAAAGGCCATGGGTTCAGATTCTCTTGTTTGTTCATTTGTCTATTTCTTATGCTGTACTTTTCATCCCTGTGACTTACTCACTTTATCATTGGAATTTAGTACCTTTTAATCTTCTTTATCTGTTTTGCTTGTCCCCCACCCCCCTCTCCTCTGGTAACCACCAGTTTTCTGTATTTATGAGTATGTATCTGTTTATTCATTCATTTGTTTTATTTTTTAGATTCCAGATGTAAGTGAAGTCATATGGTATTTGTCTTTCTGTCTGACTTATTTCACTTAGCCTAATACCCTCTAGGTCCATCTATGCTGTTGTGAATAGCAAGATCTCATTCTTTTTTATGGCTGAGTAATATTCCTGTGTGTGTGTGTGTGTGTGTCTGTGTGTGTGTGTGTGTGTGTGTGTGTACACCACTTCTTTATCCACTCATCTGCTGATGGACATTTCGGGTGTTTTCATATCTTGGCTATTGTAAATAATGAAGCAGTAAACAGAGGGATGCATGTATCTTTTTGAGTTAGTGTTTTTATTTTCTTTGGGTAAATATACAGAAGGGGAATTGCTGCATCATATGATATTTCTATTTTTAATTTTTTGAGGAATTTCTGTACTGTTTTCCACAGTGGCTGCACAAATTTACATCCCACCAACAGTGCACCAGCGTTCCTTTTTCTCAACATCCTCACCAACACTTGTTACTTCTTGTCTTTGATTTTAGCCATTCTGACTGGTGTAAGGTGATATCTCATTGGGGTTTTGATTTGCATTTCCCTGATTTGATGAGTAATGTTGAGCATCTTTTCATGCCTGTTGGTGATCTGGATGTGTTCTTTGGAAAAATGTCTATTCAGATCCCCTGCCCATTTTTTAACCAACTGAGCCACCCAGGCGCCCTCCCCCTGCCCATTTTTTAATCAGATTGTTTCTTTTGTTGGTGTTGAGTTGTGGGAGTTCTTTATATATTTTGGATATTAACCCCTCACTGGATATATCATTTGCAAATACTTCTCCCATTCAGTAGGTTGCCTTTTCATTTTGTTGATGATTTCTTTCACTGTGCAAAAACTTTTTAGTTTTATGTAGTCCCAATTGTTTATTTTTGCTTTTGTTTCACTTCCTTGGGAAGACAGAAAAATATTGTTAATGCTGATGTCCAAGAGTTTACTGCCTATGTTTTCTCCTAGAAGTTTTGTAAGGTTTCAAGTCTTACATTTAGGTCTTTAATTCATTTTGAGTTTATTTTTGTGCAGAGTATAAGAAAGGGTCCAGTTTCATTCTTCTGCATGTAGCTGTCCAGTTTTCCCAACAGCATTTGTTGAAGAGACTGTATTTTCTTCGTTGTATATTCTTGCCTTCTTGGTCACAGGTAAATTGACCATATAAGCATGGGTTTATTTCTGGGTTCTCTGTTCTGTTGCACTGACCTGGGTGTATTTTGTTTTAAATTTCTAAAAAATGTTTTCCATTTTTGTACAAGTTTATATATATGTACGTATACTACATGTTATATATGTATAAGAAAAATACAAAAATAAAAATACATATATATGTATAATAAAAATACATTGTATATATACATATATATATAATTTATACAAAATAGAAACAGCTTTAAAAATTTTAGAATAAGGGTAACTGAATACATGACCTAAGGTCCTTCAAACTCATATATATGTATATGTATTAGGAAAATCATATTTTACATATATATGGAAAATTTAAAACTTGAAAAGGCAAAACCAAAAATACTTGCAATCCCATCATTGGGAACATTGTGATATTTTAGGATATTTCTTCCTAGACTTTTTTCTACTCATTTTCCCCCAACAAAATGCTATCATGATGTATGTACTCTGAATATCTTTTTTTTAATTAATTAATTAATTTATTTGAGAGAGAGAGAAAGAGTGTGTACAGAGGGGAATAGGGGGAGAGGAAGAGGGAGAGAGAGTCTTAAGCAGACTCCAAGCTGAGCTTAGAATCCATGGTGAGGCTGGATCTCAGGACCCTGAGATCACAACCTGAGCCAGAACCAAGAGTCGGACACTTAACCAACTGCACCACCCAGGTGCCACTGTAGTGTGAATATCTTTTTATGTGTCTCTCCCTCCCTCTGCCTACACACACACACACACACACACACACACACACACTATTTTGATAACTACATAGTATTCTTTTATGTTGATGTATCATCTTCTAGGTCAACTTTCCAAAAATCAGTTGCCTAAAGGCCAGTCTGATATATTTATCAAATTTTCCAATTTACCAGAAGAGTTGTTTCTTTTAACTACTTGAATATTATGCCTATTTTTTTAAAGTATATTCATTTTTTTACTGTTTCTAATGACATATCAACCTTGTTGTTTCTGTAATTAAAATAATAAAATTTTAATTTAAGCTTAAGTTTAAATTTGGAAGCATTAGAAAGAAATTACAAGTGACCCAAACATTCGCAACACATAAGACATGCTAACGTTTAGCTTCTAAGGAGAAATTAGGATGTGTTGACCCAGCAACTGTTTGCAAAACCATTTGACACAGAGGGATAAAACCATCCTGAGATGTGGAAGGGAAGTGAGGATGTGTAGAGGAATTTCTAGAAAGAAGCAGGAGATTTGCACCTCAGATGTAACAAAAATGTTTCACCAGGATTAATGAATTTTTAGAAATTAGTTTAAAATCCTAAAAATGTAAGGGTGAATAAAGTAAGGAATGAACTAGGAAACTACAGAAACAGCCATATCTCAGAGTACACTTAAGCTACTTGTTACAATTTTAAAAATTATATCTATAAATTTTAATTTTAATCTCTAAAAGGTAAAGACTCATGTTTTAAATATAAATTTAATACCATTATTATTAAACATAAAAGTGATGATAACCCCTTATCAGATATCCAGTAAATGATCCAATTTCTCCGGTTATCTTATAGTTCTTAATAATTAAGCTGCTTATTACCATCAGCTAATGTTAATATAATCCTAAGAAGATTCAACAATCCTGTTTTTAAGAAGAACATTTTGGGGTGCCTGGGTGGCTCAGTTGGTTAAGCATCCGACTCTTGATTTCGGCTCAGGTCATGATTTCAGGGTTGTGAGATTGAGCCGGAGTCAGGCTCTGTGCTGGGCATGCAGCCCGCTGAACATTCTCTTTCCCTCTCCTCCTGCCCCTCCCTCCCCCTAAAAAAAAAAGAACATTTCTTAAAAGGCATCATAGAAATTTTCAAAAGCTTTTAAAACAATTACATTTGATAAGAATTGTTATACCCTTAACCTAGTAAAACCACTTCACAGTAAAACCAATACACAGTTGTAAACTTAAGCTGTCCCACAACAAACAGTCCCACAATAAATATCCTTTTCTACAGAGCTTTGTGTAACTGACCAGTTATTTTCATAGAAACAATATATTGCTAGAAGTGGAATGTTAAGAAGTGCACACATTTTAAAGGACTTTAATATGTATTGTCAAGTTAAAAATAGTATCATTTACTCCCTCTGCCAAACCCAGCCATTTCATTTTATGGTGAGGAAACTAGAGCCGAGACAAGAAAGTAGGTTTGTCCATAATTACTGGACCTAGCCGCCCTGCTTCCCAATTCCTAATTTGCTGCACCTGTCATTATCCACTGCCTTCCTCCAGACAGGAGTCAAATTACCCTTCAGCTTCTCTGCTCTAGATTCCAAATGGTAAGGTATTTGAACCCTCACCTACCTCTTTAATGGCCTTTTTCGGACTCACTGTAATAAATACTGTGACTAAAACTGTACTGGTTTACTAGGGTGCTGATAAATGCAGTCAATTTGCTCTTTTTATGCATCATTTCCGAATATCTCAGTATTGGCTTAACATTAGTTATGCTACACATTCCTTTTATAGCTAACTACATAATACCTGGGTCTTCCTGCTGCTATGCATATGTCCTACAGCATATAATAATAAAAAAATGCTTTCAAATCAGGTAAAGACATTGGCAAGCATAAGGTAAATTAAAATGTATCGGATCCATCTGATCAGATCAGACCACAAAAACATAAAGAAAATGTGATGAGGAGGAAGCCAGCTGTACTGCACTACATCTCTCTTGGTGGGTGGGGGAAGCATATTTTTGAATTAATTTTTTATTGATACATGCCACAAATTCATCCTTTCAAAGTGTACGATTCGGTGGGTTTTAGTATATTCACAAGGTTGTAACACCATCACCACTCTCAAATTCCAGAATCCTCTGTGTCTCCTGTGTAGCATCCTTGCAGAATGTACACACTGCAATCCAGCTGTGCAAAAACAAAGGAAAAAAAAGCTTTCACATTCTTTAACTATTTCTCTTCATCTCTGAATAGCAGCAGGTGGGAAAACAGCCTTAAGTTTGCCAACAGAGTTTGATACAGTTTAATCTTTTTACCATCATGCCCCTGCTTCTTTAACCTAGGAGCTTTGTCCTTCATGTTTCTTCTCCAGTTCCCTTCGAAGATGGTACCTAAGTAGATAAAGGGTGTCTGTTGTGCTGTTTGGGGAGAAAAAAAGCCACAGATTCTCTCTTTGTATGTTCTCTCTTTGTATGTCTGCTGACATATGACTGGGCACTGCTGATTGTTGCGAGTGTTACCCTAACAGCGCCCCCAGAGCGAATGCATCACATTGGGACACTCCGAAAGTTCCAGAGCCCCTTATACCTTCAGCAGGCTGAGTGAGGGGAGCCTCTAGACAGTGTTCTCGTGTGCTTTACCCCGTGTGAGGTGGGAAGCAAAGGGAGAGGCAGCCACTCTTTCAGATCTACAGCTTCCTCCAGGCTTGGTCTAGGTATGCGGACCTAAAACTACTAGATCTTCAAGTCACTTTCCACCACACCACCCTGCCCTTTTCCAATTAGCCCTTCCTAGTAAAAATGGTTGGGGGGTGGCCACCTTGGGCACACTTTCTATCCCATTCTTACTCTTTCTAATGCTCCTTCAGGCTCCTCTTTGTCACAGTTTATAACTCAAGAAGTACTTCTTGTAAAGTACACATCCTTCCCTTCTAGGGGGAATGCGGTCTTCCTCCCAGACTGGAGATGATATCCACACCATAGAGCAGCCCCGGGATCTGAGTTGTCAAGGATTTGCTCTTAATAAGAAACCCAGAGGAACACCAGGAGCTGGGATTACCAGATACCAAAACGACATGGACTTAATTGCCCCAAGACACTGTTCCTGTTACATATGGTATTTAAACCTTAGGGATCTCATATTAGAGGCGGGTCAAAGCCAGGTTCTGGACCCAGGCGGACCTGGGTTACCAGCTTACTAACTGTGTCAACAATGGTTTTCTGGGAGATTTCACGGAAGTAAAATACCTAGAACATTTGAAAATTATTACCGTGACATACAAAGGAGAGAAATCTTAGTTGTCTAAGTAAAGAGAGTCTGGCTATACCTTTTTTCCAATTCTATCTTTTTCAAAAGGAATTTAGGAAAATGGGCAAAAGAAAAGAAAGCTACTTAAGGTAGGAACCGGATGGCGTTGATTGTGGAGTTTAGTTCTGGAGCTTTCTCCGCCTCTGCTGTCCTGAGGCTACTTCTGAGGCTTCTCTGACCCCTCTTCTATCTGATAGATTGTATGAAGAAAACATTGCAACTCTTCCATATATAGATTTTCCTTCTCTGAAAACATCTCTGAAGTCTCATTCTTGAAAGTAAAGTAAGAAGGAAAACAGTCAAAGGGTGTCGAAAGGCTTCTATTTGGGCAGGCAAAGTAAGGCTCTTAAATTAACGAACTCGTCCTGGAATGCAAGCACAAGGCGCAGACATTGTTTTAGGGATAGATTCCTCTGAATGACCCTTGAACCAAACCCAGCCTACTTTGGAAGCTCAAGATCACTTTTGTTTGGGGTTGTTACCACCCATCTCTAAGTCCTTGGGACTTCCTTTCTCTTGCTCCCATTTTTCTAAGCTCACTAATTCAGAGAGAGAAAACTCACTCCACAGAGAGGCTGCAAAGCTTTGGGTGGGTAAAGAAGTGCAGCTTTGGGGATGCTTGGGTGGCTCAGTAAGTTAAGCGTCTGCTTCGGCTCAGGTCATGATCCCAGGGTCCTGGGATCGAGCACCCCATTGGGCTCCTTGCTCAGCGGGGGAGTCTCCCTCTCCCTCTGCCTGCCGCTCCCACTGCTTGTGCTCTCTCTCTCTGACAAATAAATAAAATCTTTAAAAAAAAAAAGTGCAGCTTTGAAGCAGATGGACCAAGTTCCACTTTTATCTAAGACCTTTGATAACTTGGCATAGGTTTACATCAGGGCTTTGCTTTCCTATCTGGGCAGTGCCAGGCACAAAGTAGGTAATTACACGTTCTTCTCTTTTTTTTCCCTACCCGCATAGATATTTCTAGTGACTCCAGAATGACCACTTGATATTGCGAGGTCAGGCAAAAGGTAGCTAACAGGAGAAAGATTTCACAGCTCCCGATGAGTCTTTGGATGAGTAATTGGCTTGTTGCTGGGAAAACTCAATGCAAATTGAAGCAGTCAGTTTGGGAAGGGGTGGTGAAGTTCAATGCCAAAAAAAAGTTTTTAGTTGCTTTTTGGTGGCTGCTGGAATAAAGAGAGAAAATTTACAAGTCATAAGAAAAACAAAATGTGATACCAACAGTTTCTTTGTAGCATTTTGTAAAGGCTAAAAATTGAGGTTCTGGGAGGTTAAATTCTAGTAACTTCGTTTTTAAGTTTTAAGATCTAGGATTGTGTGGAATTGTTTAAAACATGGATTCAGCTTTCATAGGGGGAAGTGGCATCCAGTGGGATGTAATACCTTTCAAGCTTAGGAAATCTATGACAAACAAAATATTACCCAAAACATGTAATATGCAAACTCAGGTACCTCTCTCACTTCACAGCTTCCCTCCCCCCTCTTTAATTACTGAGTAATGTGTACATTCACATTCAGATCATCCTGCAATAACCAAAGTATACAGCAGAGTTGGTGTAGCATGCAAGGTGCCTGCCCAAAAGTGGGAAGGGAAGTGGGGGGCAGAAGAAAACATCCATTTAGATGGTCCAAGTGGCCTGGGTTCCACCCTGTAGGTGGGATGGGAGATGTGCTCCTACTATTCCCTCTTTGGGGTGAGGTGGGGTTGTGCACTAGTATTTAGACCTCATTTATTTATGTGTTTAACAAACATGTTTATAGCTCTTACTGTGTGCTGTTTTAAGCATACTTCTAAGCACTTTACAAAGAGCAGCTAATTTAATTCATTTAATCATCGTAACAATGCAAAGAGCCAGATAAAGTCATCTCCATTTTTCAGAAGGGTACTGAGGGACAGAAAAGTTTGGCAACTTGCCCAAGATCATACAGTTAATGATTGATGGACCCAGGATTCGAGGTCAGGGAGCCAACTCTACAGTCCTTACTCCAAAATATCTTGTAAATCGTAGTGTCTTCCTTAGGAATTTTTAAGAGAAAATTTCTGTATAGGATCTTGCACCTTATAAGTGGACTTGAGAACCTAACCACCAGGCTGGTGGGTATCTTTTCTTTCTTGGTGGATATGTGGATTTGCTTTCGTATGGATATGTGTGTGTAACTATGTATATGTGCATTTTTTCAGTCAATAATGATTGATGGTCAAGAATGCCCAAATTATACAAATCTCTCTTTTTAATTCACCCTAGTCTCAGAATATGTCAGTTTGACCCAATTTAATGAACTCTCCCCCATTGATGGACATCTAGATTGTCTCTCTGTATAATACAAATAAAATTCATGTGAACGGCCTTGTGCCCTATTCAAGTGTATCTCAAGAACAAAACCTCTAAAACTCCTTACCATAAAACAAATAAACTAAACCTGACAACCATGTGAAGTGATGGATGTGTTAACTAACTTTATTGTGGTCATTTCACAATACACAGTATATGAAATCATTACGTTGTGTACCTATGCTTACACAAAGTCATGTGTCAGTTATATCTCTATAAAGCTGGAGGGGGAAAAAAAAGAACAAATCCATCCCCAGAAGTAGAATTCCAAGTGGACAGTTGCTTCTTTGTTGAGCACATGGGTAATTGTAAGGCATTATTGGATCTGACCACAGGCAGCAGGAGTGATGAAGACTCATACTTAGTCTTTCCTCCAAAATCTTTTTTTCTTTTTTTTTAAGGATTTTGGTATTCTAAAGCCCTTACATGAAGATAAGCCACCCAGTGGATATTTGTTGCAGTAACCAACAGACATTTTTGGAAAGAAAACTTACCCACCTTCCGTTTCCTGGATGTGTGGGTGGATGTCCCTTTGTGAGCAAATGGTTGCCCAGTTGTTTGTGCCTCTTCAGACCATGTAGTTGAGCTCATGTAATGAATATCCCAGGGCTGTATTTGCATGTCAAACCCCTGGTCGTTATCATAATTAAATGAGAATCACCACATATGAAATGTGCCTTCATTTACTGCTTAAAAAAAAAAAAATGGAATATATTGCCATCGGACTTGAATGTCCGTAGGTCTTGATGTCAAGTCCGCCATAAGCATTTGTGCCGGGGCCTTGCTCTCCTGTGACGAGCTCGGTTACTTCCTCTTCCCTTCGTGAAAGCACTGTCACCTGCCCTGCGCTCTTGTTCTTCCTGCCAGGAAACCTGCTCTAACAAATCTGATGCCCACCATGTTACCCCACTTCCATTCTCCTCTTGTCCTGGGCTCAGCTTTTCTGCTTTCATTTGTTTAAACTCATTATTGTCTTTTTTTGGTGAAAGCATTTCAAGTCCTTTTGAGAAAGAAGCAGGCCACAGAAATAATCCCTTCATTCAGCATCGTTAGTTCGTAGATAAAGCACAAGTTTCAAAATACCATCGTATGGCAAAATGGTGGAGTTCGGACTTTCAGCTAAAGCCGTGTGTGAGGCCCAGCGCCGCCATTCCCCACTGCTGTGGCTTGGGAACTGGTCACACGACTTCTCTAGGCCTCAGTGTATTCCTCTGTAGAGTGGGGTTAGTAATACCTATGTCATAGGGTTTCTTCAAGCAGTAAACAAGATGCTTAGAAAATGATAAATGTTTAATTAAAAAATACTAAGGTGCGAGTCATTGTACAGTGTAGCTCATATCTTTTGCAAACATGTAACCACTTTCTCAGTTTTTGTGGGGGGTGCATTGTATCTTCCACCTTTCTGATACCTTCCCACATAAGAAGGCATTTGCAAGACCTGGTCTGAGTTCATCCCGGTGTCACAACAAGGAGCTCTCTGAGCTTTCTTGCTGGACTCTGAGGAACTGTAGGGCCCCAACCCAGGGCTCCCTGCTGGGTGGGCAGTCAGCAGAGGCTGGCTCAGCCTGAGCGACCAAGGACAGTATCTCTACGTGGAGCAGTGTTGTAATTGTTTCCAGCTACGGCCCATGCATTGGTTCTCGGTGATCAATGGTGATGGGGGAGGGGAAAATATGAAATAAGCATAAAGAAATGATAATCCATGGACTGTCATCACCCCTCACACATCCACCTGCTTTCTATTTCCATCCTTTGTCTTCCTTCCCAGGGCCACTGCCCATGGACAGTCGCCATTGTCTCTTTGTCCAGACCTCTCAGAGGTCTGGGTCCAAGATGTCCCCGACCAGCTCTCGTCTGCCCTCTTGCTCCTACAGAGTTTTCTCTTGGAAGCGGTCGTCTCATATCGTTTCCCTGGGTAAAAAACTTTCCGCTGCTTCCTGCTGAAATAAAGTCTGCCCTCCTTGGTATGATACAGAAATAACACCCCTCAAAGTACTTTTCTAACCTCATCCCCTGTGCACATGCACACACACACTGTTTCTAACATTTTGAACAACTTTATGAAAGGAAGTAGTATAATATAAATATCCCCTTATTTTCTCCCCACTCCGACTCTTTATTTTGAAAATAACAAACCAACAGGAAAAAAAAATGAAAGAACATCCTCACCTGGATTCACTGATTTTTTAATGTTATGCCACATTTGTCTCCCACTCCCTTTTCTTTTTCATCTTGCCCAAAGTGTAACTCGCAGACACCATGAGACTCCATCCGTGCACACGTGTGTATGCATCTCCTAAGATAGACATTCTTCTTCATAACCACGGTGCTATCATCATATCACCTGTGAAGCCCAGCAATTCCCTAATACCATGTTCAAATATATTCAGATTTCCCCAATTATCCCAATCTGTGTCCTCCTCTACCCCCACCCCCCTCCATCCCGGATTCATTCAAAGTTCACCCATTGTGTTTCTTTCATTTCTTAGTATGGAATAGTTCTGTCCTCACCTCCCTACCCCCTATACTTTTCAAAGTATCCAGATTGGTTACACATTATGGATTTGTCTGATCATTTAGTTCCTCTAACCTCTGTGTTTCCTATAAACTAGAAGTTAGTTCTAGAGGTTTCTGTGTCTTTCACCTCCTTTCCTTTTTCTTGTCCACCTTTTGCAAGGGGGGTCAGGATGAGCATGTGGGAAGGTGGAGTGCAGCAACCGGAGCTGGTCCATCCATTCATTCTTGCAGTGCATATGCCCTGAGCACCTGCTCTGCACACGCCCTGTGTAGCTGCTGGGAATACTGCCCTGAAGAAACAGGCTGGGGGCCTCCCTGTCTGCCTCAGTTCTGCTGGGGGCTGACCACGAATTCAGCAATATGTAATGGGATGTTGGTCACAATTAGAAAAAGAAGAGTGTAAAGCCTGAGGAATGGGCAGGGGGGCTATCTTTTCAGTAGGCTCGTTAGTGAAGACCAGTCTGGGCAGGTAACATTGTGTTTAGATCTGGAGAGGGTGGGAGGGAGAGACAGACGGGGACACAGAGAGAGACAGACAGGCAGGAAGAGACAGACAGAGAGACAGAGACAAAGAGAGATAGAGAGTGTGCGCTGGAGCGGGGCAGCTTGGCCAGGCTGCGGGCGTGCAGACAGCCCCGAGGCTAGGTGGGGGTGAGGTCAGTGCGAGGGGAAAGCAGGGTGTTGTGAAGGGCAAAGGGCGGCGGTGGTCAGGTTGAGCCCTCCGGGGCCTCCTCTTGGAGCTGCCTGTGTGCTCAGTGGTGGGCTCCACCTTCCCTTCTTGAACAGCACCATAATGGGTGATCAGGGAGACACAGCTTTTTTGGGAGGGGTGGGGGTTGAGACTCGTAAGAAAAGAGCTTGACTGTTTACTTACAGATCAGCTTTTAAAACCCATCTCGCTTATTTACAGATCAACTTAAAAACCCTTCTCCATTGCAGAAACTTTAGCATATTTAAAAAAAAAAGCAAAGGGCTGTTTTGAATCAAAGAAGTACTTGCTTCCTCTTTATTTTGGGAACTGCTGCTCGCTAGTTTCGGAAAGAGGTGTGACTGTCCTTTAGAGGCTCCAGATCTCCATGATGAGATGATAAACGAGCTGAAGGTTGCAGGCCCCCTGGAATCCTGCAGGACAAGGTACAGAGATGCGCTGGCCTGTGGATGACAGTTTGACAGTTTGGAGATCTGGAGGTTTCTTAGAACAGCTCCCCCCGCCGCCCCCCGGCCCCCGCAGGAGTTATTTCCTGTTTCCCACCACCTCCTCCCCAGACTCCGAATCCTCTCTCCCTCCTCTAAAGATCTAGGCAGTGGTCTTCCAATGGCAGTGCTTCTGAGTTCCACAGATTACCGCCCCCCGCACCGGGGGGCGGGAGAGGGGTGGACGCCCTGCCTCCACTGGGCCCCAGGGAATTTCCTGGAATGCACCCAGGGAATCTGTTCTGTTGTGTTTATTGATCCTGGTGTCCCTTCAGCTTTGGGAGCCACTGCCCTATGGGACCTTCTAACGGAGCTCATAACAGAGTTATTGTTTTTAATGTATGGATTTAACTTTGAGGCTCTGCTGTAAGGCAAGATTCATATCTGATTTCAGTTTTTAAATTCAATTCTTTAGTCCCCAGAGTGCTTGGTGCGGTGCTCTATACATCCTACTATCAACCGGAGAAATTAATAAAGGAGTTTAGCATTCAGAAGCATGGTTGTGTCGTTCTGCACTGGTCAGGCTCGAGCCCCTTCTGTCCATGGCTCTTCCTCCGAAGTATTATGCACGGTCACGGCGTGCTGATGCCTTCATTGGTGCCCCTAGCTCCACCATCTCTCCTGCTTTCCACACTCACGTACCTTCCTGGGAAGCCCACCAGAGCTGATCATCTGGATGTTCCTCCAGGCATCGTCTCTCCCGTTGGCGTCTCCTCCTTTATTTCTGGTCTTGGTGAAGGGCCACCACCATTTTCCCAGGCCCACATCCAGTTGGAGCCAGGTTCTGCACCATCTAGCTCTTAATCATGCTTGCCTTTGAAGCCTCAAGCCCCCTCACTTGACCTTGCCCTTCGTGTCCTTGTGAAATGACAAAGTAAGAAAAACAGCTCCCCAACATGGCACCCACGGTGCGCCTCTGTTTCCATCCCAACTCCTGACCTTCCCTACCTGCTCCTTGGCTAAAGGGTTTCTCATCATAGAACTAGTTCCCTGAAGGGATCAGCTTGAATCTGTTCCCTGAAGGAGTGAGATGAACCAGTTCCCCAAAGGGATGTGACGAACTAGTTCCTTGAAGGGGCCGTGTTATCTTGGGATCAGTATTTTGCATAAGAAGTTCCTTCTTCCTGGAATCCCTTTACTGACTCTGCCACATGACTAACATCCCTCCCATTTTGACTCAGAGCATTTCCTTTGGGACGTTTCCACTTGCCTGAGTTAGGTGCCCTTTCCTGGGTCCTGTTTATCCTCTGTCATTGACTCGCCACACTGTACTGTAGTTTTAATTAACAAATCTCTGCCACAAGAATAGGAGCATCTTTAGGGCAAGAATGATGTCTTCTGACATAAAATTGGTGCTCAATAAATAGTTGTTGAATGAATGAATGAACAAGCAAACGGGTATGTGAATAGTATTCACATTTGAGTTTGTTAAGCTATCTATAATAAAAAATAAAAATGTATTCTTTTTATTCTTTGTGAATGGAGATATTTTGGTAGCTTGAAGCCAGTTCTAAAATGGTAAAACAATGTCATTGCTTTTGTATTCCCGCAGGAAATATGGGATGTATAAAATCAAAAAGGAAAGACAATCTGAATGACGATGGAATAGATTTGAAGACTCAACCAGTACGTAATACTGACCGAACTATTTATGTGAGAGATCCAACGTCCAATAAACAGCAAAGGCCAGTAAGTAGATAGTCTCAGGAGAGAGTTCCCACAGCAGGATCAAAGCATGGCTGCGTAATTTAAACGCCAAATCTGTAATATGTGCATGCAAAAAATCACATCCATTACTTGGGCCTCAAATAAGTTTTGATTTCCTTTATAACTTAATCCTTTAAAGAGTTTGTAAACATTTTAGAGATAAACAGACCACTTACTGTACAATAAAGGGCCTTTGATCACCTCACGTGTAAAGAAAATCATCTTTCATATCACTGGTGCAAAGACCCATCCTTTATACATAAAGATCAACCTATCTGTCTATCTGAACTTGGGTGACTTAGGATAGGTAGTGAGATTAGCACAGTGGTCTAGAGGCAAAAAAGAAATTCTGGATTCAAGTCAGAAGCTAAAATAAGTGCTAATATGCCCTTTGGCGTATCATATTTTGTCATTCTTCAATTAACTCCAGACAGTACAGATTCTGAAGTTGTCATGACTTACTATAGAGAATTAAATGATTAAAAAAATACACAGCTAATTCTGCCCCCTAACCTTGGACAGATATCTGTACCAGAAATTTTACATAAGTGCTGTGCTATTCGATGCAGTTGGGAAATGCTTGGCAAAGGAAGACCTAATACTCTATCCAGTTTCATGGAGAAGAGGACCAGAGCTTTGGATAGTTGCTACGTTAAATGCACTTTACTTCAGATCTTTCATCCTTTCCATCTATTTTATTATATACATATATATATATTCAAATTAGTATATATATTAGTATATGTATAGTATATATATAGTATATTATCAAATTATATATATATATAATAGTATATTATCAAATTAGCCCCAGTGCCTTTATTAAGAATTTTCATAGTGTCTCTAGTCTGACATGTTTTAAATATAAGGCCTTGGCTTATGGAGTGTGTTCTTGTTACCAAGCCTTCCTCCAGCTCTTTCCCCACCGCTCCCCATTATCCTGTAGGTTTGACGGGTGTCAAAGTCTCATGCCATTGCTGAAATTGAGAAGTTACTGTTGGCCTTCTTAAAAAGTGGAGATAAAGAGTGACTATATTATTGCTGTTAATTATTGTACATGATGATTCTAGATAGATAAATTAATGTTACAATTATATAGAGAGAAACTCAAAATGTATAAGACTATATAGCTTTCATAATTTAGTGATAATACATATAAATATAATATTTAAAAACATTACATAAAACAGTATAAGTAAAGAAATATATTACATACACATGATTAATAGGAAAGAAAATGATTGAAAGAATTGGAGTCACAGATAGTTGCCTCCTTATAGACTTTAAGAGATCTCATAAAACGAATCTGGCTTTTCCTGATATCATGTGCTATAGACATTTTACATGCTTTGAACCCAAGTTTTCTTTTGAAATGATGAACAAAGATGCCCTTGATTCAGAAAAACAAAGGCAAATCATATAAACGTACCATTTTTCCTCCTTCTAAGATTGAAAGAGGTTAACCATGGGGTTGGAAGGCAGAAGTAGTAAACAGGTTTGCAATATAGCAGCTCCCTCCTGGATTCTGTCTCTTAGTCTGTGCCTTCTCTGGCCACAGCTGCCCTTGTTTCCTGAGCCCGCTAGCATGGTCTTATCCCATGGCCATAGATAACACTCCCAGCTGTGGCCAGATGTGCCAAAAATGCATGCCCTGGCTCCGTGACAGGAGTTCCGAGAAGCCAGTGAGGTGAAATTGATGGAATTCAGCAACACTCCGAAGAAAAGACATTTTAAGGAAGGAGTTATGGCAGATGAGTTGCCTATATGTGTTTTGGTCTTCTAGAAAGTCTGTTAAAACATTTGTAAATTAAGGACTCTTTGGTATTTGAAATCAGCTTGCTGCTTTCAAAGTGATTTAACTAGTTTCTCCTCTTCTAATTATTTCCTCTAAATCATTTATAATTAATCATGCGTCCTAATTATGCAAATCTCCATGATTAAAAAAATCAGTCTAGAACTTCTTAAAGTAAGTATTCAAGGATAGCATGGACCCCTGATTTTCTGATACCAGGACGTAGAGTAATGCCCCCTCCCGCACTGCCCCGACCTCATAATTGGGGATTTTATGGGCTAACTTTCATCATCAGAAATTTAAATTAAAAAAAAAAAGAAATTTAAAATTTCAGTGCAAACTGCTTTGCACCCATCCCATTAAGTCACTGAATCAAAGGGAAAACGTTACATGATTTGTGGATATAGGCCTTGGATAGTACTTTCCTGAAAAGGGGCCCACGAGGTCTTATCATCCTCCCCATGGTCACTGAGAGAAAAAGGAATTTGATTTAAAAGGTCATTGAGGTGACCTTCTGTCCCACAGACCCTTCCTGCCAATTCACCTCCCAACTGAAGTAACCGGGGATGCCATCTGTCCCCATGACAGGAGCAGGGTCAGCCTTAGGAAGCCTGGATCCGTTAGGACCTGTTCTCAGCCTCTAGTGACAGAGCCCTGACTGCTAAACAAGTCTGGGAAACACGGAGATCAGCAGTCCTGGCCGAAGTGGCAATCCCACCAAGCCAGCAGGGGCCCAGGCCATTTCCGTCTTCTGCTCTGCAGTCCCTGGTGTCTGGTTTCCATGCTGAGACTCCAGCCTTCACCTGTTCACTTCCTGCCACCACCGGCAAATGACTGCTCTTAGAAGGGAGAACCGTTCCGCTGAGCTGTGTAGCATGGGACCCAGCTCTGCAAAATTTTTTCTCTGTTCTCTTCTTTCTGGCTTCCTGAATGAGCCATTCTAAACCTCATTTGCTGCTGTGAGAAAAATGACATAACATACAACATGCATGTGAGTAAGAAAAACTAAACATAAAAATCCTTTTCCTAACCAATATTCTCTCCTAGGTTCCAGAATCTCAGCTTTTACCAGGACAGAGGTTTCAAACTAAAGGTATGTTTCCATAGCAACGTGGTGGTTTTCCTTTCTTTACTGTTAGAGATGCATTAAGGGAGTCAGCTTGGGTGTTTTTATTTATACTTTCATTGTCGAGAAAATACATGGAATATAAAATTTATCATTGTAACCATTTTTATGTGTCTAGCCGAGTAGCTTTAAGTACATTCACATTATCGGGCAGCCAGCACCACCATCCATCTCCAGAACTTCTTCCTCTCCCCAAACTGAAACTCAGTCCAAGTTTAACACAAACTCCCCATTCCCCCACTCCCCTCAGCCCCTGCCAGCCACCATTCCACTTTCTGTCTCAATGAATTTGGCCACTCTAGGTACCTCAAATAAGTGGACTCGTAAAGTGTTTGTCCTTTCGTGTCTGGCTTATTTCACTCCTCGTAATGTCTTCAAGGTTCATCCATGTTGTAGCGCGTGTCAGAAATGTTCTTCCATTTTAAGGCTGAATAGTATCACTTTGTAGGTACACACCACATTTTGTTTATCCATTCATTTGTCACCGAACATTTGGACTGTTCCCTCCTTTTAGCTCTTGCGAATAATGCTGCTCTGAACATGGCTGTATCCTTTCTGAAGTCTAGGGCTGGAATTAATTATAGCTGTAGGTCTCTATGACTGGGGATAACATCAGCTGTATCCAGTGTGGATAATACGTTGCTTACAGCAGACCATGTAGGCTCTGAGCCCCACTAGGCAGGAAACACAAGTCATTATCCATCTTTTGTGCCTGAATAAAGACTGGTTAAAATGTTTACATTGATGGATTCTTGAAGGTCTCCCCTTTTGTCCTTCATTTTTAGATCCGGAGGAGCAAGGAGACATCGTGGTAGCCTTGTACCCCTATGATGGCATCCACCCGGACGACTTGTCTTTCAAGAAAGGAGAGAAGATGAAAGTCCTGGAGGAGTAAGTATGCCCATGCCCCCTTGACTCGGGCCAGAGTCCTGGCCCCTTTGTTCTGCTCCCAGCAGCACAGCAATGAGCAGCCTCCCAGCCTGCTTGCTGCTGGCAGGGTTTTGGGAGTGCAAGGAGTGAAGCCAAAGGAATCTTCCTCTTACGTTCTCCAGGTTTCCCTTTGAGTGCAGACACCGGCTTCTTTCTTTATCCATCTGTGCCGCCTTAAGAAGCTTGTGTCTGTGTGGAGTTTGCATGTTATTTTAATGCCCGTGTGTACTTAGGTATATTGCTCAAATTCATACTGGGTGTATGGGTCCGACTTGGTTTGATTTTTAAGGGCACTGTGCAGAAGCAGCCGTCATTCTGGAAAAGCCCCTACTCAGCCGTTGCCGTCCTTCTGTGAAGACACTTAGCCATCGTCGTGTCCTGGACCCACCCGCCCAGCCCCCCCATGCTGACTCACAGACCCGTGGCTCAGACCACCGGGGTTCGGGACTGAGAATAAGGGTTTCCCAAGCACTTGCCCCTAATCTTGCACATGTTGTCATGCTGGCCGGCCTACCAGGGTTGGAGGAGGGAGACCCCTTAGTAAGCACAAGGTGCTAAGTGGTTAAGAGCAGTTCTCGCTTACTGGGTGAGTGTGAACTCAGGCCTAAGCCTGGCCCTGCCTCTTGATAGCTGTGTAAACTTGACAAGTCACTTCAGCTCTATGCCTTCGTTTCTTCACCTAGGAAATGGGAGCAGCATATGATGGGAGTGACAGTGGCTCCGTCCCGGGGTTGATGTGAGAATGTCATGCATAGACGTACCGCAGATAGCAGCTTCGTGTCCCCTGTGGCTGTCCTTCATGGTTTGCAAACAAGGAGCCCGAGTGGGCGTGGGAATTTGAACATCGTAGTTGAGGCTCATGGGCACCCTTCCATTCCTGCCTCCTTCCTCGGCCCCAGCCTCCTTCCTTGGCTCCATGCTGAGGGCAAGAACGGGGGGAATGAGCCTACCTGTTGGGGATTACTCGATGGTTTTCCGTTTCTTCTCTCCACAGCACCTCTCTATGGAAAGTAGATGTTTTAACAAAGGAGTTTATAACATGAGAGCGATGGTTCATTGTTCCCTTGACTCCCGTTTCTATAAGGATCCTACAGCATTTCTTAGAGATCCTGGGGGAAATTACAAATGTGTTGCTTCTGCAAGAGAGGAACCATTTTCACCAACTCTTGTGTGTGCAGCGTTGAGCACAGTGATCCAGTTGTGAGGCTGTTTTCCTTTGCCTTAAGTCTCTAAACATAGTTTTATTTCAGCAAAAGGAGTGAATTTTCCCACTGGATTCTAGGGTTCCAGGGATCTTCCCACCCTCCCTCACCCCCCAAAACAAACACCTTCAGACAATTGCTATTGCAGTTCTTGACTCATTGGATACACTTATTTTTTTAAAGATTTTATTTTTTTAAACGTAATCTCTGTACACAATGTGGGACCTAAACCCACAAGCCCAAGGTCAGGAGTCCCATGCTGTACCAACAGAACAAGCCAGGCGCCCCCAGACACAAACCCTTTTTGATGTCCGTTTCTCCTCCAGGCATGGAGAATGGTGGAAAGCTAAATCCCTTTCAACAAAGAGAGAAGGGTTCATCCCCAGCAACTACGTCGCCAAAGTCAACACCTTGGAAACGGAAGAGTGAGTCCTTACCAGTTGCCATCTTGGATGGTTTTGCTTGCTGCCTTGGCTTTCTCATGCATTCCTTACCTTTTTCCTTCCCTGGAGCATAACATCCATGAAGTGTGACAATGTCTTCTCAGGTGGTTTTTCAAGGATATAACCAGAAAAGATGCAGAAAGACAGCTGCTGGCGCCAGGGAACAGTGCTGGAGCTTTTCTTATCAGAGAAAGTGAAACCTTGAAAGGTAAGAAGTGGTTTAAGTCCCCTTCTAAATCACTATTTAGGAAATCATTCTTAGAAACTAGTCTAGAATTCTTTTTTTAAAAAAAGATGTGTCCTGGTCATGAAAGTTTTATGGTTTGATAACAAACTTGTGTTTTTCTTCTCTGTTTGTGTTTTTCCCCCACAGGAAGCTATTCTCTTTCTGTCAGAGATTATGACCCTGTGCACGGTGATGTTATTAAGCACTACAAAATTAGAAGTCTGGACAATGGGGGTTATTACATCTCTCCACGAATCACTTTTCCTTGTATCAGTGACATGATTAAACATTACCAAAGTAAGTAAAAAATGAAGGTCGGACAAGACAAAACAGATTTATTACGAAATGTAGGGTGTCAGACACTTCTTTATATTAAAATTCTTCTACCTCATATTTCTTTTGGATGAAGTTGGAGGATCCGTATTCTGTAATTGATTCTAAATTAATCTGTAATTACATATGCGTTTAAAGTCAGATCGGATCTTAGTGAATAATTATCCCAGTTCTTCCCACCACATCCATGCTGTTTGACAGTTAATGTTCCAAAACTGTGAAGAGAGAAATGAATATTCTTTTCATGTAGTGCATATTTTTACAACACATCTTTAAATATTTGGAATCAGAATGCAGATTTGCAGGTCTGTGTCTTTATATATATATATATATATATTTATAAATTGTGTGTGTGTGTGTGTGTGTGTGTGTGTGTAAAAGTAATCCATAGTCTGGGTAAAAGAAAACAGAAATAACAACAACAAGAAAATATTTAGAAGAGGCAAGTCAATGGTCCTCAGTCTTCAGTGCCACTTTTCAGCCCTGAGAAGCCAAACCCATGGGCGACTTTAGGTTCATTCTCTGTGTGATTGAAGTCGGTTATAGTCGGTAGCTGCTGGTACTGTTTACTTCTGTAACCCACTCTGAGGGGATGGATACACATTGTAGGTTTGCAAACAGTACTCATGGACAAAATGTCCTTCAGGCAAGAATGTCCAAAGTCACAATTAGACAAAAGATACCCCCATAGCATTTTAGGTTCGTAGACTACGTTGAGCTGGAAATGATCCCACTAGTAGTCGAAATTTCTTCATAGATACTAAATTACAAAGTAGGGCATTTCTTAACTTTTTTTTCCTCCTTCCCATTAGAGCAGTCAGATGGCTTGTGCAGAAGGTTGGAGAAGGCTTGTATTAGCCCCAAACCACAAAAGCCGTGGGACAAAGATGCCTGGGAGATCCCACGGGATTCCATCAAGTTGGTGAAAAGACTTGGTGCCGGGCAGTTCGGGGAAGTCTGGATGGGTGAGTGTGTGGCTCTGGAGGAGGTGACCAGAGAAATAAGGGTTCAAGCAGTGTCCATCCATTCTCTCAGCCAAACATTAAACCATGTCAGAAACATCATTTCTTTTGTTTTGCTCTACCCACCTGGCACAAGAACTGGCCTGCAAATTGGTTTGATTGGACTCTCTTCCTTGTAACTCTCTCTCTTAAGTTTTTAGTTGAATTATACTTGACACACAACATTATATTTGTTTCAGGTGTACAACATAGTGATTCAACAGTTCTGTATGTTTTGTTCTGCTTACCATGAGAAGTATAGTCGCCATCTGTCACCACACGACATTGTTACGATATTATTAACTCTATCTTCCACGCTTGACTTTTCATCCCTGTGACTTAACTGTCCTATAATTGGATGTTCGTACCTCTTACTCCCCTTCACCTATTTCACTTCTCCTCCTGCCCCGCGTAGTAGCTCTTTTAGAATGAATGTTTATAAGGAAGAAGACGGTGGGTTTTTATCCTGATTGTTCTGTCTATACTCGTTCATGATTCTCTCATCACCAGATTCTCTGGACACATATTTTAAAGGCAGGAAGTTGGTTTCCATCTCAGGGAAAGTTATATTCGGGGTGAGGATCGTCCTTATTAGTGGGCATAATAGGAATCATCACATTTATTGCACTTTCTCACCAAGAAAGTTTCTAAAGGTGCTCAAAGTGCTGCCATTCATGAATTATTCCTTACCGTTAAGTCCTGCCTTCTCAGGCGGACCAGAGCTAATGACGAAATTAGAGCAGTGACTTCCCCAGGGGATTTTTTTCCCCCATGTCTTTTCTAAAGTTTTTGTAGTGAACTTGAATTTTCCTTTTCTTTTGTGATAGAATTTGTAGAGCCCTTTTAAAAAAAGTCATGTTCTCTTCGAGGTTCTAACTGAAAATGCCATTGCTCTTGTTAAGGATAACATGTGTGGTCATGCAGTCTCAGTGGATCACTTTTTCTGAGCCAGCTTTGTGTGAGTGAAAAGCAACTGTGATTTCTAGAGAGACGAAGGGGTAGCAGCTTTTAATCCTGTGTAGTCCCAGCTGAGCAGAAACTAGAGACTCAGCCTGCTGCGACCATGTAGGCAGCTCGCTTGCCCATCCAGGGGTCTGTGAGGGAGAGGTTTCTCCTCTGACATGTTGGCCCCTGGAATCAGAGTATCGCCTCCTTTCTCCTGTTGCTGTTGCTTTAGTTGAAGCATCTTTTAAATATGGCGGATACTGACCCAGCATAGAATGAGTTCTCGCTGCACTGTAAGTCTGTGAACTTGTTATGGAATCCAGGTAAATGATAATTACACAAGCTGACAGTCTTCATTTTGGTTAGCATATTCCAGAACCAGTCAGTAGTGCCCGTCACGCACACCATTTCCATCCCAGTCAGCAGATTCGTGGGTGTGAGTGTGCGCTCCCGGACACGGCGGCCTCTTCTCATTCACACTCTGTGACCCAGGTCATAGAATCCAACTCCCCGTTTGCCTGTCTGCCCTTTTCCTTTTGATTGAGGTAAAATCTGTGTCACATAAAATCAGTCACTTTAAAGTAAACAATTCAGTGACATTTACTATATTCACATTGTTGTATAACCATCACCTCCATCTAGTTCCAGAAAGGAAGCAGGGTACCCATAAAGCAATCATTCCCCATTTCCCCACCCCCCCCGCCGGACCCTGGCAACCACCATTCTGCTCTCTGTCTCAATGAACTTGACTAGTCTAGGTACCTCATGTAAGTGGATTCCTACTGCATTTGCCTTTTTGTGACTGGCTTATGTCACTTAACATAATGTCCTCAAGGCTCATCCATTTTGTAGCATGTGTCAGAATTTCATCCTTTTTTTAATGGCTGAATAATGTACTACTGTATGGATACACCACACTTCGTTTATCCACTTACCTGCCAATGGATATTTGGGTTGTTTCTACCTTTTGGCTATTGTGAATAGTGCTGCTACAGACATTCATGTACAAATTGTGTAAACAAATGGTTTCATTTCTCTTGGGTATATATGTTCTTTTAGCAGTGAAATTGCTGAGTCATATGGTAATTCTATCATTAGCTTTTTGAGGGATCATCAAGCTGTTACCTGCTCATTAAAAAAAAAAAAGCTACCTTCTTTATTCCTCTGAGGGGTTTATATTTATTTCTTAATATGTTTTTTTGCAAATCCACAGAATAAGGGCTGGAATTGTGTAATGAACATTGCAAACCCTTCACCTGAATTCACCAGTTAGTAGTTTGCTATATTTGCTTTTTCTCTTTTCTACATACACACACATACACAGTGAGTTGCAGATGTGATGACTTTTTACCCCTAAATACGGAAATATGTGTCTCCTGAGAGCAGGACCATTATCTTACACGATACATTGGCCACGTTTAGGAGATCTAACATCAATACATACTATTATCTAATACAAAGTCTAGAATTCCTTTAGTTGTCCCGGTAATGCCTTTGAGCTCCCTATGATCATGTATCTGCATTGAGTTGACATGTCCTCTAATCTGGAACAGTCCCTCGGTCCTTCTTCATCTTCTGTGACACTGACATTTTGTAGAACATGGGTCAGTTGTTCTGTAGAATGTTCCTCATTTGGATTTTCCCATGATTTGGCTCAGGCAATGCCTTTGTGCATGAATAGTATCTAAGCAGTAAGTGATGCTGTGTCCTCAGGGCATCTCCCAGGAGGCACAAAATATTAGTTGGTTCCATTATTGCTCATGGTCTGTTTGATTTTAAGGAGGTCTACCAGATTTCTCCATTGTAAATACTACTTTTTAGTTCCTTTTCATAATTAATTGACAATCTGTGGGGAGAGCATTTAAGATCATGTAAATATCCTCTGCTCCAAAAGAACTTTCCTCAAATGGTTTCAGCATTATCTGCTCATGTTGAGGTCTCTTCCCTCTTAGAAGCCATCACCTCGCTAAAGAGAAGCTGCCCCTGTCTTCTTCCACGCTCCCTCCCAACATGTCTTCTCCAACCCCGCGGCCTCACTGAGGGAACCAGTTTCCTCCCTGTATTTACCATGACTTTGACTGGGGAGGAGGTGATGAAGTGGGGACGAGGAAGAGGGAGGACAGGAGGAAGGACTATCCAAGCCGTACAGTGTCCACTGTCCCCCTTCTAGGCACATATTCTTCAGTTATCTCTCATAGTCATCGCAATACCCCTGTGAGATAGGAATTATTGTCAGCATTTGATAAACAAGGACACTGGACTCAGACAAGTGACTTGCCCAGAGTCATTCAAGGCAGTGAAGACACCAGCCGCATTGGTATCACAGAGATCTGGACTCGCTTTGCTAACAAGCTATTTACAAGTTAGTTTGACCTCATCGGTTTCCTCATCAGTAAAATGGGCAGACAACCATCTTCTCAGTTGCTGAAATGACAGTGAAATTCATTACCTGACGTGTTTCCTATACAATATAGTTCTGTGCACTCTAGTTTCATTTTCTTTATTTTTACCATATTTGACTGGAAGCTATATTTCAGTGGATTTTCCCCAACTTCAATCATGAGTTTGAACTATAAATAATCCACAAATATTTGCCAGCAAAGGAATTGCATACCTGTGATGAACAGAAAAGTAGAGGGAGCTTAACGGGGTGTACTCACCTGCTCTAAAACAGTAACCCTGCATACGAAATGATGGTTTGGAGTTCTGTTCCAACCTCCTCATGTTCAGCTGTGAAGCTGGGATGAAGGCATCAAACTACGTGCTGTTTGCACTGGAGAGAGAAAGGATAAGATCTGCTAGTCTGGGAAGTTATTGCTTTGAGGAGAAGAGATTATGCTAGTCCTCTTGTGTTTTCTTAAAATTTTCTTTTTTTTAATATTAAAGATTATTTATTTATTTACCAGAGAGAGAGAGAGCACAAGCAGGGGGAGCAGCAGGAGAGGGAGAAGCAGCTCCCTGCTGAGCAAGGAGCCCGATGTGGGGCTCGATCCCAGGACCCGGGATCATGACCTGAGCCAAAGGCAGATGCCTAACCGACTGAGCCACCCAGGCATCCCTTCTTAAAATTTTCTTGAGAGCTACTAGCAAGTAGAATGGTAATCTTTTTGCCAGCTTTGCCATGGTGGTGGTCACAGGTGCCATATGCCAGCCCGACTCGGCCAGAGAAACTGAGAGGGGGGTGAGCTAGCGTAGCAGCGGGGGTCACACGCCTGAGTCGACTGGCTCACAGTACATTTCTGTCCTGAGTGACCCAAGCCTGTGCTGAAATTGTCACTTGCAGATCAAGCTCATTGGTCCTTCTGAGATTAGGAAAACCTCTGCTTCCAATTCCAGATATACTAGATCCCCCTGCCCATTTCTTGCCTTTTCCTGTTCATGCGCTTCCACAGGCCACCTGCTAAATCTTCATACTGACTTTAGAGAACGTTTTTTAGCATGTGCCGAGGTCATGGGAGAAACTGAGTTTTAGAAGAGAGGAGAAATGTGGCATTGGAAAATATTTAACTGTTCTATCCAGAGTGTTACTTGGATTTAAACTGTTTGAAAGAGGGTAAAAATCTGGTGAAAATTCAGCATTTGAATAGATTTGCTAATAATTTTGTGTGCATGGTAAAATGCATATAACTTAAAATTTACCATCTTAACCATTTTTAAGTGTACAGTTCGATACTGTCATGGACATTCTGATTAGACAGCCAATTTCCAAAGCTCTTTTTATCTTGCAAAACTGGGCTTCTGTACTCTTTAAACAATTACCCATAACCCTCTTCCCAGGTTCTGTCCACCACCATTCTACTTTCTGTCTTTATAAATAAGCAGAATCATAAAGTATGTACTTTTTTGTGTGACTGGCTTATTTCACTTAGCACGTCCTCCAGGTTCATCCATGTTGTAGCTTGTGATGGAATTTCTTTCCATTCTAAAGCTGACTTAAATTCCATTGTATGCATATGCCATATTTTGTTGATCCATTCATCCACTGATAGACACTTGCACTGATTCCACCTTTTGGCTATTGTGAATAATGCTGCTATGTCCATGCATGCACAAATTTCTCTTTGAGACCCTGCTTCCAATTCTTTGGGGTACATACCAGGAGTGGGATTGCTGGATCACAGGGAAATTCTATATTTAATTTTTTGAGGAACTGCCATACTGTTTTCCATAGTGGCTACACTTTATATTCCTATCAACAGTGCACAAGGGTTCCAATTTCTCCACATCCTCACCAACACTTACTCTTTACTTCTCTATCTTTCCCTTCCTTCCTTCCTTCCTTCCTTCCTTCCTTCCTTCCTTCCTTCCTTCCTTCCTAAGGTGGCCATCCTAATGGATGTTGGGTTGTATCTCATTGTGGTTTTGATTTGTATTTCCCTAGTGATTAGTTATGTTGAGTATATGTGTTTATCTTTTCATGTGTTTACTGGCCATTTATATGTTTTCTTTGGAGAAATATCTATTCAAGTCCTTTGCTCAGGTTTTAATTGGTTTGTTTGATTTGCTAATAATGTTTTATAAGAGAGAGGCAGCAGAAGCTTATCTGAAAGATTATAATAGAATCTAGCTTTTGTAGGCATGGCGTGAGGATTAAATGAGATGATTCAGGTGAGCACGTAGTCGACAGCACTCAGAGAACCGTTGTTATTATTAAATACTGAATTTTCTTATAAAGAAAGTATGGTAATATTAGTGGAAAGACCGAAATAGGAGAGATTACCCAGGATTTCCTCACTCAACAAAGTTGTTCCTTGGGTTTTTTTTTTTTAAGATTTATTTATTTATTTGAGAGAGAGCACTCGAGCATGTGCGCGCACATGCATGTTCATGCGTGCACAGGGGTGGGGAGGGGCAGAGGGAGAGGGAGAGAGAGAATCTTCAAGTAGACTCCCTGCTGAGCATGGACCCTGACCCAGGGCTCAGTCCCATGACCCATGAGATCATGACCTGAGCCAAAACTAAGAATTGGACATTTAACAAACTGAGCCACCCAGGCACCCCTGTTTCTTGGGGTTTTTTAAATTAAACTTCTTATTTTGAGATAATTATAGATTTATATGTAATTGTAAGAAATAATACAGAAATGCAAACATGTCCGTGCAAACACTTTTACATGAATATTTGGAAGAACATTATTCATAATAGCTAAATAGTGTAAACAACCCACACGTCCATCAACTGAATGGATAGACAAAATGTGGTGTATCCATACCATGGAATATTAGTTAGCAAGAAAAAGAAATAAAGTACTGACACATGCTATAGTGTGGATGACCATTGAAAACACTGTGTTGAATGATAAAAGCCAGACAGACACAGAGGACCACATGTTATGTGATTCCATTTATATGAAATATTGTGAATAGGCAAATCTATAAAGACAAAGGAAATGAGTGGTTGCTTCAGGTGGAAGGATGGGGATGTGACTGTCAAGGGATATAGGGTTTCTTTTGGGGGTGATGGAAATGTTTCAATAATTGTGCTGATGGGCTCACAACTCTGAATATATAAAAATCAATGAATTATATACTTTAAATAGGCAAATGGTATGGTATATGGATTATATTTCAACAAAGCTTTATATACATATATATTGTATTACATATTACACACATATATATATATAATGCAAAGAGATCCCCTGTAACCTTTACCCAGTTTCCCCCATTGCTAACATCTTGCAAAATTGCAGTATGATATCATTGCCAGGATATTGACATTGATGGTTGTTTTTTTAATCGGGCTTTTCTCTTTTTAGTCTTGTATTAAAGAAAGGAAGGAAGAGGAGGTAGGAACAGGGTGGAGAAGGAAGGAAAGAAGGAAGAAATTTAAAAAAGAAAGGGAAAAGAACAAAATAAAAATTTTGATCTGCAATCTTTGGCAGTTATCGTTCTGTGAATTTGGCTATCAGGGAGCTCTTCCTTAGCTATTGAAATAAGGTCAATAAGTTGAGTGCATTTAGCAGAGGAATATTGGAAATAAAACCAAAAGATTAATGATTGGTGACATTATGTTATGCATGAGAGGTCAAAGGTTGCCCCCTCTCCTACGTGTGTCTGTATGTCTCATTCCGACTCTCTTGAGGGTTGGTGTAGAGCAAGGTCTGCCATTTAGAGCTGCCTGAATTTTGTTTTTTATTTCTCTATTTTATTTCTCAAGAGATGAGCAGGCTAGTTTTTCTCATTGATAGAAAAAGAAGAACAAGTTAAAAATGATATCACTGTTAACCAAGTAAATTGATATTTTTGTGAAGCTTGAGGAGTGGTTCATAGACCACCAGTCACATTTTATAGTCTGGATTTTTTTGGTCTGAAATGCGGTGAACAAATACGAGGAAGTGACCTGTTCTGGGGAGGAGGGGTAGGGATAAAAGAAAGCAGTTTCTCCCTCAAGCTGTTTCCTGTCCTTCGTGTGATCCTCTTGACATCTGGCTTGGTGACACGTTTTTTCCCCATGGATTATTGGATTCCGAGGGAACTGACTAGTCAGTGAAGCCAAGGATGATGTTTCCTGTTACCACTTGGAAGAGACTTTGTAGAAGAAAGGGAACTTGTTTTGAATTGAATTTTGCTTTTTTTTTTTTTTTTAGATTTTATTTATTTAGAGACAGAGCATGAACGGAGGGAGGAGCAGAGAGAGAGGGACAAGCAGACTCTGCACCGAGCGCAGAACCAGATGTGGGCTCGATCTCACAACCCTGAGATCATGACCTGAGCTGAAATCAAGAGTCCCATGCTTAATGGCCTGAGCCACTCAGGTTTTACTTGATATATTTTCATTTAAGCAGACTGCATTGAAATTAATCACCAGCCAACTTGCAAAATCAACCCCATGCATCTTTTTTTACCAGCTTCCATTTTGTGGTACTTAGGTGCTCTTTAGCAAATTAGGCACACCTGAAAATAGAGCTTTCTCAGATTGTCACCCCAACTGTCTTTAACTGTGCCAAAGTGGCACTCTTCAAGACATTCTTTACTTTCAAATGAATTTTTTAAAAAAATCATTTGCATCTGTAATGCCAACCCAAATCTCCATTAGTAGGTTAATTGAATACTGAATAATATCTTGGTAAAGTACAATTTGATCCGCAGCACCAAATAAAAACCATGCCTTTAGTGCAAGTTGGCAACCTACCCTGTTGCTTAAATACCACAACCCCAAGGCACCAGTAAGTGGGAGTTACTGCCATTCTTGAGCTGTGCTCTTGACACAGCTGTTTTAGTGACTGTTCATCTCAAACTCCCTATCAGCATTTTTAATATCTTTAGCAGCTGTGCTATTATTTCCTGATAACTTTTCCCCTTGGGGATAAGTAACTTGGAAAGCATTTTTTTCTTCATCCTTTAGCCATAATTTTATATGATGTAAAAGTCTCAGTGAGTTCCATTGTTCGACAGAGAGGGAATAGTTTTTTCTTTCACTTTTATTGCTGTGTCATATAACAAGCAGACTGGAAAGTATGTACAGCACAAATAGTCAAGATCACAAACAATTACAAAAGGAAAACTGATGTGGTAGATCCTGACTGAGATCACACGCTGGAAACTTGCCAGCACCCAGAAGCCCGCATTCATCCCTTCCCAACACCAACCTCGCCGTCCCCCAAAAGACCGTCCCCCACAGGCAACTGTCATTTGGACTTTTGTGATAATTTCCTTTTCTTTACACTTCTTTTACTTTTGTATATGGCGGTGTGCATCCTCAAACAATATAGTTTAGTTTTGCCTGTTTTAAAACTTTATATAATTGAATCATACCAAATGTACTCTTGTATTATGTCTCGCCTCTTCTGTTCAGCATTATCATTGTGAGATGCATCCGTGTTTTTGGGCTGTAGCTACAGTTCATTTACTTTCATTGCTACATAGTGTTGCATTATATAAGTATTCAAGTGGTAAGAAGCCTTATCCATTGATTTCACTATTTATTGATGGAACTGAACATGTTCCCAGTTTTAAGCCACTATGAACAATTCTGCCAGGAACATTTTTGTACTGGTGCAAAGATATGTGACTTTCTCAAGGGTGGCCAGGAGTCTGTTTGCTGGATCATGGGAGTATGAATCTTCAACTCTCCTAAATACTGCCGACTCTGTTTCCAAAGTGCTTGTCCCAGCAAAATGTACAAGAGATTTCAGTGTGCCATTTCCTGATCAACAGAATTGTATCTAGAAGGAGGTAGGCCGCAGGTCAGCACAGCCCTTGTGTATGTGTTTGGGGGAGGGAGCACTCAAGGTAATTGCACTTGAAAGAAGGCTGCTCTGTCAGCATCTGCCATGGGCCCCTGGGAATGTTGGTAAAAACCAAGGCTTCACAGCTGAATTTTACTGATGCTCAGAAAAGAGCACAGAAGAAGGCCTTGGGGAGCTGCCCCAGTTTCCCCACTAGGGTTGTATGCTCACCAGCACTCACATTGTCAGGCTTTGTCATTTTTGTTGAGCTGGGTGGTGGTGTCTTCCTATAGCTTTATTTGCACTTCTCTGATTACTAATAAGATTGAGTTCTTTTTACATGTTTCCTAGCCATTTGGACTTTTTTTTTAATTTAAATTCAATTAATTAACATACAATATATTATTAGTTTCAGAGGTAGAGGTCAGTGATTCATCAGTCTTATATAATACCCAGTGCTCATTACATCACATGCGCATCTTAATGTCCATCACCCAGTGGACTTCTTCTTTTTGAAATGTCTATTCAAGCCTTTGCCTATTTTTCTATTTTTCTTATTGATTTATAGGGATTCTTTACATATTCTGGACACTAGTCCTTTGTCAGTTACATGTATCAAAGAGATTGTATTTTCTCGCTGTTTGCCACTGATACAGTCATGTCACTGAGGATCTATGTATAAACTTTCTTTTGCATTTTATATAATTTATTTTTTGTATTTATTATGAGAGGATAGTTGGCACACAATGTTATATTACTTTCAGATGCACAAAACAGTGATTTGACAATTCTATAAATTACTCACTGCTCACCCTGGTAAGTGCAGTTACCATCTGTCACCACATAACATAATTGCAATATTATTGACTATATTCCCTATGCTCTACTTTTCATCTCCATGACTTATTTATTTTATCACTGGACGTTTGTACCTCTTCATTCCCTACACCTATTTTGCCCTTCCCCACACCCCTTTCCCCTCTGGCAACCACCAGTTTGTTCTCTGTTGAGTCTGTTTCTGTTTTTTGTTTGTTAATTTGTTTTGTTTTTTTAGGTTCCACATCTAAGTGAAATCATGTGGTATTTGTCTTTCTCTGTCTGACGTATTTCACTTAGCATAATGTCGTCTAGGTCCATTCATGCTGTCGCCAATAGCAAGATCTCATCTTTTTTATGGCCGAGTAAATTCTAGTGTGTGTGTGTGTGTGTGTGTGTGTGTGTGTGTGTACCACTTCCTTATCCATTCATCTACTGATGGACATTTAGGTTGCTTCCATATCTTGGCAATTGTAAATAATACTATAATAAACATAAGGGTGTAATAAAAATAGAACTAATGTTTTCATTTTCTCTGGGTAAATACCCAAAAGTGGAATTGCTGGATCATATGGTATTTCTATTTTTAATTTTTTGAGGAACCTCCATACTATTTTCCACAGTGGCTGCACAAAGGGTTCCTTTTTCTCCATATCCTCACCAACACTTGTTATTTCTTATCTTTTTGATACTAACCATTCTGACGGGTGTGAGGTGAGATCTCACTGTGGTTTTGATTTGCATTTCTCTGATAATTAGTGATGTTGAGCATCTTTTCATATATCTGTTGGCCATCTGTAAGTCTTCTTTGGAAAAATGTCTGTTCAGGTCCCCTACCCATTTTAATCAGATTATTTGGTTTTTCTGGTGTTGAATTATAGAAGTTCCTTATATATTTGGATATTAACCCCTTATTGGATGTATCACTTGCAAATATCTTCTCCCACTCAGTAGGTTGTCTTTTCATTTTGTTGATGGTTTTCTTTGCTGTGCAAAAGCTGTTAATTTTGGTGTAGTCCCCGTAGATTAGTTTTGCTTTTGTTTTCCTTGCCTGAGGAAACATATTTATGAATATGTTTCAAAGGCTGATGTCCAAGTGTTTACTGCCTATGCTTTCTTTTAGGAGTTTTATAGTCCTAGGTCTTATATTTAAGTCTTGAATCCATTTTGAATTTATTTTTGTGTATGGTGTAAGAAAGTGGTCCAGTTTCATTGTTTTGCATGTAGCTGTCCAAATCTCTTAACACCATTTATTATAAAAACTATCTTTTCCCCATAGTATATTCTTGCCTTATTTTTCACAGATTAATTGACCATAAAAGTATGAGTTTATTTCTGGGATCTCTATTCTGTTCTATTGATGTATGTGTCTATTTTTGTGCCAGTACCATACTGTTTTGATTACTGTGACTTTGTACTATATCTTGAAACCTGGGATTGTGACACCTCCAGCTTTGTTCTTCTTTCTCAAGATTGCTTTGACTATTCAGGGTCTTTTGTGGTTCCATACAAATTTGCAGATTATTTGTTCTAGTTCTGTAAAAAATACTGTTGGCATTTTGATTGAGATTACACTGAATCTGTAGATTGCTTTGCATAGTAAGTTCATTTTAACAATACTAATTCTTCTAATCCATGAGCATGGTATATCTTTCTATTGGTTTGTGTCATCTTTAATTTCTTTCATCAGCGTTTTATAGTTTTCAGAGTACAGATCTTTTACCTCCTTGGTTAAATTTGTTCCTAGATATTTTATTCTTTTTGGTACAATTATAAATGGGATTGTTTTCTTAATTACTCTTTATGCTACTTCATTATTAGTATATAGAGATACAACAGATTTCTGCTTAATTTTGTATCCTGTAACTTTCTAAATTCATTTATTAGATTTATTCCTGTAACTGAATACCTATGTATAAACCTTTAGACAAATTTATAATGAATCTTTTTTGTTTTAATTTTTTTTAATTTTTAATTTTTTTTATGATGAAGTGTACTCTTAATCCCCATCACCTATTTCACCCATCCCACCGACCCCCTCCCCTCTGGTAATCATCAGTTTGTTTTCTACAGTTAAGAGTCTGTTTTCTTGGTTTCTCTCTCTCTCTCTCTCTTTTTTTTCCTTTGCTTGTTTTGTTTCTTAAATTCCACATATGAGTGAAATCATATGCTATTTGTCTTTCTCTGACTTATTTCACTTAGCATTATACTCTCTAGCTCCATCCATGTTGTTGCAAATGGCAAGATTTCATTCTTTCTTATGACTGAATAGTATTCCATTGGATGTGTGTGTGTGTGTATATATATATATATATATATATATCTCACATCTTCTCTATCCATTCATCTATTGATGGACACTTGGCTGCTTCCATAGTTTGGCTATTGTAAATAATGCTGCTATAAACATCGGGGTGCACATATCCCTTTGAATTAGTGTTTTTGTGTTTTGGGGGTAAATACCCAGTCATGAGATTCCTGGATCATGGGGTAGTTTTATTTTAAATTTCTTTGAGAAACCCCCATACCGTTCTCCACAGTGGTTGCACCAGTTTGCATTCCCACCAACAATGCAATAGGGTTCCTTTTTCTCCACATCCTTGCCAATCCTTGATGTTTTTTGTCTTTTTAATTTTAGCTGTTCTGATAGGTGTGAGGTGATAGCTCATTGTAGTTTTGAGATAATGAATCTTCTTGGTTCAAATGCAATGTTAAAGGACTTTTGTTGGTGGAATTTACTTTAAATTTACTCTTAAGGGCTATAAGAAAGATCATATTATGTGTAATTATGCATTTAAATGGAAAATCAATTTAATAGATTTATGATTCCGTTATTTTGTGTAGGTTGTGGCTTTTGAAAATAACCTAGTACAGTATTTTGTCAGCTTTCTATTACTGGCTTATCCATACATTCTAACACTTACTTTGTACATTGCATTTTTCATTTTTCTGTACAACACTGCAAGCTACTACTATGTACAAATCAAAGTGAAATATAAAAGGAAAAGTTTTAACAGAGTAATAAGTGTTAATGATCAGAAGAAAAGTTAGTAAGTATGGTCGACTGTTAGCTGTAACTAATACTTTTTCTGGCCCATTTGGAAGTGTAGAAATAGAGATATAATTTCCTTTAAAAAATAATCCCTTTTGTAAAGAAAGATACATATTCATTCACAAAATGAAACAAAATGGAAAAGAACAAAAGAAAGTAAAAGTCACTCCAAATTCTACCACCCAGGGATCATCATTGTTGATGTTTTATTGAGCATGCTTCCAGTCATTTCTGTATTCTGTACAGACACAGGTGATTATGTGATCTAACAAAGAGACCAGACGCTAGATATCACCATTTCGCTGGGCAGGTAAAAAAAAAAAAGAAAAGAAAAAAAGCTGTAATACACCAGGTTGAGCAACCCGCAGGGAACCTGCTGCTACTCCTTCCTCACCTTTTCCTTGCACTTCCAAGAGAAGTGCGGAAAGAGAGGAGAGGAAAGGGGAACGTGATTATCTCTATTTCTGCTTTGCCAAACCATTGAGAAAAGGCTTAGAATTAAGCACGCCATTGGGGCAGGTTCCGGAAAAAGGGACCTTGGGGACACTATAGGAAGGAGTTAGTATTTCCCAAAGTGCATTTCACAGGGTATGAAAAGGTACATGACAGTGTTTTCCTGTAGTCAAGAAGGTGTGGGAAGTGCTGGCGTTATCCAAATCTGACAAGTTTTTTCACTGCGGGACTCTGCTTCTGCTGTATCTCTTAGGTGGGGGAGGGGGAAGCAGGCGGTGGTTCCCAGACATTTCCGTACAGAAGCCTTTGCTCATGGAGAGTCATCCAAGTCCAGTTCTCTTGGAAAACTTGGGGAAACGCTTATTTGACTCTGGTATATTATACTTCAAAATTAGTACATATAATTTTTTTTAAATGCAAACCTTTTCGGGGCACCTGGGTGGCTCAGTCGTTAAGCGTCTGCCTTTGGCTCAGGTCATGGTCCCGGGGTCCTGGGATCGAGTCCCACATCGGGTCCCTGCTCGGCAGGAAGCCTGCTTCTCCCTCTCCCACTCCCCCTGCTTGTGTTCCCTCTCTCGCTGTGTCTCTCTCTGTCAAATAAATGAATAAAATCTTTTAAAAATTTTTTAAAAATGCAAACTTTTTTTCCTGATTACAAAAAGGATACATATCCATTGTAGAAAATTTGGTAGTTAAAGGTATTGTGAACACAAATGAAATCACTCTAATTGCACCATTGGAGATGGCCAGCATTTGGCATATTTTAGTGTGTTTTCTTCCAGACCTGTATGCGTGTGTGTGTGTGTGCGTGTGGGGTGTGTAAGAGTATACCGAGCCCTATGCACTTTTTTTTGTTCTTGGATAAAGAACATTTTATTCATTAGAGGAAAATCTTTTCTCCATGATGGAGTGCATTTGGAGTTTTTTCCAAAAATATTGCTTTATGATACCTTGTTGATTTTGGAATAATTTTAGATTTTTTTTATAAAGATGGTACAGAGAATTCTCAGACACCCTTGACTTGGCCTCGCCTAATGTTAACACTGTCTAGAGTTTTGTGTCAGTTTTTTCTATCTATAAATTTTCTTCTAACTCTGCATGAAGTTTTTGGTTTTCAGTTGGATAAAACATGCCCTCTCTTCTGCTGTTTTTTAGGTTACTATAACAATAGTACCAAAGTGGCTGTGAAAACCCTAAAACCAGGCACTATGTCTGTGCAAGCTTTCCTGGAGGAAGCCAACCTCATGAAGACCCTTCAACACGACAAGCTGGTGAGGCTCTATGCCGTGGTCACCAGAGAGGAGCCTATCTACATCATCACTGAGTACATGGCCAAGGGTGAGTGTGCCCCCAAACACAGGGCTTTTGAAAGGCTTCAAGCTCCAAAAGTAAAACGTTTATTTTTTAAAAGGATTTTTATTTATTTATTTGAGAGAGGGAGAGAGAGAGAGATCATGAACAGGGGAGGGGTAGAGGGAGCAGCAGACTCCCTACTATGCAGGGAGCCCAGTGGAGCTCAATCCCAGAACCCTGGGATCCTGACCTGAGCCAAAGGCAGACACTTAACCGACTGTGCCACCCAGGTGCCCCAAAGTAAAGCATTTAAATGTTCACAGAATGTTCCAATAGTTTTAATTCCAAAACAGCATGCTCACTACTGAAAAATCAGAACACATGGGGAAACAGAACATTTTCGTAAACCACCTCACCAGAAATATTACGTGTATTATCTGTATTATAAAAATAATGTATAATCTTTCTATTTTCTCTGCATTTGTCTTCATATTCATATTAGCCATATGAATCCCATGCAGTACATTGAAGGTCCCTAATAAATATTTGTCCAAAAAATACATATTTCAAAGAAGAGAATTTTTTTATATCTTTAAAACGGGAGTTCTCAAAATCCTAAAATGCTTTCATTTTCCTCTCTAGCATTATCTAAGTGTTCAGGGTGTCACTTTAAAATGTGTACATTTTTAAAACTGTTGGAGGTTATGTTCCTCTGTCATCAGAATCACTGAGGAAGAGGTATCCAGCAAACATGTTTTCTCCAGCCAATATTACCTTCAGATAACAGGGTTTGAATTACTACCCTTCTTCCTCCAGGTCAGTTAGAGATACTAACAAACTGCCAAATGGTTCTTTAAAAATCTTTAGAAGGAATGAAGGAAGAAAAGAAAGAAACATAAACAATAATAGCGAATTAAGAATCATGCATCATGGAGCTCATAGTGTGATGTCACAACTGAGTAGATTAGAAAGATGAATATTACATTTTCTTGTTTAATATATGTAAATATTTCAGAATAGCAGTCACTCAGGTCCTTTCAAAAAAAGGATGTTGTTTAAAAACAAAAACAAAAAAACTAGCCCCTATGGCTTAGGTTGCTATAACCCAGAAACCAGGCTCAGGATCAGACACTTTGTAGTTCAGTAAATCCTTGTTGAATCAAGCAGCTAGTCATATTTGGATCATAAATGGAAATATGAGTTTCTCCTCATAACAATACTTAGCCTTTATTGAGTACTTAGTGTATACCAGATTGTTCTTGATGCCTTCCCTGCGTGATCTCCCTTAATCTTCTTAGCAATCTGAGGGCTAAGTACCATTGTTCTGTGTTGAGGATGAAGTAGCAGAACATTTATTGAGCACTACTGCTCACCACGCACTGTGGCACGTGCTTTAAATCTGTCCTCACGAGGCCTCTGATAATAGCTAGTAGGACATGCCCTCTTTACAGGGACTAAGACATTACGGGTAAGCAACTTGCCTAAGGGTGACACTTTAAGTTCTAGGAGAAAAAGCAGGTCTTGTTTTAGAGATGAAGCCGTAGGGAGTAGGAGGGTTTATCAACACACTTTCTCATTGAGCACCTATAGCTTGCACTGACTTCGGAGAGCGGCGAGGCTAGCCCAGTGCCTGCTCCAGGCAGGCCTGCTATGAGGACCTGCTGGTTTCTGTCTCTGAGCAGCTCTGAAGATCAGGAGGCTGCAGTAAGTGGATTGTGGCGGCAGGTGCAAAGTGCTCTGAAACGAATAGCTAGAAAAACAGTGTTCCCGTCATCTGTTCTTACCTGGCCCACACACCACATCTCACATCAGGTCAAAGGTAACAGCTTAGAGGGGACTGCATTTGACCAAAAAAAGGCACTCTGGCCATACAGAATTGTAAAGGCAATCATTCTTTGTGTTCCCTTGCTAATAGTAAGGATCGTTTGACTTTTGTTTGGATTTTGGTCTTGTGTGTTTGAACTACACTCACTGGTTCCTCCTCTGTCAACAGGCAGTTTGCTGGATTTCCTGAAGAGCGATGAAGGGGGAAAAGTGCTGCTTCCAAAGCTAATTGATTTTTCTGCCCAGGTGAAGTATTAAAAATCCAGGGTGCATGTAAGTTCTTGAAGACCTCCCTGCTTCAGTGTCATGATGTTCCAGGGAGAAGGCATTTGTGTTTTATGTTTCCCAGTAGTGGTTCTGAGAAAAAGGCCTTCCAAAGTGCACTTCCTTGGAGACAGTGATGGGTGTTTCACACTGAAGGAGTGTGTGCGTATGTTCAGGTCTGACTTGGATGTCATCTTCCCTAAAACAAGGCAGCCTCTTATACTTATGTTCACGTCTGCACCAGCTAGAGAGACAATGAGGCGGAAGGGGTCACTCTGTGCTCCATTTTGGAGACTCAATCCTGAGTGTTCTGAGCACAGCACATTCTAACTGATGCGCATGTGGTATTTAAGTTACTAACCTAAGGTACAGGTGCTTTTAAGTCCTTAGTATTCTTGAAAACAGAGGAACTATATTCTTTTCCTTATTTACCCCCTTCCAGTCCTTCTCGTTAGATACGTCTTTAGGGTTCTAAGAAATATTCATTTATAATATTTCTAGTACTAGCCTAGAAGTTGCAAGTTTGTTTAGTTTGTAATCACACATTTCCTGAAGTGCGTTTAAGGGCAGAAGAAACCCAGCAGTGTACCTGGTGTGTCAAGGAAATGCACGTTTGAATGATGCCAGCTACTGACTGTTAATAGCCTAATTGTATCTGTTAGTCATTTTCAGTAATTTGCTTGTTTTGTTTCTTGATACTGGCCATGGTAATTCATGTTGGGAAGGCCATGTGCCATAAAGCCTAAAGTAGCCCAAGGGACTTCCAGAGGTTCCAAGAAAGGGTTGCCTTTATGATCTTCATTTCTTACTCCCATTTCTTCCCTCAGACCCTCTTTAAGTTGGGAAATTGATAAGGCCTTCTTGGGAAGATGAGATCAAAGGAATGAATTAGTATGAAGGTAAAGTCCTTCAAGAGAGGATCAGAACACATATTCAACAGTAGAGTATCGTGGGCAGAGTTGGGGTTCAACATCCGAAGACTGGCGTGTGTCATGGCTTGTGGCTCTGACTCGAGAGCTATAACCACTCAGGAAGTCTTTTGCCTCTTTGGGTTAGTTTATTCACCCATCAAATGGGAATGGTAATTCCAGTTTTCAAGAGATGTTGTTGGGGGTCTAATCTAATCACAGACTGGCATGGACACAAGAACTTCAGAGCCTCTTGGTGGAAACTGAGGGAATCTTGGGGATGACAGTCCCCATCATTCTGGTAAAGGTGTGTGATGAAGTCACCCAGCTCAGCCCCCACCTCATCCACCCAAACTTGGCAAGCTTTAGTAGATTCCTTATCTGAGTAAGAAATTCAAAGGTGATCTGGAACCCCAACATCTAACATGGAATGAAGCAAGATTACTATGGTAGCACTGGCGGAAGGGAAAGAGTCCAATGGCCCTGACTTTACTCAAACTCTCTACACTGGCCCCTGCGAGGATCTATGGACTCCAAGGGTTCCAGGACCATAGTTTGAAAACCACTGCTCTGCAGCAAGAGGAATGATTACTTGGAGGATGCAGCTCTAGATCCTATGTAGATAAGGAGTCAGAAAATGGAGAAAGCAGACGTTGATAAACTTGTCACACTTGACATTGATAAAGAAGACCCTTGATTGGGGCGGTGAGTTAGATATCCCCTATGGATGAGACACTTGGGGAGTGTAGTGAAGGTTTGTTGCACCCAGGGGTGAGAAGGGAAGGGGGCTGACAGGGAAAAGGGGGCCATGCGCCTGGAGACCTGAGTGGTCATAGTTCAAGTGCAGCTGAGGTCTGATCTATGTGTGCCTACAGTTCTATAGGGTTATACAGGGTCTACAGTTATATGGAAATTATGCACATCAGGATGTGTACCATACCTGGAGAAGGACTTTAATTTGTCACATGGTATTTTTTATTTGATTTTGCATGGCTGACCTTATAAAGCCTTATCTCGACATAGTCAAAGTTTTTAAGGTCCAACTCGGGGTCTCTGTATCCATTCTTTAACTTTCTACCTTACTACTATTGCTAAAAAAGGTAACTTTTTCTAACTTACGAATGAGTCGGGGAAAAAAGTTGCTTTCTAAAACTTTGTAATTTGCAAGGGAAATTATCCCAGAGCCTGAAATTGACCATGACTTTCAAATTGTAGGTTCCAGGTGGCTTCAGTTGACTCCCCTGTCAATTGTGGTGGGGCTGAGCACCCGCCCCCCCATGACAGGAGGGGCTCAGGAGAATCAAGGCCACCACCAAACCAGTGTTCCAAATCCACCTCCTGCCGGATAAGCTCTTGTTTTCCTGCCAGGGTCTCTTTCCCAGCAGTGGCCACTGGGTAGAACAGGGGGGGACATCCAGTCTAAGTGCATGGAGGGTGAAGTGACAGTGGGAGAGTCAGCAGGTCAGCACCACCCAGGATGTCAATAAGCATGTGATTCTTCACAAAATTCATTTTTTTTTTCAACCAAATAGGATCTCCTTTTGAGTCCATCTTTATTCCTGGTGCAAACCTCACCCAGACTCTTCCCCATTCCTTCCCTCAAGGTGGACCTCCTGAGACCCCATGTTGCCCCACCTTTGATTACCATCTGCTTCATGTGCTTGTGACTTTTCTTGTTATGATGTTGATAACACGAGAAGAGGGCCTGAACCTTGACAAGAAGGAGTGGGGCCTGCACGCCTGAAATCATGTCCCTTACACATCGGCTTTCTGTTGACCACACCTGATGCACATTTCCACCGCAATGTTGTCAATTCCCTCCGTGACCGGTACTACCAACACTCCTCCGAAATTCTCTCTCTATACAGAAAGTCATCTCTGCATTTTTTCCCCTTTTTCTCTCCATCATGTGCCACCAGTTAACTCCATCACTTCTCCCTAATGGATAAGATGAGAATAATAAATACTAATAATGCTGGCCCAGGGTGAGAGAGGATACCTGGTGCCCACATACTGGAATAATCCATCCTCTCTATACCTTCATCCACTTGACTCTTTAGAGTGGACATAGGGTAAAGCAGAAGATTCGTATAAGTCCATATTTGAACTCTAAACTAAACAACAAGCAGGCTATGGTTTGTACTTTCTTCTGTTAGCATTGTCCGTAACATCAAAGAGCACAAGAGGATGTAATTAAACTCAGCTGTTTTTCACAATGAGGGGTAGAGAGTGGAAAGAAAGCAGCTTACTTAATCTCAGCCCCAGAAGGATGAGGGAACTGGGGCGGGGGGCAGGTGAGGGACAGCCCTGGGACTTTTCCCACAGCCTCTCATCAGCCTCTTCTTACCTCTCCCCACGACCTACTTCCCACCATCCTCCCCTTACACCAGTCGGGACAGGAAGTGGGTGAGTGCACATGACAACCTCTTGGTTCATGTGAGAGCTGATTTCATCACTTCCTGTCTCGGGATGAGTCCTCAAAAGCTCTTCTGAACCCAAGTGCAATTCACTCCGTGCAACCTGTCTCTTGGCTCACTCGCCTCCCTCGGCATTTAATGGAGAGGGAGAAATCCCAACTAAAGTAGATCTACCAGTGTTTTCCCTCTGGTATGAAATGAAGTGGTGTCGTGCTCTTTGTGCTAAAATCAGAAAATTAGCCCTTTGCGGAGAAAGTTTGATACTTTTAGAGCAGAGAGACCTTTGCCTCCTGCAAGAGAAGAAAAATGAACTTGAAAAGGCAGGGGGTTAAAATCTGTGGGAATTCCCTTCAAGGGAAGTAGAAGTGGAATCGTAGACTTGTACAACTGAGGGGACAGAAGTGGGAAATTCACAACTGCAAGATGGCGGTCAGAGAAATCATCTTGTCATTCAGGCCAAGTGAACCAAAGCATTTCTTGCTCTTTGGTGGCAACATCACTGAAGGGCAAAAATTACCAAAAATGAAATGGACAATTGTGTGTGAGTAAAACTGCAACAGAAACAGAAAAGTCAGTTTTTGTTACAATCGTGACAACAAGTACCCTTTCTCTAACTCCTTCCAGTTGATAAAACACTCCTACGTCCATTATCTAATTTGAGCCCAACTACCTTGACAGCATTTATATCTTTATTTACTACATTTTCCAAATGAGGAGGTGACCTTGGGTTTATCTAAGCTTACAGAGCTAGTGGCTGGAATTGCTGGACTCGGTCCTGGGTCTTCTGACTTTAGATAACTTGTTCTTTCCTCTGCACTGTCTCACACTTGCATTCCAAGGTCAGAGTTGCTCCTAAGATCATTTTGTACCTGATACCGCACTGATAATGCATTTTTACCCCTCAGTGGGTTTTGCTTATCAGAATTAGAGATATAGAGCTTCCCCCCCAAAAAAAATCTCTATTCACAAACATAGATCTTTCTTTCACATAGTGATTATGCTCAACTGTATTTTGCCCCCTACATTACATTTAAGACACATTTTTAAGTTGGAATTTGGTAAACTGAGGAAGCCCAGAAATCTCTGTCTGTGTAATTCTCAACCTTTTTGAGTAGGAAAGCCACTTGCCATCAGAGCTTTTAAAGTAGCCCCTCATTATAGTATCTGCTGACTGAAAAAACAAGACATAGGCTGGGAATCCCTTGCAATAACTCTAGGTTGGAACCCACCAGTCTGTTGGTGGTAAATGAGTGTCTGGAGGGAATTTGCTGCAGAAGTTTGTAGAATATTTGCCAATACCATCAGGTAATATGTCTGCTCATTCTACCTCTTTGTAAAGAACCTAAAAGGTAAGTTAGGTTCTCATTCTGCAGCTCATGGCTACCCTTCCTCCCTGCTTCCCCCACCATAATATAATGAAGCAACTACTTTATTTTCCAAACCTTTGTTAATCAACCCCTGATTGATAGTGTAGGCCCATTTAATTTACTTAAACTGGAGGAAGAATTGTGTGGAGATAATGAGTCAGATCCAGTGGCAAGGGAAAGCCTCGGGTCGCAGACTTGGCTCACCCCTCATCCAGGAGGCCAGATCTCCTTTCCACTCCATATTTGGTCTCACTTCTTCACCCCGGAATTCTCATGCATGACTCTATATTGAGGCCCCACGTTGCCAATTCTTCTTTCAAGCACAGAAGCCTCCTCAGAGGGGGAAAAGGCCAACACAGAAGAGATAACTAATTAATTCTACAAAATAATCTGAGTGGCACGCTGCACTGGCTGAGGGGGCATGGTCGTTACCCAGGAGGCATTACTAAGGAGCCATGGCTTAGAATGTAAATCCCAATATAAAATATAGAGATGGTGGCTAGCTCTTTGTACAGAATATGAGAAACATCACTCTCATTTTGCAAATGGAGCTATGGATGATGTGAATAGAGGGGAAGGCATTGAGCTGAGGGTTGGGGACAGTCATTTCATAGGCCCTGTCCTCATCTGTAAAATGAGAGGCACAGGTTAGGTCTCCCATAGCCTGATACTCCAACTCTGGAATTCCACGACTAAGAAATTTACTGAGAATATCTATGTGAATCATCACCCAGAAGTGAAATGAATGATTTTGGGTGTGTTCAGATGACGCTAATGTAAGATTTTGACATTGCTGTATATAAAGAACGATGAATGTATCACAGGGATGGAGTACTCTGGAGCCTGTAAATGCTACTTTATCTGTTTTGCATACTGAGCTTTGTGTCTGAGACTTAAACTTTGTGAAAACTTATAAAGGGGCACCTGGGTGGCTCAGTCGTTAAGCATGTGCCTTCGGCTCAGGTCATGATCCCAGGGTCCTGAGATTGAGTCCCACATCGGGCTCCCTGCTCACCTGGAAGCCTGTTCTCCCTCTCCCTCTGCCTGCCGCTCCCCCTGTTTGTGCTCTCTCTCTCTCTCTCTCTCTCTCTCTCGATCTCTCTGTGTCAAATGAATATATAAAAATCTTTAAAAAAGAAAGAAAGAAAACTTGCAAAATGGGCAAATGAAACTAGAGGTCCTGTCAGAATTGCAAAACTGGATCATATGCAGTTTTCTTCTGAAAAAGTTGAAAGAATGGGAAACTGTCATTTAAAAATAGTTGAAAATGAGAACTCTCTTTTTCCCCACTTTGCTAGGTGGGAGTGGGGATGTTTAGCGGGTTTACATGGAGGAAACATGACTGGCTGTTTAAAATAGCAACGAAGGCAGGGGTGCCTGGGTGGCTCAGTCGTTAAGCGTCTGCTTTCGGCTCAGGTCATGATCCCAGACTCCTGGGATCGAGCCCCGCATCGGGCTCCCTGCTCCACGGGAAGCCTGCTTCTTCCTCTCCCACTCCCCATGCTTGTGTTCCTGCTCTTGCGCTCTCTCTCTCGCTCTCTGTCTCTGAGTAATAAATAAATAAAATCTTTAAAAAAATAAATAAAAAAATAAAATAGCAACGAAGGCAGACGATGTTACTGTTGTTTCAATTTTGATTGGAAGACTTTCTAGCAGCAGTGAGAAGTGTTAAGCTAATGTAAAGGGGAGGACGTGGTACTTCTGGTCTGCATTCCAGATCTTCCTCTTAGCTCAATATTATTTTGTCCAATGGTGGCAATTTCTGGTCAGTGCTACTATAAGTCACAAAATAATTTCCTCCTTAGGGTCTCATCGTGGAAGCCCGCAAGGCCAGAATTAAATTGAAGTAGTTTAGGAGCGGGCAGAGTTGATTACCAGATGCTCACAATTTAAAAATGGAGACGGGAGCATTTTGAAAGGAGCAGCAGAGTGTGAATTCCGATTGATCTTTGAAGCCCTTGGCTTGCTTTCCCCATGTTCTTCTCACCCTCTTGGGACATCCCCCCCCGCCCCTTCACCCACGAGCATGTAGAGAGAACAGCCTGGCAGATCAGTAACAGCAGTGGATGGTGCACAAGGAGTCGGGCAGGGCCTTTCTGGGACGGGGGCTCCAGGCTGCTTTCAGAGCACATGCAGCTGGATGGACCCCGGGGGCAGGTAGGCTTCCTGGAGGAGGTGACCCTCAGAGCCAGGGTTGGCCCTGCTAGCCTGGGAGGTGTTGGATGTAGGGAGGAGTCTTTGAGGGAACTTCGTGCATAAGGACACAGAAAAGGGGCACAAGGGGTGCAAACGGGGCGTGTGGAAAGAATGGGGGGGACAGAGCTGAGAGAGACTGGAAGTATTGTGCTCTCTTGACTTACGTAGGAGGCACAGTTAACTGTTTTCTAGGTGACTCTAAGAAGATGTATTTGTGCCTCCACCCCCACCTCTCACATGCCCTCAAGGTGCTTGCTGTAGACAGGAGCTGGAGGATGGACAGGAAGCCTGGCCCTTCAGACCGTCCTTTTAATGGGGATCTCATGACTTCCCAGGGAGAATGGGTGAAGGGAGCAGAGCCCCAGGGAAAGGACAGAGGCCAGCCTGGGGACAGCAGGAGCATCGTCCTGGGAGACAGCCCTGTAAGGAGGAGGTAGGAACTTCCCATTGGGTTTTTGCAACCAGGAAGGCCTTGAAGAACTTGGAACTTGGCTACCCCTGTGAGTGTAGCAGTTGAGGTGGAAGCCCCACCCCTGGCCTCATGGCCCTTCCCTGTTCCTAGCTCTCCTCCCTTGCTCCCCGTTCTTGGAATCCTTTCTTTTGTCTGTACGGCTTCCTCTCTAAACCTGGTTGGCTTCTCCTCACCCTCCTGCCCTTCCCTCTCAGTTCTCCCCCACCATTCCCCAGCCACACTCTCGAAACAACTGATTTCTGTCATTACTTCAATGCAATTGGATAGTCCTTATTTTCAAAAGTAAGTTCATACCGATTATTTTCTATGAAGGAAAAAAAATGAAATAAAATTACTTAAAGAGAGATTTTTAAATGATGGATCTTTAAAAAATGTTTTTGTAGTGTGCTGTAGGGAAAAAAAAAATCTTTCTTCCCCTGTCCTTGGGAATGTGGGCCTTAACACTGTTACATTGCTCGTGGGTTTCATAAAATATAAAAATTGTTTTAAATTGAGTTACCAGAAGTCGCCCCCACACCCCCCGATCCCCAATTTAAGAACGGTTTGTTGTCTTCAGAGTTTATTGTGAGGTCAGTTTGGCACCTGGAATGCATTTCCCTGGTGGCTTCACAGCCTCCGGCCAGCAGAGCAGAAGCCTTATTTGCTGTCCCTCACCGGGGAAATTGCATTTCTGATCTCCCTGGCGCAGCTCAGCAGCCAGACTGAGGTCCTGCCCCAGGAATCGAGGGGCCAGGGATGCCGCAGCAAGTGAGGGGCCGCCAGAGGGCAGCTGAGCCACAGGTGCCACCACATGACCTCCCTCCCTCCTCACGAGGACACCCCTTTCTAGGAAACCCCTTGCTGGCCCCCTCCTGCAACC
>NW_027397067.1:9024438-9038324 GCF_003265705.2 Callorhinus ursinus
AGAAGTTCCATCTTCTCACAAATGTTTTATTCTTTTATTTGTGTGGAAGTCTGTATCACAGGGTTTCATGGACTTGCCTTATCATAAGACTCCCCTTGGGCCCTTGTTTAAACTCTGTAGGTTTCTGGGTCCTTCTCTTTGGTATCAATAATTAAGAAGCAGGGCCCAGGACAAGCTGCAGGTTGTCTTGGGGGCTTGGATGAGTCTGGAAAGCACTGTCCTTAAGAATTTGCTGAACTAAGTGAGTGACCGTTTTTCTAGGTCATACATCTTGAAAAGTACAGTTGACCCTTGGACAGCACAGGTTTTAGGGGCACTGACCCCCCCTAAGCAGCTGAAAATCTGTGTATAACTTTTGACTCCCCCCGGACATAACTACTGGATCAAAGTCTTACTGATAACATGAAGTCGATTAACACAGATTTTGTATGTTACACGTATTACATACTGTATTATGATAAAGTAAGCTAAAGAGAAAAAAATGTTATTAAGAAAATCATAAGGAAAGTAAAAAAAAAAAAATCATAAGGAAGGGGTGCCTGGGTGGCTCAGTCGGTTAAGCATCTGCCTTCTGCTCAGGTCATGATTCCAGGGTCCTGGGATTGAGTCCCTCATCGGGCTCCCTGCTCAGCAGGGAGTCTGCTTCTCCCTCTGCCTCTCCCTCTGTGTGCTCGCTTTCTCTCAAATAAATAAATAAATCTTTTTTAAAAAGAGGAGAAAAAGAAAATCATACGGAGGATGCATTTATAGTACTGTACTGTATTTATCCACAAAAATCCACAAATAACGCCGCATAGTATGAACCTGTGTTGTTCAAGGGTTGAGTCTACTGCTTCTTTTCCCATAGCCATTAGGGAGGATTGTATTTCTCATCCTCCTTTGAGATCGTGAAGACCAGTAACTGTTTCCTCCAGTCATTAGGCACAGAGGAATTCTGCCTGGTGAACAAAATACTTGACAGTGCTTTTTCCTTGGGTTCAGCCATTTCAGCTCCCCCTCCTGCTCCCAGACCCTGAGGAAAGGGAAGATGGCATGAGAGGCAACCTTCATGGGCTCCATTCATAAACACATGTTATCTTGGAAACTTATTTCAAGAGGGTTGAAATATGAATAAAGATTATAGCAAAGCTGTCTCAGGTATATTTGGAATTTATCAGATCTCATGGTGTAGGCTTCATTAAATGGGTCACAGGAAAAATAAGTCAGGGGTGAATTTCAGAGCTAGAACTCAGGCTTTGCCCAGGGGTTCTTTTCACCCAACAAAACGCAAGTTCTTTAAAGTATTTTGTTGGAGTTGAAATAAGGCACCCGTGCCTATATATTTTCTTTGGTTCTTGGCTGTCTGACTTAGGGTATGTCTGTTGGCCTCTCTGGGAAGTAAACTTTGCAAAGTAGGGACTATGTTTAGTTGCCCACGGCACCCAGAACAGGACTAGCCTCCTGGCGGGCAGGCTGGACAGGGTGCAAATAAATGGAAAATGGTCCTCAGGCTAATGGAAGACCCTGCCTCAGAACGACAGTGATCTTCAGTGTTTTAACATGCTAAGAGTGTCCTCCAGGTGTGGCATCCTGTGAAGCCACAAGTCACTAGACACTCAGTTACACCCCTAGCTGCTTTATGTGAACTTGTGGCATCTACATGTATGATATGATCATATAAATGTGAATACGTACTTAGTGAATAATCCTGAAGGTCTTTCAAGGTTCCTAGAGCACAAAACACATATTTATGCTCTGGGATATTCTGGGAAACTGTGATCCGTATCAGATTTCTTTTTTTTTCTTACATAGAGGTTTTTTTTTTTCCTCATTAGAAGTCAATGTAAGGGCACCTGGGTGGCTCAGTCCGTTAAGCGTCTGCCTTCGGCTCAGGTCATGATCTCAGGGTCCTGGGATCGAGTTCCACATTGAGCAATCTGCTCAGCGGCGAGTCTGCTTCTCCCTCTCCCTCTGTGATCTCTCTTGCTTTCCCTTTCTCTCAAATAAATAAAATCTTAAAAAAAAAGGTCAATGCATACTTACGATAGAATTATTGAAAAAAATGAAAAAATAGTATTCAGATCCTATTATTCTCTTATAAGCATTTTTGTTTGTTCTTATGCTATATTTCAGTTTTATTTTATTTGTTTAATGACTTTTTAAGCATTATATCAATAATGGGTTAAAAAAGAAAGGTCTAACTATACTATAGCTTAGAAACTAAAAACCCCCATTCCTTGGTCCCAATTTTAGCAACTCTAATGCATCTTTCCAGGTACCAGCATAGATTATGGCCATTCTTCCCCAGCCCCCATGGAAATGCACGATATGTATCATGCTACAATTCTATAGCTTAACATATCTGGGCTATGTTTTTTTTGTTTTTTTTTTTTGTATCAGTGTAGAACGATCCCCCTCATTCTTTTAAAGCACTTATCACTGCTTCTGTATAGATGTCCTGTGATTTATGTAACCATTGCCTTATTGATGGACATTTATGTTATTTTCTGGGTTTTTCTGTTTGTTTTGTTTTTACTGTAAGAAACAGTATATGGTGAAGAGCCTTTGCTACATTTTTGTATACTTGCACAAGTGTGTTTGAATGATAAATTGTAGGTTGTCGATCTACCAAAAGTGTGTATACATTTTAAATTTTGGTAATTATTCCTGAAAGTCTTTCCAAAAAAATGAGAGTACCTTTTGCTTCATCCCTTTGCCCAAACTGGGTATTATTAGCATTCTCTAATCCAATCCAATAAGTCAAATTTAGCATTCATTATTGCAATTTATGTTTATTTAACATAGATGAAGTCAAACACCTTTTTTTATATTCTTTGAAGTTTATTTTTCTGGGAACTCTTTCTTTAAACTTTTGCTCATTTTTTCAATCAGCTCGTCACCATCCATTTTAATTATTTCTAATCACACATTAGGTTTGTACCATATGTGCTGTTTCATATGTATTGGACTGAATATTATAGTTTTTCATTTTATGAAAAATCCTTCACAAACATGTATGTATCTTTACAGTACAATATTCTACTCCTATGATTATATCACGATTTCTTTAACATTCCCTTATAGATTAACATAAGAAGAATCTCCAATTCTTCACTAATACAAATAACAATACAAAACATTTCTGTGGACAAACCTTTACTTATTTTATTTCCTTACTTTAGAAGCCCCCCCCCTGCCCTTCCCCTGCCCCCAGTATTCAGATAACCAGATCAGAACATGAATGTTTGTAAGTCTTTTGACATTCCCAGCTTGTTTTCACTGAGCAAAATTTGACATTTGAGGAGAGTGAATTGTTTCTCAGTTTGAGGTGCTTTGGGGGAATATCTTGGTTGGTTCACATTCCACCTCGGAGGCAATCTGTATTCAAGCTCAGAAGTAAGAGCCATTATTTTTTTCTCTTTTCCTCCCTCAGTGGGAGAAGTCGTGAACCATTTGCTTCCTTCTCTTTTCAAAGTGATAAGCAGGAGCATGGCTCATTAGCCACAGATCAAGGAGTAGTTCACTTAGATCGTCGTAGTAGCAGCAAAATTGAGGTAGCAGAGGGAACAGTAAGCAAAGGCGATCTCTAATCCCCGAGTGCCATTTATCCACTCTACCGAAGTGGCCAGTCACTTTCACGACGGGGAGGGCAGGGGACTCTTTGGCAGATCATCCCTTTACCTTCGCAGGCAGTCGGTAGAAGGGAGCTAGCTAGTCACGCGGAGTCCGGAAGTCAGCTTCTGCCAAGGTTGGTGGCAGCCTCTCAGCCAAAGGGGGCCGGCAGGCAGGGGGGCTGCCAGCTGGCGTGCTCAGGGCTACACTTGCATACGGTGCCGGCAGCTTCCCGCCACTTGCCCCTTGGCTCTCCAAGATCAGCTCTACAGTTTGCCATTTGACATTATGAGCCAAATCTGGATTTGGGTCTTTCTGTGGTTAAGATTAGTAGCAGTGATAGTCATGAGAGTGATAATCTAGCATCAAGCATTTTTCCATTCTCCCTGTCAATCTCATCTGGGCTTTACCAGGTTGCTACTATTATTATCACCATTTTGCAGAGTGGAAAGTTTGAGGCTTCGAGAAGAAACTCACCCCCGTTTTATATAAACCCAAGCTCAGTCATTCTAAAGTTTCGGAACCCTCACAAAGGTCCGACTCTGTCCTGAGCCATCAATGGTAATTCCTCTGCTTCCTGCCGATCCCAAGTTATGTATGCACATCTTGGCCAGGTTTGGCTAGGCTGGATTGAGGAGCTGCCAAAGGGGAAGGAGGGACGTGGGAGGAGCTGTGGCTGCTTCCCACTTTGGTCTGGTCCTGCCCAGGCATGCATGGGTGCTCCCATCTGGTGTGCCATGGCAAGCTGCCACGTCTTGTCCTTGATGGGAAGCTGCATTGCACAGGTGGGTGGGTGATGAGTCCTCTGCTGGCCACTCTCCCTACAGCAAGAGCCTCTGCTGGGCACTCACCCTGCTTTCCTACAGTGGGAGGCTTCCAGGACAGTTTTACGTGTGTGTGTTTGGGTGTGTAAAATATGCAGAACATGAAGTTCACCATTTTAATAATTTTTAGGTGCACAGTTCAATAGCAATAAGTACATTCATGTTGTTGTGCAATCATCACCACTGTCCATCTCCAGAACTTTTTTCATTTTGCAAAAATAAAACTCTAGACCCACTAAACACCTCCCCATTCTCCCTCCCACCGGCCTTTGACAACCACCTTTCTCCTTTCTGTCTCTATGAATTTGACTGCTCAAAGTACATAATATGAGTGGGATTGTACAGTATTTGCCCTTTTGTGACTGACTTATTTCACTTAACATAATGTCCTCAATTTTCATCCATGCATGTGTCAGAATTTCATTCCTTTTTTTAAGGCTAAATAATATTCCATTGTGTGTATAGATCACATTTTGTTTATCCATTCATTCATCAGTGGACACTTAGGTTTCTTCTACCTCTTGGCTCTTGTGAAAAATGCTACTATGAACAGAGGTATACAAATATCTGTTACATATTGTACAAACACTTGCTTTTAATTTTAGGGGGATATACCCAGAAGTGGAATTGATGGATCACAGGGTAATTCCATGTTTGTATGGTAATTTTTTTAAGAACACCCATTCTGTCTTCCACAGTGGCTGTACCATTTTATATTCCCACCAGCAGAGCATGAGGATTCCAATTTTTCCACATACTCACCAACACTTGTTATTTTCTGCTTTTTTGTTTGTTTGTTTTTTGCTTGTTTGTTTGTCTTTGTAATAGCCATCCTCATGGGTGTGAAGTACTCCAACAAGTTTTCATAAGAGAACATCTATGGGAATTGTTGAAAAATGTATCTTCCTTTTTTGCTAAAGAAGGTAAATCTCCTTCATGGAAACTTACTGATTTGAATATGATATTCAGTGACATTGTGGGTGTCTCCCTGAGACATTCTTGCATACCGTTGGATGGATTAAATGTTGACCAGTCACCAGAACCTCACCAGCCCAAAGTTTGCATATAGCAAACTGCCCTCATCTTTGAGCTTTGAAGGTAGTCTGACAGACTGCAAACTTTAACTTGGCCACTTTATAAATTATCTTGTTTTTTTATTTCTCTTTTCCCTCCTTGTAACTTTCTGTGAGCCTTCTGCTATCTGTACCTCTTTGTAAAGGAAGAAGCCAGTCTGGATGAATGGTTAAGAGCACAGGTGGTGGGACCAGCCAAACAGGGATTCAAATCCAAGTTTATCCAGGAAAAAAATTACCTTCTCCAAGACTCAGCTTCCTAATGATTTTTTTTAAGATTTTATTTATTTATTTGAGAGAGAGAGAATGAGAAACAGAGAGCATGAGAGGGAGGAGGGTCAGAGGGAGAAGCAGACTCCTCGCTGAGCAGGGAGCCCGATGCGGGACTCGATCCCGGGACTCCAGGATCGTGACCCGAGCCGAAGGCAGTCGCTTAACCAACTGAGCCACCCAAGCGCCCCAAGACTCAACTTCCTTATCTTTACTATGAAGATTGCCTGCCTCATAGGCTTCTTTTAAGGTTGATAAATGCCTGGCCAGGTGCCTGGGCAGAGTAAGCAGCCAGTGCATGGCAGCTATAATCATCATTATCACCACCATCATCAAAGTAATACACTTCACTACTTCTTAGCAGTTTCACTTGAAAGAGAAAAATAAAGAAAAACATAATAACCAAATAAAACTAAAACAATATTTCTAAGAAATTTTCACCCCAAAACACAGCAAGGAATAAGCTCTCTGTTCCATCCCTTCCTCTACCAAATTACAGATTGAAGAGTGTAGGACTCCAGTATGGAAAGATCAATGAGTATTAATAGAAAAATGTTTCTATAAAAACTATCAAGGGCTATAAAACAAATGCTGTCATATTTGGAGTACAGAGGAGATGTGTTCTTTTTTTATTGTTATGTTAATCACCATATATTACATCATTAGTTTTTGGTGCAGTGTTCCATGATTCATTGTTTGTTCATAACACCCAGTGCTCCACGCAGAACGTGCCCTCCTCAATACCCATCACCAGGCTAACCCATCCCCCCACCCCCCTCCCCACTAGAACCCTCAGTTTGCTCTTCAGAGTCCATCACAGAGGAGATGTCTTCTTAATTAAGCTTTCTTTTTGAAAGCTCCCTGTTGTCTTACATTCTGTTTTTCTGCGGTCATTAAATGCTCTGTAGCTCAGATTGACCCTAGGGGATCCCTATTACAAAGGATCCTTCACATAGACTGTAGGTTTTACCCAATTGCTTTTCATTGGTTCCATTCCAACTTATTAATATTATCATTATCATTATTTCACACGCTTCCTAGGACTTTTGAAAGTGATCGATTATTTGAATTCTATTTTTCCCAAGTGTAGGAAGGAAATACATCATCTAAAGAATAAAGTTATCGATGCCTATTAGGACAGGTAAAGCAATAAAACCAGATTTTTATTCTTTCCTGCCTTTTGGCACTTTTCTTATTTAATTTCTCTCATTGCTTGTCTAGATGATAAATGTTTTCCAACCAGCCAATTCTAAGACAGGTTTTATTTTCAGTTCCAGATTCTCATTTAGGCTGGAATTTCCTGGGGCAGATTTTAGCTTTGCTTGAGAGATCACATTGAGTCCCTCAATTAGGTTCCTTTCATTCCTTTATTCCCTCCGTCATCTGACTCAAATGTGGGCTTCTTCTCATTAAAATAAAAAATAACTCACTAAGCAAGATAGCTTGTTATTTGCCAATTTCTCAGAAAAGTGATAGTAATTAGGATGAATACAAGAACACCAGAGCAAGACTTCCAGAGCAAGGCAGTCCACACAAACATTTTGTTATGTGTCCAAAGCGTCACTCAGATTCTCTGGGGAAAGCAGCCCAGTGTGTGTGCCAGGCAAGCCATCCAAGAGCACAGGCTTGGGACAGGCTACTGAAGGCTCAGAGCCTGAGCATCTGAATGGGAGAGAAACTGCTGGAAGCTGGGGCGTACGTACTATGTGGGATGCTGGGTGGACACGCTTCTGATTGGACCTCTAAGAAAAACAGGAAAAGATGAGTGACCTCTGTGGTCATTGCTAACGAGGAAGGTCACTTACAAGGAGGATTATTTGAGCTCTGCTTTGGTATGTAAAAACATAATTGAGATTTTTTTTCCCCCTCTAGAGTTGTATTCCACATAAAATAAGCCCACTGGACATTTCCCCAGCGGCTGGAGTCCTTAGGTATTTCCTGCCCCAAGCAGAACTGTCCTGAGACCCCCAGTTGGCCATTGTCAACTTGCTTCTCAGTAAATGTATTTGATGATGGAAGCTGTGCATCACTCGGAGAGTGGGAGCCTTGTTGCCTTCCTCACAGCAGCCCAGGCAGGGGTATGTGAAGAGGGTCTGCTGAGCTGCCCGCCATATTTACTCCCCATTTTGGGAAGAGGAACATGGACTTTCTATTTGAACGCTAATGTTGGAGAAGGAATTTAAATGAGTTAGCTCAGCTCACATGCTTCTGAAAACTCTGGTCTGATTTCTGACCTTGTACCCTGGGGGGAAAAATGTATTTGCAAAGTAAACAGAACTCTAGATTTAGTGTTCTGTGCCCACTTTGTGATCATAAGTATGCACACGGGCGTGTATGGGTGTGTATGTGTTTGTGCGTAGTCGAAAGTAATGAGCAGAGGCTGTAGTGCTTTACAGAATGTTGGTGTTCTGAAAACTGGCCATAGGCTTGTGTGTATTTGTGTGTGTGTAAAATCACATCTGTAGATATGAATACACCAGAAAATAGACACACGCTGGTGACACCACCATGTAGAGTATGCCCGTAAGGCCCCTCTGAGGTGCTGAGGAGGGTCTGAAATCCACCCCGATCCAGCTCCCCCACCAGCTAAGACACCTGGCTCACCTCCCCCTGGAGGACGGTGCCTTCGACCTTGTTATAGGCCACGGAGGGTACATCTGTTGGGAGGGATGATACTTTCTATTTCACACCAGCAGCAGAAGAGACAGGCCAGCGTATTTGGGGTCAGAGCATTTGATAATACCTTTTTTCCCTGGTTGCACGTGTGTTTTTAGCCCGTTCATTTCCCCCATGCAGACACCAGATGAGCAATTTCTTTTCTTCTCACACTGCATCCAAAAGGCCTTTCAGAAAAACTTGCATTGCATGGGACTAGAAGTCTGCTCCTCGAGTATCTGACAAGATAAGACTGCCCTTTACCTTGGGGACAGCATTTTTAATATGGCCCCTGTGCCTAGAACTTGCACCAGGTACTAGATGCCTGGAACTTCACCAGAGCCCATGTGGGTTACTGGCTCAGGGTCACTATCTTAATAATTCCTCTTGGCCCTCCCAGGATGGCAGAACACCACACACACACACACACACACACACACACACACACACACAAACACACACACACCAAAGGGAGAAATGTCATCATCATATATTTCCACTGAAGGGACAAAAAGAGGAACTAAGAAATGTACATTTGCCATGCTCTGTGAGCTGAAGAACATGAGAAATGCAAAGCACACCTAAACGTAAATCAGCTAGCTTTAAACCCAGAGTAGGAAAACATCCCTAACATTGTCTTCTTACATGATTGGTCTCATCTTAGGTAATGGGGACACGTTTTATATCAACTTTCCAGTAGCTTCACACCCAGACTCTCTCATAGAGTTAGGAATGAGTACGTGAACATGAGCGACGTGTTTCATTCCTTCATTAGCCTCAGCAGGGAGTTTACAGAAATTGAGGTCTTCTCGAGTTTGTATATCACCAGACCTGGTGTTGTGAGGCCGCTGTGGTCCAGAATGAAGACAATCTCTTCCTAAGACTTAAAACATAAGGATAAAATCATTCCCATGTCCTCTGAATAATGGCCCAGCCCCAGAACATGATATAGAGAGACGGAGGCCACGGTCCCCTGTCCCCAGGCTGTGAGGCTGGAGGAGTCTCTCTCCCTGAGTGATAGGAAATACAGAGGCTCAAGACACATATGCAGAGCTGTTGATGGACTAGGTCTTCCAAGGCATTGCCAGCACCTCTGTCATCAGGCCCTGAACATTAGCCTCCTTCCTGCTGGCCCAGGCTCCTTACTGCTGGGTGCACACCTTGCTCCTTCTGTGGCTTAAGCTGAGCTGTACGGGAGCTTCCTTTCCCAAGCATTATGAGGACAGCGATCCACTTGGCAAGGTTGTAGGTAATGTGTTGAGACCAAGAGTTCCTTCCAATCTATGTAGAACGTTGAGTTTTTTTAAATTTTTTTTTCAAAGATTTTAAAAGAGAGAGGGAGAGAGAGCACAAGCAGGGGAGAGGGAGAAGTAGGCTCCCAACTGAGCAGGGAGCCCCATGCGGGACTCCATCCAAGGACCGCCAGGACCCCGGGATCCTGACCTGAGCCGAAGGCAGACGCTTTACTGACCAAGCCACCCAGGCGCCCCCTGTGTAGAACTTTGAATCCTAAAATAGCTTAAGTTTAAAAGTGTATAATCTAGTGTGGTGCTTCTGAAACCTTAATGTGCATGCATATCACCCACAAATCTTGTTAAAATTCAGATTTTGAATGAATACATCTGGGTCTGAGTCCAAAATGCTACACTTCTGCCAAGTTCCCACTTGATGTTAAGGCTGCTCCTGACCCTGAGGGCCACACTTTGTGTCACAAGGGTCTAGAGTGGTTCTTCACCTGGACTGCCCCACTCCCATAGATTCAGGTTTAATTGGGTGAGGGTGAGGTGTAGGTGGTGGTAGTATGTAAAGATCCCCAGGGACACAGCTGGCTGTGTTAAGAAATACTAGCATAGGGTTAAGACTTAACTCCTAAATGCACAGAAGGGAAATTCAGTTGACTTCCAAACCATTGCACTAACCTGTGGTGTGACACTAGGAAAGAAATTTCCTTCCAGCTTCATCAAAGTTCTAAAGAGGAGTGACAGTTACTGCTTTTTTTTTTCAATAACATTTTTTTTCAATAACATTTAGATCATTAAAATCCACCAGCAAGAATAAGAGAGACGTGGGTAGTTTGTGCCGTGGCCTAGAGGCTCTGTCCATGCCACCAGCACACATCTGTGTGGGTCAGTCTGTGTCCCTAGAGGGGGGCACAGCGGAGGTTCTCAGGGCCAAGGCCAAGTACAAGTGCATATTCAGCTTGAGATGGCGGCTGACTTCAGCTCTTTGGGGTTCTTGTCCCCATTTGTATATAGCTATTGGAATGTGACCTAAGGGCCCAAGGATAGGAATGTACACACCCTACACCTGCCCTGAGGGATTTACATTCCTGCTGCAATCATAGGTAAACAGAGAAGGAGCTGGGGCCCTGAGACCACGCACATTAGCCGAGGAGAGTCTGGTAAGGCTCCTTAGAGGAAGTGACATCTCCACTAAGGCCTTTAGAATGAGTTGGCTGGGCCCAAGGGCCAAGAGTGAACATTCCAAGCAGAGACAGCTGTGGAACCGGGATACAGGACAGGAGCTGGTGAACGGGGAGGAAGCAGGAGGGTTGAGCAGGCACCGGGTCACACAGCGGCAGTGATAAGGAGTTCGGACACTGGGACACCTAGGTGGCTCAGTGGGTTAAGCCCCTGCTTTTTGCTCAGGTCATGATCCCAGGGTCCTGGGATCGAGCCCCGCATCGGGCTCCCTGCTCAGCGGGGAGCCTGCTTCTCCCTCTCCCTCTGCCTGCCGCTCCCCCTGCTTGTGCACTTGCTCTCTCTCTCTCTCTCTCTCTGACAAATAAATAAATGAAATCTTAAAAAAAAGTTCAGACCTTGTCTTGAAGCTAGTTTTAAGCAGGGAATGACCTGGTCAGACTTGCACAGAGGATTAAAGTATTCCTGTGGAGGGATGCGGTGGCCCAGACCATCACGGAAGTGAGGGCAGGGACCTGACTCCAGCGACACCTGCTCGGGGTCATGCAGCCCGGGTCTTCTGCACTTGACCAGCACTGCTCCAGGGCCACGCACTCTGTTATTGCTTGGAAAAGCTGTACGTTATTAAATTGTCACTTCTACAAAAGCAAAAGATCAGACCTCTGTTGTTCTTTCTGATGTATGATTTTCTCTGTTCAAAACGGTGTTCCTCGGTGTCAGTCAGATGCCAACTGCTGGGCTGATGGGACGCTGAGACCTGCCCTTGTGTGTGCTGATTATTACCCACCAGACTTTTGTGGCCGCGAAAATCCCATCTGCCCAATTCCTGCAGCAGTGTGCTGGCAACATAGTATTCTGGTAGTACTGAAGACCCAGCACATTTCCTAAAGAACTTCCTGAGAAGAGGCTTGGCGACAAGCTTGAGGGTTCCAAGAGATACACAGGAAGGCAGACAAGGTACAAGGTGTGGCTTCTGCCCTGGAGGTGTCTCCTGTCTGGCAGGATGACAACAATAGGCACACAAAACAGGGTGAAAATAAAGACAGAGCTCTGATCAGTAGGTGCAGATGGTTTTTGTACAAACTGACCATTGAGGGTGGGCAGAGAGTGAAGAGAAACCATCCAAGAAGAGTTCAGGGAAGGCCCTCTGGGCAGAAGGTAAATGTAGGGTTTGGCCGAGGGGAGGGAGGCAAGGTGGTCCGGGGGAGGGTCCAGGAGAAGCACAGCCAGTAAGCTGAGCTCCATGCAAAGCAGCCCGGCCTCGCTGAAGGGGGGCTTGAACTGAGTGCAGGAGTGGGGAAAGTCAGGTCCTCCGTCGGACCTGAGACTGCGGGAATTCAAGATAGAATCCAGAAGAATACTTTCATTCCTATGTGACAGAATCCTAATTAGACCTGTCCTTCTCACTGCCCACCAGATCCAGCGACATACTTTGTTCCTTCCGTGTATCCATCCTTGATTCCTTCGTTCCTTCCTGATCCTTATCTTTATAATTTGGTAACATGTTCCCTTAACATCTCATTTTGATTCCCTTAAAAACCCAGTTTTCTAGCAAGCAATGAAGTAGTTTCACCTCCCCTACTTTATGGTTCTGTTTAGGTCTTTGGATTCTTTCCTGCTGTCGTGCTTTGTGGTCAGGGTGAATCTCTCTGTTCCTCTTGGAACTGGGGGGGGGGCGAGGGGGGCGCTCAGAGAACCGGTTCTGCAGGCTGTTGATTAATCCGACAGCAAGGCTGCTGACCAAGGACATCCTATTTTGATACCCCAGGCATTTATTCATATTGGCATGTCACTTTCTCCAGCTCTGTTTTCTCATCTGAAACACTGGGATCGTGATGTCTGTGGATCTTCATGCAAGAATTTAGTAGGGTCTTAAAAAGATTCCCCACACATTAGAAAATGTCAAGACATGCAGCTATGTTAAAAATCACGTTGAGACGTGACCCCTATATTGGAGATTTGGAGTGGGGGCAGCTATTTTAGAAAGGACTCAAAATACTAGTTGTATTTTACTCACTGTGTTTAAAACTTGAATGGCCAGAATAATATCCATGAAAGGATTTCAGGAACTCATAAGTGTTTTGGTTTTCCTTGATGGTCCTCTGTGATAGCCTCCCCTAAATTGAAAATGAGAGCCTCTTTTTGGTTTCAGATTGCAGAAGGAATGGCGTACATCGAGAGGAAGAACTACATTCACCGAGACCTACGAGCAGCAAACGTTCTGGTCTCTGAGTCACTCATGTGCAAAATTGCAGATTTTGGCCTTGCTCGAGTAATCGAAGATAATGAGTACACAGCAAGGGAAGGTATGTTGTCCTCACCATCTTTACGATCTTTTTACATGTTTTGTTATTTAGTTTTGTTTTTGTCTGTTTTTTTTTTTACAAAGCAATTACAATAGTCATCCTTAAAAAAAAGAACTCATTTTGTAAAATGTTCACAATGTACCATAGCTGTTGTTTGTGGGTTTGTTCTAATAGTTGTTTTTAAAAATTACTCTTCTGATTAACTCCACATACTGTTTATAAAGTTTACAGATGTTGTCATTTGTGTTTCAGTTAAGCAAAAGAAAACAAAAAGAGACTTGGCAAGTTCAGAATTCTTTGTTTATATTGTATGTTCAAGCTTTTTACCCAAACAATGAAGTACACTGTTCCTAACTGTAGAGAAGACATTTGCAACAATAATTCTGTATCCTGTATTCTCGTCTTTTCATTGCAAATTAAAACTTGGAAATTACCACACACAGAGAAGTAAATGTAATGCACTCCTTTATTTAACCGCTTTCCATATTCTACACATATTAAAACACACAAAGAGGGTGCCTGGGTGGCTCAGTCAGTTGGGCATCTGCTTTCAGCTCAGGTCATAATAACGGGGTCCTGGGATCGAGCCCCGCATCAGGCCCTCTGCTCAGTGGGGAGTCTGCTTCTCCCTCTGCCCCTCCCCCTGCTTGTGTTCTCTCTCTTGCTCTCTGACAAATAAGTGAATAAAATCTTGAAAGAAAGAAAGAAAGAAAGAAAGAAAGAAAGAAAGAAAGAAAGAAAGAAAGA
>NW_027397067.1:9038334-9113650 GCF_003265705.2 Callorhinus ursinus
AGAAAGAAAGAAAGAAAGAAAGAAAGAAAGAAAGAAAGAAAGAAAGAGAAAAGGAGAAAGAAAAAGAGAAAGAAAAGAAAGAGGAAAGATGGCAGCTTGAGAACATTGTTTTGATTTGTTTAGCATCTCTTTTTTTTTTTAAGATTTTTTTTTAATTTATTTATCTGACAGAGAGAGAGACAGCGAGAGAGGGAACACAAGCAGGGGGAGTGGGAGAGGGAGAAGCAGGCTTCCAGCTTAGCAAGGAGCCTGATGCGGGGCTCGATCCCAGGACCCTAGGATCATGACCTGAGCCGAAGGCAGCACTTTAACGACTGAGCCACCCAGGCGCCCCGATTTGTTTAGCATCTCTTGTGCCCATCATGCTTCAGGCGGTTCTCCTCCTGCCTCAGGATTGTGTTCTCTCAGGTGGGTGTTCTCAGCAAAAAGGCAGGTGAAGGAAAACAGTTTGAGGAAAGGGAGTAAAAAATAACAACTAAAATCTTGTGAGTAGTTGCAGGATGGCGGGCACTATTCTAAGTGCTTTTCTTTCTTTTTCTTTCTTTTTAAAGATTTATTTATTTATTTTAAAGAGAGAGGGAGAGCGCACGAGGCAGGGAGAGGCAGAGGCAGAGGGAGAGAGAGAATCTCAAGCAGATTCCCCACTAAGCGTGGAGCCCGACACGGGGCTCAATCCCTGGACCCTGAGATCAGGACCTGAGCCAAAACCAAGAACTGGATGCTTAACTGGCTGAGCCACCCAGGCGCCCCTCTAAGTGCTTTTCATGTTGTCTCATTTATGTTTATAATAACCCTATGTAATAAGCCCTATTGGTGTTGTTATTATTATCACTCCTGCCTTATAGGTGAGGCCACAGAGGTTCAGCAGCTTCTAAGTTCCCGTAGTAAGTGGGAGAGCCAACAACCAAACCCAGGAGATGTAGTCTCAAAGTTCACCATCTAGAACATATTCCACTGGCTCTGTTGAATTGGACAAGACTGGTGGTGCCTCAAAAAATAACTATTCTTGTGTGAGACAGGTGGCTTAGTTCAGAGAGCCTGGGTCCTAGAATTAAATAGTAGCCATTTCAAGGCCACCATAATAATTACCTTTTGTCTGTATTTACCCTGTGCCGAGCATGCAGATCAACCCAGTTAACTCTGGCACCAACCTTGGGGAGGTTCTGTCTCCTCATCTTATAGATGAAGGTGCCGAGAACGCCCAGAGACAGGAAGTGGCTTGCCAGGGTCACACCACGTTGGAAACAGCAGAACCAGGATTCAAACCAAGATGCGCTGTGTGGGACTGACTCCACCCCCCCACACACACCAGGGCCCCTCCTGGAGCAACGTGCCCCAACCCCCTCCCTGCCCCCTGCCACTGCCCAGCTATGCAGGGTCAGTCCCCAGAACGTGCAATAGTGAGTGCCCTGCACACCGTACCTAGCTGTTCCATGAGGCTTTCTGCTGTCCTTATTGATCTCGTTCAGATTTCCAATTTGGGTCTGACACCACAAGAAATTCCAAAGCGAAACCCTAATAAAGGCAAACATGTTTAAAATCTTTAAAAACGGTTGGTGGAAACCCCTAGCCTTTCCAGGATATGAGGATGACATTCTGTGCCTGAGTCCCTACTTTCTTCAAGATGTCCCTGCAAGTTAGCCCCGAGCCAGGTTTGTCCCTTAGCCTTACCAGCTCCCCGTGAGAATCCTAGTGTCATTACTATCTCTCTCTGGGCAGATCGTGATGCTACCCAGTTCCTAAAAGCTTAAAGTTTGGGCTGAGCAAATGAAATCAGGAGACTTTAACATTTGGAGTAGTATCTGGGGGCGCCTGGGTGGCTCAGATGGTTAAGCGTCTGCCTTCGGCTCAGGTCATGATCCCAAAGTCCTGGGATCGGGTCCCGCATCGGGCTCCCTGCTCCTTGGGAGCCTGCTTCTCCCTCTGCCTCTCTCTCTCTCTCTCTCTGTCTCTCATGAATAAATAAATAAAATCTTTAAAAAATAAAATAAAAAAATAAAAGTGCAGAAGTGACTTTAAAAAAAAAAAAAAAACATTTGGAGTAGTATCTGAAATTCCTATTGGTATGAGCTTACAGAGATTGGTCTGCAAGAATGTACACATCAAGAATTATTTATATTCCATATAAACATAGTATGGGTTCATTGAAGAACATGTGAACACTGAAGATACATGCTTTAGAGGCTGCTGTTAAGGGACAAATATACAAGCTGAGAACAAATTTGTTTACATTGTGTCATATTCTTTGGTTTAAAGTGGGCTCATTATGATGTCTCTGGCAGGATATGCAAGAAACTTTGCTTCTCAGGGCGCCTGGCTGGCTCAGTCGGTTAAGGGTCTGCCTTCAGCTCAGGTCACGATCCCAAGGTCCTGGGATCGAGCCCCACATCGGGCTCCCTGCTCAGCGGGGAGTCTGCTTCTCCCTCTCCCACCCCCCGCTTGTGTTCCCTCTCTCGCTGTGTCTCTGTCAAATAAATAAATAAAATCTTAAAAAAAAAAAAAAAGGAAACTTTGCTTCTCACAAGGGGAATGCCCAAAAGGGAAACAGGGGAGGGAGGCAACTATTTTCAGTATGTACCATCTCTGTCGTGTGCTATGTGTATGCATTACCTATTCAAAAGAAATAGTTAAAATTTTCCCCAAAAGAAGGAAAGTATGAAGGTGACATGCCCATGACTTTTTTGTTTCAGTTCAGAGGCCCAAGTAAGACATGTCTTCTCCCTTAGGTGCCAAATTCCCCATTAAGTGGACAGCTCCAGAAGCAATCAACTTCGGATGTTTCACGATTAAGTCTGATGTGTGGTCCTTTGGAATTCTCCTGTATGAAATCGTCACCTATGGGAAAATTCCCTACCCAGGTACCGTTTCCTTACCTATTTCCATTCAAGGGGTCTATATGAGGAAAAAAAGCCAAATGGCAGGACGCATAAAAACATAAATCCAGGGCGCCTGGGTGGCTCAGTTGGTTAAGCGACTGCCTTCGGCTCAGGTCATGATCCTGGAGTCCCGGGATCGAGTCCCACATTGGGCTCCCTGCTCAACAGGGAGTCTGCTTCTCCCTCTGACTCTCTTCCCTCTCGTGCTCTCTCTCTCTCTCTCTCATTCTCTCTCTCTCTCAAATAAATAAATAAATAAATAATCTTAAAAAAAAAAAAAAACATAAATCCATATCCAAAAGCTAAGAATAAGCCCTTTGTTCCAAATGACTATCTTGAGTGGAAAGTGTTCTAAAAATGCTTAGACGCTTCTCTGCCTTCTTAGTTGATTGAGTGCATCTTCTTTTTTTTTTATCCCCTAATGAATTCCTGGCACCTCTTAGTGCCTGGAAGGTGCCTGGCACCGTCATGGGTGTCGCAGATAGGAGGACAGAGTAGAAGGTTAGACACGGTGCTCTCCTAAGCAGTGCACCTGACGGAGGAGGAAACAGACACAGAAATGAGGAATCGCAATGCTTTGGGTTAGTTTTGAAACAGATTCGTATAAAGTACTTCGGAGCCTCTGTCCCTTCGGGAAATAACCACCTCTGTTTATCAGTGAAAGATCTTTCTGATCTGTAACTTACCGAATGTGAGGACATCCATTCGGTGTCTCTCGGTTCCTAACACCGAAAGCCTATGGAGCCAGAGTGCACCAGTCTTCCCTTTAACCGGGATCTGTGCCTGAATGTGCAAGGAGGATCTCTGCCAAAGCCTTCACATTAATGTTAGGCTTTTTACAAAATCGATGGATATGATGAATTTAAAATTAAATCTTTAATGGTTAAATCATTCCCTCATTTGAAAAATATCTGAGGGTGCCAGGCACCCCTGAGGGACCCCGACGCAGCAGTCACAGCTCCTGCCTTTGAGAACTGATATTCTGGTAGGAAGAGACTGGTAACAGTCAGGCAACAGTCTGTCAGATGGCACAGTGCCCTATGGAATGGGTTAAAGATTAGCGAGGAGGAGGAAGGTTGCTGGTTTTACACTCTGATCCTGGGAGCAGCAGGTAGGAGGGAGCCACAGGGCCATCTGGGGGGCTGAGCGTCCCATAGAGAAAACAGCCACTGTATGGGATCCCGAGGACCCACGGTTTGGGTCTCAGTGAGAATTTGCTGGATGAATGAATGGACGTGCTCAAGCCATTTAACATCTAGATAGACACCATGCTGTGGATGAGAAAAACTTGTGGACAGAGCCACAGTGTGGGCTTCATGCTCCTGATCGCCCTCAGTGCGGTTTGGGGGAGGAGTCATAGGAAAATCAGGGACCAGGGCCAGCGGGGAGAGGGGAGAGCTTTCGGATGGTGCCTACACAGTAGACTGACTGTGCCTTGAAATCCCCCTTGTGCCAACACTTCATATCTGACTGCCACTCTGCTCTAGATGCTGAAGTGAACGAGAACATTACGGGAAAATAGGGAAAAAGAAATATTTTCTTGATCAGTCCTGGTATCTGACATTATGTATCTATATCTATCTACAGAGAAAGATTGTCTATTCAGATTACATATGTAATCTGCTATCTGATCAAATAAACATTTAAGGGCACCTGGGTGGCTCAGTCATTAAGCGTCTGCCTTCAGCTCAGGTCATGATCCCAGTGTCCTGGGATCGAGTCCTGCATCGGGCTCCGGGCTCAGCGGGAGTCTGCTTCTCCCTCTCCCGCTCCCCCTGCTGGTGCGCTCTCTCTCTCTCTCTCTCTCTCTCTCTCTGTCAAATAAATAAATAAATAAATAAATAAATATTTAACTTCATCAAATGATCTGTAATACGTCTGACGTGCTCCAGAATGACATACAGACAATTCCCATGAGGCTCAGAGAAGGCAACTCTTGCCCAGAACTGAATCACTAGCTCCTGGCAGGGCTGCTTCTGAACCCCAGGCCCGTGTTCTCATCCATATGCTCAATGTTCAGGATTTAAAAATGTTTAGGGTAAAAAAATTGTTAAAAAAAAAGCAGTAGAAAAATGGTAAAAAAAATATATATATAATTTAAAAAGTACAGTAGGACCAACCAGAAAGCACTGACCGATCTACTCCCAGGGGAGCTTGTCCCCTGTAAGGACCAGGGGTGTGAGAGATACCACCAGGAGCTCTGGATTAATGATATATTCGGGTCATGAGGAGAGCATTTAGCATTAGGAGATGTGAACAGAATGGAACAATCCTATTTACATAAATCTCAGAGGACTTGATTCACAGGTAGCACAGAAATTGGTGAACGTTGCCAACAGTTCCCATCACTGTTATAAAACTGCTTATGGGAGAGACCCCCCTGATAATTGAGTTATCCGGGCATATCTTCTTTACCCGGAAGAGTGCTGGATATGTTAAGTTTGGGGTTTTTTTAAGTGGTTTAGAAACCATATGCCTAGCTTTGCAAAATAATGGGAATAAGAGAAAGGAGGGGACAAAACAGAGGAAATAAGGAAGTCAAATATCAAGTGAACACATTTTTTAAAAGAAATAAAAGACTAAAAGATGAAATACACCAAAATGTTACTATCTTTGGGCAATGAAATGATAGGCTATATTAATTTTCTTTTTGATAAGCTTCTGAAGTTTCCAATTTTTATTTTTTCTAATTTTTTAAAAAGTATGTCTTTATTATTTCCATTCTTGTTTAAGTAATATAGTGCATCAAAAAATCAGGTAGTATGAAAAGACTTCTAATGAAAAATTGCCTCCCTGGCTTCATGCTCCTCAAAAGCATTTACTTTCAGGAATTTTAGTTATTTATTCTAATATTTGTTGCTCAGAATTCAAAATATTATATTCATACTATTATCTCTTAAGTAAAAAATTTTCCTCGTTTTACTTATCGTTAAGAGTATGATCCCATGATTCTAAATTCAAGGGATACAAAGAAGTATGTGGTAGAAGTGGTGTGCCTTTCATTCCTCATCTCCAGACAACCCTCCCTCACCCTTGCCCCCATCGGAACCATTAATATCAATTTCGGTGAATTGAACAGGGACCCTCTAGAAATATCCATGGAGATACAATTAGAGGTGTAGCAAATACACATGTTGGCTGGGTGCCAAAACTGATATCACCAACAGAGAGCAAACTTCTGGGAATAAGAGAGTAAAATACATAATTTTGTCAGTAAAAGTTACCTATCAAAATTGTAGTAGTCAAATACTAAATTTTCTATTCTCTGCTGTACTGCATTTTTCTCCTCCCTGTGCCCCTTCGCCAACTTCTAGTCTCTGCTACCCACTCCAGGTTTCATTTCCTGCTTCCCACCCACCCACTCCAGGTTTCATTTCCTGCTTCCCACCCACCTCCCTCTCCTGAAGGTATCTCCTCCATTGGGCTGTGAACCATTTGTGGACAAGACTTGGTCTTAATCATCTTTGTATCTCTCAGAGCCTAGTGTTAGATTGTGTCCCATTGTAAGCACTCAGGAAATGCTTGTGGAGAGAATGGAGGATGGAATATGAAACGGCTTGCTTTTATGAGCACCGGCCAATGGGTGTCTGCTTTCTTTAACCTAGCAACAGAGCAATAACCAAGTATCAGGTTTAATCTTAGGGTCTGGTTGAGGTCTCCCTCCCCATCTTTCTTTCTTCTGTAAGACTTGTCACTTAATAGCCTTACTTTGCTCATTGATTTACTCGTGCATTCAGATTTCTTTCTTGCCAGTCCTCTTACCAAGTCAGATTCCCCCAGGCAGGATGGGCCTTTATCGGCATCACGGAGAGTCCTGCAGAGTCAGGAAAACATATGAGAACGGGGAAGGAAAAATCTGCAGTGGGGCAAGGTTGGGGGGGCGGGGGCTAGAAAAATCTTTTCTTCTGTGGGCACGTTCTGACCTTTCATTCAGCTGGGGGTTCTCCAGGCAGAAAGTGAAAGAGATACTCCTAAGACGTTGGCCGTCCAGCTGCCATTTTCTATCACCCTGAATGTTAGTCCTCCTCCCAGGATCTCAGAGCTTCCTCCAATGCCCATGTAGAAGCAAATAAAGGGATTTCATCTGAGATTTATCTAAGTGAGCAGGGTGAGTGACAAGAGCCAGAGCAATGCTGAAACCACATAATTTCTGGAGACTGGAACCCCACATGAAGAAAGGGCTGCAAATCAGTCTCTTGGCTTCAAGCAATGAGAATAAATTGAAGTCTTTCCATTAGAACATTCCAGTTACACAAATATCTGAAGATCGTGTTTCAGAGGACTTGAGCAAAATTAATTCACCATGTAAACAACTTTCAAGAGATCTTAGTGTTTATAAAGTTTGCTTGGAAATTTCCATTTCAAAAAAGAAAGTACTCTTCCAAAACAGAAGTAATCATGTCTTCTTTCAAGGGTTTAAATCCATGCAGGGCCGTCAGTCACTGTGTTCTTAGAAACAGAAAGGTTAGTTAAGGGCAGAGGAGTTCAGAGTTCACTGCTGATGACCCATGGTAAGAAAGAAACAGAAATCCCACTCCACAGATAGAACAAAAGTTTCACAAAATCGCACTAACTTTTACTACGTGCGGTGTGTTCTGATCTTCGCTATTTCATTCTGTTGTGATTTATTTTATTAAAAGTAGTGGTAGTTCCCTAAAAAAAAAAATCAATTTGTCGATCTCAAATGAGTAGTGACCCACAATTTGAGAAACACCAATTAGAGGATAAATTCAAAAGAAGGCTCTGTTTCAAATCTAGTAAAAGACATTTCACTTCTAGCTATCTTTTAGAATCTTCCCAGTGACCACCAGTGGTAAAAATCTATGGCTGTGGAAAGGAAATTGGTTGTGATAAATGGAATCCCTCATGTGCCGGGCATCAGACATATTCTACCTGAAAATACGCTGCATGAAATACCTTTTTCCCTACAGAATGAGGTATTCACAAAACAGGCAAAACATGCAGATGTGGATAGGTCCTGCTACACCGCTCAATGAACATATTCCTCTCTCCCATTTTAATCATGGAGGAAAATGTTCTTTTAACCCCTTAAACCTGTTCTTGGTATCAAAGATTGACATTTCAGCTTCAGAACTACCCTGCGTCATTTGACCATATTACAAGCCACCCTTCATTACCAGTCCTCTTGTAGCCCAGTAGGAATAATGAACACCCCACTTCCCTTACTGGGTGTTGAGAACACACATATTGCAGAGTTAGTGTGAGTTCTGACTCTGGCCTGGACTGAAGACTTTGTAGGGGATAGTTTAATGATTGGGACATAATCCATTGGACTAGAGGATTTAAGGATTTTGACTTCTTCCAGTAAACTTATAGGGAAAAGCGGATTTTTAAAAATATATATATAGGGAAGAGATAATGTACGTGAAGATGATTTTTTGGTGTATGTATTACAGGTAGAAGCTGGAAACAATACTGTAAAAGAAATTGAGATTGAGGGTTAGGATTGGGTTTGAGTAGTTCATTGAAGGGTCAGCCAAGTCCATTAACCTTCTGCCATTAAATGCTTGCTCTGTTTTCTACTTCCCACGTTGGCCTGTTTTCACTCAGGCAAACTGAATACTGTCTTGATCCCCTTCGTACTAAAATTTTCATTATTTAGTTGCTCACAGAAATCTCCTTTGCATCCCTATCCATTTGCGAAGGTTGCCGTAACAAAATACCACAGACTGAATGGGGCAAATTAATTTTCTCAGTTTTGGAGACCAGGCATCTGCGACAAGGTGTGAGCAGGTTTGGCTTTTCCTGAGGCACCTCATTGGCCTATAGATGGCCACCTTCTTGTTGTGTCTTCACACGGGCATTTCCTCGGTGCCCACACAATGCCCACATATCCCAGGGTCTCTGTATCCTAATCTCCTCTTCTTCTAAGGACATCGGTCAGATTGGGTTAGGGCCCACCCTAACTTGATTACCTTTTTAAAAACCCTGTCTCTGCAGGCAGTCACGTTCTGAGGCTGGGGACTGAGGAGTTCAGGAGTTCTGAGGACTTCAACATATGAATGTATTGCGGGGCTTGCGGGGGGGGCACAATTCAGCCCATAACTACCTCTAAAGCTTGCTTCAAGATTGGATGCAGGATGGGGCGCCTGGTGGCTCGGTCAGTTAAACGTCTGCCTTCCACTCTGGCCCTTATCTCAGGGTCCTGGGATCGAGCGCCGCGTCAGGGAGTCTGCTTCTCCCTCTCACTCTCTCTCTGTGCTCGCTCTCCCTCACCCTCTCTCTCTCTCTCTCAAATAAATAAAAATAAAATAAAATAAAAAACAGAAAAGAATGGGTGCGGGATGTGGGGATCAGAAAGCCCACTTCAAAGCTCAACCCTGGGTCAGGTTTCTCAATGGTCCGTTTCTTTTGCTTTAGGGAGAACTAATGCCGACGTGATGACCGCCCTGTCCCAGGGCTACCGGATGCCCCGCATGGAGAACTGCCCAGACGAGCTCTATGACATCATGAAAATGTGCTGGAAGGAAAAGGCCGAAGAGAGGCCAACGTTTGATTACTTGCAGAGCGTCCTGGATGATTTCTACACGGCCACAGAAGGGCAGTATCAGCAGCAGCCTTAACGCGCAGGAAGGCTCGTGGCCATTGGCTGGGACGGCTGCCTCCTGCCAAAGGAAAACAGGACAATCACCGGTTGCGCTAGGATCTCGTGCACTAGGTCATCACTGCCCCTGCTTCCTGAAAGTGAGGCCAGGCTACTCAGGAAGAACACTCTCGACGTGGAAAAAAAGCATTCTCGTTCTCGTTGGCTGATGCCTGCTGGTGGCCGCTTGGGCTGCTCCCAGCTGGGACCCTTGCTTTGCTAGACCAGCATCTGCAGCCAGCCTTCTGGGAAGAAAACACCTGTTCTGTCCAAGATGCACCCACTCTGGCCTCTTGTTTACAGCTTAATGTGTGTGACTCCAGGATTCAGAGGCCATTGCAGTGAATCTCAAATAGTAACAGACTGAAACTCATTTATAAAAGTAAAGTAACCGGATGCATATCGTGACCCTTCTTTGCATTTTCTCTGTGCTTTGGCTTATCTGTTAAAAAACTTACTAATCCAATCTGTTACAGTTTGCAGGTGAAGTCCGAAGTTAAAATGGTCTCTCCCAGATTTCAGTGAGGTCCCCTCCCCCTCAAATCTGAGACTGGTAAACATTTTCCTTCCGTGGAAGACTGCTCAGAAACCCCTAGACATGAAGCAGAGCAACCACAATCTTCTGGTCTGGCCCTGTAGAAATGTCTCTGGTGAGCATCAGAGCTGCTGTGTGTCCCAGCGGGGACCCTGCTGACGGCCAGGCCTGGCCCAGACCTCTCAGGACAGGGACAAGGGCCGCAGGAACTGCCCTACCCTAAGAAGGAATATTTCTAACAGTCCAGCTTTTCAATTCCACAATTTCCTATATAGAGACTTTTTTTTTGACAATGTACTTTGGGAGAGAAATAAGATTCTAATCTCTGAATTTTCTTTATTGCTTCCAATGATTTGAACGTTATTTTAATGATGAAATGTTAATTTTAGTTGTACTTGAAAAGAGTAAAGACGCCATCTTTGGGTCTATTTTTGTGATTCAGCAATCTTTTCTAAATTGTGTAAGGCGTGTGTGAGACTATTTATACAAGGATATGAAAGCAGAATAAGTGACTGAGGAGGCTCAAAAGAGCCCCCATAGCACGGGATACGAGAGGTTTTGTTTACTAAATTTTTCTACTGTAAGCTTTGAATAGAAAATGCTGTATCACCTCATGTTTCACTTATGCTCTTGTGTATATACCTAATATTTCTATTTTTTGATTTTATTTTAATACACTTGGCCCAATAACATCTCGAGCTTTTTCCTTGTGTTCACCATTTCCAGTGATCATCAGTGTAAAAATGAGTACCGTTTGGGGGGAAATGAGAGGGAATTCCATATAGTTACATCGTTTAAAGAACTTGTACAAGTTCTACCTCCATCCTTTGAGCAAAAAAAAAAAAAAAGAAAAAAATTGAAAACCAGGAATTGACAGCCTGGATGTCCCTTAATAGGACCAAATAAGATTTGTTTTCAAATAGGCTTAGCAGGCATCACTAGAATTTCATTTTCTGTGTGTTGCCTAGGTGTTGGGTACCTAGGGGAAGGGATAAATATTCTACTGTTCCCTAAGTTTTAACCTATTTTCTTGTGCATTTTTTTAAATGTCCTTCCTAAAACATTCTAAAGTTCTTGATTCACAAATGCCACCCTCACGAAAATGGAGTATTATCCCCATATAATGTCTGCACAAGCTGATGACTTGATTCACAACGGTCAGTCTTCTGCACACGTCCACCTGTTCACATTTCATTTCAGAATCACACATATGGCCCGGCATGTTATGCAGAGAGAAAATGTAAAGAATCCCTAAGGCAAAAAGAAGTCTCTAGAAAATTAGTAAGTTTATCTTCACCTTGGTTTTCTTCTCTTGATTGTGCTTCCTTTTGCCTCTTGACATGCAACTTTCCCTCTCAGTCAAGTCTGTGAGCCTTTCCTCCATCACCTTGGGCTTGTCACTCCCTTTCAGGATGTGCTCCAGCCACGTGATGCTCAAGGGACAGCAAGCTCAGTCTCTTCCCTTGACGGGAGGATTCCAGCTTCCTCATGACTGCCAGGCAGAATGAGGGGCTGGGTAGGTGTTTATGTCATGATAGGGTCTCTGGTGGAGTGCAGAATGCCTGATATCATCACACCCCCGATCATCATGGAGGACTTGAAAGGTAGAATGGCTATTCCTCTACCCCCTCAGACCTTGCCTTTGTGGTTCTGCGGTGAGGGATCTGTGTCACTACTCGAAAAGCTTCTCCGGCGGATATACTGTGCCCAGGCTTGAAAGTCACTCCCTCGCTTTGACCCAATATTGCAAAGTTAACTGCTCAAAGCAAGGCCAGCCCTCTCTTTCCCTCAGACAGTCTGGTTGCCCCCGGAGGAGGGAGGATTACAGGAAGAAGGAAAAGGAGAAAAGGTGCCTTTTTCCTTTCTTACGACCATGAAGCGTCACTAAATCTGAGGGAAAACTCATAGGCTTGACATGGGTGTCCTCAAGAGAGGGGACACTCCGTAGCCCCTCCTCGCAGACCTCCCCGGGTTCTGTCAGAATCGCACTGGAAAAGCCTATTGCCCAGGCCTTCTCCTAGGGAAGATACGACACTGCAGAAGCCTCAATCCTGTCTTCAAATTGTAAAAGAGGCCAATAAAAGAAGGTACCGTATTTACTTACTTACACAGTGGAATAGATCGAGGGCACTGAAATCTAACTCTAAACTCATTTCCAATTTTGCCTGCGGTGATGGCTCTCCTTTTATCTTTCCTTTTGCTCGAACAAACTGCATCATCGGGGCAGCAGCCGCTGAAAGGCAGTCAGCACCAAAACACCAGCCTCTGGTGCGCTGGACTGAACTGAGGCAGATGGCCCTCCCCTCGCCTAGCTCGGCAGCCTTCCCATTGTAACTGCCACCCTCCATGGCCAGTTACTGTTATGCGTTCTCGGAGGACATCACGCCACCCACCTCTCCTCTCCATGTCTTGGTTTTCTACTTCTGCCTGGTTGAATGGAGATTCCAGTTCTCTATCTGCCACTTTTTGACCACCTGAAGTTACTAGGTTAAGGGAAGATGAGCCTTGCCATCCTTCCTGATGGAAACGGTGGTTATAAATACACAAAGCTAACTGTACACCCACCATTTGCTCCGTGCTCTCGTTTGCACTTTGGCGCTTTATGAAACTTAACCTGTAACACACACCACAACCCTTGAAAGTATGTGGACAGTGTTATGACTATTTCACGGCTGAAAAATCAGATGTAATTTTAATTTTTGAAGAAAAGTCATGCAAGAATTCAACTCAGCACTCACACCTTTTAAAAAGACAATTTATGGGGGTGCCTGGGTGGCTCAGTTGGTTAAGCATCCGCCTTCAGCTCCGGTCATGATCCCAGAGTCCTGGGATCAAGCCCCGCATTAGGCTCCCTGCTCGGTGGAGTCTGCTTCTCCCTCTCCCTCTCCCCTGCTTGTGTGTGCTCTCTCTCTTTGTCAAATAAATAAATAAATAAATAAATAAATAAATAAATAAATAAATAAATAATTTAAAAATAAATAAAAAGAGACTACACTTTTTTTCCTCTTTTCTTTTTTTTTCCCCTCTTTTCTTTTCATTTTTTTTAAGTAATCTCTATGCCCAATGTGGAGTTCAAACTCACGACCCCAAGATTAAGATCTCATGCTCTACCGACTGAGCCAGCCAGGTGCCCTGAGGCTCTACGCTCTACACTTTTGAATAAAACACTTTGATAATATTTATGCTTCATTTTATAACATGAAGTTGTATTAAATGGGTAAAATTTTATTCCAGAAAGTTCTAACGTGACAGATGTATAGGAGGAAAGCCTTCGGATTTAATTTCCTGTGTTCTTATAAATCTAAATACTTCAGGTAGAAGTGAGTGCCAAAAGCATCACCGGGTTCCTAAGATGGCCACCGTGTGATCTTGGGGATTTCACTTACATGTGGAAATAATAGGGGCAGTCTTGGTGGCCTCCATCTCCAGGTCGTTGGAAAGATTAGTCAGAAATAATCAGGATTGGGCAGTGTTCAATGTTAGCACAAAATCAAAGGTGGCTTTATTTACAGCACTCAAAGTAGATACCATGTCACAAAACAGAAAAACAATATGCAAATTGTTGTTTTGTTTTTTTTTACACTTATTTAGGGCTTGGACAAAAGTCCTTAATCCCTCATCTGCTACCCTTAAGGTCAGATGTGGTTTTGATTTCAGATTTGATTTTGTTTTTGATTTAAAAATTTAATGCAATGGGGCGCCTGAGTGGCTCAGTCAGTCAAGCGTCTGCCTTCGGCTCAGGTCATGATCCAGGGTCCTGGGATTGAGTACCACATTGGATTCCCCGCTCAGTGGGGTCTGCTTCTCCCTCTACCCCTCCCCCCTGCTCGAGATATCTCTCTCTCTCATGCTCTCCCTCTCTCAAATAAATAAATAAAATCTTAAAAAACAAAGGTTAATGCAAAAAACATTGAACATTTGGCAGTAAACCTTCAATGAACACTGGAGGAGAAACCTTGAATCAAATAAAACACGTCTGCAGAAAAATGCCTAAACTCACACTAAGTGGGATGAATATAGCCTGTAAATAGCTTCAGGTCAAGTTCTGCCATCAAATGATTTCTAAAAAAAGAAAAACAAACAACAACAACAACAAAAACCCCAAAACTTGGTTTTCAGAATTTTTTGGACTTTGGAATTGTGGATAGGGGATTGTCTTGTACTCCGCAAGACCTTGAAGAATGTACAAGACCGCAGGACCTTTTAGTATCAGTGGTGGTCTGATTCACATGGAGGACTTTGGGACTGTGGGTACTCAAAGCCCATTTCCTGCAGCCATGTTCCAAGATGTAACATAATTTTGAGTCTCTTCGAAACGACACACTCACGAAATAATCTCTGCTTGAATTCACCTCAGGGATGTCTGATACTTAGCAGTTACAGTGAAGAAAAATATCTAGTGTTTTTAGTTGACCACAAGAGCTACCAGTGGTAGTGCGGTGGCTAAGATAGTTAAGGAGTACAGTAGTGAGTTATATTAGGAGCTCAAAAAGGGCTCCAAACAAAAAAAGATGTTCTTCTTTCATCACAGGCAATTGAGACCATGTGGAAGAGCATTACATTCAATTCCGAACACCTGATGGCGGTTTCTCAAATCCTAACTGTTCTGGAAAAGTCACTTTGATGTGGGCGATGGGGTATGCATGAAAGAACTGGGAGCACATCAAGTGTGGAAGTCTTTGGGCAGTTGGGGGTGAGGAGGGGTGTGGGGAGCCATGTTTTGATGGGAGAGATAAATGGAATCATTTTAAAACATTTGCTCTGTCCAAGAATTATATTTTAAATCCTACTTTGGAAGACATTTTGAAAGGGGCTCATCACTCCTCATCTCTGTTTTGTCAACGTACTTCACCTTAAATAAGGTGTTCTGTGGGCTAATAGTAGTCATTCAATACAGTGCATTACTGAACACTTCCCTGAGGACAGGGAATGTAGTAGACGTGCAAGGGACGCAGACTGTTAGTCTCAAATTGCTTGCTTTAAGGGCGCAAGTACAGGGATGATACGGGTAGTGTAAGAAAACTATCATAAGGGGGGGAAAATAGGTTCAAAATAGGAAGAAGATCATTCCAAGGAGAGATGACAAAGCTGGTTACAGGAACAGGCATGGAGGTAAAGAAAAAAAGGCTTCGTTAAGTAAGCGACATTCAAGAGGGGCTTTGAGAGGAGACAGGGTTCTGGCAGGTGGAAAGGAGTCTGCAGGGAGAAGATTCAGAGAAAGGTTGCAGCAAGGCAAGAGCAGTGTGGGAAGCACCGAAGGACAGAATCCCCCAGACTGGTGGCATTAGGGCACTGATACTCAAACTTGAGATTGCATCAGAATCACCTGGAAGGTTCATTATAACAGATCACTGCCCTCTGCCCTGAGTTTCCGGCTCTGGGGTATAGGTAGGTCTGGGGAGGGACGCAAGAACAGCAGCTGATATTCCTGGCTCTGGACCCCCCTCTGAGACCCACAGGAAATGCAGGTTCTCAGCAGCTGGGGAACCCAGAGAACCAGAACAAGGCCACAATGTGGAGAACGTACGGAGTCCCGGGTGGACCTCAGAGCGGCTGTGTGTCCCAGCATGGACCCCGCCAACGGCCAGGCCTGGCCCACACCTCTCAGGTCCTGGGATCAAGCCCCACGTCTTCATCGGGCTCCCTGCTCAGTGGGAAATCTGCTTCTCCCTCTCCCTCTTAGAGCACGCTGGGGGCTGCCCTACACATTCGAGGGAGCCTCACGGGAGGCAGCGCAGCATGGAGCGGGCGGCCCAGAGACTGTGGAGCCACGTTGCCTGGCTTCCTAGCTCGGCTCTATTTACTGCGCTCAGCTACAGGATAGGGGTAAGAATAGTACTCCCCACGTAGGGTTGTTATGGGGAATAAATGATGTAATATCTCATTATGAGCAAGGCACAGAGTCAAGCCAATGTGTTTGTGAAATAAAAACGTGAAATCAAGATATTTGGTAATCAAGATGTTAAATAAAGGGGCGCCTGGGTAGCTCAGTCGGTTAAGCATCTGCCTTTGGCTCCGGTAATGATCTCAGGGTCCTGGGACTGAGTCCCGAGTCAGGCTCCCTGCTCGGCGGGGAGTCTGCTTCTCCCTCTGCCCCTCACCCCGCTCATGCTCTCTCTCTCTCTCTCTTTCCTCTCTCAAATAAATAAAATGAATAAATAAAATTAAAAAATAAATAAATAAAGATGTTGAACAAAATGCAATGTCAGAAAAGCATAGTATGAAGTCCAATCAAGCAGTGTGGGGGAGCGATGGACATGGGGGAGCGATGGACAGGAAAACCAATGAGGAGGCTGGTACGGCTGTCCCAGTGCGGGGAAAATACGGTCCCTCGCTACGATTGGCATGCTTTGGGAGACACTGCAGATACAGACCCTCTGAGGGCCTTGCCTGGCACCCTGAGACTGGGTTTCTTCCGATGTGGAATAGGGTGCAGAGATCTGTTTGTGTGGCTCTTGTTTTTTAACAACCTCCCCCATCTGTGAGATCCGATTTCAGTATTCAAATTATAACCCTGATAAACTCAACTAGGGAACTGGATTTTGGAAGTGGTAACTGTTAGGGGTTGAATTGTATCCTTCAAACTGGTATGTTGAAGCCCTAACCTCCAGAATGTGACCAGATTCACAAATACACAAATTACAGATGTAATTAGTTAAGCCAAGAGTACTTCATTAGTAGGTCCTTAAATCAATATAACAGGAGCCCGTATAGAAAGAACATCCTGGGAAGAAACAGAACACCCCCACATAGAGGGAAGATTATGTCAGCAGCCCCGGGGAGAAGAAGACCATCTACAAGGCCAGGAGAGAGGCCTGGAACAGATCCTTCCCTAAAGGAACCCACCTGCCAACACCTTAATCTCAGACTTCTGGCCTCCAGCACCGGGAGATGATATGTGTCTGTTGTCGAAACCACCCGGTTTGTGGCATTTTGTTACGGCAGCTCTTGCGAATCAATGCAGCAGTCTCATGAAATTATAGGAGTGGCTGATAAAGGGGAAAATTGTGGAAAACAAAAATTGGGAGAATCTGCAGTCAGGGAGAGGAGAGCTAGGCCAGCAAACCAGTTAAGTGTCTGCTAAGGCAGGAAGTAGGAGAGCTAACCTGGTGTGCCGTCCAGGGTCCAGAGATGGGGCAGCAGTGTGTTTCAGAATGTAGGTTTTGTACTCAGTGTCCTCAAGTGTAGTGAGGCCAAGAGATGAGGAGACATTCGCCATTGAAAAGATAGTTTGGGAGGCTCAGTTGGTTGAGCCTCGACTCTTGGTTTCCGCTCAAGGACGTGAGACTGAGCCCCCTGTCGGGCTCCACACTCAGTGCAGAGCCTGCTTGAGATTCCCCCCTCTGCCCCTCCTCCAACTCATGCACGCTCCTGCTCTCTCTCTCTCTCTCTCTCAAATAAATACATCTTCTTTTAAAAAAAAAATGGAGGAAGATAAAAACAGAGCAGAGCAGGCAGGCATCTTGTCTTGACAGAAGCAGGAGCTCCCTGAGTGCAAGAATTGTGCCCCACTGGTACCCTATCCTGAGTGCCCCGAAGAGCCCTTTTAAACTCCACCTGCATCTGGAAAATGGTGGGAGAGAAACGACTGCAAAGAGCTCAAGAGAAGGGGGTGCAAGGATGTCCTCCAAACGCTAACAGGCAAGGAGACAGAGGGCAAAGTGGCTGGGGGACGTGGTGGGCCCCGCAGCTCGCGTCTCAGTTAATTCAGCCTAAGAGGCAGCCACGCAATGTCGTGGAAGTGATGCAAGTGAACCATGAAGACAGTAAGCAGGGTTCGGAAGAGCTAAGGTGAATGCTAAGGAGAAGGCCGAGGGGAAGTCCTGCCCTGCCAAGCAGCCGTGCATCCTAGGTCACCGGGGAGAAAGCCCCGCGTGCTCCAAGCCGCCCGAGGCTATGCTGGGGCCCACCTCGAACGTACAGGTCCTGCTCCAGCCCCGGGGGATGCTTCTGGTCCAAAGAACGCAACGCAATGCCAAGGACTGCTGTTCCAGGGGATGCATGAATCTGTGAGGGCTGCCATCACAAAGCACCACTGACAAGGGGGCTGAGCAACAGAAATGTATGGCTCACAGTCCTGGAGGCTCGAAGTCCAAGATCAAGGTGTTGGCACGGTTGGGGCCTTCTGAGGTCTCTCTCCTTGGCTGGCAGATGCCTACCTTCTCCCTGTGTCCTCACAGGGTGTTCCCTCCGCATGTGTCTGTGACCGAATCTCCTTTTCTTATAAAGACACCAGTTATATTGGATTAGGGCCCACCTCATGACCTCATTGTACCTTAATTAACTCAGTAAAGACCTTCTCTCCAAATACACTCAAGTTCTGAGTTACTGGAGGTTACCGTCAATGTATTTTGAGGGAGACACAATTCAACCGCAACGCTCAAGTCTCTTCGTGGAGAATATGAAGTAAGGAGGCAACCAGAGGTCATCAAACTGCATCAAGAACAGACAGCGGTTACAATGTCCATGTTTCCTTATAGAAAGCATCAAAGCCCACACACTGCTTCCAGCCCCTTCTTGCAGCCGCAGGGCTCCGGACAGGGGCTCCGCTCCCAGGCCGGGCCCTGGCTCAGGCCTGCACTGGCTCATCCCACCCAAAGGCCGTTTGAACCTCTCCAGCCTTAGTTTGCTCAAGCCCTCCTCTGCCGGGTGCACAGCGTGGTTGAGTATCAGGGAAGAAAACGATCTGAAAGTGCCTCCCCGTCTGCAACGGACTACGCGGGCCGCAGGAGGTGGGGAAGGCAGTGCCAGTGCACAAACAGACCTCGGGCCGGAAGCCAAGTTTGCCGAGAGATAACAGCCCCTGGAGGCCCGTGCAAGGTTGGTTTCCAACTGGCTGCTGGGTGGCGCTTAAAAGAAGGACAATGTGAGCCAGAGAAAGAGAGGCAAGAAGAGGATCGTCAGAGGTGAAAAGCTGCCGTGCTTCAGCTACTAGTCAGGCAGGCGTAGGAGGGCCTCACCGGGCGCGCAGAGCAAGGGCCTTGCTGAACCTGCTTATTGGGCAGCCCCCGTCCCCTGGTCCCCCGTCCCCCTCCTCCCCCGCACGCCCCTCCATCCCGCCCCAAGCTTCTGAAGGCAGCCCCAGAGGGGGAATCACACTGGCTAGAGAGCTCTGGAACAGCAGCAGGCCCGAGTAATCTCGGAATCTGAGGATGGAAAAACATGATGGACCGTGTGTTTGCGGCCCCAGAGCAGGGCTTGCGCTCGGACACACACACAGGTGGTAATTATCATCAGGAGCGATCATCTTCCAATCTTCCACCCTATCGTTATTCCAGGGGACATGTAAGTGTGCCAAGCTTTTTTTTTTTTTAACATAAAATTATTTCAGAGACAGGATGCTTTCCTATTATTACTTGCTAGAATCTTCAGCGAGTGCGGTGTTTGGTTGTTATGTCATTTAAAATGACTTCTATCCTTAAAGAAACCAGAACTCGTGGATAAGAAATAGGAGTGAGTAGATCTCAACTATGGGAAATGTATAACAATAAGATACCAGCTGTTCACCCATTTATTCCACCCACTAATATTTATCGATCGCCGGCCGTGCTGGGTGCTGGACGAGTCGGAGTGTAGTTCATATTAAAGAACACCTAGACACACACCTCACCCCCACTGCACACACACACACCCCAGAGTGACTCTGTTATCACTTATCTCTCTCAACAGCAGCTTCCCATCTGTCAACAGCTTTAAAAAGAGCCAAACCATATTGCACAGAGCTGCTCGGGCTGTGGGAGGGAAGGAAGAAAAAGAAAGAATGAAAAACTTAATCAGATTAAAACTCTCAACTCCAAAGAGTCGGATAAGAAAGAAAGACTTTCCGTCTTTATTCATCAATAGTGTAACAAAGAATCCCTTTAAGGAGCGATTTCCCCCATGCACAAGCTTCTGGGATGCTGCTGTGGGTTAGAAAAATGGGGTTCTCTGTCCAGAAGACTAAACTTGAGGCAGAGGAAGAAGTGAGAGCACCTCGGGCTCGTCACAGAGCAGAACTTGAAAATGGTGAATCCCCACCAGACACGTATCCCCAAACCAACATTCAACAATAGGTGTGAGGTTTAAAATCTGAATGTGCAGGGGCGCCTGGGTGGCTCAATCAGTGAAGCATCTGACTCTTGTTTTTAGCTCAGGTCATGATCTCAGGCTCCTGGAACCAAGCCCCACAATGGGCTCTGTGCTCAGTGCAGAGTCTGCTTGTCCCTCTCCCTCTGCTCCTCCCTAGTCTCTCTCTCTCTAAAATAAATAAATAAGATCTTTAAAAAAATAAATAAAATCTGGATGTGCAACCCCACAAAGAAACTCCCATGTTATTACACTAAGTAATGCAAAACAAGGACTGAACTCTTTCCTGTGAGAGAAAAGTAATTGTAAAACTTCTTTAAGAGGACAGAAGGAAATCTTTCATTCTTTTAATGGATCACCTCCCATCAAATGTAGGAGTCTAGCTTCTGGTATTTTCTGGGTTTTTCAGGCTACTGTGTTAACTTTTTAATGACCATCATGGCTAGCTCCATAGTGTCATTAAGCAGAGACCTTAGGGAGAAATTTGAATTCTCAGTGTTCTGCCCACTTACGAAAGTGCATGAGAGGGTGATGTGGCCCGTGCTGCCCACGATATGGATTCCTCTCCTCCTGCACTGTGTTGAACAAAGTGGAAATAAATTGGTTACCCAACTTCCCCGAGTTTTAGCACAGTAGTGAGAATGTGTGCAGAGAAGGGCAACTCCCGGACTCTGAATTAGATATCATGTCTATGATAAGTCTTCTGTCTCATTAATCAGCCCATTCTGTTGAGATTCTCAACCAGTGACCCCTTGCTTATTTGAATAGTCTGGATAATATTTTTCTCTTTCTTGCAATGATTGGCCTCATGCAATTTGCCCAATTTTGTGAAGTCTAATCATGAATTAAGAGCTTCAAAAATATTGACGCTATTACTGGACTCAGCTCAACTTCTAGAAATCTTAAATATGTAAAAGTACTTAAGTAACTCGTAGACTCAAACACACTCCTTTCAGCACTATTTATAATTCAAAAATATCGAAACTCTCTAAAGAGCTAATTTATTCAGTCCCTATGTGTTAAAGACCTGCTAAGCATCCAGAATTATGCAATGCACCAAGGATATTTATGGGTCAATTTTAATCAATTAAAAGGAAAGGTTAATTTGTCGATGTAGAACACTTTAAATAATACATATTAATGAGGCAGGAAAATGTTCATAATGTATTGTTGAATAGAATTAACCCAAATATGAATTATTTACAAAGAACAATTAGACCTATTTTTTTAAAAAAAGAAATGGTGTAAAGTATGCAAAGTAAGAAAAATGAAAAGAAAGCACTTCAAGAGAACACACTCAAGTAATAAAGATTGAATTGAGCTTTTTTCTTTTATCTTTCAATTTTCATTATCGTCTATTACTTTAACAATGGAAAAGAGAAATGCTCAAAGAATAATGTAGCTAAATACTATTAAAATCTATTAAAAAGCAAACAGATTGCTTAAAAAAAAAAACCCACAGTGATGGGGACTTGTCAAAGGGACACAGGAGCCAACTTGGAAGAGCTCCCAAGGAGCTGAAGCTGGAATAATTTGAATAACCAAATAATCAAGAAGTACTGGATTATAACCCAGAGTGTAAAATAAAAATTCATGAGTCTACACTGGTATAAATAAACAATTCAACATATAAATAAGTGGAGAAGAGAAAATTTTCCCATGCAGAAGAATTCCAAATAATTTATGTAAATATTTCACCTTCAAGGAGGCGAAGCATAGCACCCCACTCCTTCAGTGGTCACTGTGCATAATGACTTCCTTCCAAGGAGGACAGTATGGGAAGGGAGGGAAAAGGTAACTTCAAAGTGAAGGAACTTGACAAAGACTGCCTCAGCCAGGTGATAAAAGTCAACATTAGCAACAGCGATTAGTCTCGTGGATAGTATGTATCCTTGATAGGATAAAATGGCACTTAACCTTTGTGGTCTTCCTCCCCCAAATCTATCATTAGGAAACATCAGACACATTCCAGTGCAGGGGCATCTTATAAGATACCCAACCAGTAACACTCCAAAACTTCATGGTCATCAAAAATGAAGACAGTCTGAGAAACTGTCACAGCCAAGGAGCCTGAGGAGAAACAAGGACTAAATCTAACATGGTATCCTAGATGGGATCCTGCAACGGAAAAAGGACATTAGGTAAAAACTAAGCAAACCTGAAGAAAGTGTGGACTTTAGTTAATAATAATGTATCAATATCAATTCATTAGTTGTGACAAATGGACCATAGTGGGGGAACTCGCTCGCTGTACTAGCTATGAAATTTTTCTGTAAATCCAGAACTGTTCTAAAAATAAAGTTTGTGGGGCGCCTGGATGGCTCAGTCAGTTAAGCATCTGCCTTGGTCTCAAGTCATGATCCCAGAACCCTGGGATCAAGCCCCACGTCTGGCTCCCTGCTTAGTGGGGAGTCTGCTTTTCCCCCTGCCCCTCACCCCGCTCATGCTCTCTCTCTCTCTCTCAAATAAATAAAATCTTTTTTAAAATTAAAGAAATAAAGTTTGTTAACAACAACAGAAAGGTAAACAAGTTCCTTGAGTCTGTTCTTGGTACCGTGAATCTGTAACAGTTACCATCCTGTCATTTACCTTTACTTGTCATTTACCTCTTTACCTGATGTCTTACTTAGAGTTGTATTATTCAAGAAGTCCATGTTTATTTCAAGTGTAGATGCTTATTCATAAAGTTAAAGCTTCAGTAAGAACAAAAAGGAAAGGGAATATTTTTATCTGACTTCTGGAAAACACAAAATAACAAACCAACCCGACAGTAGGCTTTTAAAAAACTTAGTATTCCAGTTAATGCCTCTGGGGGACAGCGCCATCTAGTGTTTAGTTATATAAATGAACCAGTGGTGGTTCTGTTTCCTTCTCTACGGGCTGCTATACATTAGCTTAAGTCCTATTTCAAAGCTGAAAAGAACAATGAAATGGAAATATGTCTCTACCCCACGCCCCCAGAGAGTGCTCATAATCTCAAATGACCCAAGTAATCCAATTGAAATAAACTGGTAACATTTACAACTTCAGCCTTGAATCTTTCTGCTTATAAAATGTGTACATCTATTTTCAAAAATTCAGTCCAAAAGTAATGTGTATGAAAGAGATTTTATCAGAAATACAAATTCATGGAAATATCTAATAATGTAGTCACTGTTTAAAAGTTATAAAATGACTTACGCCTTATAAAACAGCAGATTTCCATTCCAGCTGTTAGTTCTAGAAACTGCAAAGCTGTGACAAGTTCCTATTGTGTTAACTTTAATCCAACCCTTACATCAAGTCTCCTTGCTTAATAAGTTCTGACTATTTTAATGTGAGATTGTTGTTCATAAAGTTATGTCTTTAACATAACAACATAGCATAACAGTACATAACATAACAACAGAACATAACAACAGTAAAAAAGAAAAAAATGAGCTCCATTAAGGTCTTAAACGTCTCAAGTGAAAAGACTCAAGTGATTAGTTAATATATATTGTTTTTGAATCTGAGTGATTTTTCAAAATGTGTCACAAAAAGAAAGGAACACAGCTGAAATAACTGGCACCTTCCAATTGCAAATAACCTAAGAGGTAGTTTGCCTAGAATATAAATGGCAAGAATTTACTTTCCACCCCTAATTTCCTCTGTGTTTGGCATATAGTATAAAAAACCCACTCCTAATTTCCTCTGTGTTTGGCATATAGTATAAAAAACCTTTTATAGTATAAAAAACTGGAGTTATAAAACTCCAGTTATTAATTTGAATGACACTTCTTGTTCTCTTCTGACCACATAGATGTGTTAAGTTAGGCCCTAAAAGCAATTATTTCCATCATACCTTGAATTAAGAGGTGCGTCCTTGTATGAAGAAGTCACCTCTCAGGTAAGATTGGTTCTGGGTATTGTTTTTCAGATTTCATTAAGATTTAGTTAGTAGAGAGCTTAAAGGCACTGATAACAACTCAGCCAGGTTATAATTTTTTTCTGGTGCTTTGGTTTGCTTTTGTACATAAAAACTTCTTTTAGGTTTGGGGCTTAAAAGTTTTCCTGAGAGCAAGCAAATTATTGTCCAACTTCAGTAATGATATCTGAGTTATGATGTGACTATGGACAATTTACCCCATTTTCTTGGTTGATGTCTTTGCTCTGGAAATATTAAACTGCCCAGCTACAAAACAAAGCAGTGACGGCAAGAAAACAGAAAATGTCTGAAATGTAAGACACATAACAGTGAAGTGTAGAGTATTTTCTCCTACAAGGTTTAGCCTCAAGAGAACTATGTGGTAATAAACCACGGTACAAGAATTTGGACAAGGGCGCCCGGGCAGCTTAGTTGTTAAGTGTCTGCCTTCAGCTCAGGTCATGATCCCAGGTTCCTGGGTTGAGTCCCACATGGGGTTCCCTGCTTACCGGGAAGCCTGCTTCTCCCTCTCCCACTCCCCCTGCTTCTCCCTCTCCCACTCCCCCGGCTTGTGTTCCCTCTCTCGCTGTGTCTCTCTCTCTGTCATATAAATAAATAAAATCTTAAAAAAAAAAGAATTTGGACAAAACTGGCTCTGACAATAAGCATGGTGGTAACCGGAAATGGTCACCCCTTCTTCCCTAGAAGCAGGTGCCTCCCTCCCCACATTCACCACAACACCCGCCCTGTGCAGCTCTAACCTGGAATCATGGCTGCAAAGAGGTGTATGCCAGGTGCCTTTCCACTGTCCAGCAGTCCCAGCTCAGCCATGCTTTGTTGTTCTCCCGGGTCGCCTCTTATCAATAGTGACACTTAGAAGATAAAACAGAATTGGTTTTCCCTGGTACAGAGAGAAAAAGCCAAATACTTTTCCTGGTGATAGAAACAAACAGAAATCATCTAAGGAAGCGATGACGCTGGAACAGAAAATAAGAATTTGGGACAGAGTCAAAAGGCATCCGACAGTGGCTCTCATCTGTGCTAGGAATCTTCGGGAACAAGAAGCAGCAGTTCATAAGCCTCTGCCCACAAGGCTCTAAACAGAGGCTCTAAACTATGGGGAAACTTCTGTAGAAGATGTGCACAGAAATAGATGCCTTACAACAGAGCGGGCAAGCAAAAGGCTGGGAGAGGTCCCCAGGACAATGGGCTAGGGTCTTCCACCTGCCAACGTGTACTGGGCACAATTATGCCAGGTACTTTGGAAACATTTTTCCTTTCACAACATGAGCTTACCAGAATAACTATGGTGTTGCTTTCCTTTCTGAGCTGAAGCAGAGCAAAGACCAACTAGAGGAAATGTTCAGCACAGACAAAAACTAGCCTGTGTTACAAGAGAACACCTTTATGACCCTCCAGGCTCTGGAAGAAGAAAAGCCTGCATCTTACGATGACCAAAGACAGACAGACCTTTATTTTATGGCAGTGCAGCTTTCGTGATTCTGAAGATTTTGCTTTCTTCCTCTCAAAATCTAGGACATGATAAAGAATGGGATTATTGTTATCAGTCTAAAAATCTTGGGACATGGTGCATTTCTTTTTAAGCCTGTATCAATGTTCAATTGATGTTCAATTTGTTGAACATCAACAAATGTTCTGTACTGTGATGGTTTTCACAGACTGAGAGCTTTCAGTCACTTCAGATCTCTTAGCAGCATTGTATTGGTACTTGGAGAGGCACGTGAAGGGGAGGCAGTGTTACCAGAGAAAAAGCACCATGAGGAGAAGCGATATGCCACCACTAACTCCAACAAAAATAGAAAGCAAAACAAAACACTGGCCAGAACTTTATGAGGAGGGGTTTGGAATCTAGTGGTGCTGGGAAGGAATAGCTTTCTGCTGTGCTAATATGTTCTTGTGAAAATTAGTGGGCCCTTGGGCGAGGAAGATACAATTCATCTCTTAGACAGCAGCAAGATCCAGGAGAGCTGCCCCATTAGGATGAGTCTTAGGAGCAAGCCCATGGTGGTAGGGGCTCAGCTACAGTGACCTGCAGGCTCTGTGGACTCACCTGCTGTCCATGGAATGCAAAGTGACAGTTGTTGTTACTGGATTTCATTAAAAACCATCTGTAAACTGAGGCTAACACCATCTGCCTCACAAGGCTATATTCAGGAGTCAGTGAGCTAGTATGTGTGAAGATGTTTACCACAGTGTCTGACATAGAACGAGCACTCAAAAACTGTTTTATTTTTTGTATCTCAAAAAATAACATTAGGGATACTTACAAGTTAGAAATGCTGGGCATTCGATAGGCATATTTCAGGTACTTTGTGGAGCTACCGCCAAGTGAAATATGACTTCCCCCTCTTTCCCATGGAGCAATCAGGAGCCCTCAGGCCATGAATGGGGGACACTCTCTACTCCTGTTATCTTAGAGCCAAGCCAGCTCCCATACTCTCCTTTCTTCTTTGCTAAGGGTCCCAAGGATGCTTTATTCCCAATGGCGGCCACCGCTGGGCCTCTCCATTGGGATTTTTGTCTCCAAAACAGGATTCTCTTCAGCTCTCACTTTCTTGCTCTCTCCAAAGATGAATATAAGCCCCTTCCACCTTAAGACTTTATCAGAGAGAAATAGACTTTATGAAATAAGAAGTAACAAAGTCCAGCCATAGTGGCACCTGGTCCTCTAGCATCCAAAACCTGGACAACAAATAGAAGCCCCAATGGGCTCCTGCTCCGCCTTCATGTTCAACGGATCATCATGCCCCCACCCTCAATATCAAAGGGGATGCTGGATTTAGTAGAATTTTCTTTGAGAAATGTCTTTTCATAAATGCACCTCTTCATCATTTTCATGTTTGTTGTATAGCAACTTCAGAATTGTTCACCTACTTTACAAAATTTTATACATAACTAATTATAAAGGTATCCCTTAGGGCTTGAGTGGATTTAAAACATTTTAATGACTTCCAGTGACACTGATAGGTGAGTTGAGGTCACAGAGATTTATAATTGAATGAAGTCTGGAGTATATGTCACTGCAGGTGTGAACACATTCCCCACCAACTACCCAGGCAGATTAATGACCAAGGGGTTATTTCATTAAATTTTCAAGTAAAAGTTAAAAAAAAAGTCCCTCAGGAATCTCTTCAAAGTTGCAATTAAATTGCACAATGATTTAAATTTTCTCTAATAAATTGCAAGCTAATCCTGAGTCCCTACGATTAATAAAAACATATAGAGATATATTATGCTGTGAGTTCTGGAACCTCTTGAAGAACTGAAGAGACATTCTTAAAGAAACAAGGTAGGCATAGAGACTAAAGTGGGTCTTGAGGGCTGGTCTAAGGGCACCACTCTCTACAAGGGGCCAGGCAGTGCCAGGGTAAGGTGCCATGTTCTCCGGTCCCAGCATAACGGCAAAGAAGAAGGAAAGCCATAGTACTTCTGCTGAGATGGACATGGGGAAATGGAATCTGGGGATATAGGTATGGTCCCTTGGTTTTCAAGAAGGCCCAGTTAGGAGCAGAAGCGATTCGAACATGATTCCAGATTTATTTCATTATCACCATGTATGGCTATCATTCTCCACGGTGACTTTGGAGCCTCAAGGAAAATGAGGAAAAGAAAATAAGCAAGGCAATCTGCACCACTCGGTGGGGCTCCTTCTCTTCAGTCAATAACCAGGACATCCAGACCATGGATCTCCGGTGGAGGAGGTCCCCCAGGAGATGTGGGGAGGAGAGGAATTGAGGGGGCTGGTTTAGTTTGCACCCTTGACCCTCCCACCCATTTTAAGTGAGGGTGTCTTACACTGTTTTTTTTTTTTTTAATTAGCTATGTATTGCAGTGTAATTTTAAAGGTACAATTCGACGAGCTTTGACAGGTCATCTAACAATCACCACAATCAAGATGTAGAACATTTCTATCATCTCAGAAAGTTCCCTCATGTTCCTTTGCACCTCAGCGCCCACCACTGCCCCAGGCAACTGCTGATCCACCTTCTGTCACCATAGTTTCACATTTTCTAAAATCTCATATAAATGGAACCATGTGGCATAAAGACTTTTTGTTTTGTTTTTAGAAGATGAATTACCTTGGGGGCTAACCTGTCCCTCCTTGGATCCCTGTTGCCCTCGGTAGTCACTGGGGTTCTGGCAACTCCACCTGTGTGGCTGCAAAAGCTATCCAGTCATGTTGACAGCTGACCATCTTGCATATTCATCAGAAGGAAGCAACTAGAAGACTTTCTAGGACTATCATAGCATAACTTGGACATCTTTTCACCCTGCCTTTCAAAGGTCTCCCTTTCCCTCTCCTCCCTCCCAAAGGCATGAGGAGAGAAAGAAGAGTCCTGACACAAGTAGCTCTCACTGGTGGGAAGAGGCACTGAAAGCCATGATAAGGTTTAGATTGTGGTGTGTGTGTGGTAGGGGAGGGGATAAAATCCCACCACACAAATTGGGTTTATTTGTTTGTTTTCCCCCAAATCCCACATCAGCTTGAATTTTCTTCAAGTAATGCACTTTTTAAAAGACTTATCCTGGGCCAAAAGAGTGGAAGGAAAATTCTTCCTTACAACTAAGTCTGTGAGGGGCTATTGGGGGCTGAGGAGAAGAGTGATGTCATCTGAATGGGAGTATTTCTTCAGACTCAGCCAGCGACAGGCCCCATACTCAGGACTCCTGGCTGGGTCCTCAAAAAAGAGCAAAACACCCCTGGGCTGAGATGGGTTCAACCTGGGGGCAGGGGGTGAGGAACTACACAAAGGCCTAAAAAGAAGGAGACAGAAGGGTCCCTTGATAAAATCAGATTGTTCAGACTCTTACAGATGCACCTTCTTCCAAAAAGGCATCAGTAAAGAAAGCCAGAAAGCAAGAAGGTGTTTGTTTGTTCAAGTGTTTGTTTGTTTGTTTGAATCTTCCATAGGGAAGGGCATGAAAGTCAATGTTTCATGTCCATCCACTCTATGTCAGGTACTGTGTTAAGTGCTTTAGATCCATGTTCTCATGAAAAAGAAAAAACAAATTATAAACTTTTTTTCCAACCGTTTTTGAGAAGGGAGAAGCTGACATGGGAATGAAAAGAAAAGAGATCTCTTAAAGAAAAGTAACAGTAGAAGAGTAAGAAGAGAATGAAAAATGCCAGAGTTTATACATATATAACAGTTTACAGATTATCAGGGCAAGTATGCTCTGATGCTCTGCTATGTGTTGGCCAAATTAATTCAGTAGGATCCACTGATGATAGAGTTTTTAGATACAACTTGAGGAAGGTTGAGCTTTTTTCAGGGTTATTATATAAAAAACAAAAACAATGTCCAAGAGTAGCCTAGCCAGTCATTCTTACTCAAAGAGAGAGGCATAGAAAGCCAAGCAAGTCAAGAAAAGAGAGATCTGAGAAGGCTGAGGGTCTTCACATGTGTGAGGGAAAAGGAGTAAGAAGTCAGGACATTGGTTAATACTCATTTTTAATGGGAACAATAATTAATTTCAAAAGCTGGCGTCCTTGTACATAACACACATAATCTCATTTTTGACAACCTACTGTGTAAAATGTTTAAGCTTCTTACTCTCACTGGAATGGATACATAATGGCATGGTTATTTGTGGACAGGTCCAGAGGATACAGACCTTCTATAAAGGATTGGGAACCCCTGGGTTCTAAGTCATAAAACTTTCCTCTATATATAGCTTCCACCAGAAGAGAATATTTCTTCTTTGGCATCCTCTTAACCTGGCTCAGATTCCTGCCTGAAATCAAATAGCATTTCAGGACAAGTAAGGCACCACAGACAAGACAGTGCTGAGCCTCATCCTGTTTCTATATCTGAATCATTGTTCGTGGAAGTGATGAGGTGGGGATTGTTTTTACCAGCTATTTTGACATGAAAGTAAATATGTTCCCATCCAGCCCAGCAGGTCATCCATTTGTTGGGTGCCCACCTGTCTCCAGCCATTGTTCTTTCTCATCATTTGTCTTCCAGAGCCCATCAGTCTCTGAGCAAGTCCATGAAACGTCTCTGTCTTCATTCACCCTTAACACTTTTGTGCACGGCACATATGTCAGATCCAAATGCAAAATAGAATTACATTATCTTTGTCAGCCTGATGCCTTATGCTGGTAGAAAGGAGCCTTAAATGACAAAGGATTTTTTTTAATTACAAGGGATTAGAGAAATCTCACCATGTGGTGGTACTTGTGCAATGGCTTTGGAAAACGTCATTGTATCACAAGGTAGCTACAATTTGTCTAAAATGAATATAGTCACCCCAGCTTTTTAAAAAATTCGTGTTAGCATTATATAGCTTTCTCCATCTTTTTACTTCTTATGTATCTGAGTGTTTCAAAGTATAATGTATTCATAGAAAACCTGAGGTTTTAGTAAGGTCAATAATCAGGAGATGATTGCCGTTAAAAAGACAGTTTATTACTCACAGTTCCTAAGAGGAGGGGACACACCATGCCACAGGGAGCCACATGGGGAAGCATCAGGGTCAGTCAAGAGGCAGAGAGAGAGGGGAACTGTTGGCAAGAGTCTTTGTTGCGCTTCCTTTGGGATGAAAGCGGCATGGAAGGACAAGCAGGTTTAGGATTGGTTAGTTTGCATAATTTCAGTGGGCTCCCGGGCATAGGGGCACCCGGCTCTGGTAGTTAGAGCAAGGGGATAATGACTCGGTGTGGTTGGGAGTGTGGAGTCTGGATTAATTAGCTTGTACTTGAAAAGCACACTCCAGGGGGCGCCTGGGTGGCTCAGTCCATTCAGCATCTGCCTTTGGCTCAGGCCATGATCCCAGGGTGCTGGGATGGAGCTCTATATCAGGCTCCCTGCTCAGTGGGGAGTCTGCTTCTCCCTCTCCCCTGCTTGTGTTCTCTCGCTAGCTCTTCCTCTCTTTCAAATAAATAATAAAATCTTAAAAAAAAAAAAAAAGAAAAGAAAGAAAAGCACACTCCACTGGAGGGAGGGCAATGTGGGAGGCAGGAAGTCAAGGAAAGGTGACTAAGATATATTATTGGGATGCCTAGAAAAAGACATGTCAACATATACATGTAGAACAGGTGTTAAAACACAGAGTTTACTAAAGCTAGAAACATGGTTAATATATTGAGTCCTAAGTTTTAAACTGAGTTGGATCTTTTTTTTTTTTATCCAACCTGACAATCTCTGATTTTTAACTAGTATGTTTAGGCCAGTCCCATTTAAATTGATTATCAATATAGCTGGGTGAAAATCTCCCATCTTTGTAAATGTTTTCTATTTGCTGCATTTATACCTTATTTCTCCCTTCCACTTTTTACCTTCTCTGATTTTAATTGAGCATTTTATTTGATCCCATTTTATCTCTCCTCTCATATCATTTATACCTCTTTGAAACACATTTTAGTCATTGTCCTAGACTTTGCAATATACCCTACAACTACTCTAAGTCTACCCTCAAATAATACTATATCGCCTCATGTAATGCAGTTACCTTATACTAGAATATTCCAAGTCCTTCCTCCAACCCTGTGACATTGCCAATATTCATCTTACTTATCCATATGCTGTAAACAACAAACACATTGTTGCTGAAACTCCTTTAAACAGTTCCCTTATAGACCAGTTAAAAATAAGAAAAAGTAAAGAACTTATTTACCTTTATTTATACCTTTTCTAATATTCTTCCTTTCTTTTGTAGATCTGAGTTTCTAACTTACATCATTTTCCTTCTGCCTGAAGACTTTCCTCAAACCTTCCAGGGTAGGTCTATTGGCAATGAGTTCCCTCAGTTTTTGTTTGTCTTTGAAAGACTTTATTTCTTCTTCATTTTTGAAGGCTAATTTTGCTATATATAGACATCTGGCATATTCTAGATGTAGAATTCAATCTTCAACACTTTGAAGATTTCGCTCCACTCTCTTCTTGCTTGCATGGCTTCTGAGGAGAAGTCAGCTGTCATTCTTTTTTTAAAAATTTTTTAAAGATTTTATTTATTTATTTGACAGAGAGAGAGCACAAGCAGGGGGAGCTGCAGAGGGAGAGGGAGAAGCAGATTCCCCACTGAGCAGGGAGCCCTAAGTGGGGCTCAATCCCAGGACCCTAGGATCATGACCTGATCCAAAGGCAGGCGCTTAACCGACTGGGCCACCCAGGTGCCCCTCAGCTGTCATTCTTATCTTTATTCCTCTAGAGGCAAAACGTTTATCCTCACTGTGATGTCTTCCAGTTTTTGTTTTTGTTTTTCTGCAGTTTGAATATGATAACGTCTACCTGTAGATTTCTTGGTATTTAACTGACATGATGGCTCCTGAAATTCTTGGATTTGTGGTTTGGTATCTGTCAATAATTTTGGAAAATTATCAGACATTCCTTCAAATATTTCTTCAATTCCACTCTCTTTTTTATTTTGTCTCTGATATTCCAGTTATGCATGTTACACCTTTATAATTTCCCCATGGTTCTTGGATGTTCTGCTCTATTTTTGTATTCTTTTTTTTCTCTTTGAATTTCAGTTTGAGAACTATCCATTGACCCACCTGCAAAGTCACTGGTTCTTCCCTCAGGTCTATCTAGTCTACTGATGAGCCCATTAAAGACATTCTTTATTTATATTACTATGCTTTTAAGTTTTGTCACCTCCTTTTGATTTTTCTTTAGAGTTTCCATCTCTCTGTTTACATTATCCATCCATTCATGCATATTATTTACTTTTTCCATTAGAGCATTTAACATAGTCATTGTAATTACTTTTAATTACCTTTCTGATAATTGGTCCTATCTGAGTCTGGTTCTGATGCTTGCTTTGTCTCTATGTCTGTGTTTTTCTTGTCTTTTGGCATACTTTCAAAAAAATTTTTTTGAAAGTTAGGTATGTTTTATCTGGTAATAAGAACTGAGATAAAAGGCTATTTGTGTAAGGATCTATGTTACTCTGGCTTGGAACTGGGCTGTGTTTAGTGTTTGTTTCAGCTATAAACACTAGAGGCTTCACATTCTGCTAGTGGGTTTGTCTTTTCCTCCCTTCTTGCTTTTGGGGCTTTCCTTTGACCTGCTGTGTCTCACAGCTCTCTCAGCATCTTTCCATTATCACTACAGTTACTATTGCTGTTAGCATCATGAGAGGCTGTGGCGGAGAGGACATTCTCTAATTTTGTAATTAAGTCTCCATCTTTTAGTTGTCTCATCTCAGGAGTAACTCAGAAGTGTTTCTGTCCCTTCTCCCAAACAGAGCTTTCCCCCCAGTTCTTTTCTTGACTTCAGCATCTCCAGATACTTTCCACAAAATCCTCTGCCCTGTTGACTGTAGGTTTATGTACTTGTTTTTCCTTAGGTGAGACAGGAAGGCTGCACAGTAGGCAGGAGTGGCTCATTTCCTTCCTCCGTGAGGATAAGGTTTCAGAATTGTCTCTTCAGTCCTTTCCTTGGAGGTCAGTCCTTTGTCAGGGAGAAGAACCTGGGAGGGTTTCGTTTTGGCAACTCTTTCTCTACTCTTGATAATTGACTTGGGGAGCTTTTTGGAATCCTGCTTGTGAGAACCTGGTGGGGTCCTTGGAGGAGAGGCCTGTGAACATGTGGGTCCCACTCCATGACTGTAGCCCCAGGAGTTTTTCACTGCCTTGCTAGTCTGATCTCAGCCTCCAGTAAATTTGTCAAAATTACTGTTTAAATATTCTGGCAGCTCCTACTCCAGGTATCTTTTCGGGTTGTGATTGACTCTCCAGATTTAGGGGAGGTGGTTTGCGCTGTGACTACAGTTCTCTGAGGGGTACAAGAAAATTCCTTGATTTTCAGTTTGCCCAGCTTTTTCTTGTCATAAGGCAAGGAGTAATGACTTCGAGCTCTTTATATGTCAGAAAGAAATCAAACTAACATCAGCAATTTAAATCACGGTGACAAATGTGGCTCTTCATAATGCTGCAGCAAGGAAATAAAAAAGAAAGAGGAAAACCAACTCTTCTGGCTGCAATTGGTTTTCATAAGGCCGATCTGAAGAAACATTCAAGAACCAGATGAAGAATATCTTTGAAGTGGGTTTAGGAATTAAGTAATGCAGAAATGAATCTATGAATAATAGGGTGACTTTATAACTTCGCATCCAAACTAGGACATTTTCAAGAGTAAAAGGGAGAAATACCCTTAATTACATAAGAACAAAGACATAAACCAGGACTGTCCCAGACAAACTATGATATATGAGCAACCTTACTAACAGCCATAGTCATATCATAAAAGACAATAAAGGCCAGGAGATCAGTTTAAAGTAATTCCTTTTTCTCATCACACCGACTCTTTACTATGTCCCTAGTTTTGCATATCTCCTTGGACTTGCAGTGCTGGGTGCATTTATTTAAAAATGAAAAAAGAGTTAGCATCTTTTATTTCCTAGAACTCCTTTCTAACAAAAAAACTTTATGTTACTGAATGTTACTAGACTCTTTGCTGTAACCACTTTAAAATAAAAATTCTAATACTTCTCCAAATTATTATGTCAATATTCTCAGATCTCTGGTCCAAATTAAAACAAATGAAAGTCTTCTTGTGATTATAGAGTGTAATATCATTCTTACCAGTTATGGTTTATAGCCATAGCTGGAAGTTAGCATCACATCCATGTAGAATCATGGGAAAATAATTTCTTTTCAATGTAATCCCAGAATTCTAGAATTTCAAAGCTGAAGGGGACTTCTGAGATCATTTTAGTCTAAACCTTTATACAGAAGGCATCTGAGTCCCAGAGAGGTCAGATTATTTGCTCAAGGTCAAACAAGAGGGACAAAAACAGGAATTGGAATCCACATCTTCTAATACCGAGTCTCGTGCTCTTTACATCTGTACACTGTGTGTGTGTGTGTGTGTGTGTAACTTGAATGCTGATGTGAGATTATCAACCATACTTTGATTTTCTTTCATCCTGCCAGAATGTAATTATCAGAATCTGCCTTTGTTGCACACCTTCCCTTTCATTCACGGATTTCATGGTCTAGCACTTGGTAATTTTTTTTCTTTTTTTATTTATAGTGAAAGCACTTAACATGAGATCAACCCTCTTAACAGATTTTAAAGTGCACAACACAGTATTGTTATTGATAGGCACAATGTCGTACAGCAGCTATCTAGAACTTATTTATCTTGTGTAACAGAAATTTTATACCCAATGATTAGCAATTCCCTATTTCCCCATCCCCCCAGTCCCTGGAAACCACAATTCTTTGCTCCCATGACTTTGACTATTTTAGCTCTTTTTTATAATCCTCTTATTTTACTTAATGCCAACACTGTGGAATTTAAATAGGTTATGTTCTGTCTCTGATGTAGTTACTTAGTTTTGTTTCTTATTTGTTATGTTTTATGTTTTGCTTCTTGTTCCTGTTTCAAGGAACTTGAAGATATTGGGGCTTGGGGAAAATAGTTTCCAGGAAAGATTTTGATATTGGCTTTTCAAATTTAGACAGGGATGTAGCTGGGGGTTGAGGCTTCTCAGTACTTCTGTAAATGGTCAAGCTCTATTGTTTCTCCTGCTGGAAGAGTAAGGTAGGTGTCCCAGGCCATTGGAGATGACAGAAGGATGTGGACTAGAGATGAAGAGGACTTTCTGTCTCTTCTATTCAAATTGGAATTCATTTGAATGAAAAAAAAAATGTCTGTGTGCCAGGCAGTGTATGAGTTACTGCTCTGGATCTAGACAGAGCAAGACATCTTCTCAGGCAAAGTGCAGTTGGTGATGGGAGGTGTGGGAGATACACAGATAACTCAGGACCAGACTGAGGTTGCCATTTACCTAAGAGTGTTATCAAGTGTTGATAAAAGTGTGTTTCAGTTCTGATGCATCAGTTACCAGCTCATTATACATTTCTTCTGTTGTAGTATATGCCTCCTTTTCTAGACACAAGCTCCTCGAGGTCATGCCTATCCAATCTTGCCTGGCACAGAGGAGATTCTTTATAAATCCTCTTTGCTAGAGAAGAGGTGTGAGCAATGCGCTGTGGGGACTCAGGTGGGTGAGAACAGAGCAATGCTGGGAGTTTGCAAGGGCTCCATGGAGAAGGTGTTCTTTGAGATAAACCTTGAAAAAGCGGCGGGATCATAATGCACCCAGACAGGGAAGAGGCAGAGACCTAAGCATAGGATACTGGGGGCCTGGGAAAGAGGCTGTTTAATCAGAGCTCAAGGCTAGAGATGTGGGCTGCAACAAAATTATCAGGGAGACTGGGAGTGGTTTGTACTTAATTTGATCATGTGGTTACATGACAACACTGATTAGTCAGGAAGACAATCTGGTGAAGTTGCATTTGATGGGTTAGAAATGGGGGAGGCAGGCAAACCAGCTGGGATGCTATTGCAGTAGTCCAGCTAACAGCTCAAGAAGGCTTGAGCAGTGATATGGAGAAAGAAATAAAAGGGATGGAGTCTGAAGTTCTTGTAATCCATAGTTTCCTAGAATATACCAGCCCAGGGGGGAAAAATAGGATGAAAACGATAGCAAAATGATATATATGTTTTTGTTCTCCCTAACAACTGTTCTACAACCTGCGGTTCTTTCAAATTCTTCCTTCCTGTGGTTCCAGGCGAGTAAGCAGATGCTGCAGAGCTTGGCACAGGTGCTGAGCATCAGCCAAGGCTGCTGCTGCCACCGCCAATCAGAGGCACGAACATGGGCAGGACCCGCTTGCCACTAAGGAGGCCATATCCTCAAGTGGGGAGCGCTCCTCACTCCCATTTGGTATCTGATTTAGGAAACAAGGCTTCCCTTTGTTCTCAGTGTCTTACAGAGATTTCTCTTCTGCTTTTTATTGCAATCTCCCTTTTCACTTACAATTCAGGTGTTTGAGGAAGCTGGGCAGTTGACAGACTTAGCAACAAATTCTGTGCTGTACGTAAAAATCATTTTTCTTTGGCTTTCTCCCCAGCTTTGGTTGGAGTTCTCCTTTCCCTTTAGTGGTACATCTTAGCAGTGGATGAAAATAAACTAGAGGGACCGCCCCTCTCCATCCTAGTTGAAGTCTAGTTAAGACCTTGCTTCCCATGGAGGAGAAGTGTGTATGTTTGTATGTCTGGCTACTGAGACCTATGGGGTAGGTGGTGGTAATGGACTGGTGTTTGGGAAGAAGAACTGACTAGGGTCTCGGGGGTGGTGGGGGGAGAAGGGTCAGAGAGAGACTTTCTTTGCTCAATGGGGTGAATAGCTTTTCCATTTTATTTATTTATTTATTTATTTATTTATTTATTTATTTATTATTTTTAAAGATGTTTTAAATTTATTTGAGAGAGAGCACAATCAGGGAGTGCTGCAGAGGGAGAGGGAGAAGCAGAATCCCTGCTGAGCAGGGAGCCCAACTGGGGTTCGATTCCAGGACCCTGGGATCATGACCTGAGCTGAAGGCAGATGCTTAACTGACTGAGCCACCCAGGCACCCCTAGCTTCTCCATTTTAAACCACTGTATTCCCTCAACTCTATGGTCAAATAATCTTCGACAAAGCAGAAAAAAATATGCAATGGAAAAAAGTCTCTTCAATAAATGGTGCTGGGAAAATTGGATAGAAGAATGAAACTTGACCATTCTCTTACACCATACACAAGATAAACTCAAAATGGATGAAAGACCTCAATGCGAGACAGGAATCCATCAAAATCCTAGAGGAGAACATAGGAGTAACCTCTTTGACATTGGCCACAGCAACTTCTTTCAAGACACGTCTCTAAAGGCAAGGGAAACAAAAGCAAAAATGAACTTTTGGGACTTCATCAAGATAAAAAGCTTCTGCACAGCAAAGGAAACAGTCAACAAAACAAAGAGGCAACCCACAGAATGGGAGAAGATATTTGCAAATGACACTACAGATAAAGGGCTGGTATCCAAGATCTATAAAGCACTTCTCAAACTCAATACCCAAAAAACAAATAATCAAGTCAAAAAATGGGCAGAAGACGTGCACAGACACTTCTCCAAAGAAGACATACAAACGGCTAACAGACACATGAAAAAATGTTCATCATCATTAGCCATCAGGGAAATTTAAATCAAAAGCACATTGAGATACCACCTTACACCAGTTAGAATGGCAAAAATTGACAAAGCAAGAAACAACAAATGTTGGAGAGGTTGTGGAGAAAGGAGAATCCTCTTACACTGTTGGTGGGAATGCAAGTTGGTACAGCCACTTTGGAAGACAGTGTGGAGGTGCCTCAAAAAATTAAAAATAGAGCTACCCTATGACCCAGCAATTACACTACTGGGTATTTACCCCAAAGACACAAATGTACTGAAAAGAAGGGCCACATGCACCCCAATGTTCATAGCAGCAATGTCCGCAATAGCCAAACTGTGGAAAGAGCTGAGATGCCCTTCAGTAGAAGAATGGATAAAGAAGATGTGGTCCAGGGGCGCCTGGGTGGCTCAGTCATTAAGCGTCTGCCTTCGGCTCAGGTCATGATCCTGGGGTCCTGGGATCAAGCCCCGCATCGGGCTCCCTGCTCAGCGGGAAGCCTGCTTCTCCCTCTCCCACTCCCCCCGCTTGTGTTCCCTCTCTCGCTGTGTCTCTCTCTGTCAAATAAATAAATAAAATCTTAAAAAAAAAGATGTGGTCCATATATACAATTAAATGTTACTCAGCCATCAGAAAGGATGAATACCCAACTTTTGCATCAACATGGATGGGACTGGAGGAGATTATGCTAAGTGAAATAAGTCAAGCAGAGAAAGTCAATTATCATATGGTTTCACTTATTTGTGGAACATAAGGGATAGCACGGAGGACATTAGGAGAAGGAAGGGAAAATGAAGTGGGGAAATCGGAGGGGGAGACAAACCATGAGAGACTATGGACTCTGGGAAACAAACAGGGTTTTAGAGGGGAGGGGGGAGGGGGGATGGGTTAGCCCGGTGATGGGTAGTAAGGAGGGCACATACTGCATGGAGCACTGGGTGTCATACGAAAACAATGAATCATGGAACACTACATCAAAAACTAAGGATGTACTGTATGGTGACTAAAATAACATAATAAGAATAAATAAATAAATAAAAATAAACCACTGTATTCTTCAGATGTTATTTCTTTTGTCACCTCTATAAATATGAAAGTCCATTTATTCTTCTAACGAATTTTTCACTATTTCCTCACATGGGATGTTTGTGGCCTGATATGTATCTTCATATGTAAAAAAGAAGCATGTGACTTATGAAGGCAAGGTTTTAAAAGTCTTTCTACAGATGAAGTGTAAGGTTTAATTGAATTTGTTGATGTTATTCCAAAAGTATTATCTTTTTTTACTGACATATAATTAACATATAACATTACATTAGTTTCAGTTGTATGACAATTATTCAATATATGTAAATATCACAAGCGGATCACAGCAAGTCTTGTTAACATCCATCATCATACATAGTTACGATTTTTTTTCTTGTGATGAGAACTTATAAGTTCTACTTTCTTAGCAACTTTTGAATATACAATACAGTATTGTTAACTATAGTCACATGCTGTACATGACATCCACAGGACTTGTTTATTTTATAACTGGAAGTTTGTACCTTTTGACCAATTCATCCATTTTTGGATCCACCCCCCCACCCCCTGCCTCTGGCAACCACCAATCTATTCTCTGTATCTACAGGTTTGGTTTTTGTTTTTGTTTGCTTGTTTGTTTCTTATGTTCACATATGAATAAGATCATATGGTATTTATCTTTCTCTGTCTGACTTATTTCACTTAGCATAATGCCCTCAAGTTCTGTCCATCTTACCCCAAATGCCAAGATTTCATTCTTTTTAATTGCTGAATAATATTCCATTGTGGAATGAATATATATTTAATTGCTGAATAATATTCCATTGTGGAATGAATAATATTCCATTGTGGAATGAATATAATATTCCATTGTGGAATGAATATATATTACATATTACACATATGTAATATGTGTATATATATATATATATACAATCACATTTTCTTTATCCTTTCATCCATCACTGGACACTTAGGCTGTTCCCATGTCTTGGCTATTGTAGATCATACTGCAGTGAACATGGGGGTGCGCATATCTTTTCATGTCAGTGTTTTTGCTTTCTTTGGGTAAATACCCAGAAGTGGCATTGCTGGGTGATATGGTAGCTCTATTTTTAATTTTTTGAATAATAGCTACACCAATTTACATTCTCATCAACAGTGTATGAGGGTTCCTTTGCTCTACAACCTTGCCAACATTTGTTATTTCTTGTCTTTTTGATAACAGCCATTCTAACAGGTGTTAGGTGATAGCTTATGTGGTTTTGATTTGCATTTCCCTTTTTAAAATTTAAAAAAAATTTTAATTCCAGTATAGTTAACATACAGTGTTATATTAGCTTTAGGTGTACAATATAGTGGTCCAACACTTCCATACATCACCCGGTGCTCATCACAGGTGCCCTCCATCATCCCCATCACCTCTCTCACCCATTCCCCCACCCCCTCCCCTCTGGTAACCATCAGTTTGTTCTCTAATAGTTAAGAGTCTGTTTCTTGGTCTGTCTTTCTCTCTTTTTTTTTCTTTGCTCATTTGTTTTGTTTCTTAAATTCCACATATGTGTGAAATCATGTTATTTGTTTTTTTCTAAGTTATTTCACTTAGCATTGTACTCTCTAACTCCATCCATGTCCTTGCAAATGGCAAGATTTCATTCTTTTTTACAGCTAAATAATATTCTATTGTTTATATACTTCATCTTCCTTGTCCATTTGTTAATGGGCTGCTTCCATATCTTGCCTATTATAAATAATGCTGCTTTAAACAAAAGGGTGCATGTATCCTTTGAATTAGTGTTCTTATATTTTCTTGAGGTAAATACCCAGTAGTGCGAGTGCTGGATCATAAGCGAGTTCTATTTTTAACTTTTTGAGGAACCTCCATACTGTTTTCCACAGTGGCTGCACCAGTTGCATTCCCACTAACAGTGCACGAGGGCTCCTTTTTCTCCACATCCTCGCAAACACCTGTTGTTCCTTGTGTTTTTGATTTTTGCCATTCTGACTGGTGTGAGGTGATATCTCATTGTAGTTTTGATTTACATTTCCCTGATGATTAATGATGTTGAACACTTTTTTCATGTATCTGTTAGCAAGTTTGACTGTGTAGGATAAGTGAAATCATACAGTTTTTATCCTTTTGTGACTGGTACAACTTACTTATCTCACTTAGCACAACATCAAGATTCATCTATGTTGTCACATATCCCAGGATTTCCTTCTCTTTTAAGGCTGAATAACATTCCATTGTGTGTATATACTGCATTTTAAAAAATCCATTCATCCATCATCAAGAAAATTTAGGATGTTTCCACATCTTGGCTGTTACAAGTAGGGCTACAATGAACATGTAAGTACCAATATCTCTTTGAGATCCTGATTTCAATTTTTTTGGTTAAATATCCAGAAGTGGGATTGCTGGATCATATGGTAGTTCTATTTTTAATTTTTTGAGGTACTTCCATACTGTTTTTCATAGTGGCTGCACCTGTTTACATTCCCACCAATTGTGCATGAAGGTTTCAATTCTCCACATTCTCACCAACACTGTTGTCTTTGATATTTTTGATCATAGCCATCCTAACAGATGTGAGATGATACCTTGTGGTTTTAGTTTACATTTTCCAGATGATTAGTGATGTTGAAAATCTTTTCATATACCTGATGACCATTTATATGTATTCTTTGGGAAAATATCTATTCAAGTTCTTGGCTTATTTTTTAATGGAATTATTGGGGGTGCTTTTACTATTGGTAATATTCTTTTTTTTTTTTTTAAGATTTCACTTATTTATTTGACAGAGAGAGACACAGCGAGAGAGGGAACACAGGCAGGGGGTGTGGGAGAGGGAGAAGCAGGCTTCCCGCTGAGTAGGGAGCCCCATGTGGGGCTCGATCCCAGGACCCCAGGATCATGACCTGAGCCGAAGGCAGATGCTGTCTGAGTCACCCAGGTGCCCCACTATTGGTAATATTCTTGATAATATTTTCCACTCTCTTGTCTTATCTCCCACTATTGTTGTGTTCTGGAAAACCCCAATCCTGGATCAACACAACCATTTGCTTTTCCTATTTCTAAATCTTGAGCCTGCAACTACAGAAAAAGTAATAAAATGGCTTGGATTGGTGCCATTATAAAATCAGCCTTACCACCTCCAAATCCTTCTGTTGTCTGGTTGGCTCTCTCTCTCTCCTGGTATCCTTTAAGCTTTCTCATACTTTCCTCATTCTCTTCAAGTCTTGGATTCCACAGTTTCCTCCTTACATGTTCTTGACTCTTTCCTTATTCACAGAGACATTAAGAATTAACATATGAGCAATTACTGAACTTCAGGTACTAAACAAATGCACTTATCTGCCAATAGGCCTTGTCCTTACCTCTTTCCTCCTACTTACAATAGAAAAAGGTAAGGTGTCCCTCCTCTTCTTCAGGCTAATCCCTCTGTCTCTGGATTCCATCCATCCCTCCTTCTCATGAACCCCACCATCTCCTTCTCCCACGATGATGTCATCCTTCACGTTTTCTCCTTCACTTGCCACCCCTTTCTCTCCTGTGTTCCACTCTTGCCTCTCTTCCCATCAGCCTTTAAATACACCTTAAATTCAACTGAAGAACACAAAATCAGCTCAACCACATGCTGCTGGCCTCTAGCCCTTTATCTCTTATCTTCATTACAGCCAAATTTTCCTGCGTTTGTGCTAACTGCCTCCATTGTCCCACTCTCCTTCCACTCCTCAGCCCCCACCCCCAATCTCCCTCCCATTTCCACTAGCTTTTTGAAGCTACTGTTGTGTAAGTTTCTGCTAAATCTAATGGACTCATCTTATTTGACTTGTATCTTATTTGACCCAGTGGATACTTCCCTCATTCTTACAATGTTTCCTTGGCTTCCCTTATTCCACACTCCCTTGGTTTTCTTGATCAGGATTTGTAATCTCCAGGGTTCCTCCAGCACATCTTATCTCACTTGACATGTGCCCCCTGGGCCATCTCATCTGTCTCTATGACTGCAATTATCTTTGTACTGATGCTCCCACATCTGATCTCCATTCCAAATTACTCTCCTAATCTCCTGATCCACTTTATCTAGCTATCTACCAAGTATCTGCACATGGATGTCACATGGCCACTTCAAAACATGTCAATTCAGCCCTCCAAGCCTTCTCTAGTGTTCTTTGTAAATGCTCTACCAGCTCTCCAATGCTGGAGACATCACTCTTCGCTTACCTTTTCCCTCCTATTCAACCTATTTACAAATATGATAGATTCTACTTCCTGAAAACTTCTTACAGTGATAGAATTCTCTCCATTCCAATTTCCACTATCTTAGTTAAAGTTGCAATCATGTCTCATCTGGGCTTTTGAAATGGTCTCCCAGTCTTTAGGTTTCTCCCACCCCTCCAATCCATTTTTATACTGTATCTCATCATCTTACTCCTCTGACAAGAACTCTCTTATGTTCTCTTCTTTCTCTGAAGATAGTCTATATTCCTTAGCATAGAATAAAGCCCCTGCATGACCTGACCTGTCTTACCCCCTCTCTCTCCCTGGCTAGATACTTTATCCACTCTCAACTTCTCTCAGACCCTTTCACATGCCAGATTTTTTTCTCCCCTATGAGCTGGTACTTCTGCCTAAAACACTCCTTCACCTGTTTACTTCCTCCTCCTTGGCTCCACCTCCAGGACCTCAATGTAATATATTCCTACTTATATTTCACAGTGCTAATGGATCCTCGGCAAACTCCCAGTGAGTTAGGTGAAACTTCTAGCTGAGAGCTGTGCAGATAATAAAACAAATACTCCTTGAAAACCATGATTTTATCAAAACCATATTGAAATTCACAGAAAAACATACGATCTACCAAGCATTGCCTTCATCACAGAGCTTGGCTGTCTTCTTCATATGGAACCACATTCTTAATATACTCTCAAAGAATCAAGTAAAATATTAAAAGAAATAGTACAGTGCCAAAAACCTGCAGGGAGATGACTTCAGGAATAAAACCTCAAAGCTCACATTTAAAAATCACAACCTTTCCAAAGTTTTATAAGTTTTCACTATAGGACATAAAATTATTTTTCTATAGATAATGATGAAAGCTATAGTTACAGCAAAGCATTTTTTACCTTAAAAAAAAAAACACAGAAATAGGCAATCACTATGAACATTTCCTTAAGTAGGCTCATAGTTAAGTTGAAGTCGTGGTTATAGAAATTTTTATCTCCTGATTTTCTCTGTTCCTGGTATTTCTTGAAATATCACCTTGGACATTAATATATCTTTACTCAGTGCATCAGTGCATCATTAGTTTTTTGCAGTTGACTTTTCTATCAGATTTCTAGCTACCCTTATCTGATCCTGCAAACAATAATTGAAAAGAGGGGTGCCTGGGTGGCTTAATTGGTTGAGCGTCCAACTCTTGATTTCAGCTCGGGTGTTGATCTTGGGATTGTAAGATGGGACTCTGCCATCAGGCTCCTCGCTTGGTGGAGTCTTCTTGAGATTCTTCTCTCTCCGTTCCTCCTGCCCTTCCCCCCACTTATTTGCACATGCGTACCCTCTCTCTCTCTCAAACAAATCTTTTTAAAAAAATAATTGAAAAGAGAAAATAGAGACATGAATAATTTGTTCTAGAGTAGGATCAAATTACATACCCATTGGTAAATGGGGGGTGTAGCCCATAGCACTCTGGGCTTCTCACTTTTATAACACTTAACACTGTAAAGATACATTTATTGAGGCAAATGGAAACACACATTTCATGGAAAAACAAATACAAATACTCCATAAATATATGGAAATCTTTAAGGGAATAAATAAAAAGCAACAGTACAAGACATAGTTTTCACCTATCATTCTGGAAAATCCCCCAAAGATAATAATAGTGCCCTGTATCAGAAGGGAATGAGCAAAAAGGCACTGCTGTACATTATGCGAAGTCAAAAGTACAAAGATATACAGTGCTGCATTGTTCACAACAACAACAACTGGAATAAAAAAACCTAGGTATCTATCAAAGGGGTGCCAGATAAATAAATTGTGGTATAGCTATACAATGGAATCTCAAGTAAGCATTAAAAAGATTAGCATAATTCCATAAACACAAAAATAAAATGCCTAAAATGATGTCCATGATATATTAGTGAAGAAAAGAAAAGTGCAGGACACTGTCCTTATAACTCGAGTGTGACATACAGTTATAAATGCCTCAGAAGCTAATCCCATAGAGGTAACCCTTTTACTTGGATTTATTTACACCTGATACTCAGCTCAGATTGAGCCTGCCTAAAAGACTAATATAACTCACTTTCTTACTTCCTTTTCTTCAGAGTTAGAGGGGTAACATCTTAGCCCATTTCATTCCCTCTGAAAATGTGACAAAATGTCAGAACTTCTTCCCAGAAAAGTCAAGCATAAGCACATACAAAATTTTGTCTATAATTTCAAAGTGAATTCATTGGAGCCCATTCACAGATTTCTGGTGACCCAAATATCTTTAGAAAGGAGTTCTTTGTTAAGTAAGAACTCATGGTACAATACCACACAGAATTCTAGGAAAGCATTATAACTATGTCTGGTTAAGCTTGCACACTCTCGAGTTTAGTGGGTGTGTTGCTCCTCAAATATGATCTCAAAGCCTTGGAAGGGCAGGTGAGTACAATCATATGGGTATAATACTGACGAGGGACCTAGATGGGTTCCAGTCCACTCCATTCCTACTGGGTCTACTGGTACCTTTCATCTGAGAGCTAAGGTAATTGGACCTTTGCCTTGCTCTTTCCAAAGAGAAGGTTTTCCACTAAGCATTATGCCACTGGAAAGGACAGCCTTGAAGGGCTTTTCTGAAGGACAGAAGATCAGCTAAAGGAGTATCTCTTTAAATGACCTCAAGGGCCTCTCATGGTGTGATGGCCCTTGAGGACATGATGGTCTTCTAGCATGATATAACATCTGAGGTTCAGAGTGATCCTCTCGCCTAAAAAAAGCCAGTAATGGTATGTATACTCTATTTAATAAAGCAGGGTAAAGTAGAGCACATTTTAGAAAGGTTTCATTGCAAATGGATAAAAGAAAAGCTTTAGAAATTAAAGCATTACACTTTAATTAGCTGTAAAATTATTTTTCAAAAGGTAATATTCCCTAATTGAGATTTTTCTGAAACTGATAAATTATAAAGGATGAAAAATATTTGATTCTTCTTAGCAGCTGCATCTGCCCCCAGATAAGCAAAGGCTTGCATCTGGTCTCTCCCAGGAAAGGCCTGTCTCTCCTTAGGTAACTGGTTGCCTTAAGATCTCAGTAGCCTTATGAGTTCATAAAAAGCCATGAACTTGAGGTTTTTTTCTTTGTTATTGTTGTAAGTTTTGGAGTGGCACTTCTAGTTCTGTACATCCCAAGCAGAAACTAGATGTCTCTGTTGGAGAAGTTTAAACAGAAAAAATGACATGACCTGATTGAAATATTTGAAAGATAATTTTAGCACCTATGGAAAAAAAGTATAATGAGCCTGGGCTGGGGACAAGGGAAAGCAGGGAGGCCGGCAGGGAGGCTATTGAAATGGCCCAGGTAAGAAGTGATGGTGGACCACACGATCCAACAATCTCACTTCTGGAAATTTACCCCAAAGAATTGAAAGTAGGGTCTTAAACATCCATGTTCGTAGCAGCACTATTCACAGTAGCCAAGAGGTGGAAACAACCTAAATGTCCATGAATAGATAAACAGAAAAGAAAATGTGGTATGTATGTAGTGGAATATTACTCAGTCTTAAAAAGAAAGAAAATCCTGTGAAATACATGGGTGGACCTTGAAGACATTCCGTTAAGGGACATAAGCCAGTCACAAAATGACAAATACTATTATGATTCCACTACTGTGAGGTATCCGACAGTCATACTCTGAGAAACAGAAAGTAGCATGATGGTCTAGAGGGTGGGGGGCAGGGTGGGGGCAGGGTGGGGGCGTTGTTATTTAATGAGTACAGAATTTCAGTTTTGCAAAATGAAACATTTCTGGAGATCTGCTTCACCACAATGTGTGTATATTTGGCACTACTGAACTGCATACTTAAAAGTAGTTAAGATGTTAAATTTTATGTTGTAGGTGCAAGAGAAAAAGAGAAGTGATGGTGGCATGGATTAGCAGTTTCCTGTAGGAACGAGGGTTTCTGGTAGGAACATTCAGGTTGCCATTTGTGATGGTTAATTTTGATCTCACAATCCCAAGGTTGGGACCGAGCTGAAATCAAGAGCCAGACTGAGCCACCCAAGTGCCCCTGTGATGGCTAATTTTATATGTTTCCTTGACTAGACCATGAGAGGCCCAGATATTTGGCTTAATATTATTCTGCAAGATTGTTTTTGGTTGAGATTGACATTTAAATCCATACACTGAGTAAAGCAGATTGCCCCTCACCCCAACATATGCGAGCCTCATCCAAACAGTGGAATGCCCAAATAGAACAAAAATGCTGACCTTCCTGGGAGTACAAGGGATCTCCTCTTGCCTGACTGCTTTTGAGCTGGGACATTGGCTTTTTCCTGCCTTCAGACTTGAACTGAAACATTGCCTCTTCCTGGACTCTCTTCGAGCCTATTGGCCTACAGACTGGAACTATACCATTGATTCTCCTGGTTCTCAGGCCTCTGGACTAAGACTAGAACTAAATCATTGGCTCTCCCGTGTCTCAACTTGCTGACTCACCCTGCAGATCTTGGGACTTCTTGGCATTCATAATCACATAAGCCAATTCCTTACAGTAAATTTCATGTATTTCAATAAATTTCATATATATATGTTCTGTTTCTCTAGAGAACACTAACACATCATTACAAAATAGGAACCCAAATTTTATAATAATATCATACTAATTTAAATATTTTATATCATAATTTTTATTTATTTCATTTTTTAGTTTGAGCAAAGTAGATTGAATATCATTTTTTGTGTATAGACATAAAATGTTTAAGACTGAGTGAATTCTCTGTGCATGTTTTTAAAATAATCATAGTCAAATGTAACCACTCATTTTAATATCTCCAAATATTCCTTTGGGATTCATGATATAAACTAAAAGATTTTTTTGTTTAAAATCTGTGATTTCTGCTTAGTAAAATGACTTCAGCTCGTCAACTGGTTCAGACTTCTGTCTAATTCATGTTTAGACAGATACTAAAACATGTTTCTTAACACTATCTAAAGCTGTCCTCTTCTTTTTCCCATTATCCCTCTCTCCCTGAGCAATTCAGTCTTTGTGTGAGACCACCCACCCAGGGAGTGGGGAGCTGCAATGGTACCATTGCAGGGTATTAGCGCCTGAGCAGGGTAAGGTGGGTGTCTGTGGAGGGACATCCAAGTGCAGGGGGCTGGTGCCTCAGTGGAGTGAGAGGGGTACCTGCATGGGTGGGAGGCCCAGTGTAAGGGTGTTGGAGCCTGAGCAGGGCAAGGTGGTGTCACTGCAGTGGCAGTGGCAACAGCAGCCCAACTTAGGGCATCCAGCCCAAGTGGGAGGTTCTCAGTAGAGGAGGGCCCACTTGCAGGAGTCAGTCCTGAATGAGGTGCTGCAGCCTGAGTTGGGTAAGAAAGGTATCCACATTTCAGTACCTATTAACTTTCAGAAATGTCAAGGTCATGAAGGTCAAGGGGACACCAAGGAACTGTTCTGGGCTAAATGAGACTAATTAGACCTGTTAACTCAATGGGATGCCTGATTCTCATCTGGATCCTTGTGCTCTAAAGGGCAAAATTAGGACAATTGGCAAAATTTGAAAGAGGTGTGAGGATTAGATGGAACTAATGTATCAGTGTGACTATCCAATTTTGATGGTTGTATTATGGTTGTGCTGGAGAATGCATTTTTGTGCGGGAAAGAATACATTGATGTGTTTTGGGGTGATGGAGTGTCCTGTTGACAACTTCTACCCAAATGGTTGACAAAATGGTCTTTGTACTGTTCTTGCAGCTTTTCTGTAAGTTTATTTCAAAAGAAAAACAAAAAGAGGTTATCTTTAAGGAACACACGTCAACCTCATTTTCTGGCATTATGGCTGCCATTGACTGAATTGTGATAAATCAGGCTTACTGGTTGTGGTGTACTGGTTTCTCTTTCCTCCGTTTTAAGAAACAAAATACTTTTTGCTCTTGTGGGCCTTCCCTCATTTTCTTTAAAGCAAAGTTTAATGGGATTTGTCTTTGGAAAAGATTTAAGCCCACAGTGTTGACTCCTTTAGAAATGAAAACTCTTGAGACTTGATAATGTACAATGTGCTAAATCGTAAGTGAACAAATAATGAATATTATATGATTAAAAACACCTGTCAAAATGCTTATAGGAAAACAATGTCAAAAGTTCTTTCTAAAAAATACTGCAATTTTGTAGAACTATATTTTTCGCTATTTATTATGGTCTTTTGGTTGGGCTTTAACTAGGTAGAGTTCTTACTCTCCTCAAGCTCTGGCTGTGAGAATGCAATGATTAATAAAAATAAAAGGAAACAAATGTTTGGAATCTGTTTCCTTGAGTGTTTCTTTTGCCAGGTTGTGCCTCTTGCCACTGTTAGTTGGACTTTCTATGAATTTATTTCACTTGTGACTCTGATGCCTGTGTATCTTGTCAGGCATACACACAGTCATTTAAACTTACACATTTGCTTTTTATTAACTACCTACTTAACTGTGAAAGCAGTCACCACTGAATTTTAGTTGATTTCTAAGCAGAAAAAAAATTTTTTTAAATGTCGTTGTATTCAGGGAACTTTGTACCAGGTATGAGTGAGACAAATTCAAGGGGCCACATTTTCGGATACATTTCATTTTCTGAAATTCAAATTTATTAATTCTAAATATTGAAGTAGCTCTTACTTTATGCCAAGCACTGACCTAAGCACATTAAAAATATTAACCAATTTCACCTTCCAATAACTCTGTGAGGCATTTATTATTATTATTCTCGTTTGACTGATGAGAAAACTAAGATAGAAGAGTATAAGTAACATAAAGTCTCAGCTAGAAAAGAGCACAGCCAAATTTGGAACCCCGACGGTCTGGTTCAGGAGCCTCTACCCTTCGGCAAATGCTACTCTACCTTTCTTCTTTTTTTTTTTTAATTTTTTATTGCTATGTTAATCACCATACATTACATCATTAGTTTTTGATGTAGTGTTCCATGATTCGTTGTTTGTGCATAACACCCAGTGCTCCACGCAGAATGTGCCCTCTTTAATACCCATCACCAGGCTAACCCATCCCCCCACCCCCTCCCCTCTAGAACCCTCAGTTTGTTTTTCAGAGTCCATCGTCTCTCATGGTTCGTCTCCCCCTCCGACTTACTCCTCTTCATTCTTCCCCTCCTGCTATCTTCTTCTTTTTTCTTTTTTTTTTTCACATATGTTGCATTATTTGTTTCAGAAGTACAGATCTGTGATTCAACAGTCTTGCAAAATTCACAGCGCTCACCATAGCACATACCCTCCCCAATGTCTATCACCCAGCCCCCCAACCCTCCCATCCCCCACCACTCCAGCAACACTCAGTTTGTTTCCTGAGATTAAGAATTCTTCATATCAGGGCGCCTGGGTGGCTCAGTTGGTTAAGCGACTGCCTTCGGCTCAGGTCATGATCCTAGAGTCCCGGGATCGAGTCCCACATCAGGCTCCCTGCTCAGCGGGGAGTCTGCTTCTCCCTCTGACCCTCTTCCCTCTCACGCTCTCTATCTCTCATTCCCTCTCTCTCAAATAAATAAATAAAATCTTAAAAAAAAGAATTCTTCATATCAGTGAGGTCATATGATACATGTCTTTCTCTGATTGACTTATTTCACTCAGCATAACACCCTCCAGTTCCATCCATCTCCTTGCAAATGGCAAGATCTCATTCCTTTTGATGGCTGCATAATATTCCATTGTGTATATATACCACCTCTTCTTTATCCATTCATCTGTCGATGGACATCTTGGCTCTTTCCACAGTTTGGCTACTGTGGACATTGCTGCTATAAACATTGGGGTGCACGTACCCCTACGGATCCCTACATTTGCATCTTTGTGGTAAATACCCAGTAGTGCAATTACTGGATCATATGGTAACTCTGTTTTCAACTGTTTGAGGAACCTCCATACTGTTTTCCAGAGTGGTTGCACCAGCTTGCATTCCCACCAACAGTGTAGGAGGGTTCCCCTTTCTCTGCATCCCTGCCAACGTCTGTCATTTCCTGACTTGTTAATTTTAGCCATTCTGACTGGTGTGAGGTGGTATCTCACTGAGGTTTTGATTTGGATTTCCCTGATGCTGAGTGATGTTGAGCACTTTTTCATGTGTCTGTTGGCCATTTGGATGTCTTCTTTGGAAAAATGTCTGTTCAGGTCTTCCGCCCATTTCTTGATTGGATTATTTGTTCTTTGGGTGTTGAGTTTGATAAGTTCCTTATAGATTTTGGATACTAGCCCTTTATCTGGTATGTCATTTGCAAATATTTTCTCCCATTCTGTCGGTTGTCTTTTGGTTTTGTGGACTGTTTCTTTTGCTATGCAAAAGCTTTTTATCTTGATGAAATCCCAATAGTTCATTTTTGCCCTTGCTTCCCTTGCCTTTGGCAATGTTTCTAGGAAGAAGTTGCTGCGGCTGAGGTGGAAGAGGTTGCTGCCTGTGTTCTCCTTTAGGATTTTGATGGACTCCTGTCTCACGTTTAGGTCTTTCAACCATTTGGAGTCTATTTTTGTGTGTGGTGTAAGGAAGTGGTCCAGTTTCATTCTTCTCCATATGGCTGTCCAATTTTCCCAACACCATTTGTTGAAGACTATCTTTTATCCATTGGACATTCTTTCCTGCTTTGTCGAAGATGAGTTGACCATAGAGTTGAGGGTCCATTTCTGGGCTCTCTATTCTGTTCCATTGACCTATGTGTCTGTTTTTGTGCCAGTACCATACTGTCCTGATGATGACAGCTTTGTAATAGAGCTGGAAGTCCGGAATTGTGATGCCACCAGCTTTGCTTTTCTTTTTCAACATTCCTCTGGCTATTCGGGGTCTCTTCTGGTTCCATACAAATTTTAGGAGTATTTGTTCCATATCTTTGAAAAAAGTTGATGGTATTTAGATGGGGATTGCATTGAATGTGTAGATTGCTCTAGGTAGCATTGACATCTTCACAATATTCTTCCAATCCATGAGCATGGAACGTTTTTCCATTTCTTTGTGTCTTCTTCAATTTCTTTCATGAGTATTTTATAGTTTTCTGAGTACAGATCCTTTGCCTCTTTGGTTAAACTATTTCCTAGGTATCTTATGGTTTTGGGTGCAGTTGTAAATGGGATCGACTACTTGATTTGTCTCTCTTTTGTCTTGTTGTTGGTGTATAGGAATGCCACTGATTTCTGTGTATTGATTTTATATCCTGCTACTTTACTGAATTCTTGTATGAGTTCTAGCAGTTTTGGGGTGGAGTCTTTTGGGTTTTCCACATACAGTATCATATCATCTGCAAAGAGTGAGAGTTTGACTTCCTCTTTGCCGATTTGGACGTCTTTGATTTCTTTTTGTTGTCTGATTGCTGTGGCTAGGATTTCTAATACTATGTTGAATAGCAGTGGTGATAGTGGACATCCCTGCCGCATTCCTGACCTTAGGGGAAAAGCTCTCAGCTTTTCCCCATTGAGAATGATATTCGCTGTAGGTTTTTTACAGATGGCTTTTATGATATTGAGGTATGTACCCTCTATCCCAATACTCTGAAGAGTTTTGATCAAGAAAGGATGCTGTACTTTGTCAAATGCTTTTTCTGCATCTATTGAGAGGATCATATGATTCTTGATCTTTCTTTTGTTAATGTACTGTATCACGTTGATTGATTTGTGGATGTTGAACCAGCCTTGCAGCCCAGGGATAAATCCCACTTGGTCGTGGTGAATAATCCTTTTAATGTACTGTTGGATCCTATCGGCTAGTATTTTGGTGAGGATTTTTGCATCCATGTTCATCAAGGATTTGGTCTGTAAATCTCCTTTTTGATGGGGTCTTTGTCTGGTTTGGGGATCAAGGTAATGGTGGCTTCAAAACATGAGTTTGGAAGTTTTCCTTCCATTTCTATTTTTTGGAACACTTTCAGGAGAATAGGTATTAATTCTTCTTTAAATGTCTGATAGAATTCCCCTGGGAAGCCATCTGGCCCTGGGCTTTTGTTTGTTGGGAGATTTTTGATGACTGCTTCAATTTCCTTAGTGGTTATAGGTCTGTTCAGGTTCTCTATTTCTTCCTGGTTCAGTTTTGGTAGTTGATACATCTCTAGGAATGCCCCCATTTCTTCCAGGTTATCTAATTTGCTGGCATAGAGTTGCTCATTATATGTTCTTATAATTGTTTGTATTTCCCTGGTGTTGGTTGTGATCTCTCCTCTTTCATTCATGATTTTGTTGATTTGGGTCATTTCTCTTTTCTTTTTGATAAGTCTGGCCAAGGGTTTATCAATCTTGTTAATTCTTTCAAAGAACCAGCTCCTAGTTTTGTTGATCTGTTCTACTGTTCTTTTGGTTTCTAGTTCATTGATTTCTGCTTGATCTTTATTATTTCTCTTCTCCTGCTGGGTTTAGGCTTTATTTGCTGTTCTTTCTCCAGCTCCTTTAGGTGTAGGGTTAGGTTGTGTATTTGAGACCTTTCTTGTTTCCTGAGAAAGGCTTGTATTGCTATATACTTTCCTCTCAGGACGGCCTTTGCTGTATCCCAAAGATTTTGAACAGTTGTGTTTTCATTTTCATTGGTTTCCATGAATTTTTTTAATTCTTCTTTAATTTCCTGGATGACCCATTTGTTCTTTAGTAGGATGCTCCTTAGCCTCCATGTATTTGAGTTCTTTCCGACTTTCCTCTTGTGATTGAGTTCTAGTTTCAAAGCACTGTGGTCTGAAAATATGCAGGGAATAATCCCAAACTTTTTGTACTGGTTGAGACCTGATTTGTGACCTAGGATGCGATCAATTCTGGAGACTGTTCCATGGGCACTAGAGAAGAATGTGTATTCCGTTGCTTTGGGTTGGAATGTTCTGAACATGTCTGTGAAGTCCATTTGGTCCAGTGTGTCATTTAAAGTCTTTATTTCCTTGTTAATCTTTTGCTTAGATGATCTGTCCATTTCAGTGAGGGGGGTGTTAAAGTCCCCCACTATTATTGTATTGTTGTCAATGTGTTTCTTTGCTTTTGTTATTAATTGCCTTATATAATTGGCTGCTCCCATGTTAGGGGCATAGATATTCACAATTGTTAGATTTTCTTGTTGGATAGACCCTTTAAGTAGGATATAGTTTCCTTCTTCATCTCTTATTACAGTCTTTGTTTTAATATCTAATTTGTCTGATATAAGGATTGCCATCCCAGCTTTTGGTGTCCATTAGCATGGTAAATTGTTTTCCACTCCCTCACTTTCAATCTGGGGGTGTCTTTGGGTCTAAAATGAGTCTCTTGCAGGCAGCATATCGATGGGTGTTGTTTTTTAATCCAATCTGATAGCCTGTGTCTTTTGATTGGGGCATTTAGCCCATTTACATTCAGGGTAACTATTGAAAGGTATGAATTTAGTGCCATTGTATTGCCTGTAAGGTGACTGTTACTGTATATTATCTGTGTTCCTTTCTGATCTATGCTGCTTTTAGGCTCTCTCTTTGCTTAGAGGACCCCTTTCAATATTTCTTGGAGGGCTGGTTTCATGTTTGCAAATTCCTTTAGTTTTTGTTTGTCCTGGAAGCTTTTTATCTCTCCTTCTATTTTCAATGACAACCTAGCTGGATATAGTATTCTTGGCTGCATATTTTTCTCGTTTAGTGCTCTGAAGATATCATGCCAGTCCTTTCTGGCCTGCCAGGTCTCTGTGGATAGGTCTGTTGCCAGTCTAATATTTCTACCAGTGTAGGTTACATATCTCTTCTCCCAAGCTGCCCTCAGGATTTTCTCTTTGTCTCTGAGACTCGTAAGTTTTACTATTAGATGTCGGGGTGTTGACCTATTTTTATTGATTTTGAGAGGGGTTCTCTGTGCCTCCTGGATTTTGATGCCTGTTTCCTTCCTCACATTAGGGAAGTTCTCTGCTATTATTTGCTCCAATATACCTTCTGCCGCTCTCTCTCTTTCTTCTTCTTCTGGGATCCCAATTATTCTAATGTTGTTTCGTCTTATTGTATCACTTATCTCTCGAATTCTGCCCTTGTGATCCAGTAGTTGTTTATCTCTCTTTTTCTCATCCTCTTTATTTTCCATCATTTGATCTTCTATATCGCTGATTCTTTCTTCTGCCTCATTTATCCTAGCAGTTAGCACCCCCATTTTTGATTGCACCTCATTAATAGCCTTTTTGATTTTGACTTGGTTAGATTTTAGTTCTTTTATTTCTCCAGAAAGGGTTTCTCTAATAACTTCCACCCTTTTTTCAAGCTAGCTAGTATCTTTAAAGTCATGATTCTGAACTCTAGGTCCGACATTGTACTAATGTCCGTATTGAGTATGTCCCTGGCTGACGGTACTACCTCTTGTTCTTTTTGCTGAGGTGATTTTTTTCATCTTGTCATTTTGTCCAGAGGAGTATAGATGAATGAGAGAACAAAATGCTAACAGGTTAATAACGTCCCCAGCAAATATACTCTATACAAATCAGAAAAGACCTGAAACCAGGGGAAAAGAAAGGGAAAGAAAGAAAAAAAAAAGAGAGAGAGAGAAAAAGATAAAAACAAAAACAGAACAATACAAAAAAAACCAGAATATAATCAAATATGATCAGGCTAGTGCATAGATCAGTGCCACACACTAGATTTTAGGCTTATTTTGGTCTGTTAGAAAAAAGTGCCTCCTAAAATTTTAAAGGAAGAAAGACTTATATATGTACAAAATAAGAGCTGATACAATGAAGGGATGGGAGATGACTGTAAAGATGAAAATTATAAAAGATTTTATAAAAGGAATTGATAAGAAATTGTTTGAAAAAAGAAAGAAGAAATTTAAAAAAAAAGGAAAAAAGGGAGAGAATGTGATCAGGCAGGAGACTAGAACAAAGCCATACACTAGTGATTTAGGGTATATTTTGATCTGTTAGAAGAAACTGTATCTCAAAATTTAAAAGAGAGAACAACTTATATATATATATATATGCCAAAAATAAGGGTAACTACTATGAAGGGATAAAATATGACTCTAAAAATGAAAAATAAAAAAGGTTTTTTTAAAAAAGGGATTGATAAGATGTTGATTGAAAAAGGGAAAAAAAATTTAAAAAAAGTTAAAAAAATTAACTTTGAAAAACTAATGAATCATGGTAAAGTTCTCCCGTTCTCCTTGATCAGTAAACTTGGTCTTAGCTTGCTGGCTGTTTGTGCTGATCTTCTGGGGGAGGGGCCTGTTGCCGTGGTTCCCAGATGTCTTTGCCAGAGGTGGAATTGCCCCACCCTTGTCAGTCTGGGCTAAGCAAGCTGCTCGGGTTTGCTCTCAGGAGCTTTTGTTCCCTGAAAGCTCTCGGTACAGCTTTGGAGGACCAGGGTGAAAATGGTGGCCTCCCAGTCTCCACCCGGAGGAGCTGAGAACTTGGGGCCCCGCTCCTCAGTGCACCCCCAGAGAAAAGCAGTCACTCCCGTCTCCCTGGTCTCCGGCCGCACTCCGTGCTCACCCGGCCTGTGACCAAGTTTCTATCTCTGGCACCCGACCCCGTGTGGAGTCTCCAAACCCAGCAGATCCCTGCAGTGCGCTCCTGCACCGCTCCTCCCCGGGGAGGAAGGGGAGTCTCCCCAGCTCTGCCGCTTGTTGGGTCCCTGCTGGAGGAGCAGTGGCCCGACTGGGCCGTGGATCACAGTTTATGGCAACCCCGAGCTGAGAGCCCATGCCTCGGCTCCGTCTCTGCAGCCGGCTTCCCCGCTCTGATACCTGGGAGCTCTGCTGCACTCAGCCACCCCCGGTTTTTCTGTGACCCTGAGGGTCCTGAGACCACACTGTCCCACGGGGATTCCACCCCCTGCTTAGCCACTGGAGAGACGTCCCTCAGTGGTGCGGACTTCTTTTAAAAGTTCCTATTTTGTGCTCCATGGCTCTATCACTTGCCAGAAGCGGCCGGCGGAGGCCCCCTCCCCCGCCGTCTATCCTCCCGAATATCGCCTCGGATTCACTTCTCCGCACGTCCTACCTTCCAGTAAGTGGTCGCTTCTCTGTTCAGAGAGTTGTTGCTACTCTCTTCTTCGATTTCCTGTTGAGTTCGTAGGTGTTCAGAATGGTTTGATCCCTATTCAGCTGAATTCCTGAGACCAGACGAAATCCAGGTCTCCTCCTCCTCTGCCGTCTTGCTCCGCCCCTCCTCTACCTTTCTTCTTAATGAGAAGTATTCTAGATGGGTTATCTATATAAAATAGATGCTCAAGAAACTTTAAGAATCAGTTAAATCTTAACTCAGGACTGCAGACTGATGTTGCTTCATCTCGGCCTAGAGACCTCACTAAAATTATTATAAAGGAAAACCAAGGAATAAATAAATAACAAAATAGAAAATGGAAACAGACTTGTGAGTTCAACAATTTTCTGGAATTCAGAAAAACCAATTTGGCCAAATTCTTTGGTCAAGGAATTCATGGGAGAAACTAGAAAATATTGTAAGACAAAGGAGAATGGAAAAACAATAAGCCAAAATTTATGAGATGAAGTGAACGCAGTACTAACAGGGAAGATTATAGGTCTAAATGCTTACATCAAGAAAGAAGAAAGTCTCAAAGCAATAATCTAACTTTATATCAACTAGAGAAAGAAGAAACTCAAAGTTAGCATGAGGAAGATAATCCTAAAGATTAGAGCATAAACAAAAGAGAGAACAGGAAAAAAAAAAAACCCTGATAGGGATATCCATAAAACTAAGAGCTGGATTGTTGAAATGATCAATAAAATTGAAAAACCCTTAGCTAGATCACTTGAAAAAAAAAAGAGAGACTACTTAAATGACTAAAATCAGAATTGAAATTTGGGACATTACAACCAAGGCCACGAAACGAAAATGATTATAAGAGAATTCTTACAAACACTTATATGCCAACAAATTGAAAAACCCATAGGAAATGGATCAGTTCCTAGAAATATACAGCCTAAGACTGACTCATGAAGAAATTAAAAATTTGAACAGACTAGTAAGGAGATTGAGTCTGTAATAAAAAATCTGTCAACAAAGAAAACCCCAGGATCAGATGACTTCATTGGGGAATGCTACCAAACATTTAAAGAAGAATTAACACCAACCCTCCTCAAACTCCTCTAAAAAACTGGAGAAGTGAACACTCCCAGACTCCTTCTGTGAGGACAGCATCAAACCAATACTAAAGCCAAAGACACCACAAGAAAACTACAGACTCTATACAAATATTGAATCATTACCTCATACACCTGAAACACATTTAATGAGTTATAGGTCAATTATACCTCAATAAAAAAAGAAAATTAGAGACCAATATCCCTGATGAGTATTGATGCAAAAATCCTCAGCAAAATGCTAGCAAACAAATTCATCAGCACATTAAAAGAATTATACACCATGACCAAATGGGATTTTTTTCCTGGAATGCAAAGATGCCTCGACCCTCATGTATTGGGTCAAACGGTTTTCAGTCAGGGTGCCAAGACCATTCAGTGGGGGAAAGGACAGTCTCTTTAACAAACAGTGTTGGAAAAACTGGATATCTACATGCAAAAGAATGAAGCCATATACAAAAATTACCTTAGATCATATAAAAAATTAACTCAAAATTGATTAAAAACTTAAACTAATGCTTAAACAACAAAACTCCCAGAAGAAAACACCAATGAAAAGCTTCATGACATAGGATCTGGCAATGATTTCTTGGATATGACATCAAAAGCATAGGAAACAAAAGCAAAAATAGACAAATGGGACTATATCAAACTTAAAAAAGTCTGCCCATCAAAGGAAACAATCTTCAGTGAAAAGGCAACCTATAGAATGGGGGAAATATTTGCAAATCATATATCTAATAATGAGTTAAATATTCAGAATATAGAAAGAACTCCCACAACCCAACAAGAACAAAAATAACCTGATGGAAACATGGACAAAGAACTTGCATAGACATTTCTCCAAAAAAGATATAGAAATGGCTGACAAGTCTAAGATGCTCAACTTCACTAACCATTAGAGAAATGCAAATCAAAACACAATGTGATACTGCCTCATACCCATTAGGATGGTTACTATCAACAAAACAAACAAAAAACCCAGAAAATGTGTTGTTGAGGAGGTGGAGACACTGGAATCCTTACGGGAACGTAAAATGGTGCAGCTACTATGGGAAAATGTTATGGAGGATTCTCAAAAAATTAAAAATACAATTATACCATATGATCCAGCAATCCCACTTCTGGGTATTTACCTAAAAGAACTTGAAAGCCAGGTCTTGAGAGAGATTAGTACTCCTGTGTTCACTGCAGCACTGTTCACAATAGTCAAGAGGTAGAAGCCACCCAAATGTTCATGGAGGGAGAAATGAACAAGTAAGAAATAAATGTGGTATATACATGTAATGAAATATTATTCAGCCTTTAAAAAGAAAGAAATCTTGTAAAGCACAAGGATGAAGCTTAAGGACATTATGCTAAGTGAAATAAGCCAGTCCCAAAAAGAAATACTATATGACTCCATTTATATGAAGTATCTAAAGTAGTCAAAGTCACAGGGGAGGGGAGAATGGGGAGTTGTTGTTCAATGGGTATAGAGTTTATTTTGCAAGATGGAAAATTTCTGGAGATCTGTTGCACAGCAATGTGAACATACTTAACACTAGTGAACTGAAAAAAAGTAATAAATGAGTCCTTATCTTTTTTATTTAGACACTGAAAAATGTGTGTATGAAATATTATGATGTCTGAGATTAACCTCAAAATAATCTGAAGGTTGTTTGGGGGAGAGGGTGAAAGTATACTTGAAGACTGGCATCAGTTGACAATTCTTAAAGCTGAGTGGGTTCATGAAATGATTTCCTTTACTTCTATATATGTTTGAAATTTTCCAGAATGGAGGAGTTAAAAAAGAACAAGATTATCAAAATGAAAAACTAAATCAAAAAAGTGCTAGATGAGAAAGTCAAGGAAATATCCCACATTGTATAATGAAAAAAGACTAAAAGAGCATGTGAAAGAAAGCTAAGAGCCGTACAGGACCTCCAGAAGGTCATCCAATCAATAGGAGTACCAGAAAGAGAAAATAAACAAATGGAGGGCAGGGATAAAATAGTATTTTTTTAATCAGATGGATGTTATTGCACTTCCAGTACTGGTAGGAATATAAATGGGCAGAGTCATGTAAGGGCATCAATTTGGTAATATCTTAAAATAAAAAATTCTGATATTCTATGACTGAAATCTCTTTTATCTACCCTAGAAAAAGTCAGACCTGCATATAGTAAATGTTCTTAAATAAATGACTAATTCTTAAAATTAATAATTTAATGATTAAATAAATTCTGGTTATTTAAATTCAGGTACATCCATATAATGCAAAATTCACTGAAAGAAATGAAGTTATGTGCGGATATAGAAATATCTCCCAGATACATAACTAACGATAAAAATAATTTACACATTGAATATTCTCATTTATATTTTTTAAAGATAAAATTTTATATAGCTAGAGAGAAGATTATAATTACTTTTATGTACATGAAGTTTCAAATAATACAATATTAACAGTATTTCTTAGGTTGGGTTCTATGTAAAGAAAAAAAGCTGTTTACAGAACAAAATGTATGGAAGGATTCACTTCTCTCAAAGGTTAACTTGCTATAAAAGTGAAATATATTATTCCTAGGATGAAGGAAAGAATTCATCTTACTTTCCTTTTTTTTTTTAAAACATTTTATTTATTTATTTGAGAGAGAGAATGAGATAGAGAGCATGAGAGGGGGGAGGGTCAGAGGGAGAAGCAGACTCCCTGCTGAGCAGGGAGCCCGATGTGGGACTCTATCCCAGGACTCCAGGATCATGACCTGAACTGAAGGCAGTCGCTTAACCAACTGAGCCACCCAGGCACCCTCATCTTACTTTCCAAAGATAAAATTTTGGCTTTGCCAGGTTCTCCAGTATAGTTAGATCTACGTGGTCACTTTTGAGTGAAGGACACAGAAAGGTCATGCCTCTGAGGATTCATCTGTACCTCTGCAAATGTCATTTGACCTAACACACGAGCCAGCAGTGTACCCTACCCTGTGGGAATCCAGGTCCTGGTGTGAGAAATCTATGCCAGTCCAGGTTTGGTAGGAAAATGTACCCCAGAGAGATAAAGGAACACGCATATATACTCTTGAGACATGAGAACTGAGGCCCAAAGAAGTAGCTCATCAAGCCCACATATCCAAATAACCATGTTTCGAGCAGATCTGACAGCATGGTCAGGCATTTCTACTTCTTTCTCTTGCCTGTTCACTTTATATCCACAGAGCTTGCACATTTGCACTTAGGGATGTCAGGTGAGGAAATGGGATCCAGCAAATGCACAGCCATGGTGGTTCCTGTTGCCTTATGTTTGGCTCACATTTGTGTAACAGCAGCAGTACTCTGTGAATCCAAAGGAAATGAGGTAAGGACTGGAGAGGCCTCCCACTTCCAACATTTCTTTACGTCCCTAATCCATACAAGCTGGCTTGTAACTTCAGAATCATTGACACTATTTGCACTATTTAACCTTTAGTTGGTTTCTACATATCCCAAGGTCCTGCAGGGGTTTTGTTTCCAAGTAGTTTTTAAATGTTTGAGGGATTGAGGACAATAGCAGTACCCAAAATTTTAAGTGCTGTATTTTGGCTGTATTACAGGCTCTCTAAATATTACCTATAGTTTAAATACAACTCCAACAATCTGAATGGGAAAAATTAACAATTGCTGATGTATTAGTTACTTTGGCACAGATCAGCTAAAATTCACAACTGTTATAAGGCCATAAAGCTGTTCTTTCATCTTCTGATTTACTGAGGCACCCTTCCCTATTTTTTAGTCCTAAGTGGTTTTAATGTTTTCACAGAACTGGTATTTTCTCAACCAGTTCTCTGGTTATTGAGTGTATTCCAAAGACTTCTGTGTTGCAGTATATTTAGATCATCAGAACAAGTTTATAGGTACTTCTATGTGGGTATGTGGGGGCCACACATTATCAGGTACTTAAGTTGCTTTTTTTTTTTTAAAGATTTTAAGAGAGTGCGTGCTCACAGGCAGTGGGAGTGGCAGCAGAGGGAGAAGCAAGCTCCCCGCAGAGAGGAGGGAGCCCTATGTGGGGCTCAATTCCAGGACCCCGGGATCATGAACTGAGCAGAAGGCAGTCATTTAACCAAATGAGCCACCCAGGCGCCCCAGTTAGTTACTTAAGTTTTAAAATGATTTTAACTGCTACCTAAAGAGCTCTCTTCAGTCCTCCAATGTAGAGAAAGCTTAAAATTGGGCTGGAAAACAGGCTAGTAGCTCACTACCTGGCTTCTGATTAAGAATTCTTTCACTTATGAACTAAGAACACAAGCTTCTAAGAATGGATCACTGCTTACCTCAGAAGCCTTAACTAGACTCATACTGTGGAATTCTTCAAATACTATGCTTATGGCTCAGTGTTTAACAGTACAGTGATACCTTTTAGTTTCCCAGACTAGTTAAAAAATACCGATTTTGAGTTTTTCAACTTGGCATAGTTCTTTCCAGATTCAGTTCCACTCAAATCCCTGATGTCTGAATTTTTGAAATCTAAGAGGAAAAAAGGTGGAATCAAGAGGACTTGGGATATTGGAAGAGATAGGGGATGTGGAATCAATGTTTGAGTGACCCACATGGCTGCATGACAGGACCATGGACTGAGAAAGAACACAAGTTTTGGGGAGGGAAGAGGATTTTCATCTTAGACAATTTTGAGCTATGTGAGGTGCAGGTTGTCTAGTACACAGTGGATGTACAGAGCAATCTCAGCTGAAGTTCAATTTGAACACATGGTAACAGGACAGTGGACAAGATAGTCCAGAGAAGTGAAGATCTAAGCCCAAACATAGAAAAAAGGCATAGGAGTTTCATGACTGTAATCCTATTATTAAGCATCACAAAGCGATCACAATTATTTTCTGAATTTTGTAATTTGTAAAAATATTTTTGTTAAATTTTTCTAGCAATTTTCTCTAGAAAATTAGACCTATTTATTAGGATATCCAGAGGATTATACATCCTAAAAAGCAAAAATTTCAGTAATGGGATATTAAGATGGTCATTCCATGAGCCCATTTAAATCTCATCTGTGCTAATAATGCTCCAATTACCACCAGTTTCCAGATCTGCACTACAAAAATAGCATTTAAGAAAATAAAGCATAAACAGAGGAATGCCTGGGTAGCTCAGATGATTGAACATCTGACTCTTCCTCAGTGATCTCAGGGTTGAGATTGAGCCCCGTTGAGCTCCACGTTCAGTGGGGAGTCGTCTTGAGATTCTCCCACTGTCCCGCCCCCAAGCACTCTTGCTCTCTAAAATAAACTTGAAGGGGGGGGTGGATCAGAGGGGGAGACGAACCATGAGAGTTGATGTACTCTGAAAAACAAAAGGGTTGTAGAGGGGAGGGGGGTGGGAGGACGTTAGCCTGGTGAGGAGTTTTAAAAGGGCATATTCTGCATGGAGCATTGGGTGTTATACACAATGAATCATGGAACACTACATCAAAAACTAATGATGTAATGTATGGTTATTAACAATAAAAAAAAATTAAAGTCTACAGTCTAGTAGCTAAACAATGTTATCCATTATTGTGCCAATAGGGGTTTGCCTAAATAAATTTGCTCTACTATGACATTCTTTTCTCTAAGTTGACATGGTATATTAAACATTTATATATAAACGTTAGTATAGTTAGTATATAGGACTGTATATAAAATACAGTTCTATAGATATAACCTAAATGTTAACGTAATTAAAACATTTCTCTGCAAAACTGCTTAATATAAAGGCCAGTATTTCCAAAACACTTAAGAATCTGCAAAGTTTACTCTAGCCTAATGTCAAGAGGAAGGTTGTATTAATCAGCAGAACTTACTATTTCCAATGTTAGTTACCTGCCCACAAAAGCAGCACCCTGTATTCACTTAAAATCAGAATTTTGGGGGGTAAAACCCAGATGTGTTTTCCAAAAGCTCTAATATGCAGCCAGTTATGAACCACCACATTGTATATATTCTCAATGCTAAGGTCTCCATGTATTTAGTTAATACAATTCATTTTCAAATGATGTCAAGTGTCAACTGCTTTAGTGGCCTGAGATACAATGAAGAGGATAGACCACCCACCCCTAGGATACGTCTAATTTTGACTACTCTAAAGGTGGATGAAATTCCGTAGCACAACTCTGTATTCCTAAACTACATGGGTATTAGGAATGAAAGTCAACAAGATTTAACAACTGATAATCAATTTATTAAAAAGGTTGATTTAAGCATCTGCAATGGTGACTTCAACCTCAACTCCTGGCTCAATACTGATGGAAGTAATCTGCTTAACAATCTCAGAAGGACTGTGCAAATCAATGAGTCGCTTGTGGATCCTCATCTGAAAACGATCCCAGGTCTTAGAACCTTCACCACAAGGAGTTTTTCTTGTAGTGATTCTCAGAGTCTGCAACAAAAGACAAAGGAAACCAAGCATTTATGGTTTTATGCTTATCCCTAGGACACCTGCAAAACCATTACTTATTTTTGAATACTTCCCAGAGCATCTTTCCCTTTTACGTATATCACCATCAATTTACAATGGCAAGTCCATTTTTTTCTCAGCCAGGACAGTGCCCTTATAAAAGCACCATACCCCACCCAAGAAAAAAGCAGCAAAGACTTAACAGTTACCTACAAAAACCAGGTACTTAACATGAACCAAATTCTCCCACTAATTTTTCTTTCGCTTTGTGCACCCCCATTTATTTCACCTTGGTAGGCATCCGAACCGGTCCTTTCACTTTGAGATTCTTTTCCTTTGCGCCTCTGATCAAGTCAGCACATACTACAGAAAAATGAAAGCATCTTTCAGTTCGTTCAAAACAAAGGTCGGCGTCAGGAATTTTAACTGATGCTGGCTCAGAATAGCGTATAAAACCATCATCATTATTCAACACAGTAATTGTCTCCTCATCGCCAACAAGGATTTAAAAAACACACTAACAGTTAACACAGATCACTCTTCCTTTGCCTTTTTTAAACCAAGCGACTTGTCACTTGACTTCTGAGTCAATCTGGTACAGCCAACAAAACCAAATTCATTCTTCATTTTGCCCGAAGGTCTCACCCTGAAAATACCGTACTGACCCTTTTCCAAAGATTTTACGTTGCGGCTGGTGAGAGTAATTCTAATTCGGTGAATCGCCACCTCCGGTTCCACGGGTGTCTTCCCGGTGTCTTTAAAAGCCTATGATTACACAATGGGAACAGGTTTCTTTCAGAAGCCTGGAAACAACCTTAACGAAGAGACTTCCTAAGCTCCTCCACCATTTCACGACCCCTCTTTACTAAGTGAGGCTCGTACTCCCACCGCCTCCTCCCATCCTGGAATCCGTCCCCAGAAGGGACCATGTCCCCCCGCGTCCCCAACCACGCGGCGCCGGGCCCTGCCTCACCATGGCTGCGGCGCGGCTTCCTGACCGACTTGTTCCTCAGTGAGAGCGAACAGCGGTGAGTCAGGAGCAGGAGCGGGGCGTGCAAAGCACCGCTACAGCTGCGACCGCGTCTTCCTCAAAGAGAAAAGCGTGAGGCCTGCGTGGCGCTTATATAGCTGCCCTCCGTCTGCATCCGGGTCCCGCACGCGCCTTCGCGCTGCCCCGGAAGAGGAATTGCCCTGAGGGCTCCGGAGGCGGCTGCGCGAGCCGGGGCTGGAGCTCCCGTGGAGTTGGCGGGAAAGACGTGGCTGTGGCTGCCCCCTTTCGGCCGGGAGGAGTTAGAGCCCCTCGAGGTGGCGTCCCCGCCCTTGCGGTTACCGCGGTCCTCTGGCCATCTGGAAGAGATGACAGGGAGACTATGACCTAAAACCTGAGAAACTCCTCTTCCTAATGCACCTACCCCTGCCCTCTGCAAAGATTCCAGTGGTTTTTACAGTGCAAATGTTGCTTCCTATACAAACCGAATCACTCGTTCTCTGAGCAGGCGGGTAATTTTCTGAGTTTAACTCACGTGGATATTAGGAAAAATGACTGACAACCTGGGCGTGTTGTTTTAAACCTTTTTCATAGCCTGAAATACATTTTCGTGATATTTCGCCTTCTGGCTTCCCAGAGCGGCGGATGCATCTGATCCGTTTCTAGAAACACCTGAACTTGGGTTATTTCCCTCCGGGAAAGTGAGGGCAAAAATGCCTGGCTGCCAGGATTATCCTGTGCATCCGGAGGCCCATTCTGGAGACCCAGGACGTCTCCCTAACTCTAAAACATGTTATTTCCCTTCTGTTCGGATAAGCTAATATCGGATAAGATCCTTCAAGATCTCCCTAATACTGAGGGTACGGGACAAAGTACAGTGGAAAAACCAAGAGCGGTCAACTGACTTGGGTAGCCAGGAGAGAGAGCATAAGGACACATATACTTAAAGATGACAGAGTGGTTAAGTAGAACGAAATAGGTAAGACCGGTTTTGGTACAGGGCGGAAGGAAGAGTAAATAACCTCCTGAATTTACAGGTAAACTGCTGAGTGCAGGAGAGTTAATTTGCTCAGACACACAGAACTGGTGAAGGACGGACCTCTGACCCCTCCCATTAGGGCTCCTTCTTGAGCCTTTCTCTTCTGTTCTTTGAAGGGAAATTATACTTAAAACTTTTATCAAATAATAGCATGAACTTGTTTGGTGATAATTGGGCATAGCTAATAGCTGGCTTTCTTTGGCTCACAAAAATATGTATACTAGATTTTTCTGCCATTTACCAATTAATTTAAATATTAAAGTTTGTATATTTCTAGTTCAGTTATTCTATAGTGTCATCCGGCTGTAAAAAACATATTAGTAATGAGTAGAATTTGCAGCAAAAAATCTGAAAACCTGCATTCTTTATTTACTAGCTGTAACCTAAATGAGACTTCATAACTTAGGGCTTTAACTTATTGCTATGGCTACCAGTAGGAATGCTTGAGAAGTGTGTTTGTGATTTTTTTTTTTTTTAGGAACAACTCTGGTACAGCTATTCTTAGGTTTCCTTTCCCCTTCAAGTACTTGAGAAAATGGTGAACAAATTAACTTCCTTGACCTTAGAAAAGAATTTCAGTATAGAAAAAGGCTAAATGTGGCTCAGCGTGTATGGGAAAAATTGTTGATGTGACTAGAACTAAGGAAACAGCTGGTTGAGATAATAGAAAAATGTAATGAAAGCACCACTATTTTCAAATTTATGTTTAGTTGAGACATTTTGTTGTATTTTTCTTTTGAAAGTTAACTGCTCCTGTGGGCCCCACATTTTCATTAAGAAAGTATGTTTTAACATAACATAAGATATTGGAGAAAAAGTAAAAATTAACAATTTATCCAAAAGAAGAAAAGACAGTATGCCATCCTTAATGCCTTAGATCAATTGCTAGATATACGTATCCTTTGGTGGCTTAATCAAAGGATATGCAGACTATAAGATTATAAGTACTTTGCTGTTAAGTAAGTTGGCCTTTGGGAAGGTTATACCCAAATAGATACTTCCTTCAGCAGTGTAATGAAGAATTTTACTATGAAAAGGAGGAATTAAATATCTGTTTCATTTTAAAATTAAAAAAATATTCTTAAGACCATTGCAAACTCTGTGTTTTCAATATATCTATCCATAGCCTTCCTTTACTGATTTTTGTAGGTCTTTTTAAATGATCTCCTAAGAATTCTCACTGTAGGTATTTGTTCCTTTCTGTGGACAGCCATCTACTGGTCTTTTGCTGCAATGACAGTGTCATCATACCACTCACAAAAGGAAATTAACAAAAGTTAAAAACTACTTAATTCATGGTACACATGTTATTAGTAAAACAAAGGCAAATTTTCCAAAGGAATGTGTCGAGTGTCTGTTTGACACTTTTATTTGCAGAATTTTTTTATCTAAATAACTTCGTGCTAAAATTTAAGAATAAAGTCTGAAATTTAAGGATAAAAACCAGAAAGAGTTTAAAACTTTCTCTCGTGGTTACCCATGTCTTATTGGTAGGAGAGTGAAATGTGGAGTCAATTCCTTGTGGTTTACAAGGATTACAGGTAAGGACTTAGAACATTACTGGGAACATGAGAGTAGCCAGCACTGTACTAATATCAATTTGTTTGATCCTCACATCAACCCTGGAACATAAGTGCTGTTATTCGTATTTTATACATGACAAAGCTAAGGTTAGGTGGCCTGCCCAAGGTCACAGGAAAAGCTGGTGTTTGAACCCCTGCAGTCTAACTCCAGAGTCTGCACTCTTACCCTCTACACTATGGTGTCTCTCACTATATATTAGCTCTTACTGTTATCATTAGTAGGTGTACTTACCCATGAGGTATAGAATCCTATTATGTGAAATAACATAGCATAGCAAGGCTCTCTGCATTTCACTGTTTGAAGTTAGAAATTTTATTGAGCTACTAATATGTGTCTATTGTAAGATTGAATCCTTATTTTTTAACTCTTTCATTGTTTCGGTTTGAAGTTCTGTAGATTCTCAATGCCAGTTAACTCTATTTGCTCATTAAAATCATTTCACGAAAGTGAGCAATGGAACAGGACTAGGGACACAGATCTTTTCATTGAGAATGATTCCTATGGAACTTGCATTGGGTTGGTAATTTTCAATCATATTTAACAGCTCACAGAATTCTCTGCAGGGATAGGAACTGAATGTCCTATCCACCAGGCCTCACAGTACTTCTTTCTCCCCTTTCTTTCTCCTATTCCCAGGCCTGCAGGCCTAGAGATTCTAACATTTCTTGAAATTCCCTCTGAAAAACTGGTCTACTTCTGTCACATGGTGCCATTTCCTAGTTTTAGCAGATAACCTGCAGAGGACTCCCATGGTCACACTTTTGTGATCCTGATATCATGCAGGAGAGCGATGGTTAGATTCACTTACCAATCATTTTTTCCCCTGAAGTTGTGCTTTTCGTGTTATATAGAATTGGTACAACTTTTTAGAAAATACCGTTTGCCTCCCTTTATGGAACCTATGGCTTTCACCACACACTAATTCTGCTGCATTGCTTGTGTGGTGGACAGCCTCAAATATGGCCCCCAGTGATCTCTACCACCTGTTATTCATGGCCTTGTGGAATCTCCTCTTAAATGTGGAAATGTGTGACTTGCACTAAACGCTAGAATTTTGCAAACGTGCTGGGATCTCACTTCCATGAATAGATTAAACAGGGTTCTATAGCAGACTCTCTCCCTTGCTAGTTTTGATGAAGCAAGCTGCCATATTGGGAGCTGCTAAAGGGAGAGGACCACAGGCAAGGAAATGAGGGTAGCCTGTGGCCAACAGCCAGCACAAACTGAAGCTTCCAGTCCAACAGCCCCCAAAGAACTGAAATTCTACCAACAACCATGTGACTTTGGAAGCAGATCTCTCCTTGGTCGAGCTTTCAGACAAGACCTCAGCACTGGCACCCCTTAAGTATTACACCTGAGGTGAGTACCTCTCAAGGCCTTGCACTGGTCCTGGCTCTGATGGGCATGTGTAGGAGAGGTAGCTGTAGTGCAGCAAAGGGGGCACTGACAGGAGTTGTGAGGACATGCTTAAGTCCACTGCTAGAACAGCCACCTCTCAGGAGTCATCCCATCTACACGGGCCTTGGTCGTCTCATTGTAAAAGAAGGGTGCTGGACTATGTGATCTTCCCACTTTGAAAGGTTATCGCGTGGAAATAAACAAATCCAAGAATATCTCTTCACCACCAACATATTGCCAGACATTCAAGATGGCTTGGCGTCCCTCCTTCCTGCTCCCCAACACCAGGGGAGCTAGTTATAGAATCCACAGGGGAGGAGACTTGAAATAGCGGAGGAGACTCTCCTCTCCCCATTTCAAGTCCTTTGATCTCAGGTGGCCATTCATCCGATTTAGCCAGGATAGCCTCAGTACACGACCAAGATGTTACTATTACTAGTGCTAAACTTCACTCAGGAGTGCTCCAGTTTGGATTATACATGTTATAGTTTCTTTACTCAAGCACAAGTCTACCAGTGATAGCAAGGACAAAGCTTTGAATTGGATCCATTTAGGGTTTCAAACTGAGTTGGACTGAGTTTTAAAACCTGAAGTTACTGGAAAGTCATTGACTCTTTCCTAGATTTTAATTAAGGGGTGGGAAAAGATGAGTGACACAATGCTGTTGAAACCAATAATTAGAAGAAAAAAGTTTTCCATGTTTATATCCCACTGGATGGGACCCATCAAGAAGTTAATTGATTGCTAAGAAAGACCCTTCATGTTCTGAGATTATTTTTTTTAATTATCCCATGGTTCCTTTTAGAAATTTTCTATTTCATTTTGGAATGAATTTAGAATTTTATCAAATGCCTTTGCAGTAACTAAGTAGGTGTTCATATGATTTTTTAAATCTATTAATATGGTGAATAAGTTTCTTAATATTGAGCCTTTTTTGCATTTCTGGAAAAAAATCTCATGACAAACATATTACAAATGAGATTTTTTTTAAATATATTTTTTAAAGATTTTATTTCTGTGAGAGAGAGCAAGAAGAGGGGGAGGGACAGAGGGAGAGGGAGAAGCAGACTCCCCGCTGAGTAAGAGCCCTACATGGGGCTCAATCCTAGGAGCCTGGGATCATGACCGGAGCCGAAGGCAGATGCTTAACCAACTGAGCCACTCAGGCGCCCCCAAATTAGATTGTTTTTAAGATATGTGTGTGTGTGTGTGTGTGTGTGTGTGTGTGTGTGTGTGTGTGGTAATGTTGCTGGCATCAAAGAAATTTGGAAGCTTTCCTTCATGCTTTGAAAAGTTCATACATTAGTGTGGTTATGTGTCTCTTAGACTTGGTAGAATGCATGTTTTATTGAGAGGTAAGTATAACTATCATTTCTTCTATGGTAATTAATTTGCCTTGATATCTCTATTCTGGGGTCAATTTTAGCAATTTTTCAGAACAGTGATTCTCAAAGTTTTCATTCTTAGTAACTCTTTATATGCTTAAAAATTATTGTAGCCCTGGGCGCCTGGGTGGCTCAGTTGGTTAAGCGACTGCCTTCGGCTCAGGTCATGATCCTGGAGTCCTGGGATCGAGTGCCACATCGGGCTCCCTGCTCAGCGGGGAGTCTGCTTCTCCCTCTGACCCTCTTCCCTCTCATGCTCTCTATCTCTCATTCTCTCTCTCTCAAATAAATAAATAAAATCTTTTAAAAAAATTATTGTGGCCCTATGTCTGTTGGTATTTGCTATATTAGAGACTAAAAATGTGGACATCTAAAAACATTTGTTAATTTATTTAAAAATAATAACAAACTTATTCGTTGTTAATATATTTTATGAAAAATAGCTATTTTCATTGTTTTTATATTTTTGCAAATCTCTTTAATGTCTGACTTAATAGAAGAAAGCTCAATTTTCATATCTGCTCCTGCATTCAGTCTGTCACAATATGTTGCTATGGTTGAATTATGTGTACAAATTCTGTGTGAGCACAGATTAGAAGTTGATTTTAATAACCTATTCAGATATTTGTGGATATTCTTCTTGGATGCACTCACACTGGCTAAGTGGGAGTCTCTTAAAGATTAGGTACAATAAGACTCTGAAACCATATCAGTGGCCTTTTTGTACTCTCTTATAATAAAATCTGTTTGTCTCTCTAGTACTTTGAATAGCTCTTTTACCCCTACTCATGCATGATTTTGGAAACATCATGCATTGGTCACTTGGAAAATATTGGTTCACGGACTTACACAGATCTTCTAAATGTTGACATATTTTACTATATAACATTTTACTATGTAATATTTATTTATTTATTTATTTATTTATTTATTTATTTATTTATTTTAAAGATTTTATTTATTTATTTGACAGAGAGACACAGCGAGAGAGGGAACACAAGCAGGGGGAGTGGGAGAGGGAGAAGCAGGCTTCCTGCTGAGCAGGGAGCCTGATGCAGGGTTCGATCTGAGGACCCTGGGATCATGACCTGAGGCGAAGGCAGACGCTTAATGACTGAGCCACCCAGGCGCTCCTTTTTTTTTTTATTTTTTTAAAGATTTTATTTATTTATTTGTACTATATAATATTTTAAAAATTATATTTCTTGACATCTGTACTCATGTTGTCAGAAAAGTCCTTTAAGTATTAGGAAGGTGTGAAGTCCATAGTGGCAGATACAAGTATTCCAAAGTCCTAATTTTTGCTCGAAAGCTCAAATTTTATCATTGGCAATTGGCTGTTAATTGCTTTCCTTCAAGTGACAGGCTTACTTTGTTCATTTCTCAGGAGATATCTAACAAATACACATGTCTACATAACCACAGTTTGTTTTTCAAGTTTTTTTTTTCCAGTAAAAATGATGTTTGATGAAAAAAGAGGCTGGTTCATCTTGCAATTCAATCTCAGAAGTGCTTTTCCTCAAAACAGACATCATGCCTCAGTGGGCACCAAAACCACTTTATATCTACTTCCAATTTGATCACACAAACTATTAAAAGGAAAGGATCAAGATTTAGTAAAATTTATCAGTTTTACTGCTTTTTTAGCATTCATCTAAAATTGTGTTTTTTTACCCTGGGTGAATTAAGCCTGATTCATATATTTTAGAGCCATTTAGAGTATTTTATTTCCTGTGAATAGTCTGTTCATATCCTGTACCCATGTTTTCTGTTAGGTTATTGGTTTTTATTCAGAGATTTGGTAGGAGCTCTCTGTTAAGCAAATTAGCTCTTCATTTGTGATCTGAGTTGCAGATACTATGTTTCAGTTTGTCACTTATCTTCTAATTTTGCTAATGATGGTTTTTACCATGCAGATACTTTTGTTGTCAAATTAATTTCACTTTTATTCCTTTGGATTTGGGGTCAGATTTGTCTCTCACAACTTCTTTTTTAAAAATCCCCATGGCTTTTCAATGATGCTTCTGAGGTTTCATTGTATATTTTATTTCTTTGATCCTTCTGAGATTTTTCTGATCTAAGATATTAGGTGAATTTAAAATTTTTTTTCCAGATGTACTTAGTTGTTTCACTTAAATAAACTTAGGATTTTTTTTAGATTTTTTATTTTTATTATTTATTTGACAGAGAGAGACAAAGCGAGAGAGGGAACACAAGCAGGGGGAGTGGAAGAGGGAGAAGCAGCCTTCCCATGGAGCAGGGAGCCCAATGTGGGGCTCAATCCCAGGACCCTGGGATCATGACCTGAGCTGAAGGCAGATGCTTAATGACTGAGCCACCCAGGAGCCCCAAACTCAGGATTTCTTGATCTCTCTTATAGACAGCTTGTGTGGAAAATAATTTGTCAACACTCATTTGCTGAACTGTGAATGGTGTATAGCAGTGTGCCATATGCTATGTGTTTTCCATATGGTTATCTTTATCTTATCAATGTTGAGACTTAAAATAGTGGTTGAAATAGAGCCTACTGATGTGCATTATTTTTGTTTTTAATTTTTAACACCTTTGTTGAAGTGTAATTAACATACAGTAAACTGCATGTTTACTAATTTTTTTTTTTAATTTCAAAAATACTCCTTTCCTGGCACTATCCATGAAGGAGACCAAGAGGCAATGACAATCCAATAACTATGAACACAACTAATGCCTGTGTTGTGGTGTCTAAATACCATTCCCCACTACAGTAATCCCAGGCTCATTCCAGGAGGAATGCCTGATTCTGGATATGGCAGGAATTTACAAGATGTGCTTGGGACATCTTGTGTCACAAAGCAAGGGAGATTAATGGATTATGTCAAAAGAACAAGGGTCAGTATGAAGAGCCTTCCATTAGTTAGTTATGTGACCATTTGAGCATAAAAATAATAATGACTAGAGTTGATAGATATTAAATATATAAAAAATAATAAATTTACTGTGATACCAAAAAAGAGAAAGCGTGTGTGTGTGTGTGTGTGTGTGTGTGTGAGAGAGAGAGAGAGAGAAAGAAAGAAAGAAAGAAAGAAAGAAAGAAAGAAAGAAAGAAAGAAAGAAAGAAAAGAAAAGAAAAAACAAGACCATAGAGGCAGTAAAGAGAAAAATAACTCTAAGAACTCACTGGATGCCTAGTAAGTAACTAAGGTGCTAATGCCTTATTGTGAAAATCGGTAATTAGGAGCAAAAATTAAACATTTATTTTGACTTCCTTATACATATTGTATTTCCACCAAATAGTTCTATTTTCAAACAGAACTTCAAATAATAAATAGGATAGAAATGATAAAATTAGGATAGCATCATTTTATAATTCCTAATTAAAAAATTGAATCAGGCAACATGTAATGGATGGAACCATTACAGGAGAGAAAGGTCGAGGGGAACCTCAGGATGGAGAGATTTACAGAACCCGTTGATCCATCTTAGCATCTCTAAAGGTGGAAAAAGTAATGTGTTTCTCCTGGGGTAAAGTACACAGCACCACATAGGAAGTATTCTTCCTCAAGAAGTTGAACCTGGGTTAAGTCAGGGCTCTAAAACTAAATTCCACTTACAAACAATATGAAGGATAGTAGAAAGAGACACCACAAGGAGCCACAAGGGAAATCTGGCATGTGAGACATTCTACAGAAAAACTGATCTAGTTTCTGAAAATACACAAACAATGGAGAGTGGGCTCTCTAGATTAAAGAACACCTAAACACAATGTGTACACCTTATTTAAATCCTGATTCAAACAAAACAATCATAAAACATATTTTTGAGGCAATTAGGGAAATTTGTTGACAGATTATTCGATATTAGTAAGGAATTATTAATTAAAGGTGATAATGGCAATATGGTTATGTAAGAAAACATTCATATTTTTAGAGATGCTTACTGAAGGACACAGGAATAAAATTACATGACTTTCATGTTTGCTTTAAGATACTTCAAAAGGAAAAAAGTAGGAAAAAATAACTAAATGAAGCATATTCGGCAAAGCTGTGGTAATTGTTAAGTCTGAAAATTGACTATACTGGTCCCTCTACTTTGTATGTGTTTGAAAATGTTCATTAAAAAAACATTTTGAGATTATTTTAGAAATTAAAACAAGTAATGATGAGGGCCAAACTAAGATAAAGATAGAGGGGCACCTTTATCTCCCCAACTCCTAACAAAACACCTGATTTTGAATGTACTAGAATTCAGAAATACTTTTAATGAGTAAATATACATTTCTTTGTCTAAACTACAAGTTACTTCAAGAAAGATGCTCTGTCTTTAT
>NW_027397067.1:9123650-9259580 GCF_003265705.2 Callorhinus ursinus
CCATGGGCACTAGAGAAGAATGTGTATTCCGTTGCTTTGGGATGGAAGGTTCTGAATATGTCTGTGATGTCCATTTGGTCCAGTGTGTCATTTAAAGTCTTTATTTCCTTGATCTTTTGCTTAGATGATCTGTCCATTTCAGTGAGGGGGATGTTAAAGTCCCCCACTATTATTGTATTGTTGTTGATGTGTTTTTTGCCTTTGTTATTAATTGCCTTATATAATTGGCTGCTCCCATGTTAGGGGCATAGATATTTACAATTGTTAGATTTTCTTGTTGGATAGACCCTTTAAGTAGGATATACTGTCCTTCCTCATCTCTTATTACAGCCTTTAAAATCTAATTTGTCTGATATAAGGATTGACACCCCAGCTTTCTTTTGGTGTCCATTAGCATGGTAAATTGTTTTCCACCCCCTCACTTTTAATCTGGGTGTGTCTTTGGGTCTAAAATGAGTCTCTTGCAGACAGCATGTCAATGGGTCTTGTTTTTTAATCCAATCTGATAGCCTGTTCTTTTGATTGGGGCATTTAGCCCATTTACATTCAGGGTACCTATTGAAAGATGAATTTAGTACCATTGTATTGCCTGTAAGGTGACTGTTACTGTATATTGTCTCAGTTCCTTTCTAGTCTATGTTGCTTTTAGGCTCTCTCTTTGCTTAAAGGACCCCTTTCAATATTTCTTGGAGGGCTGGTTTCATGTTTGCAAATTCCTTTAGTTTTTGTTTTCCTGGAAGCATTTTATCTCTCCTTCTATTTTCAATGACAGCCTAGCTGGATATAGTATTCTTCGCTGCATATTTTTTCTCGTTTAGTGCTCTGAATATATCATGCCAGTCCTTTCAGGCCTGCCAGGTCTCTGTGGATAGGTCTGTTGCCAATCTAATGTTCCTACCATTGTAGGTTACATATCTCCTCTCCCGAGCTGCTTTCAGGATTTTCTCTTTGTCTCTGAGACTCGTAAGTTTTACTATTAAATGTTGGGGTGTTGACCTATTTTTATTGATTTTGAGGGGGGTTCTCTGTGCCTCCTGGATTTTGATGCCTGTTTCCTTCCCCAAATTAGGCAAGTTCTCTGCTATAATTTGCTCCAATATACCTTCTGCCCCTCTCTCTCTTTCTTCTTCTTCTGGGATCCCAATTATTCTAATGTTGTTTTGTCTTATGGTATCGCTTATCTCTCAAATTCTGCCTTCGTGATCCAGTAGTTGTTTATCTCTCTTTTTCTCAGCTTCTTTATTTTCCATCATTTGGTCTTCTATATCACTAATTCTCTCTTCTGCCTCATTTATCCTAGGAGTTAGAGCCTCCATTTTTGATTGCACCTCATTAATAGCCTTTTTGATTTCAACTTGGTTAGATTTTAGTCCTTTTATTTCTCCAGAACGGGTTTCCCTAATAACTTCCATGCTTTTTTCAAGCCCAGCTAGTATCTTTATAATCATGATTCTGAACTCTAGTTCCGACATCGTACTAATGTCCGTATTGGTTAGGTCCCTGGCAGTCGGTACTGCCTCTTGTTCTTTTTGCTGAGGTGATTTTTTCCAGTTGTCATTTTGTCCAGAGGAGAATAGATGAGTGAGAGAACAAAATGCTAACAGGGTAACAACGTCCCCAGAAAATATACTCTAAATAAATCAGAAAAGACCTGGAGCCGGGGGAAAAGAAAGGAAAGAAAGAAAAAAGAAAAAGATAAAAACAAACAAAAATAGAAAAAACAAACAAAAAACAGAATATGATCAAATATGATCAGGTTGGTGCATAGATTAGTGCCACACACTAGACTTTGGGCGTAATTTGGTCTTTTAGAAGAAAGTGACTTCCAAAATTTTAAAGAAAGAAAAACTTATATATATACAAAAATAAGGGTTGTTACAATGAAGGGATGGAATATGACTGTAAAGATGAAAATTATAAAAAAATTTTATAAAAGGAATTGATAAGATACGAAGTTTTTTGAAAAAAGAAAGAGGATTTAAAAAAAAAAAAAAAAAAGGGAGAGAATATGATCAGGCAGGAGACTAGAACAAAGCCATACACTAGATATTTAGGGTATATTTTGATCTGTTAGAAGAAATTGTATCTCAAAATTTTAAAGAGAGAACAACTTATATATATATATGCCGAAAATAAAGGTAACTACTATGAAGGGATAGAATATGACTCTAAAAATGAAAAATAAAAATGTTTTTTTAAAAAAGGGATTGGGGTGCCTGGGTGGCTCAGTTGGTTAAGTGACTGCCTTTGGCTCAGGTCATGATCCTGGAGTCCCGGGATCGAGTCCCACATCAGGCTCCCTGCTCGGCAGGGAGTCTGCTTCTCCCTCTGACCCTCTTCCCTCTTGTGCTCTCTATCTCTCATTCTCTCTCAGATAAATAAATAAAATCTTTAAAAAAAAAAGGGATTGATACGATATTGGTTGAAAAAGGGAAAAAGAAAAATTCAAAAAAAAAAGTTAAGAAAATTAACTTTGAAAGACTAAAGAATCATGGTAAAAAAGCCATGGATTCTATGTGCTGTATTCCCCTACCCCTGGAGTTCTGCCATTCTCATTGATCGTTAAACTTGGTCTTGGCTGGCTGTTCTTGCTGATCTTCTGGGGAAGGGGCCTGTTGCTGTGGTTCCCAAATGTCTTTGCTGGAGGTGGAATTGCCCTGCCCTTGCCAGATCCAGGCTAAGTAATCTGCTTGGGTTTGTTCTCAGGAGCTTTTGTTCCCTGCAAGCTTTCTGTACAGCTTTGGAGGACAAGAGTGAAAATGGCGGCCTCCCAATCTCCGTCCCGGAGGAGCCGAGAACTCGGGTTCCCACTCCTCAGTGAGCCCCCAGAGTAAAGCAGTCAGTCACTCCCATCTCCCTGGTCTCTGGCCGCACTCCGTGCTCACTTGGCCTGTGACCGAGCGTTTCTATCTCTGGCACATGACCCCATGTGGAATCTCCAAACCCAGCATATCCCTGTGGTGCGATCCCACGCCACTCCTCCCAGGGGAGGAAGGGGTGTCTCCCCGGATCTGCCGCTTGTTGGGTCCCTGCTGGAGGAGCAGTGGCTCGACTGGGCCACAGATCACAGTTTATGGCAACCCCAGGCTGAGAGCCCACGCCTCGGCTCCGTCTCTGCAGCCGGCTTCCCTGCTCCGATACCTGGGAGCTCTGCCACACTCAGGCACCCCAGGTCTTTCTGTGACCCCAAGGGTCCTGAGACCATGCTGTCCCACGAGTGTTCCACCCCCCGCTTAGCCACGGGGGCGATGTCCCTCAGCGGAGCCGACTTCTAAAAGTTCCGATTTTGTGCTCTGCTGTTCTATCACTTGCCAGAAGCAGCTGACGGAAGCCCCTTCCCCCGCCATCTATCCTCCCGAATATCGCCTCGGGTTCACTTCTCCGCACGTCCTACCTTCCAGAAAGTGGTTGCTTTTCTGTTCAGAGAGTTGTTGCTATTCTTTTCTTTGATCTCCTGTTGAGTTCGTAGGTGTTCAGAATGGTTTGATCCCTATCCAGCTGAATTCCTGAGACCACACGAAATCCAGGTGTCTTACTCTGCCATCTTGTTCCACCCCTACAAAATGAAATTTTAAATAAAGATTCCATTTCTAATAGTATCAAAAAGATAAAATACTTTGGAATAAATTTAACAAAAGAAGTAAAAAATTTATAAGCTGAAAATTATAAAACATTTTTGAAGGAAATTAAAGAAGACCTAAGCAATTATAAATACATCTCATGTTCATGAGTTGGAATACTTAATATTGTCAAGACATCAATACTTCTCAAACCAGTATACAAAATCAATGCAATCGCTATTAAAATTCCAGTTGGCTTCTTTGCAGAAATTGTCAAGTGGAAATTTGAAAACAATCTTGAAAAAGCAAAACAAAGTTGGGGGACTCACACTTCTTGATTTAAAAACTTGCTACAAAGCTATAGTAATCAAGACAGTGTAGTACTGGCATAAGGACTGACATTTAACCCAATGGAATAGAATTGAGAATCTGGAAATAAGCTTTCACATCATAGACAATTGATTTTTTAAAAGGGTGCCAAGATAATTCAATGTGGAGAAGGAATAGTCTTTTGACAAATGGTGTGGGGACAACTGGGTACTCGTAGGCAAAAGAATGAAATTGGACCCCTACACATACCATATACAAAAATTAATTAAAAATATATCTAAGGCCAAAATATAAGAGATAAAACTTTAAAACTCTTAGAGGAAAGCATGTCTTTGTGACCCTGGATTTGATGATGTTTTCAGAACTATGACAGCAAAAGCACATTCAACAAGAGAAAAAGAGATAAATTAGACTTCATCAAAATTAAACACTCTTGTACAGCAAAGGACACTATCAGAAAGTGAAAAGATAATCTATATAATGTGAGAAAATATTTGCAAATCCTATATCTGATAAGGGATGTATGTATAGAATATATAAAGAATTCTTACAATTCAGTAATACAAGACAAATAACCCAATCGAAAGTTGAGCCAAGAATATCTTCTTGAAGATATACAAATGACCAATAAAAATATAAAAAGATGCTCAACATAATTAGCCATCAATGAAATGAAGACATAAGAATTAAGAAGACAGTTGATAACAAGCATTGGTGAAGATGTGGAGAAATTGGGAGCCCTCTTACACTGCTGGTGGGAATGTGAAATGGTTCAGCTGCTTTGGAGGACGGTTTGTTAGTGCCTCAAAAGGTTATTATCTGACTTAGCAATTACACTCCTAGATATATATCCTAGATAAATGAAAACATACCCATGCAAAAACTTGCATGTGAATGTCCATAGCAGGATTATTCATAAGAGCCAATGAGTGGAAACAACTGATGAACAGATACATAAAATGGTGTGTGTGTGTGTACTATGTTATTTTAATATAATATAGAGTAGTATATATATAATATATAATATTATTTGGCAATAAAATGGAATTAAGTACTGCTACATATTACAAAGGAATTAATCTTGAAAACATGAGGCCAAGTGAAAGAACCCAGTCAAAAAGACCACATCATATATGATTCTACTTACATGAAATGTCAAGACTAAGCAAGTTTGTAGAGATAGAAAGTAGATTAGTGTTCACCTAAGGGCTGGGAGGGGAAGGAAAGTGGAGTGACTGCTAATGGGTACAGAGATTTTCTGGGGATGATGAAAATATTCTCACATCAATTATGATGATGGTTGTACAACAGTGAATATACTCAAAACCATTTAATTGTGTACCTTAAATAGGTGAATTGCATATGTGAATTGTATCTTAATAAGGCTGTTTTTTTTTAAAAAAAAGATAGAGAATGGACCATTGATTTCACAAAGTGGAAGCCATGGAGTGACCTTGATACAAGATGTTTCAAGATAGTATTAGTGTGGTTTGAAGTAGGGACTACTCTTTGAAAAACTTTTACCTTAAATGGAAGCATGTAGGTACCTAAGCCACTTATTTCATTTTATTATATTTTTTGACTTAATTTTTTATTGTGATAAAAAACATAAAATTTACCGCTTAAAGCATTACGTGTACAGTTCAGTAGTGTTACGTGTATTCACTTTGTTAGGAAAGGATCTCCAGAACTTTTTCATCTTGAAAATTTGAAACTCTGTACTTATTAACAAGTCCTCTATTCCTCCTTTCCCAGCCCCTGTTAATCACATTCTAATTTCTGTTTCTATGAGTTTGACAATTTGAGATACCTCATGCACATGGAATTGTACGGTGTTCATCTTTTTATGATTGGGTGCTTCAATTAACATAATGTTCTTAAACTTCATCATTGTCATAGCATAGTGCCAGATTTCCTTCCTTTTTAAGGATAATGAATAATATTCCACTGCATAAAGACCACATTTTATTTACATATTTATCCATTCATCTGTTTATGGACTTTGGGGCTGTTTCCACCTCTTGACTATTGTGACTAATGCTGCAGTGAACATGGTTGTGGTTTGAGACCCTCCTTTCAATTCTTTTGGACATATACCCAGAAGTAGGATTGCTGGATTGTAGGGTACTTCTACTTTAAAAACTTTGAGGATCCTCCATACTGTTTTCCATAGAGCCTGCACCATTTTGCAATCCTACCAGCAGTGCACAAGGGTTCTAATTTCTCCACATCCTTCACTTTTGTTATTTTGTTAATTTAATTTTTTGATAATAACCATCCTAATTGGTGTTAGGCGATATCTCATTTTGATTTTGATTTGCATTTCTCTGATGATTAGTGGTGTTGAGCAGCTTTTCATATGCCATCTGTATGTCTTCTTTGGAGGAAATGTCTATTTAAGCCCTCTGTCCATGTTTAAATCAGGTTATTTGATTTTAGTCATTGAGTTGTATGAGTTTGTTACATATTCAGCATATTAACCGATTGTCAGATGTATGATTTGTAAGGATTTTCTCCCATTCTATAGGTTGTCCTTTCACTGTTTCCTTTGATGTGCAAATGTTTTTAAGTTTGATGTAGTCTCATTTTTCCATTTTTACTTTTGTTGCCTGTGCCTTTGGTGTCAAATCCAAGAAATCATTGCTAAGTCCAATATCATGAAGCTTTTCTCCTCCTTGTTTTAGGTCTTATGTTTAGGTCCTTTATCCATTTTGAGTTAATATTTGCATAAGAGTAAGATAAGAGTCTAACTTCATTCTTTTGCATATTCAGTTTGCTCAGAACTAGTTGTTAAAGAGATTGTTCTTTTCTCATCGATTGGTCTTGGCACTCTTGTCAAAGATCATTTGGCCGTATATGTGAGGGTTTATTTCGGGGCTCTCTATTTTATTCTATTGGTCTGTTTGTCTATTTATGCCATTAGCACACTGTGGATTATTGTGGCTTGTAATACATTTGAATCAGGAAGTTGTGAGGCCTTCAACTTTGTTTTGCTTTAATCAAAATTGTTTGGGTTATTTGGGGTCCCTTGAAATTCCATATGAATTTTAGGATGAATTTTTCTATTTCTGAAAATTGTCATTGGGGTTTTGATAGGGATTGTGTTGAATTTGTAGTATGCCTTGGGTAGTATGGACAGTCTTAAAAAATATTAAAGTCTTCTGATTAATGAACATAAGATATCTTTCCACTTATTTATCCCTTAATTTCTTTCAGCAGTATTTTGTCATTTTCAGTGTACAACCCTTTCACCTCCTTGGTTAGATTTATTCCTATTTTCTTTTTGATACTATTGTAAATTGGACTTGTTTTCTTAATTTCCTTTCCATATTGTTCATTGTTACTGTATATAAATGCAAGTGATTTTGGTGGTCATTTGTTTTTAAATAAGTATTTACATTATAAAGAATATTTAGAAACTGGAAAATAAGAAAAGCTTTTAAAAAATAAAAAGAGACGTCCACAATTCCCCAGACAACCAGCCCCAGACAAACAAAAACTTCCTTCTTTTTCTACATGTTTTGAAAATGATTTGTTTGTTTAAAATTTATAACCAAACTGATAATTTTGTATCTCGCCCCATTCACTTAACAATGTAGTATAACCATTTTTATGTTGCTATAATCACCATAACATTTTTAAGTTAACTATTGTATTGTAATTTATTTAACCATTTTGGACATATATCTTGTTTCAAATTTTGCTCAAAATAAATGGCTCTTAGTGAACATTTTGTTAATTAAAATACTTATTTTGTAGCATTTCCTAGGATGGAGTTCCAGAAGCATAATTACTGAGTCAGTGAATAAAAATATTTTTGAGGTTCTCAATGTCTGTTGCCAAACTGTAAGGGCTTTCCAAAAAATTTCAGTAATCTCTACTGTCACCAGCAACATATGGAAGATTCTGTTTTACCGCAACTTCATTAGCATTAAGAATTTTGTGCATTGTCTATTTTTAAAGCACCCTATTTTCAATTTGCATTTCCTCAAGGACTTGTGAGATTAACATTTTCCTATTTTTCATATCTGTCTCCTAAATGTGTTTTCTTTCCTGTGAATCGATTTTTCAAGATTTGTACACTTCTCTATTAGAGCATGGTGATATTTCATTTTTAGTTGTATGTGTTTGTTATAGAAAAAGGATTAACCTGTTGTCAGTCACATTTTGACCAAATATTTTTCTCAGCTCATTGTCTTCATTTTATTTTATTTTAATATCCAGAAGTTATCATTTTTATGTAATTAAATGTGGCAATCTCTATAGTTCTTACACTTGCTTGTAGAAAGTTTAGAAATTGCTTCCTCCTTCGAATTTGTATTAACTATTCAATTCTGTCTTCCTTCAGTCTTACAGATGCTCTCTAATCCATCTGGAAATGATTTTAGTGTGTGGTATGTAAAGTATTTATTTAAAAAAATATATAGTTTTAGGAAAACCATCGGTGGTAGGCTAAAAGCTCCCTGAAAACAGGAAGCATGACTTTTTCACTCTTTGGTTCCCTCCACTTTCCCAGACAGAAGACTCACTAAACACAGCCTCTGTTTCCTCTGGCTGCAGCAGCCAAGTTACAGTCGGGAAAGATGGGTCCCCCCTCCTTCCCTCTGCTCAGAGACACCAACTGCTTGTCCCCTTGCTGTTATCATGACAGTTCCCCGGGGGCTGTTGCCTCTGTCGTCCCTTGCGGACGTCTGCCTTCTCAGAAGCAGGGAAAAGGCTACCCCAGCTGTTAGCCAGCAGCGCCCCCTGGCGCCTCTTTTTATTTTAATTGTTCTGATTTCAATTGTTCATACAACCATCCACCCTCCCCACTGGTAATTTTTCCTGAAGACACCTCAAAAGATCTTCTTTCTCAGTCCCTAAGGTAGCCTAACCTACTTGCCCTGATACTTTTTTCAGAGTAAATTTCTTTTCCATTTGAACAAACTCCTCCTCAGTCAAGGAGATGCCATTATTTCCGAGCTGTCTTTTTATCTTTTTGATAGGGAGAGGTGCAGGGAATATGGGTGGGAGCCAGCTATTAGCCCCAACTTCTTAGTGATCTCTTCCATGAAGTCTTTGAGGCTTTGTACAAACAAAATCCTAGTCTGGCCCTCCTACTGCTTTCACCGATGCCTGCAGTTGTGAGTTCCAACTATAGGTCTGACTCTGGGATCTCATTAAAGAGTTAAAAAAAACCAACTCTTTAAAATTGAATTTTTATTGCCTAAGGAGGAACCTGTAAAATAAGGAGGTGGAGAGGATGCAAATAAATGAGATCTAAAAGTAGTTCTCAAATCTAATTAAAGCCAATACTGGATAACACACCTGTTAGAAAAATAAACTGTTGAATGTCTCTCCATCATTTTCTCTCTTACACCCTAGTCAAGGTGCTAAGGAGTGCCAGAATGGCCAAAATATGAACAGCAAGAAACCCAGAAGACAGATCCTGAACAATCCATGAATTACATACTCAAGCCTGAATTCAGTAGACTCTATCACAGAAACAGAATTGTCCTTGTGACAGGTAATTCTAGCTCAAGTTAATAGCAGGAAATTCTGAAATAATTATGGAAAGATACACTCCAGTAGACAATTAATGAGTTATATGATCTACCTATATACAGTAGACTAGAGTGACCCTGTCATGACATTCGTTTGAGAAATAGGGGAGAAAACAGGTTATTTTCTTGTCTTTTTTTCCTAATGGTTTATTCTTCAGATTGTGGCAGAATCACAATTTCTTAAGGACTTCAGTAAAGATTACTCAATGTTTGACAAATGTTTGGTCAGACTGACTGTACAGTGTGTTCTAATATGATTCACTGTTCCTGAAAGGGGGAAAATCTACTTCCAGTTCTGAAGTCAAGGAAATTCTGTAACTTGACTCCTCTGTAAGGGGACTTGCTTCTGGCATTGGCTGCCATTATTCTGTCAAGTTTTTCTCTCCTTTCCCTTTAAATTTCTTCTGGCTCTACTCTATTATTCCATAGACCTTTAGGTTTTCCCTCTTTGTAATTTGATGCCCTATTCAGCAGTGTTCAGGAAGCTGTCTTGCTTTACTTTAGTCTGCTGCTTCTGCTTTCCTTAGCTGAATGTGTAGCTTGTTCCTTCTTTTAGCCTTTTCCCCTTTTGAGGGAGCCTGTACTATTTCATCATGCTATTATAAAGAAAGTATGGATTTCACATAGTGAGTTGATTCACATGTATCAAAGTATCAAAGAGAATATTTAGCTTAGTTACTTTGATTTTTTCTTAAAAGTCATTTCATAGAAAAAGCATGTTCAAGTATTTCTCTATCATCCACCTTTTCCTGAGACACACCCACAGACTTATTTTCTTTTTCTTTCTCAAATTTAGTTCTACTTTTCATCAGTTATACATGAACATCAGTTAAAGAGTCAAACGGTTGCACTGGGATTATTGCAAAAAATTTTTAAAAAGGCCTCTAGGATGCCACACCAACTCTTGGAGTCCTGCAACCATTTTCAACTTCTTTTTGCTGTTGGTTTTGGTATGTGTGTCTGTGCCTGGAAGTAATGTACTTATGTGGACATTTTTTTTTTTTTAGTTTTTTTTTTTCTTTCTTAGTTTTAGGAATTACCTATTGACTTCTGTCTTCAGAAGATGAGGATTTAGGTTTTTCCCCCACTCCTATCTCCAGTACCTATGGTCAAAATTCCCCTCCATTGGTCCTTCCTTCATTGTTATATTGTTTTGTACTTTGTTGTTATAACCTTATTTATAACTTTGGTTAGATCGACATACAATGTTGCATTATTATAGCTACATAAGGCTATTTTGAATTGAACCATTTGTTATGCCATATTTGCTTTTCTTGTATTGCCCAACTATTTGTGTCCCCTGAAGTTAATAAATTTCTTGTTTCATTTGCTTTGTTTTCTCTGTACTCATCAGTTAACCCCAAACTCTCCTCAAATCGTGGAAATGTTCTTTCAATGTACTCAAACACAGATAATCATTAGTTTCATCTTCTTGAGTCTTCAGATCTGCTGTAATCTGCATCACTGCATGATTGACAGCTTGTGATCTTCATTCACCATCATCTTTGGAGATTCCCTTTGTCTCTCTATTGAGTTGTAACTATTTCTTGGATCCCATATATTCTTCTTCTTCTTCTTTTTTTTTTTGGTTTATACATTTGCTTTGGTGGAATACCTCCTCAAGTAGTTTCCCATGCCTGGAAAGGATTTCAGTCGGATGCATATTCACTCGATATTTTGGCTGGGTATAGAATTCTAAGTTGGAAATGGTTTTCCCTCAGAAGTTTGGAGGTGGCAGCCTCTATTGCCTTTTAGGAACCTTATCTTTTGTATGTGGTTTTTTGCGGGGAGAAGCTTTTAGGACTTTCTCATTGTCCCTACTGTTCTAAAATTTTATGGTAATATGCCTTCATGTAGATTGTTTTCATTTATTTTCTGGGCAATCAATCCTGCATCTTTTCAGTCTGGAAACTTTGTTTCCTAAATTGTCTGTCGATAATCTCCTGTTTTCCATATTTTCTCTTCTTGGAACGTCTATTATTTGGATGTTAGACTTTCCAGACTGACCCTCCATTGTCTTGTCTTTCTATTTTTAATGTTTTCTCTATTTTCTGAAAGATTTACTTATCTTTGTGTATCAATTTTTCCAATGAATTTTTCATTTATGTTATCATTGCTTTAACTTCCAAGAGCTCTTTACTATTTTCCAGGGTTTTTTTTTAATAAAACCCTATTCTTTTCATGTTGCTAATACTCCCTTTATATATATATGTCTTTGAGGATAGTTAAGGTTTTTTGATCTTACTCTTTCATATTCAAGACTTTCTTTAAAAATAAGCTGAGCTTCAAAAAAAATAAGTTGAACTATCTGCTCCTATTTAATAATAGGGTACCAAAAAACTGGTAACTTTGTACATGTGGATGGACCATTAAGAATGAAAGCCTCACTGTAGGTTATTCTGGCTGTTTTATTGGGGAACTTCCACTGTTGGATTATTCATATTTCTTGGACTATTCGTATTTCTTTGCCTACAGAGTATTAGCTCAGTTGCCGGATTCTGTGAACTTAACCAACCAATGCTAAGACCTCTGGGCATTCTATGCTACAACTCAGGTTGTATCTCAGTTTCCTCTACTGCTGGCTCAGGATTAAGCATTCTGGGGCATACTGAACTTGTCAGCTTCCAAGATTTTGTTTCTATAATTTGCTCTCTCAACTTCTTTGTCCTTATGAATTAATGCTTTAAAAAATTCATCGACTGTCAATACGGAGCTCTAGGAGGGAGAAGAGAAAGATAAATGGGTATGTTTTGCCCTTTATCATTCATTGGAAGTTCCAAAATTTCCAGGATGGTCAGGCAATTTTAAATTTTGGAAATGTATTTAATATACCAATAATGAAATCAGTATCCACAAAGTTTTAAATTAAATGTAGTATTGCGTGACCTCTTCAACTAGAATGCCATATCAAACCCTGGGTCTGTGTTTGTGCCTGGGCTTTCTCATGCTGTGCCTGCCATGGTGCTGAGGATATATTGGGTGATGAAATATAGCCTTGCTGAAAATGTGAGTACATGGATAAGAATGATTTTTATGATTAGATTTATGTGAAGGAAAGTAGTAAGTACAGACTATAACCATTTTCTTTTTTTCAGTCTTGAGCACCATATACTTCTCAGATATCTTTTCTGTTTCCTTTTTTTAAAAAAGATTTTATTTATTTATTTGACAGAGAGACAGTGAGAGAGGGAACACAAGCAGGGAGAGTGGGAGAAGGAGAAGCAGGCTTCCCACTGAGAAGGAACCCGATAGTGGTCTTGATCCCAGGACTCTGGGATTATGATGTGAGCCGAAGGCAGGCTCTTAACAACTGAACCACCTAGGCACCCCTTCTGTTTCCTTTTAAAAATCATCCTCAACTGCATTATTCTACTATTTGTACAAAGTAATGCCTTAAATAGTAATTTTCTTGGTTGATTTTTATGAATTAGATAAAACAAATTGTTTAAACATTTGAAATAATGAAGCTAAGAATAAGGCATTTCCTGCCCCTATCACCATCCTAGGTGCTAGAGTGAAATGGTTAAGGACAGGGGTTCTGGCCCTATCCTTTAGCTGTATGATCCTAGGTAAATTCTTAATCTTTCTGTGTCTGTCTCCTCAATATTTAACAAGGAAATAGCAATAAATATAGGAAATAATAGTAGTAAATATCTTAAGAGTAGTTTTGAGGATTTAATTTGATATCTATGTAAAACACTTTACAGTTCCTGGTACATAATGCTCTGAATAGAGTTAAGCTCTGATGTTGATGATTCTTCTAAGCAGTAAAGATAGTAATTGCAAGAGTGATGGGTGCTGTGGAGATGCAGAGTATGACGGGAATGTTTATTGGAGGATGTAACCTAACCTGGATGAGCTTTAGTATTTTTCCTTCAGAGGTCATTGCCGTGGCGGCTGCTCTCTGCTTTGAATCTGAGAAAGGCCAGAAAGAAGTGAATTTCCTGGCACACTTAAAAGCGTGTTTACCATGATTTCATTGGCTCAAGGGAAGCTGGACGAAAGGAACAATTAGGTGAGAGGATTCAAGGTGGTTTAAGGCAAACTTGTACAGATTGAGATTTGACTTTATTTTTAAATTTTGTTACTATTAAATGGTACTACTTTTGAATAGGCAATGCATTCATATGGTTCAAATATCAAATTAATAGAAGGGATATGCATTAAAAACTCTCTTTACCATTCCTGCTCCATCTATCTCTTTTCGTACCACAGATAATAACTTTTATTTTGTTTTTCCTTCTAGGGTTCTTATACAAATACAAAGAAATATGAATATATATTCTTATTTTCCTTCTTTCTTTCACAAAAGCATAGCATGGCATACTGCATTTGTTACTGTCTTACACCTTGCTTTGAATTTAAAAATACACTATGCAGATTTCTCAGTAACAGTAAAAGCATTATTCTTTTTGCTCACAAGCAGTGTTTTGGCATTTGGATGTATCATAATCTAACCATTTCTTATGGAAAGGTACTTGACTTGCTTCTAATCTTTTGCCATTACAAAAATGCTACAATGAATAAGCTTGTTCATATATCTGTGAGTATATCAACAGGATACATTTCCAGAAGTAGGATTACTGGATCACAGGGGAAATGATTTTGTAATTTTAATAGATGTAACCAACTTACTTTCCATAAAGTTTATTACAATTTGTACTTCCACTAGCAATGTCTAAGAGGACCTAGTTCCCCATGCCTCAACAATGATATTTTTCAATTTTTTACATTTTGGTGATCTATTTTCAATTTCTATAATGGAAAATGGTATCTCAGAATAGCTTTAATTGGAAGTCTCATATATTTAAGGACTATTCATGTTTCTATTTCTGTGAACTGATTGTTCATCCTTTGTTTTTTTTTCTTATCAAATTCTAAGAGCTCTTTTTATGTTAGGGAGATTAGCTCTTTGCTGTGATTTGAAGTACAAATACTTTCCCCTCAGTTTGTTATTTCTCTTTTGACCTTATCTATATTGTTAATTTTTTCCCATGTAGATATGTCCTTCTTTTTGTAGTTGAGAATACCAATTATTCCCTTCATGGCTTTGGAAACACTTTTCCATTCTAATGTTATAAAGGAATTTACTCTTTTTCCTCCCTCTGGTAGTTCTCATTAGTTCATTTTTTACTCTTAAATCTTTGACTCATTGAGAGTATATCTGTATGTTGTGAGATCTAGACCTAATTTTTGTTCCAGTTGGCCACATAGCTGTCCCAACATAATTTCATTGAAAAGTCCATCTTTTCTTTTTTTTTCTTTTTTCTTTTATTATGTTATGATAGTCACCATACAGTAAAAAAGTCCATCTTTTCCCCACAGATTTAAGAAACCATCTTTATTGTATACCAAATTCCCATATGCATATGAGTCTTTTTCTGGACATTCCTTCTGTTTGAATGGTCTGTGTATTCATACATCATACCACAATATTTTTATTACTTAGATTGGTACTACATATTAATGTTTAATAGGGTTAGTGCTTCCTTATTGCTTATCTCTTTCTGAATTTTTCTGGCTCTTTTTGTTTTTTTGTTTTTCAAATAAATTTTAGAGTCAGCTTGTCTGATTTCCAGTTGGAGATATACACACACACATATATTGAAAATTGCAATCATTTTAAAATTATAAGTTAATTTAGGAAGAATAGCCACCTTCATATTAAGTCTTAATTTTGTTGGAAAGTCTTCCACGTAAAGATTTTGCACATTTTTATTAAAATTATACCTACATTTTTTCTCTTTAATTGTTTTATTTTTCAATAATGCTAAACTTAAAGGAAAGTTGCAAGAATAACACAAAAGTCTCCCAAATTCTCTTCAACCAAGATTCCCCCAATTGTTAAATTTGACCACACTTACCTTTTCTCTTTATTCTGAACCAATTATTTTTTATTCTGAACCAATTGAGAGTAAGTTACAGACATGGACACCTCATTAACCTTTTAGTATTTCAGTGAGTATTTCCTAAAAGCAAGAACACACTTCAACATAACTGCAGTGTAACTATGGAAGTCAAGAAATTGATATAATGTGAGCATCTAATCTAGAGACTCCATTCAAATTTTGCCAGTTGTCCTAATAATGTCCTTTATGGGACCATGATCCAATGCAGGATTATGTGTTATATTGGATGGTCATGTCCTTCTCAGTCTCTCCTTGATAGTTTTGAACTACACAGGCCAATTTGGGTTTGTATGTTTTTCCTCGATTTGAATCAGGTTGTATATCTTTCTCAGGAATATCACAGAAATGGTGCTATGTTTCTTTCAGTGCACCATATGAGGAGGCACATGATGTCAATTTATCCCATTGTTGGTGATATTAACTTGATTAAAATAGCTTATATCTATCTATATCACTTGTAAAATAATGTCAGCAAGTCTTCTCCACTATAAGGATAATAATTAATTAATAAGTATTTTATACTTATTAGCAATTCTGTTGTAAGGTAGGACTTTACTTTCTCCCTTATTTAGTTAATTATTCATATTAGTATGAATTCCTATTTCATTCACTATGATTATTTGTTCCTACTTTACTTGCTATTATTATTTCAATGCTCAAATAGTCTTAGGTTTGGCCAGTGGAGACCTATCCTGTGTCATTTTGACATGTTCCTCCCATTCCTGGAGCACTTTCTTATTTGGGGCATAAGATGTTCTAGGTCCATTTTGTGTTTTCCTGCTCTGGAATCAGTCATTTTTTCAAGAAGCTCTGGCTTCCTTCTAATGTGAATAATTAAGAATTTAGAAACTAAAAACTCAGAATTCACAAAATAAGATCTGGTGCTGAAGTCGGCTTCAAAATATCATTATTGTAGGCCCTCTCAAAGGACAGAGCTAGGAAATACATGTATGTGCATATACATATATACACACATTTATGTCTATTTCTGTATCTATCTGTGTCTCTCTAGCCATCTATCTCTATTAAAAACTGTGAGTTCGGGGCGCCTGGGTGGCTCAGTTGGTTAAGCGACTGCCTTCGGCTCAGGTCATGATCCTGGAGTCCCGGGATCGAGTCCCGCAAGGGGCTCCCTGCTCAGCAGGGAGTCTGCTTCTCCCTCTGACCCTCTTCCCTCTCGTGCTATCTCTCATTCTCTCTCAAATAAATAAATAAAATCTTAAAAAAAAAACTGTGAGTTCACACTGATACCTCCTATTTCAATCCAACAGAATACAATTTCTTATGGACTTCCTCATTTCTGTACTTATAGCCCCCTTCTCCAACAGTTGTGAAATATGGTTCCCATTATCCTCAATATGTTCACTTCTTCAGCCCCTGGGTATACAACTAATATCCCTCTCACACTGGCCAAATAGCCCAAGTATCACCAACCAAGCAGGCCATGGATGTGTCAGGAAGGATATTTTCTCTTGTTCAATGCTATTGTAAAAGGAATTCTCTTCTATAAATTCTGGGTTTTTAAAAATTGTTTACGTATTTGAGTCTATTGACTCATATTAATTTTTTATTATTGAAATATAGTTGACATACTTCATGTTAATTTTATATAGTGCTACCTTACACAATCTTTTCGTTGCTCATTAGTTTTTCTATTAAATCTTTTTATTTTCAATTATACATCCTGAAAATAGAATCTGTAAACAGAGTTAGTTTTCCCTCTGTCTTTACAATTATTAGACCCTAAATTTCCTCCTTTTTTCTAATTTCATTGACAAATAGAGTGTTAAATAGTAGGTTAGTAGAGGACATACTTATGTTATTCTTGACTTTAGTGAGAAGGCCTCCAGGGACTACCCATTAAGATGGTGGCTATTGGGCTGAAATGTGTGTGCGTTTTATGATTGTTAAATTTTTATTTAGATAGTACAAATCTTGTAAACCTTTCACCCAGCTTCCTTTAATGTTAACATGTTATATAACCATGATACATTTATAAAAATTAAGAAATTAACATTGGTATGTAGAGTGTTTTAAAAAATGTTAAGGATTCCTCTTTTTTTGGTATCTTTTTAAAAACTGGGAATGAATGTCTAATTTTGTCAAATGTCTTCTCAGTATATATTCTTATTTTTTTTCTTTTGACCAAGTAATATAATGAATTAATAGATTTTTATTTTTTAATTTTTTATTTATTTTATTTTATTATGTTATGTTAATCACCATACATTACATCATTAGTTTTTGATGTAGTGTTCCATGATTCATTGTTTGCGTATAACACCCAGTGCTCCATTCAATACATTCCCTCTTTAATACCCATCACCGGGCTAACCCATCCCCCCATCCCCCTCCCGTCTAGAACCCTCAGTTTGTTTCTCAGAGTCCATAGTCTCTCATGGTTCGCCTCCCCCTCCATTTCTCCCCCTTCCTTTTTCCCTTCTTACTATCTTCTTTTTTCTAACGTGTAATGTATTATTTGTTTCAGAGGTACAGGTCTGTGATTCAACAGTCTTACACAATTCACAGCACTCACCATAGCACATACCCTCCCCAGTGTCTATCACCCAGCCACCCATCCCTCCCACCCCCACCACTCCAGCAACACTCAGTTTGTTTCCTGAGATTAAGAATTCCTCATATTAGTGAGGTCATATGATACGTCTTTCTCTGATTGACTTATTTTGCTCAGCATAATACCCTCCAGTTCCATCCACAGCGTTGCAAATAGCAAGATTTCATTCCTTTTGATGGCTGCATAATATTCCATTGTATACGTATACTTCATCTTCTTTATCCATTCATCTGTCGATGGACATCTTGGGTCTTTCCACAGTTTGGCTATTGGGGACATTGCTGCTATAAACATCGGGGTGCACATACCCCTTTGGATCACTACATTTGTATCTTTGGGTAAATACCCAGTAGTGCAATTGCTGGGTTGTATGGTAGCTCTATTTTCAACTTTTTGAGGAACCTCCATACTGTTTTCCAGAGTGGCTGCACCAGCTTGCATTCCCACCAACAGTGTAGGAGGGTTCCCCTTTTTCCGCATCCCCGCCAACATCTGTCGTTTCCTGACTTGCTAATTTTAGCCATTCTGACCGGTATGAGGTGGTATCTCATTGAGGTTTTGATTTGGATTTCCCTGATGCTGAGTGATGTTGAACACTTTTTCATGTGTCTGTTGGCCATTTGGATGTCTTCTTTGGAAAAATGTCTGTTCATGTCTTCCACCCATTTCTTGACTGGATTATTTGTTCTTTGGGTGTTGAGTTTGATAAGTTCTTTATAGATTTCGGATACTAGCCCTTTATCTGGTATGTCATTTGCAAATATCTTCTCCCATTCTGTCAGTTGTCTTTTGGTTTTGTGGACTGTTTCTTTTGCTGTGCAAAAAGCTTTTTATCTTGATGAAGTCCCAATAGTTCATTTTTGCCCTTGCTTCCCTTGCCTTTGTGATGTTTCTAGGAAGAAGTTGCTGCCGCTGAGGTCGAAGAGGTTGCTGCCTGTGTTCTCCTTTAGGATTTTGATGGACTCCTGTCTCACACTGAGGTCTTTCAACCATTCTGAGTCTATTTTTGTGTGTGGTGTAAAGAAATGGTCCAGTTTCATTCTTCTGCATGTGGCTGTCCAATTTTCCCAACACCATTTGTTGAAGAGACTGTCTTTTTGCCATTGGACATTCTTTCCTGCTTTGTTGAAGATTAGTTGACCATAGAGTTGAGGGTCCATTTCTGGACTCTCTATTCTGTTCCATTGATCTATGTATCTGTTTTTGTGCCAGTACCATTCTGTCTTGATGATGACAGCTTTGTAATAGAGCTGGAAGTCCGGAATTGTGATGCCACCAGCTTTGCTTTTCTTTTTCAACATTCCTCTGGCTATTCGGGCTCTCTTCTGGTTCCATACAAATTTTAGGATTATTTGTTCCATATCTTTGAAAAAAGTTGATGATATTTTGATAGGGATTGCATTAAATGTGTAGATTGCTCTAGGTAGCATTGACATCTTCACAATATTTGTTCTTCCAATCCATGAGCATGGAACGTTTTTCCATTTCTTTGTGTCTTCCTCAATTTCTTTCATGAGTATTTTATAGTTTTCTGAGTACAGATCCTTTGCCTCTTTGGTTAGATTTATTCCTAGGTATCTTATGGTTTTGGGTGCAATTGTAAATGGAATTGACTCCTTAATTTCTATTTCTTCTGACTTGTTGTTGGTGTATAGGAATCCCACTGATTTCTGTGCATTGATTTTATATCCTGCCACTTTACTGAATTCCTGTATGAGTTCTAGCAGTTTTGCGGTGGAGTCTTTTGGGTTTTCCACATGAAGTATCATATCATCTGCAAACAGTGAGAGTTTGACTTCTTCTTTGCTGATTTGGATGCCTTTTGTTTCTTTTTTGGTCTGATTTCTGTGGCTAGGATTTCTAGTACTATGTTGAATAGCAGTGGTGATAGTGGACATCCCTGCTGCGTTCCTGACCTTAGGGGGAAAGCTCTCAGTTTTTCCCCATTGAGAATGATATTCGCTATGGGTTTTTGATAGATGGCTTTTATGATACTGAGGTATGTACCCTCTATCCCTATATTCTGAAGAGTTTTTTTTTTAAGATTTTATTTATTTGACAGAGAGAGCATAAGCAGAGGGAGAGAGAGGGAGAAGCAGGCTCCTTGCTTAGCAAGGAGCCCGATGTGGGACTCGATCCCAGGACCCTGGGATCATAACCCGGGCCAAAGGCAGCCGCTTAATCTACTGAGCCACCCAGGCGTCCCTACTCTGAAGAGTTTTGATCAAGAAAGGATGCTGTACTTTGTGAAGTGCTTTTTCTGCATCTATTGAGAGGATTATATGGTTCCTGTTCTTTCTTTTATTAATGTATTGTATCACATTGATTGATTTGCAGATGATGAACCAACCTTGCAGCCCAGGAATAAATCCCACTTGGTCGTGGTGAATAGTTCTTTTAATGTACTGTTGGATCCTATTGGCTAGTATTTTGGTGAGAATATTTGCATCCATGTTCATCAGGGATATTTGTCTGTAATTCTCCTTTTTGATGGGGTCTTTGTCTGGTTTGGGGATCAAGGTAATGGTGGTTTCATAAAACGAGTTTGGAAGTTTTCCTTCCATTTCCATTTTTTTGGAACAGTTTCAGAAGAATAGGTATTAATTCTTCTTTAAATGTTTGCTAGAATTCCCCCAGGAAGCCATCTGGTCCTGGGCTCTTGTTTGTTGGGAGATTTTTGATGACTGCTTTAATTTCCTCAGTGGTTATAGGTCTGTTCAGGTTTTCTATTTCTTCCTGGTTCAGTTTTGGTAGTTGATACATCTCTAGGAATGCATCCATTTCTTCCAGATTATCTAATTTGCTGGCATAGAGTTGCTCATAATATGTTCTTATAATTGTATTTCTTTGGTGTTGGTTGTGATCTCTCCTCTTTCATTCATGATTTTGTTGATTTGGGTCATTTCTCTTTTCTTTGGATAAGTCTGGCCAGGGGTTTATCAATCTTGTTAATTCTTTCAAAGAACCAGCTCCTAGTTTCGTTGATCTGTTCTACTGTTCTTTTGGTTTCTATTTCATTGATTTCTGCTCTGATCTTTATTATTTCTCTTCTCCTGCTGGGTTTAGGCTTTCTTTGCTGTTTCTTCTCTAGCTCCTTTAGGTGTAGGGTTAGGTTGTGTATTTGAGACCTTTCTTGTTTCTTGAGAAAGGCTTGTTGCTATGTACTTTCCTCTTAGGACTGCCTTTGCTGCATCCCAAAGATTTTGAACAGTTGTGTTTTCATTTTCATTGGCTTCCATGAATTTTTTTAATTCTTCTTTAATTTCCTGGTTGACCCATTCGTTCTTTAGTAGGATGCTCTTTCGCCTCCATGTATTTGAGTTCTTTCCAACGTTCCTCTTGTGATTGAGTTCTAGTTTCAAAGCACTGTGGTCTGAAAATGTGCAGGGAATCATCCCAAACTTTTTGTACCAGTTGATACCTGATTTGTGACCTAGGATGTGATCTATTCTGGAGAATGTTCCATGGGCACTAGAGAAGAATGTGTATTCCATTGCTTTGGGATGGAATGTTCTGAATGCATCTGTGAAGTCCATTTGGTCCAGTGTGTCATTTAAAGTCTTTATTTCCTTGTTGATCTTTTGCTTAGATGATCTGTCCATTTCAGTGAGGGAGGTGTTAAAGTCCCCCACTATTATTGTATTGTTGTCCATGTGTTTCTTTGCTTTTGTTATTAATTGCCTTATATAATTGACTGCTCCCATGTTAGGGGCATAGATATTCACAATTGTTAGATCTTCTTGTTGGATAGACCCTTTAAGTAGGATATACTGTCCTTCCTCATCTTTTATTATAGTCTTTAGTTTAAAATCTAATTTGTCTGATAGAAGGATTGCCACCCCAGCTTTCTTTTGGTGTCCATTAGCATGGTAAATGGTTTTCTACCCTCTCACTTTCAATCTGGAGGTGATTTAGGCCTAAAATGAGTCTCTTGCAGACAGCATATTGATGGGTATTGTTTTTTTTTTTTATCCAATCTGATAGCCTGTGTCTTTTGATTGGGGCATTTAGCCCATTTACATTCAGGATACCTATTGAAAGATATGAATTTAGTGCCATTGTATTGCCTCTAAGGTGACTGTTACTGTATATTGTCTCTGTTCCTTTCTGGTCTATTTTACTTTTAGGCTCTCTCTTTGCTTAGAGGACCCCTTTCATTATTTCTTGTAGGGCTGGTTTCATGTTTGTAAATTCCTTTAGTTTTTGTTTTCCTGGAAGCTTTTTATCTCTCCTTCTATTTTCAATGACAGCCTAGCTGGCTATAGTATTCTTGGCTGCATATTTTTCTCATTTAATGCTCTGAATATATCATGCCAGTCCTTTCTGGCCTGCCAGGTCTCTGTGGACAGGTCTGCTGCCAAGCTAATGTTCCTACCACTGTAGGTTACAGATCTCTTGTCCTGAACTGCTTTCAGGATTTTCTCTTTGTCTCTGAGACTCGTAAGTTTTACTGTTAGATGTTGGGGTGTCGCTCCAGTGGCTAAGCGGGGGGTGGAACCCTCGCTGGGACAGTGTGGTCTCAGGACACCTGGGGTCACAGAAAGACCAGGGATGCCTGAGTGTGGCAGAGCTCCCAGGTATCAGAGCTGGGAAGCCTGCTGCAAAGACGGAGCCAGGAAGCGGGCTCTCAGCTCGGGCTTGCCATAAACCGTGATCCCTGTCACAGTCGGGCCACTGCTCCTCCAGCAAGGACCCAACCAGTGGCAGATCGGGGGAGACTCCCCTTCCTCCCCCAGGAGGCGGATGATGAGAGCACACTGCAGGAAATCTGCTGGGTTTGGAGACTCCAAATGGGGTTGGGTGCCAGAGATAGAAATGCTCGGTCACATGTCGGGTGAGCACGGAGTGCGGCCGGAGACTGGGGAAACGGGAGTGACTGACTGCTTTTCTCTGGGGTCTCGCTGAGGAGTGGGTCCCTAAGTTCTCAGCTCCTCCACCTTATTTTTGGTATATATAGAAGTTGTTCTCTCTTTTAAAATTTTGGGATATAGTTTCTTCTAGCAGACCAAAATATACCCTAAATCTCTAGTGTATGGCTTTGTTCTAGTCTCCTGCCTGATCACATTCTCTCCTTTTTTTTTTAATTCCTCTTCTTTCTTTTTTCAACCAACTTCTTATCATTTTATAAAATATTTTATAATTTTCATCTTTACAGTCATGTTCCATCCCTTCATCATATTTACCCTTATTTTTGTACATATATAAATTTTTCTTTCTTTAAAATTTTAGGAGGCACTTTCTTCTAACAGACCAAAATATGCCCAAAATCTAGTGTGTGTGGCACTGATCTATGCACCAGCCTGATCATATTTGATCATATTCTTTTTATCTTTTTCTTTCTTTTTTTTTTTCTTTCTTTCCCTTTCTTTTCCCCTGGTTTCAGGTCGCTTCTGATTTGTTTAGTGTATATTTTTCTGCGGTCGTTGTTACCCTGTTAGCATGTTACCCGTGTTAGCGACGTCCCTCAGCAGAGCCGACTTCTAAAAGTTCCGATTTTGTGCTCCGTGGCTCTATCACTTGCTGGTAGTGGCTGACGGAGGCCCCCTCCCCCTGCCGTCTTTCTTCCCAAATATCGCCTCGGATTCACTTCTCCACACGTCCTACCTTCCAGAATGTGGTCGCTTTTCTGTTCAGACAGTTGCTGCTATTCTTTTCTTTGATCTCCTGTTGAATTTGTAGGTGTTCAGAATGGTTTGATAGCTATCTAGCTGAATTCCTGGGACCAGATGAAATTTAGGTCTCCTAATGCCTCCACCGTCTTGCTCCTCCCCCAACTGAATTAATAGATTTTTAAATATTGAACCATCTTTGCATCTTGGAATAAATCTATGTTTATTTATCATGCATGTTTGTTAATCATGTGTATGTGCATGATTTTTATAACTGTTGATGGGGTGCCTGGGTCACTCAGTCGTTAAGTGTCTGCCTTTGGCTCAGGTCATGGTCCCAGAGTACTGGATCAAGCCCCACATCAGGCTCCCTGCTCGGCCAGGAGCCTGCTTCTCCCTCTTCCACTCCCCCCTGCTTGTGTTCCCTCTCTAGCTGTCTCTCTCTCTCTGTCAAATAAATAAAATCTTAAAAAAAATTAACTGTTAGATTATGTTTGCTAATGTTTTATTTAGAACCTTTACACTGATAGTTATAAATGAGGTTGGTCTGTAGTTTCTTTTTAAAGCAGTCTTTATCAGGCTTCAGTGTGTTATTCTCAAAAAGAATTTGGAAGTTTTCTTCTAATTTAAGTTGCACCAAGATTACCTGGTCCTTAAGGTTTGCTAGAAGTCATTGGACTTTGGGTCTTACGCCTTATGGGGTGGGAAGGGGAAGGATTGGACAACTTTCTCTACTCTGTAGAAATTGGCCTGTTTAGATTTTCTATCTTCACTGGTGCCAGATTTGGTAAATTTGTAGTTTTCTAAAATATTATATATTCTTGTAGGTGTTATAACTACTAGGTGTTATAACTACTTGAGACTACAGATTTTCTTTGACTTCATTGTTTTCCTTTGGTTCTAATATATGTGTTTTCTTTATTGTTGCTCTCTGGAGTTCCTGCAATTTTGACTGGCTTTTCTTTTAGATGCACAGTTACTTAAGAGTATTAAAATTTCTAGAAAAAGGAGCTTTTTAAATGTTAAAATTTTGATTTTAAGAAGCTATATTTATTTTTTATGGTCTTGAATGTCTGTGTTACAACCAAATGTATTTTATGAATTTTCAATGTCTTCTACATCATACCTTTCTTTGTGCCCATCTAATCTGTTAGTGTTCTATGGATAATGTTTCAATTTGTTCTTATACTGCTTGTTATTTCTGGTCTGTGAAAACTGTTATTATAATGTTTGGTTCACAGTTATTTCTAACTTTTGTTTCTTTAGTGCGAATTGTATTCTTTGACATTGTTCAATATCCTTCTTTGGCTTCAATTCCATTTTCTCTTATAAAATTGTGGCGCCTATTTTTGGCTTGCATTTAGTTGGTATATTTTTTTTAAAGATTTTTATTTATTTATTTGAGAGAGAGAGAGTGAGAGATAGAGAGCACGAGAGGGAAGAGGGTCAGAGGTAGAAGCAGACTCCCTGCTGAGCAGGGAGCCTGATGTGGGACTCGATCCTGGGACTCCAGGATCATGACCTGAGCCGAAGGCAGTCGCTTAACCAACTGGCCACCCAGGCGCCCTAGTTGGTATATTTTTGTCTGCTTTTAAAAAAGAACTATATCTTACAGCACAAAACTTTTCTTTAATAGGTGAATTAAGCCACTTACATTTATTGATAATGACAGATGAGTTTGATCTTAACTCTCACATTTTATGTTATTTTGTTTCTGTAGTTTATGTTGTCTTGCATTCTATGCTTGGTTCTTTTGCCTTTTTGTTTTGTTTCGATAGTTCTGATTTTGAGGAAGGGTGTTTGTTGTATCTTTGTTCAATTATTTAACTGTATATAATTTCCTTAATCCTAGATGATATATATGAGCTTACTTCTATGAACAGTAATAACACTGACAGTTTATATTCCTTTCCCTCTCTCCTCCTCTGCCCCAATTTAAGTCAACAGCATATCTTTAATACGTATCTTTGTACTTCCTTTGACTGTTAACTATTACAGGTGAAGAAGTTCACATGCTTACTCTACCTCCCGTCAGAGCAGTCTTCCCATAGCTCAAAGACTTCCTTTCTCTCTGACCCCAAAGACCGTATTTGTTTCCTTCAAGTATGTCATTTCTATGGGTTTCTTCAGGCAACCACACCCTTTTCTCTCTCCAAGCAAACTAGGTTTAGGAGGCTTCTGTGCCTGTCTTACATTGCCTGGCCCCACCCCCAGAATGACTCTCTCATGTGCAGAAGGGGCTTTTTTTTTTTTTTTAAGATTTTATTTCTTTCTTTGAGTGAGAGTGACAGAGATAGTGAGAGAGAGAGAACCAGTGGGGAGGAGAGGGAGAAGCAGACTCCCTGCTGAGCAGGAAGTTTGATGCGGGGCTCAATGCGGGGCTTGATCCCAGGACCCTGGGATCATGACCAGAGCTGAAGACAGATGCTTAACCGAGCCACTCAGGCACCTCCACAAAGGGCTTTTTGCTTCCACTTTCTGAGCTCTGCCATGGCTAGACCCTCCTCAACACTCTGTTCCTTCTTTCTATATCAACTCCTGTAAGCTCAGCTCAGTTTGACCTCATCCTGGTCCTCAGGAGTTTTTTTCCTCAACATTTGCACTTCAGTGTGTATCTGTTCTTCAGGACATCTATGTTTGCCAAGACTTTCTGAGATCTGCCACTGACAGGTCCTCCCCTGAGCTATCCTCCGTTGCTCGGTGCACTCTTTTCCTACAGGCTCCGTCCAGTCATCCGGCATCACTGCATACCTTTCAGAGTCTGTACATTTTCTATGTCTCCTCGTGTCACTGATTATGGAGTTTACAAGGTACCTCCCACTTTGGTTTCCAGGAGAAGGGAAGATATTTGAATCTAAGCTGTGGCCATGTTCATTCTGGAAGTGAATTCTGGACCTTAATGCTTTTCATAGAGGATCCTCATGTAGCTCACTGACAGTCTGGTAATGAGGTATTCAGCATAATTAGAATCTCATTTTAGCACAACTTGGTGGAACAAACGGATTTGTCATAATTTTGTTTGTGAGCCATTGTATCTTAAACTTTCCAACACAAACTCCTGTTGCTACAATGAACAGAGGAGGAAATTAGTCATTGGTATATGGGTGGTTTGTTCTCTAAGCTACACGGACAAAGCTGTAGCGGCACTGAACCAATATTTTATGTAGTCATGGACAGCTCCCTTTTGCTTCCCTCAAGAACAGTTCCAAACCACGATCTCCTTGTAGACCTCCTACTCTCAATCACTCTTAACAGAAAAAATAGAAGTCCACAGATGTGAACCTCCCCAGTGTCTCTTTTTCTTATGTAGAAACTTATCTTCCATGGCAGTTGTCCCACCTTCCTTTGCTCACATCTGGGAAGAGATGCTCTTTCTCTGCAAAGCTATAGCCTCTTTTCCTAGGTACTACTTTTCATTTCTTTTATAACTTCTTAAATTTTGTCAGTTATCTTTGTCTCTTCTTGCTTCACTCACACATAAACTCACTTCCTTCATCCCAAGACAACTAAACCAAACCCCAAACCCAAGAACATGTGTATCTTATCCCTTTTGAAAGTTTCTGCTCTCCCCTTTTTCCTCAACAGCCCAAGTACAGCTTCTACATCAAGTCCTCGCCGGAACTGTCTGGTCCATCGGCAATGGCCTTGCCCTCCACAACTCACAGAAACTACTGTTGCTAAATGGAAGTCACAGTGGTCCTAATAACAAAATCCAGTCACCTCATTCTTTTAAATCTTATGTACTGGCAGCCATTGTCTTGAGTCCTAGAATGGGCAGTTTGGTTTTACTTGTCTGGCCTCCTCCATCCAAATGTTAAATTTTACTGTTCCTCAGAGTTGTCATTTTTTTCCCCCTCACATACCGTAAGTCTTTGCTTTGTCATCCCCTTCTGAGTCCAAATAATAAGAAAAAGAGACCCAGTTTAGAAGCATATTAGCACAATTTTTCTATTCATGGCATGTGCAAGTTCAAAATATTACAAGAAATCATCTAAGATATTATTCCTTTCAAAATAAATTTACCTCAATTGGTGAATTTTACATATGAAGGTCATTACAAACAAGAAGTTTTGGGCAGGGGAGCCGAAAAAAAATATTTTTCAAAAAAGTTTTCACTTGTTTGGTTTGGGAGCAAGTAAACTTAATAGTTTACATTTAGGTGGTGGGTATGGAGCATATTGTTTGAATTTATAGAACATTTTGGCATTTTACAGTTCAGTTCTGTTTTGGACAAGCTGGCTTCATCAGTAACAAATTGGAACAAGTGCAGTACTGTTGCAGTAAGCACACTCCAGCGAAAGCAAAGCATAGAACTCTGTGAGGGACTAAGTTTAGTTACTAACAATATTAAGCTGACTACTAGATTTGTAGCTATGCTACTTGTCTTAGAAGAAGCATTTGAGACCAAAAGAAGTTTTAAATAACTTTATTTTCTAAAAATCCGTCCTGCAAATATGGATTTTTTTCTACATGGTCACTAATTTAAAAAACGAATAGAAATAAAGACAAAGCTTATGTCGATACAGGTTAAGAATCAGTCAAATTCAGCTCTTAAAGAGTTAAGGTCGACCAGGAGGAGTTCTGCACTTGGCCGCTGCAAAGCCCTGGCCCTCCAGCAGCGTTGGATGATCTTCTCAAGTCTTTTCCCAGAGATGGAGTCAGTGAAGACAGCTGCTGACAGAGCCGGCCGGAGATTATAGGCCACCACGGCGTAGAGCACGTACTGCCGCTCCCCTGAGTAAGGCGCCTCCTTGGTAGCCATTTGCCAGAGAGTGATGGCAAAGGAGTAGATGTCAGCTTTGGGCGTTAGGGTCTCCCCTTTCAGGAGCTCAGGGGCTCGGTGGGTGTAGGTGCCCCCTAGGGGGTAAGGAGGGGTCTGGAAGCACAGCTGATCTTCCAGCTTCTCTGAGCAACCGAAGTCACCGATTTTGCAGACATCCTGCTCACTGATCAGAATGTTAGCCGGCTTCAGGTCCAAGTGTACAATGTTTTGCGAGTGAAGGAAAAGCAGGCCATTCACAATATCTAGGGAATACTTGAGACACTTTTCCAGATTTAATTGCTCTCCGGCACAGCAGTGAGGCTGCACATCCTCCTCCTCCGGGCAGCTGGTGGCACCGTATATGGCTTGGTGTAAGGTGACATTGCCACCAAACTCCATGATTATGGTGCCTAGGCTGTTAAAGCCTGCAGGCGTGCGCGCGCTGGCAGCCACCACCCGCACGATGTTATCGTGGCGAAGCCTGGCGATGTTGAGCTCAGCCCAGAAACTGCGCTGGGACGCCAGTCGGTTCTTAGTGCACTTGTTCACTAGCTTTATGGCCACCGGAACACCGTGGTAAGTGGCCTTGTACACCGAGCCAAACCCGCCAGCTCCCAGCCTCTGCAGGAGGCACACCTGTTCCCAGTCGATGGAGCACCAGGCCAGCCGGCGTGGTAGCCGTGGCGCCCTGGGAGGTGTGCCACCCAGAGCGAGCTTCCCTGCCTTGCCTGGGAGCTCGGAAGGGCTGCTGCAGGGCCGCGAGTCCGCCGAGGGAGAAAACTCGCTGGGGAGGTAACTGTGCCGGGGAAGAGGCGAGGGCATCGCGCCTTCCGACTGGACCCCAGAGTGGCTCAGGTAAGTGAAAAGAAAAAGGGTGGGCGAAAAGGGGAAGCATCTCTGACTACTTTGCTCCACCCAGCGTTTTTCTCCTCTTCCTTCATTTCCCCCAAATGAGCCACATCTGTGCTGTTACTCAGCAAGGGTTTTTATCAGATGGGGGGAAACAATCTGAATGAAGCATAATCCTCCTGTTTAGATGAAAATATTTCCCTTTAACACTTAAAGTGACTTCTTATAAAAACAAGCTCTCCGCTGAGAAGAGTTCGCCAGATAAACAGCACTGAGCTGCCCGTGGACTCACCCCCGCCTCCTTTTCCACGATTTCCTTAATTATAATAAAACAGGCTTTTTTTCCCCAAGTGTCATCCGCTGAATATGATCAGTCCTCAGACTAAAGAGACACAATAGTGCAATGAAATTATTTCACACTTTGCAGGCTTTAATGATTGTCAGTGTTATTCTCCAGCTGCATTAAATCACTTCCAGCAGTTATTGGCAGGAAGAGTTGAAATACGAACAGCTGACATTTGTTTAACTGATTACGGGGATAATTAGGTGTAACTTTCATATATGGATAAAAAACTGTAACTTTAAAGTAATTGATCCAAACACAATCACTGATACAGGTCAAAACATGCACCTCCTAAGTTCATCAGGGGAAAGGAAAATTCTCTGACACTCTATTCAGCTTATATAGTAAATTAGCAAGACTTCTTAGCAACATATCGACTTCCTAACAATCCTGTTCCATGGCAGTTTGGCTCACCCAGTAAGCTCACTCGCAGGAGAGATTCTAGACTTCACAGCAAATGCATTACAGAAGTTTTGAAACAGAGTTGGGGGAGAAAAAAAGATTCGGATTCAGAGCTACGATCAGAGTTTCAAATAATAACAAAGATGAGAGAATCCTAGGAGAGGAAATATCTGCATAAAAATGGCACAGAATCACCACTGCCTATATATAATGTGGAAAACCAGATGTTGAAATTAAATCAGGGTCTTGCTTTCCAGCCCTGGGTTCCTCCTTTCTAGTTTTTATAACAACAAACTCCCCAACCTCCCACTAATTTTCATCCCATATCTTTGGGGAAAAGACAATACTATTAACCTGTTGATTAAAAAAACATAGGAAAGTTATTAGGATCTACGTCTTTAAAAAATTGAATGGTAAAGTTCTGTTCTGACTTAATTGTACTTAGAGCACATAAGTGATGTTTAACATTTTTATGATGCTAGGTCTATGCTTCTGAGATATATTGGTTCTAAGAAGATATGTGAATAAACATAAGCCATTTACATAAACCATTTGAAGTCTGTTGAGCCCTAAGATGGGATTTCTGGTCTATACTATCCATCTGCCTTAGTATGTGATATTGTGTGTAATATTTAACCTGTTTGAGCCTCAGTTTTTTCACTTAAGAAATTAGGATAATAATTATTAAGCTTTTTAAATTTTGGAATAAAAGTTGGGGAGCCCTGTACAAATTAATAACAAGTCTAAAAAATATACATTATAAAACATTTTAGTAGAAAGGCAGTTGAATCAAACTCAAAATATAAAAGGATGGCAGTAGAGAGTAAAATAAGAAAGTAATAAAATTATATTCTACCGTAAGTCTATGCTGCAAAATTTAATAGTCGTCACATAGTTAGCATTATAATTTAGATCTCTCAAACTGTTTTATGATATTAGGAATGCTGTGAATGAGTATTAGTCAAATAATAGAGTGCCATAAATTCTTGGCAAAATGATGTGACTTGTTATATCATCTTTATTTTTAAGGTAAGAGCATAGACAATTCATTTTCTAAAGGTTGATTTTATTACTTATATAAGATATAAGGTATTAATGAAAATGTGGTACTTTACATTCACAGGCCCCAAGTTCATTATATCCATCATGTCCAGTCTGCTCAAGAATATTTCATTGAATAACAATTTTAAAACAACCTCTGGGGCCAGATGGCCTGGGTTTCTCACTGTCCCTCCAGTTTCCTCATCTGCAAGATGAGGAAAATCTGTTTACCTCAGGACTGCTGTCAGGATTGACAGAATTCCAAATACTTAGATCAGGACCTGATAAATAATACCTAATTGCTAATTATTATTTATGAAACTCATTTTAAAAAGTGCATATGGATTCACACCAGCAAGAAACAGATTTGTTGGTTGGTTTAAAATGTACCCTGCCAGGGCTGAAGTAATTCATTATAAGCTAAACCAATCTAAAGTTTTACTGTTTTTTCCATCTTAAATTTTATTTGAGGTTAAAGATGTAAGAAAATAATTCAGGTAAAAAAAAGATGTAAGAACATATCGCCTTATTGTTATATACTAAAAATGCTGAGGGTTAACACTAATCTGATCGAATGCAATAACCTTGTCATCCCAAATAAAGGCAAAGAATAACATTTGTTGATAACACGGTGCAAATCAAACAAAGGAAAGAAAGAGACTGGGTGCACCCGCTAAGGAGGAAAAGGCTCTCAAATTCTTGGAGTAAAGGCTTTACATTTTCTGCTCTGATTGGCAGCATTTCTGTTAAGAGCTACTTCGGTGTCAGATAAACAACAGAATATTTATCACAAGCTGTGACAGCGGACAGCGGAATGGAAAGCACACTGAATTCGATTTCAATCGGAGAGACAGAGGAGCACCGATTGCGAGAGAGAATCTCGCCGCTCGCGCAAGGTTTCCCTTCCTACAGGGCGTCAGCGCCGGTGGCCAGGCCGGGCGCTCCGGCTCCGGAGCAACGCCTCCCCTCCCCGGCCCAGAGCTCGGGAGGGCGCTCTCCCCGCGCGGCTCGCGTGCAGGCAGCGGGAACGACGACGTCGGCGCCTCCCCTGCACGACGTACGGTCCCGAGGCCTCCCTGGCCCCTTAAGTCAGTGCGCAGCCCCTCAGGCACCGCAGCGCGGCTGCGTCGGCCGCGGGCCCGTTGCTTCCTGGGGTGCCGAGAAGCACGTGGACCAGGCCGTCACGCCCGAGGCGGCTCGCTGCCCAGGATCAAGTGTGCGCCCCGCTGCTGGGTTTCCCTGCCCTTCTGCGTACACAGAATTTCATTTTCATTTCAATTCAGAATCAGCACGTAATCGTCTGGAAGACATTTTTAAAAGGCCGTTAAACTCAAGGTCGTACTGACAACGCACACAACCCCGCGGATGACGACCACGTCGGAACGGCCACGGCCATATCTGCGCATGCGCGCCGAGTGACCACGGCTTCCCAGCGATCTCAGGTTACAACCCAATTTCAGAATGCTAAAATGTGAAGGAATAGGCGTATTGGAGTCGTTGAAGTGTTGTATTGCTGTTTACAAGCATGAATTAAGGTCGAAAATTCACTTTTGCTTTTTTTCAACTAAAAAACTAGTAAGTGAAGACATGTGCTTTGCTAAAAATAAAGATTATAGAGTCAAACTTGAAAAACTTTTTTTTTTTTACTTAAGTGGGATTATGCTATTGATATTATTCTCAAGTTTGAATTTTATGCTTAGCAGTATATCTTGGACTTGTTTCCGTGTCAGTACAGAAGCATAGAGAGCTATTTTGGTTTTTCTAAAATAATATGGTCAGGGGCGGATCCAGGTTTTGTGGGGCTTAAAGCTTATACAAATAGAGGGACCCCTTTTAAGAAAAAGATTTAAAAATTAGATATGGAAGTGAATGTTTTTACATGAGAAATCGCAACAAATTACACATTTTGGAAAGCTGACAACACAAATCATCGCAAAATTCAGAGAAATAACATAATATTATTAATGAATAATACCAATACGCAACACACATATATATTGCTTTCCCTTGCATTGGGGGGGATATACTTTTTTTTATTACTTCTTCATATGACAAGGATTCTGTCAAAATTTGATCTGAGGTAGAACTTTGATTAATATCAGCACAAGCAATTTTTTTTTACTATTACGGATTTATTTTATGGAAAATTAAATCGATCCAAAATTTGTAAGGTTGTAGAGCATTTGGGAGAGGTCGCTTATATTTGTTTCTATTCAATGTCAGTCAAACAGCACACCCCATAGATTAAGATGAGGTATTTAGTTCTGGTGATGAAGGCAAGTCAAAACAAACTGCCACTTCTCTAAAATATTTGGTTGGATATTTTATTTTTGCTGAAATATGTGGGTCTGTACCTCATTTCTCTGTGAAAATTTGGTGTGACCTCCAGATTTTTACTATTAGTATTTGGCTTTTCGTTAAAACAAAGATTAAAGGATCTTCATTTGCACTGGGCATCATTCATTGCTTGGTTAGTACCATACTGTGTGTTGGCCAAACTCAGATGTTGGAGAGAATTAGTTAATTTTATATTTATGTATATTTCCATTAATATACACAGCTTGGGCCAGTAGTAGTATTTATCACCTCGTATATTTTTTGTTTGTAAAATTGCTTTCTTAAAACAGTATAAGAATACAAATGAAAATAAAGGAACATGTAGGGGTTAGTTGACTATGACACAGCCTCTCATAACTTGGGCCAGTGGTAAAAGTTCATGGGCTTTATTTAGTATGTGCTGAGCTGTCACTAAGTTCTCCCTTATCTATCCTGAGTATTAAATACTTATATATTTAGTGAATTAAACAATGAATGTGATGAATCTCAAGGGTTTTTAAAAGATATTTTTTATTTATTTATTAGAGAGCACAAGTGGGGTGAGGGGCAGAGAGAGAAGCAGACTCCCTGCTGAGCAGGGAGCCCCCCAATGAGGGGCTTGATCCCAGGACCCTGAGATCATGACCTGAGCCAGAGGCAGACGCTTAACTGTCTGAGCCACCCAGATGCCCCTCAAGGTTTTTTTTTTTTAATAGTAGTTTGAAGACTGTACATGGTCATATCTTAATTTAAAATGACCAACCTAAACAAATTATTGAATTATACATTTTAAATTAGAGACACAGGCCATCACTCTAATAGGCCAAATTCTCTTATATGTTACAAGTGTATAAAATCTGAAATACACACAGGTTCCTGCTTGCCAGACAGTAATGCTATGGATCACACGGATCATGTCCTTGGGTGGAAATCTGTACATACTACCTGCTGCTTCTGTCCATTCACAGAGGTTGCTGGCACTTATCTGGGCCGATTACTTGGATTTTGTATTTTGACTCTTAAGATACATAATTATACTTTTATTTTTGTATTGTTTAACTTCTAACTTCTCTACCTTTTAACTTGACAGGATTTTAAGACCTTTGCAAATGACTTTCAAACTGGTTTTAAAGATCATTGAGTTTCATGGTATCTTGCAATTTTTCTATATTCTTTTTTTTTTAATTTTTCTATATTCTTAAGACCATGAAATGCTTATGGATATTTGAAATGGTATCTGACTGAAATTTGGTGATCTTGAATGTCTTTGTCCAATTTGCAGTCACAGCTTATGGGATCATCTTACTGGCACCCTCCCTTAAGCCAGAAAACACTTTTTAATTATGAATTTAATATTTACTAAATTCTATATTTTTCACTGATAAAGTAAACAAATCAAAATAACATCATATTTGAATAAAGTATTCAAAAGTAATACAAGCTATTCAGTTCACCACCTTATTCAGCTTTATGCTAATTTTTCTCTTGTATATCATTATGGACTCATGGCTTTTCAGAGATTCAGTGTAATCTAACAACCTCCAACATTCTTTGTCTTTCATTGCTCAAATTGATGCACCCCTGGGAATTTCAACACTTGTGTTCTTTTGACACAATCCCATTAATCTGCATTATTTCTTGTCTACTGGTACAACAAATTGCCCCAGGCTTATAACCTACCCTACCCCAGACATGGAATCAGTCATTTCTCCAGGGTATCCTGGAAAAATGGGAATAGAAATCATAACAGTGAATTTTACACATTAGGATTAGGTTCATTCTCTTAGGCCCTTCTTCCCAGCTCATTTTAGCTGACAGAATTGGGAAACATGTACTTTTTTTTTTTAAAGCATGGGTTCATATTGATGTTTCTACTTCAGTTCTAACATAATAGTTTCTAATTAAAAACATTTTTTTATAATTTCCTTCCCCTTTCTCTTATACTTAAAATCTTGATTACAAACAAAATTAATATAATTAATGTCTTCTGATAAAATTATTAAATAAAGTTTAAGATTTTTTTGCAGTTATTGATATTTCTAATTAAGTTCTAACATTATAGTTCCTAATTAAAACATTTTGATTTTAGGGGCACATAGGTGGCTCAGTTAAGTGTCTGCCTTCGGCTCAGGTCACGATCCCAGAGTCCTGGGATTGAGCCCCACATCAGGCTCCCTGCTTGTGCACTGTCTCTCTCAAATAAATAAATAAATAATCTTTAAAAAAATAAAACATAATTTCCTTACCTTTCTCTTATGCTTAAAATCCTGATTCCAAACAAAATTAATATAATTACTAATGTTGTCTTACAAAATTATCAAATAAAGTTTAAGATTTTTTTTGCAGTTATTTTTATCCTTATACTTAATGCCACTAAGGATGTGTAGTCCAATTATTTTCTGGTAGAGTCATTCATAATAATTCATTCTGAGTCTTTGTAATTGCATGGATCACATACGTATATCATATGTGATTAGTATGATTTAATTTGTTTTCAGTTCTGGGAGGTTATCAGCAATTTTCTTAGAAGGTGGTGGCTTTCAGCCAAGACATTTTCTTCTTATGTGATATTCAAACCCTGGAGGATGGTAGAAACCAATTATCAGCCTACCTTAAGAGATGAGGAGTAAAGGGCGAATCAAGCAAATGAATTTCCCAAATTCTGTATGAAAGTTTCATTTAGTTACTGGCTGGTCTTTATGTAATGACCAAATGTAATATATGCATCTGATTCATATGCACAAGTTCTGGTTGGGTAGCCTAATTCTGTCTTCAGTTCAATTTCTGGCAATATTAGAACCTACATATTTTCATATATCCCATTAATATTTAATTTAGTAAATATGAGATGATCTTAAAACTTTCAAAATTTATTCTTTTTTAGCTTCCTTATCTAATAGGTAACATTTTTCTACCAACTTAATAATACCACATTATACCCAAATTTACAATGTATCAAATCCAGATGATTCTCTAAGTTTTATCACAATCCAGTGCCAATATCTTTAATTTTCCTCCAGGAAGATTTTAACAAGGTACGTAGTATCTTAGAATTCTGTATTAAAAAAGGATGCTGTGTTAGTCCTGCTCTTCTGAGGAACAGTTAGCAAGACAGGATTAGCCGTGCAAGAGATTTACTAAGGGAACATCTCTGAGGAAAAATGAGGAGGGAGCTGGGGGCAGCTGGAGAGCTGTCCGCCTGTGATGTGAAGGACAGAGGGAGAAAAGGAAGGTGGAGTACAAGAGTTTTAGCCCATAGTGTAGTCCCTGCAGCATAGTCCTAAGAAGGTTCAATATGACGGATGAGGAGTCCTCAAGTCAAAGTTGTCCATTAGAGGAATCCCATGTCTCCTGGAAAGGGGCTGGCTTTTGTGTCCCTGGGGCACAGAGCCACTGGCTGGGAGCAGTGCTGGGAAGCCTGGCTTCATTCAGTACAGACATCATGGTGGATTTCGGAATAAGTACAGCTTACTCTGGGGCCACTGGCCAGTAATACTTTCTGCATTCAGGGATCTGAGAGACACATGTTCATGGCCACCACAGATAAAATATAAGCTTTAAAGATTTTGTCTGAGAGCCTCTCTACTTGGGTCAAAATTCTGATGTCACGCTGAACATAATAGTTATTATTATCCTAATTTTTAATTACAGTGTAGAATTCCAGTTTTAAGAAGCCTTTGCATAAGTCATATTTCTTTTTTGAGGTTAAGACCATGCTTTTTAAAAAATAGATGTATTTGCTTAAAACCCATTCTTATTTTAGCTTTATACGAATACATACATACTTATACTCATGCAACCAAAGGAGTAAACACAAAGTTGTATATATAATCGAAGCAACAGAACCCTTAGAAGTTTCCAAGCAGACCATTTGATAATTACAGCACTCCAAGTGCTTTTTGGAAGTAAGGATTTTTTTAAATTGGTACAGAGAGAATTGTTTTATGTGTGTGTCTCGATAGATAGGCTGTATATAAGACTGTAAGTAGTTCTCTTTTTATTGATTAAAAATTGCCTTACTCGATGCCTCTTATTAGACTAAGACTTGTAAAATATAAGACAAATCTCTGTCTATATAAAATATGTATTGTATCTTCTTAATGACTCTTGTTAGACTAAGACTTTTTAAATTTGAGATACAAACAATTCATTTCTAACCTGACCTTCTGCAGTCTGGACTTACCTGAGGAGAGATTTATGTCATTTTCATCAGGTCTCAAGTACTCAAATGTTCTACCTTTAATGGACAAAAAAATGTTCTAATTATTTCTAAAGTGCCTCCTTGCCAGCTTGAGGATTTCAGTGCTAATGCTTTAAGGCTTGATCTTGCATGAAATTAAAAAGCACTTTATAGTGAAGTTCCTGGCATCCCTGGCTCACATCTTTGGAAACGGAACATCAGGAAACTTGTTGGAACTCCACACAAGATGATTTTGAATGATTCTGGAGGAGGAAGAACCCATTATTAGAAGGTTTTTAGCTGTCGTTGAGATGGGAGGCTGGGGTATAGTCTCAGTGGGTCATACTTGGGCAGGCGATGGAAAGAGAACCCTCTGGAGGGCTTCCCCTCAGTTTTTCTCTCCACATCTTTAAAGAGGTTTTGGCTGCTTTCTTGTCAACTTGTGTCAGATCCTCATCTCTTCTTCCATGCAGACCATGAATAATTCTGGTCAGCATGGTGATTACCATGGTTTTCCTTCAGATGTTTCAAGATACCATAGTCCCAGAATTTGTAAAGGAGAAATTGAAATTTGGGGTCATCTCTACTACACCTATTGCAGAGTTTACAGATCATGCACTGTAATGCTCTAGTACTAACTGAGGAAAGCTGGACATGCCTTCCTGACATTTAGACATGGTGGTAGCCATGCTTTGTCAATCCTAGGGAAGAAAGGAGGACATTAAATCCTTGTATTTGCTGTTACAGGAAAGATACAAGGTGTGTGTGTCTGTGTGTGTGTGTTTGAGAGACAGAGGCTGGGCAAAAAGATTTAATTTATGATTCCTACCTGAAACTAGAGGTTGCTAAAACACAGTTGAGTATTGGAGTCCAAATACGGCGACCCAGGATAGCAAACGGCAAGTGAAGAGGGGAAGACAAGGAGCTTAATAAACATCACGTGAATGATTCTGCAGCTTCCTTTGCCGAGCTGAGGTTCCCTGTTGCAACAGATTCTGCCAACCATGCCAAATTCTTACAGAGATAAAAATCATGGTCTCAAACTTTAAATTGACTCTGTCACTTACAACTAATCTGTACACAGAAGGAAGAAATAGAAAAGCATACACATATCAATAGTTTAACCCCCTGGTTGTCTTTGAATCTTTTTTTATTTGCTCTTTTAATCATTTTTTTATGGAACACATTTAGCAACGTCAGCAACCCATTTACCTAGGCAACTTGAGAATATCTCTGAGAATTGTGTATGTGTGTGCACGCACATGCAAGGTCTCCTGTGAAACAGTAAGGTGTGTGGAAAATGGTACCTGTGTCATTTGGGAGCTTCAGGTGCTCCTGGGAGGGATGAATAGAATCTTTGATCCCCTGGAGTGTGAACTCAGGATACCAGTGAACACTTGTGAGATATATAGCCCCTTATGCACAGAAACATTTGATTTAGGCTTTTGTACTTAATAAATTACTACTATGTAATTTTTAGCTATGTCCATAGACCTATCAACTGGTTGATTTGGGGTTCATAGATCCCAATTATTATTGACACACTTGAAAAATGTTTAATTTACTAATTACCAAAAAAGAACAGCTTAACAGCTTAGTCCCTTCCACAATTGAGTGTAATGCTCTCTCCTGTGATGTTTAATCATGTAACCAGATGTTATTAATAACTTGAGTCCATATTGGTCCCTGCATGCAGCCCAACCCAAGGAAGGGGGTTGGCTATACAATAATTTGTCCCAGATGACCCCATGGAAGACATCCTGTAGCTTGTGTCATCTGTCCACCAAAAGGAATAGTGTTGAGTTAGCACATTAGCAAGAGCATTGATCCAGGTGAAGCAGAATCATGGCTCCAACTTCGAACAACAGCACCTACAGTCAGAAAGCAGGATCAGGAAAGCATACTAGAAGATATGAGATAACTATAAATTTTCATTTTGAATGGTTCTGGGTCAACTTATATTTCTTTACTGTTTGGTTTGTGTTTTGCATAATTAATCTATGGGCTGTCTTCCATGTTTGTATCCTCCCCCCATCCCAATCAATATATTATCAGTGCAATGAATGATTATAAATTCTTGAATCTAGTTTAGACTGTAAGTCTAAATTCCATTGCACTGCATTATAGAACAAACTGGGGAGTGTATAAATCAAATTATTATCACTTATAGGTGTTACAAGGAGACAGAAGACTACACTAGCTTGATTCATAAAAGCTTATAAAAATTAGAGGGCCTTAAGGTGATCTTTCAGTATAGAAACAAAATCAGGCAGAGCACTGACACGGCAGGAGCAACCTCATTCAGTTTACTTAGTTAACCATTATGTTAGCATTCTTAATTTCCAAAAAAAAAAAAAAAAGGTAGAAACCAACTAAAGCAACTTTAAGCAAAGAGAAATTTATTGGAAAGATTTTTCAGACTCACAGACTCAGTGGAAGCCTAAAGAACCATGCTCAGAAGTGAGCAAGAACTAAGACATTTGTTCAGAACTAGGAAGCACAGACCGCTGTAACAGGCTGGACAGAAAAGTATGACCAGGATATGACCACTTGATTGAATGTACCCCAGCCATTTCTTTAGCCTTACGATGGAGTAGCCCACAGGTCAGTCTTCTTCACTTTTCTGTCCTCCTGGTTGTACCAGCATGGGGAAAGAGAGAACATGACCCCTTTGGCTTCACTTGTGGGAAGCAAGCAGACACCTGGATATACTATTTCAAGAGACCATGAAATGTTGGGGGAGAAGCAATTTTTCAAAAGGAAGCCAAAGTGTGTTGAGAAGGACTGGATGTTTTGTAGCCCAAAGGTGACAAATATACTCTACACTCACCAGGGGACCTATCTCTGGCAAAAACTAGGGTATTAAGGGGGTTGTGGAGGTGTGACCTAGTGCCTCTAATTTCTGTATTCAGCTGTGATTATTTCTCATCCTCAAGAACCCTCATGCTATTTCAGGTTTATAGTTTGGGTTATGGTAGAAGATTTCAAAGACTCCTGCTTTTCATGTCCTCATAACAGTCCCTTTCAAATGTGCTCTCCACACATTCAAACTTTTCAAGGATAGTTTCCTTTTTTTAGGACCATAATAAATCAATTCTTATGCTACTCTCGAGAAGGGAAAAACTAGCACATTATCACCAGGCCTGTCTGGCCCACTTGAAATGTTTGCACAACTAAGTCATTTTGGACTCTCACTTCTCCATAAGTTCCAGTGGTGAAAGGGGTCTTTTCGTTTATTAGGGCCTTTAGGCCTAGCTAGTCATCATGTCCTCTTTCTTGTGGTCAAAATGATTGGTCCAATGAGTCGCAGTTTCAGGAATTTTCTAAGCCAATGTAGAACTAGTACCTTTAGCATAAGTGCCTACCTGAGAGAAGTGAATGCAGAATAAAGCAGAGCAAAGATGTGGTCAAACAGAGATGCAGATGGAGTAACAGTGTTTGAGCTCTTAGAACTAATTCTGCGTGAAGCAGGATACTATGGACACATCAATTACGTGATGCAGTAAATAAATTACCTTTGGGGAAATGGTGGATATGAGGAAGTCCCCATGGTGACCGAGATAGAATTTCCCTACAGGTTGCTGAGAGGGGAGCCATGCTCACCAGTCCCCCTTTCTCACCTGTTACCCAGACACAACCCCTTCCAACTTTGCGAGCTGTGTATCTGGGTATTTACCTATTCTTTCACACACTTCTGCCACTCTCCTATTTCAAAGTGGGTGGTTGTTCTAGTCTATTACATAGCTACCCATCCTGGGTTGGCCCTTTATTTTTACTCTTGGAATTCTCTTTGTCTCTCTCTTGGTTTGGATCCACTTTTCCTTGCATTCCGCACCTTCCTCTTGTCTGGTTTATTTTCTTGTTTTGGTGGAACACATCTCACTTCCTGAGAAAGGGCATGAGAGAGATCCATTTTTTTTTTTTTTTGGTCCCTACATATCCGATAATGTATTTTATCCTGACATTTGATTAATGATTTGGCTGGCCCAAATTGTATATTGAAGTAGATTTTCCCAGTTTTGAAAGCAGCTGATGAGATGTCCAGTGCTTTTTTGGGGGTATTTGCATGTAACTAATTTTTCATTTGTGGAAGTTTTTAGGATAGTCTCTGAATTAGATATCTCTTGTTGTGTAACACATTGCCCCAGGACTTAGAGGGGTTTATATCTTACAGTTTTTGTGTGGTCAGGATTCTAAGGCCAGTTTAGCTGGGCTCTCTAGCTTGGAGGCTTCCAGAACATTGCAATCAAGGTTTAAGCTGGGGCCGCCCTTAAGGTTTGTTACTATGTTCTCCTGCTTCTGCAGACTTCTTATCAGAAACTATGCAATCTAGAAGCTAATGGAACAGTTTTTAAACTGCTGAGAGAAAGAAACTAGGCATCCATCTATTAATCTTTAGCAAAACTATCACTCAAAAATGACGTAATAGACTTCTTTGGGCAAACAAAAATGGAGGGAATTTGTTCCCTATAGACCTGCACTATCACAAGTGTTAGAGGAAGTACATTAAGCAAAAGGAAGATGATGGTAGATAGAAACCTGGACATATACAAAGGAATAAAGGCCATTAGAAATGGTAAATGTGTAGCTAAATGTTCTTCTTACTTAAAAAAGTGTCTCTAAAATGCAATCGAGTACTTAAAATAATATTAATAATGCATTGTTGGGCTTAAAGCATATGTCAAGTAGAAAGCATGACAACTATAGCACAAAGGGAGGAAGGGAGGTGGAAACCCATTGTTGTAAGGTTTACAGAAGTGATATATTATATGAAGGTAGACCATAATGAGAATGTATATTGAAACCTTGGAGAATCCACTGAAACAATAAGACAAAGAGGCATAGCTAATAAGCCAATAGAGGAGATTTTTAAAAAGTCTTAAAACTTAACCCAAAAGAAGGCAGGAAAAATGGAACAAATTATAGATATGAAATAGAGAGCAAATCGTAAAATGGCAAAATTAAACTTAATTCTATCAATGGTTACATTAACAGCAAGTGGTCCAATTAAAAGGCACAGATTGTCAGACTGGATAAAGTAGCAAGACCAAACTATATGTTATCTATAAGAAACCTATCTTAACTATCAAGATACATATAATATAAAAGCAAAAAGATGAAAAATGAAATACTGTGTAAGGACTAATGAAAAGAATACCGGAATGGCTATATTAATAATAGGAAAAAGTAGATTTCAGATTAAGGAATTTTTTTAAAGATTTCATTTATTTATTTATTTGAGAGAGAGAGAGAGAGAGAGGCAAAGGGAGAAGCAGACTCCCCACTGAGCGGGGAACCCAACATGGGGCTTGCTCCCAGGACCTTAAGATCATGACCTGAGCCAAGGCAGCTGCTTCACCGACTGAACCACCCAGGCACTCCAGATTAAGGAATTATTAACAGGAATTACAAAGTACATTTCAATGTATGGTAGATACAAGGTATGATAGAGCTTCAAAATTAATAAGGCAAAAAAGACAAGACTGAAAGGAGTAGACTATCCATAATTGTAGTTGAAGAGATCAACACCCTTTTCTCAGTGATTGATAAAACAAATAGATAAAAAAAAATTATCAGGAATACAGAAGAACTGAACAGTGGTTTTCCAGAGAAACAGAACGAATAGGATGTCTGTTTGTCTGTCTGTCTATCATCTATCTATCATCTATCTATCTATCTATCTATCTATCTATCTATCTATCTATCATCTATCTATTGATTTATTTTAAGGAACTCAGTCATGCAATTATAGACGCTTTGGCAAGTCCAAAATCTTCAGAGTAGGTTTGCTGGCTGAAGACTCAGGTAAGATTTGCAGTTCTAATCAAAAAGGGAATGCGCTGGAAGAATCCTTCCTGCATGCAAGTCAGTCTTTGTTCTGTTAAGTACTCCAGTTGATTGGATGAAGCCCATCCACATTATGGAGAGTAATCTGCTTTATTCAAAGTCCATCAACTTAAATGTTAACCTTATTCAAAAAACACCTCACAAAAACATCTGGGCATGGTGGCCCAGCGAAGTTGACACATAAAATTAACCATCAAAATTCTCATCTAAGTTGACCCCAAAACTGCCAGAATACACATGATTTTCAAGTATGCATGGAAGAACATTCACCAAGACCAGCCATGAAATGTGTTTCAGTAAATCTAAAAGGATTAATATCAAATAGAATACATTCTCACATCACAGTGAAGTTAAATTAAAAATCAATAAAAAAGATTTGGAAAATTCCTAAATATTTGGAAAATAAACAACATACTTCTAAATATCTGTAGGCCCCAAAATTAATTCCAGGGAAATTATAAATTAATTTTAATTGAATGAAAATGAAAACTCAATACATCACCTTTTTTGATATGCTGCTAAGGCAGTGTTTAGAGGAAATGTTACTGTTTTGAAATGTTTATATTAGAAAAAAGGAAGGTCTCAAATTACTGATTTACCCTTCCATCTTAAATTGGAAATAGCAAGAAATAATAAAGAGAAGATTATAAATCAGTAGAACAGAAAGCAACAGAAAAAAATAACAATCTTAGGCTAGGCAAAGGTTTTTTAGATGGGATGTGGAAATTATGAATCAATTCAAACAATACCATTAAGAAAAAAGGGCAAGTCATAGCGTGGAAAAAAATTTTTTTTCAAATAAATATATTTGATATCCTTGTGCCTCTAGGAGATGAGTGTGTTTTTTATGCCACCAAGGAAGCCCTCTGCCCTCCACACTTAATTCATGTGCTGATTCATCACTCCCAAACTTTCTTCAGCTTTTGTCACAGAGTCCACTGCATTGAGCAATTACCACCCGATCCTACTATTTCTACAGCTACTGTTCACCCTATATTTTTGACAGGATGACTAGCAGGTACACAGTACCATCCCATCCCAGTTCATCACAGCTCAAGTTGTAATACTTGCTCTGCTACTTTGTACCAGAACCCATCTGTCTCTATCTCATACCCAGAGCCCTAACTATCAGCAAGCAGGGGTGGTTCTGTGCCAGTAGACCACTATTGATTCAACTGTAGCAGGTTGGATTCTCTGGGGGAAAAAACAGTGTGACATGGAGATTATTGTGCAAGGTGTTCATTATGGAGTGTTCTGGGGACCAATGGAAGCAGGGCTGTGCAGAGATACACAGTATGGGCTCTGAGGCGGTCGTGTGGTTGCTCCAGAACTGGGATGGTCATTCAGATGTGTCCCAAATGAGGGCAAAGGGGGTGGGGAATTTGTACACCTACCCTTACCAGTTATTGAATGCAGACTGCCCCTGTGAAAGGGTCTGACCGTAGCCAAGGTGGTGCTCTTCCATTGAGGCCATTCTGAAAGAAAGATGACAATGGAGGGCTCTGTTGGTAGTGCTCCAATCCCTGGAAAAAGTCTTGAGTCCTGAAGAAGGTTACGGGCACTCCCTCACAATGTCCCCCTCAACACCTTACATAACAGATTTTCTCCTCGGAAAACACATGCTCTTTCACCCTGGTTGTCACATCATTCCACCAAGTCTTCTGGAAGTGGAGGGATTCTTCAGTGCTTTTTGGCTTCCATGTTATCTGAGTTCTGTTCATTCCCTCAAAGCATCAAGGGGTCTATAGAATCTGCAATCAGGCAGTGTGTCTTGAAGACCATTTCAACAATGATTTCTGAGATCTCTTAGGCCTTTTGATATATATATATTTCCATCCTAATTTTGACATCCTAGTTCTCCAACCCTGGAATATGAATTCCTGATTAGGATACTCCAAATTCTAACAGTCCCTATGGAGAAAATTGGTGTTGCTCCATCTCTGTCTCTACTTGTACCTATCTCTAGATATGGAACACAGCGTATGCTTTAGTAGTGAATTCCACCGCAGTAATGTGACAGGAGATCTACAGGCCTTTGGGAAATAGAGTAGGGGAGACTCTATCATGGTGCCCTTGCCCCAGCAAGAGCTGATTACACAGAGTTCTCATGGGGCTCCATTTTTTCCCTGTAAGGTTGGGGCCACAAGGAGCAGGTGGGAGAATGGCGCAGGTGTCCAAGGGTCAAGTTTTCTCATGGAGATGACATAGTAGGCTTAGCTGGGTTGCTTAGGCTGGTGTCCATTCACGGTGGCTGCTGGGGCTCTTGTTGGAGGTGGCTGGGAAAACAGGAAGTTTGAAACTCAGTGGTTATAGAGGGTGTTCTTAAGAGACCGTTTATTTTACAAGAAGCATTTCAGCACCTCTCATTATAAAGGTTGGAAGTGTTGGGTCTCAGTGGCTTAACTGCTGAATTATGTGATTAGATTGGAATTTCCCAAAGGGATAGTAGGTATCAGCGTGGAGATAATGCCACAGTTGCTCATCCAGCTGGGGAGGCATTTGAACAGTGCTGGCACCAACTGTAACAATTCTTAACCTTTTCATAGTGGTAGTTCAACAATGTGGCCAGCAGGCAGGTGTCAAATATCTGGCAATCCAGACTCTTCCTGTTCTGAAAGCACATGCCTATGGGATGCTAGGGGCCAAGCAGAAGCCCAAATCCAAGAGCTTCGATTTTAGAAAATTTCTGGTTCTGAGGAATAACTGGAGACTGAATGAAACTCTTAAGCCAGGAGCATTGTCTTCTCCCTTGTGAATAGAATGAATGTTTTCTCCATGTTGCTCAACAGTTGTTTGAACTGAATTTCTGTAGGTTTTTTGAAAGGTCTAGGAAAGAAAGCATGTTCAGTCTAGGATTCATGAAATCTTATTAAAGGGTGATCCCATTAAAGATACAACATGTAAAATTTAGAATTTAGAAACCTTTATCCATCTCCTTCACCCTGTACTGTAGTGATGGGAAAGAAATCAGGAAATCAGGAAAATGATAAATGTGTGTAGACCCTTGCACTCAGAACAGGAACCTAAAATTGATTAATCCATTGTCCCTATCTGTTAGTTCTCAGGACTGGACTTGATAAGTAGATATTAACATATACTAGGGAGGGCAGAGCTGGGGCTGCCTTCATGTGTCGTCTGTGGTTTTAAATTTTGATGAACATCTCAAGATATTTCTGGGGCACCTGCCAAATTCCAGCAGTTAATGGAAAAGGAATTGGGGCTATTCATCATTTAGAATTGTTGGTTTGCCTTGATCCCTGGAGGTGGGTGGAGTAGGTATACAGTTGTCCCTAGGTTACAGTTGTCCCTAGGTATACAGTTGTCCCTAGACAAACACCTATTCTGTCAGACATCTATAGAATGCATGGGTATTAGTGCTACTCCACGGACTGACTTGAAAAGTGCTGCCATCACCAACTAGTCCTTTCATTCTATTCATTATAGGAAAGTTATGATTCGATAACAATTATAAGAGGTTTAAGAAGGATCACTCCCCAATTTTTAACCTGCTCAGAAATTCACTCAGTCATCGCATGAAAGGTGTGCAGCAACATACCCTCCTGGGGGCCACCTCTGCTCCATGCTATAGCCTCAGGGACATGATCAGATTTGCATTTTTACCAAGTTTCTTTTGGTAGTTATTGGAAAATGGATTGGATGCATGCAAGCCTGGAGGAAGGGAGCCAACTGGGAGGGCATTCTAGTAACCCCAAACTTTGAATTAGAGGCCCCCCCCCGGCCCCTTGCCCAGAGCTACTGGGCCCATTAGGCACTTCCAGAGATTTAGAATCATTTTAGAACTTTGTTGTTTTAGGTCCAGCTGAAAAAGAGTGGGGTTAAAGGAAAGATGTGGACCTTGATCACAGAGGCAGGCTTCCCAACCACTAGGCCCACCAGTAGATGGGACACACTGAAGGCTGAGAACAAAGTGTGAACAGTGCCCTGGGAATGCCTGGGAGGCCAATTTGACTTGGGTAAGGAGGTTGGGGAGGCTCCACCAGCCAGAAGGCCAGATGGCGGTTCACAGTTTTGGACACAATTGGACTTCCCTACCCCAGCTGATCCAGCGCTTTCCCGTCCTGTTCACATTGCAGTTACGGCCAGAGATTTTTCTTTCTTTTTTTTTTTTTTATTTTAAGATTTATTTATTTATTTAAGAAAGAGAGAGCAAAGGGGAGGGGCAGAGGGAGAGGGTAAGAGAGAAGCCCAAGCAGACTCCCCATTTAGCACAGAGCCCAAAAGGGCTGGATCCCAGGACCCTGAGGTCATGTCCTGAGCCAAAATCAAGAGTCTAAGGCTTAACTGACTAAGCCACCCTGGCTCCCCAGGGCCAGGATTTCTTGACTAGTTTGTGCCAGATGGGGCAAGAAAAGGAAAAGTTCCTGGGAGGATAGGAGGAGAAGGGAGGATGCGGATTCAAAAGGAAGAGCGGAAACAGTATGTTTGTTGCAGGGTTTAGGGGTTGCAAAAGTTATTACACTAACGGTCCCTCATAACCCTTGCTATTTTGTTGTTGGTATTGATGCGGTTGTGTACCTAGTCCACTGTGCTTTCTTTAAGGACATCACCCTGAGGGGTAAGAGTTTCCTCATCCTGATGGGAATAGAATTCTTTCACTTTTGTTATGTGAGATTATGGCAGACTCTGGTTCTGGAACCATCTTCAGGTTCACAGGGGATTTGTGTAATTGAGATCAGAAGTTCTCAAACTCTTTGGGCTCAGAATCTATCTTCTATATTCTGCCCCCACCACTAATATAAGAGGATTTATCTATTTAATTTCCCCATAGGTAATACATCTGTAAGTATCAAATGAAACACAGGGAGAAGTTGGCCTCCCTTCCTGCTTGTGTCTCCATCCATTTCTTCTTCCTCACCATCGAAAACATCCTTACTAGAGTCTATGTATCTTTTCAGAGTTGATGTATATCCAAGTCGACACTGATACAGAGCGTTATTAGCGTTATTTTTCTTCTTCTTTTCTCTATTTTTACACAAAAGACACACTATGCACCTTGTTCTGAATGTTATTTTTTACTTACATTATATCTTGGAGGAATTTCCATGTCAGTGCACAGATAGCTACTGATTGGTTTTTTATTGACATATTACCATTATATTGATGAGTTATAATTTATTTAAACTTCTTTCTTTTTCCAGTATGTACTCCCCTTGCCATTTTATTGAGATACAATTGGCATACAGCACTATATAAGTGTAAGGTGTACAACTTACATATATTGTGAGGTGATTACCAAAATAAGTTTAGTTAACATCTGTCATCTCATATCGATACCAAAAAAAGAAAAAGAAAAAATATTTTTTCCTTGTGGTGAGAACTCTTAGGATTTATTCAAATGACTCACATACCATAGAGCAGTGGTAACTATAGTCAGCATGTTGTACATCACACCCCTCATACTTATTTTTTATCTTATAACTGGAAGTTTGTAGCTTTGACCACCTTCCTCCAATTCTCCCTTCCCCATCCTCTACCTCTTGTCACTGGTAACCACAGATCCGGTCTCATTTTCTATGAGTTCTTTTTTTTTTTTTTCCTTTCGATTCCACAAATAAGTGAGAACATACAGTATGTGTCTTTCTCTCTCTGACCTATTTCACTTAGCATAATGCCCTCAGGGTCCATCCAATGCTGTCTAAAATGGCAGGCAGAATTACTGCCTTTTATTTATTTATTTATTTATTTGGATTACTTCCAAATAAATAAATTTAATGGCCTACTTATCTATACCTGTACCTATATATATGTATCACGTCTTTACTCATTCGTTCGTTGATGGACGTTTAAGTTGTTTCCAGGCCTTGGCTATTATAAATAATACTGCATTGTCGTCTGTTCTTCCCAGTAAAATGGGTTCCATGAAAAAAAGAGGCTGGTTCAGCTTACAACTTTAACAACTGTACAAGTGCTTTTCTCCAGGACGGTTATATGTTGGTGTACAGCCTTAAGCATGCATCCTATTTAACCACACAGAGTAGTAACATAATATGTATTAAAGGATTGAGATTGCAGGGCACCCGGGTGGCTCAGTCGGTTTGAGCATTGGACTCTTAGTTTCGGCTCAGGTCATGATTTCAGGGTTGTGGGATTGAGCCCCACATCAGGCTCCAAGCTCAGTGCAGAGTCTGCCCCAGATTCTCTCTCCCTCTCCCTCTGCCCACCCCCCTGCTCATGCTCTCTCTCTCTCTAAATAATAAATAAAATCTTAAAAAAAAAAGAATTGAGATTTTATAAACGTGAAACTTTTAGTACTGTATTGGAGACATTCATAAGTGAAACTGTCTCTCTCTCTCTTTTTTTTTTTTTTGTGTGTGAGTGTGAGGTAATGAAGAAACAATACCTACTAGCAGGTTTGGTGCTATTGCTTTGATTCATGCTAAGGTACCAGCACTTTTGCCCACCTTTACTTTTGCATCACAAACACAAATACCAACAGAGGGAGACACGCAAATTCAATCTCCTTTCATGGAATTCCTGAGGCGGATTTTCAGAGGCCACAGGGGTCCATGCCAGCACAGCTCATGAGCTGCTGGTGAAGACAGAAATGAGAAGAGCATTAAGGCTTGGGGTTATTTCAATCTTCAGAGGTTGGGCCAATGAGGAGGATCCACCAAGAGGAAAGTGAGGAGTGGCCAGTGAGGTGAAAAGACATCCAGGAGAATTAAGGTGTCATTACCAGAATGAGGAAGCCAATAGTGATAGGAAGCAAGCCTGGTTGAGTGTTTTCTATATGCTGATGCTTTGACATCTGGGGCCTTACTGATCTTGGATGGTCTGCCTCTCCCAGGGTTACCAGTTCCTAGAGATACTACACAACCTGCTCCTGAGCACACTTTTCAAATACAGACCAACCGGTCCAGAGCCCATACCCCAGCTCTCACTTTCTGGGCCACTGTTCCCTGCTCTGATCACCCAGGGCCACGTACCAGACAACGAGGGACACCTTGTGCCCCAGAGCCCACTGGAATGATTCAAAGTAGTCAATCCTAAGCCTGCTTGCCCGGCCTTGCCTATTTCTTCCTATGGAAGCTATCAGAAGGCTCTTGTCCATAGTGGCTCCCTCTCCCTCTGCTGTTGGTGTGGCATTCCTCTGCCTTTAGGAACTATGAGTAACAAACTATCTTTTCAATGGTAGTCATTTCCTGATCTGTTGGCCCTATCATACCTCAAATTTTCTATGAATACACTATATTTTAAAACAATAGTGATGGTGAATATAGATAACTCCTGTAGGGCATTTTGGTATAAAGAATAGAAAAATGGGGAGTAAGCTGAAGGGGAATATGGGATGATCAAGATATTGTACCATGTTTGCATGCCACACTGCTGATGGTAATGATCTTACACAAAGGGGAAAAGTCATGATTTTACTTTAATGGGGGGGTGGAGGGGGCTGGGATCCAGTGCAGAAATAGAGTAGCTGGTCTTAGGTGTGTGGACAGGTAATTTATTTTAACAGGAGTGAAGGCAAAGGGCAGCTGGTTAGATTCAGTCGTCAAAACATGTGGAAATTCTCTTCCGTTTGTTTCTGTTTTCTTGGTCAAATACGAAGCAAGACCACCAGGGCAGGACTGGGCTGGGGAGCAGTGTGGAAGAGATGTGAGAAGTGAGGAAATGTGACTTGGAGAAGGGCAGAGAAATTTGTTCAGGACGAGATAGTAAGACTGCCAGACAATGCCAAGCACCCACTTGAGGTTCAGGGTCACAAATTTTAGGTGAGATGAGTTAGCCTGAATGTGTGGCTTTTTTAAGGAAAGGATCTAGAGTAAGCAGAGTTTAAAATTTTATTTAATTTTAGACTTGTAACTTTAGAACAGTTTTACATTTACAGAAAAATTGTAAGATAGTACAGAGTTCCCATAACCCACATTCGGTTTCCACTATTACTAAGAGCTTACATTGGGATAGCACATTTAATAGCCAGTATGGATATATTATTAACAATGGTCCATAGTTTATTCAGATGACATTATTATTATTATTATTATTATTATTATTATTATTATTTTATTATTTTATTTTACCTGGTGTCTGTTTTCTGCTCTAGGATCCCATCTAGGCTACATCACATTTAGTTGTCGTGTCTACCTAGGCTCCTCTTGCCTATGGCAGTTTCTTAGACTTTCCTCGTCTTTGATGACCTTTACAGTTTTAAGGAATATTGATCAAGTATTTTGTAGAATTTCCCCCATTTGGGATTTGTCTGATGTTTTCCCCATGATTAGACTGGGGTTATGGGTTTTTGGAAGGAAGACTACAGAAGTAAAATGCCGGTTTCATCATATATCAAGGGTGTAAAATATCAACATGACTTATCTCTGTTGATGTTGACCTTGATCACATGGCTGAGGTCAGGTTTGTCATGTTTCTCTACTGTGAAGTCACTGTTTTTAACCTCCCCCCTTTCCATACTGTACTCATTGGAAAGAAGTCACTATGTGCAGCCCTTACTTAAGAGGCAGGGAGTTATGTGGTTGCATATATACATAAGTTATTTGGATTCTTCTGCACAACAGATGTGTCTGTTCTCCTCCATATTCAATCATTTATTTATATCAGTATGCAGTCATGGATATTTACTTTATACTTTGGGTTATAAGCCAATACTACTTTATCTTGTTGCTCAAATCATTCCAGCTTTGACCATCGGGAACCCTTTCAATTAATTACTGTGTCCCTTTGACATACCCCTGTCATTATCGGTTCTTTATTTCTATTTTGAGCACTTCCTTACTTTCTAACACTAAAAGATGTTCAAGGCTCATTTTACATATTTCCTGCTCCATCCTAGAAACAGCCATTTATCCAGTGCTATTGTTTCACATTTATTTTTAAACTATTTAGTTTTAAAATATTAAAAAAATAAATGTACAGCTCACTGAGTTATTACAAGGAACACAGCCTCCCAGTGCTGTGCTGGAGCTGGCTCACATAGTCCCCTCAGAGCTGTTTGTGCAATTTCTTCCCAGCTCCACATACAATGACATCATGTTGGTAGCTTGAAAATTGGCCATGGTGGTAGTGTTTACATGATGGAAATCAGGAAATGCTACAAGTCCAGGCTTTCTTTTCCCCCTGAAGAGCCAGTTGTTAAATACCAGTACACCACTGCTTTTAACTACCACCCAAGTCAAGAAATAAAACCACAAGCTAATAAATAAAATGTTGCCAGCCACCCCAGTAACCCTTCTGTGTATCCCATCATAACCCTCTCTATCCAAAAGTAACTACTACCCTGACTTTTATAGTAATCACTTCTTTGTGTGTGTGTGTGTGTTTAATGGTTTTTGTCATCCATGTGTCCATCCCTAGACACTATGGTTAATATCATACATTATTTTTACCCTGCTGTGTATTTTAAGGTATTTAATCTGCAAATTTCCTCTCTATCCCATTTTTTTCTCTTTACGAATTATCTGCTGAAGCATGTGGGCCATTTTATCTGTAGACTTTCCCTACTCTGGATTTACTGATTACATACTCATGGTATAGTTCAACATATTTCTTTGTACTCCATTATTTCAAATTGACATTGATAGATTATTTCACCGAACAACAACAGCATACACATTCTCTTCAAGTGTCTGTGGAATATATTAAGAAGACCAAATCCAGAAAACAAACCCCAACAAATGTAAAAAAAAAAATTGAAACCAAACAGAATATGTTCTCTGAATCATAATATAATTAAACTAGAAAAGAATAACAAAAAGATAACAGGAAAATCTCCAAGCACTTGGCAACTAAATTACACACTTGAAAATAATCCATGTTTCAAAGGGAAGAGTCTCAAAGGAAATAAAACAACAACACTGAACTGATATGCATACAGCATATTCAAAATTTATGGGACACAGCTAAAGTGTGCTAAGAAGGAAACTTGTAACACTAAATGCTCACATTATAAAATAATAAAAACCTCAGATCAATGGTCTACATCCTCCCCTCAAGAAGTTAGAAAAAGAAGAGCAAAATAAACCCAAGAGAAGCTTAAGAAGGAAATAAAAGATCAGAAAACAATGAAATTATAAGCAGAAAAGCAATATAGAAAGTCAATAGAACAAAATCAAGCTCTCTGAGATCAAAAAAATTGACAAACTCCAAGCAAGACTGACATATAAAAAAGAAGACACAAATTACCAATATCAAGATTGAAACAGGGAATGTTACAAACATTAAAAAGACAAAAAGAGATACTACAAACAATTCTATATGTATAAATTTGGCAAAGTAAATGAATAGACCAATTCCTCAAAAAATGAATTACCATAATTCACCCAATATGAAATGCATAATTTGAATTGCTCTGCAAGTATTAAGGAAATTGAATTCTTAATTTAAAAACTTTCCCAAAAGAAATCTTGAGTCACAGATGGCTTCTTTGGAGAATTCTCCTAAAGGTTTAAAGAAAAATTAGCACAAAACTCTGCATAATCCATACCAGAAAATGCAAGAGGAGGGAACACTTTCCAATTCATTTATGAAGTCAGTATTACATTGATACCAAAACCAAAGACAGTCCAAAAAAAGCAAACTATAGATCAATATTTCTCATGGACATTGATGCAAAAATCCTTAACAAAATATTAACAAATAGAATTTAGCAACATTTAAAATAATTGTACACCATGACCAAGTGATGTTTATTCAAGGAATGCAAGGCTAGTTCAATATTTGAAAATCAAACAATGTCATCTATCATATCAACAAGCTGAATAAGAAGTCATATTAGCACATTAATTGATGTAGAAAAAAATTTGAAATATTCAAGATTTATTCATAATAAAACTCCTTACAAATTAGGAATAAAGGGGAACTTCCTCAACTTAATAAAGTGCATTTATAAAAATCTACACTTAACAGTATACTTAATGGTGAAAGGCTGAATGTATTTCTCTTAAGATTGGGAACAAGGCAAGGATGTCTGTTCTTCCACTTTTATTCAACAAAATGCTGAAAGTTCTAGCCAGTATAATAAGGCAAAAAAAAAAAAAAAGGAAAAGTCATAGAGATTAGAAAGGAAGAAATAAAATTGTTTTTATTTGCTGATACCATGCTTATTATCTACGCAGAAAAACCTCAAAAACTATAAAAACCTCCTAGAATTAATAAGTGAGTTCAGCAAGTTCATAGGATACAAGATAAACGTACAAAAATCAATTGTATTTCTACATACTAGCAATGAACATATGCACACCAAAATTAAAAATACAATCCCATTTACAATCACTCAAAAAAATATTTACATGTAAATCTAACAAAACACGTACAGGATTTGGTTGTTGGAAACTATAAAACATTGATGAAAGAAATCAAAGAAGGCCTAAATAAATGGAGAGACATACTATGTTCATGGATTGGAAGACAACATTGTAAAGATGTCAGTTCTCCCCAAACTGATATTCAGGTTTAACACAATTCTTATCAAATTTCCAGCAAGATCTTTTTGTACATATAAAGAATGTTCTAAGATTTATGTAGAAATGCAAAGAAGCCAAAAGAGCTAAAACAATTTTGATAGGGAAGAATGAAATGGGAAGAATTAGTCTACTCCATTTCAAGACTGATTATATAGCTATAGTAATTAAGACTGTGTGGTATTTGTGGAGGGATAAACACATAGATCAATTGAACAGAATAGAGAACACAAAAATAGATCCACACAAATATGCCAAATCAATTTTTGACCAAGATTCAAGATAAATTCAAAAGAGCAAAGATAACCTTTTCAATAAATGATTGCTGGAGCAATTGGACATCCATGAGCAAAAAAACCAAAAAAACAAAACCAAACAAATGAAAAAAAAACTTTTTGTAAGTCTCACAGGTTACACAAAAATTAACTCAAAATGGATCAAGGACTCATATGTAAAACATAAAACTAAAAGACTTTTAGGGAAAAGACCTGTGAAAAATCTTCAAGATCTAATGCCAACAATTCTTAGATTGGACACTAAAAGCATGAACTATAAATGGGAAAACTGATGAATAAAAATTTAAAAACTTCATAAAAATTTAAAACTTGCTAAGGGGATAAAAATACAAACTACAGAGTGGGAGAAAGCATTTGCAAACTACATATCCAACAAAGGCCTAGTATCTGGAAAATATTAAGAACTCTCAAAACTCAGCAGTTAAAAAATCAAACAATCCAATTTAAAAATGGGCAAAAGACAAGAAGAGTCATTTCACCTAAGAGGATATGTAGATGACAAATAACCACAGGCAAAAATGTGCCATTAGGGAAACTCCCTATCTTTAGGGGCATTCATTATCTTTGCTTTGCTTTTCTCCACAGCATTTGTTATCACAATATGCATCATGTATTTATTTGGGTGTTTATTTATTGTCTGTCTTCCTCCAGTAAAATATAATCTCCATGTGGGTGGGGACTATGTTTTGTTCACTGCTTTTTCACCCTGGCCAGAGTTGTGCCTGGAAGGTGGTAAGCACTCAGTAAATATTTATAGAATGAATGAATACATACTCTTGCAAATTTAGATAGAACTCAGCTATGAGTTTAATTCTTGGAGTGCTGGTCTTTCCAAATAATAGAGTTTTAATCACTTTTCCATTCTTGTCTATTTGATTTGATTAGCATTTGAGTTAGTCCAATTTTCTACTCCTTCTTGAGTCTTTACAATTACTATTTTGTTAGGAAACCATCCATTTCCTCTAAATTTTCAAAATAATTTCAATAGGTTTCGATGTAGTAGTCTCTAGTAATTGTTTTCTCTCTTCTTCATCTCCTTTTTTCTTTAGCCAGGAAGACCAGGGGTTTCTAGCTTATCGAATTTTGTTGTTTCAAAGCACTAACTTTGCATTTATTTGTCCTAATTTTTACCTCACTGAGCTCAACTTTAATTTATTTCATCTATTTTCTTTCTTCTAATTCACTTTATTCTTTTTTTTTCTAATTTATTAAGTTGACATGTTAGTTAGGATGAAGGCTAAATTGCTGGAGAGGGGATGGATCCCAAGACCTGTGTTATTTTCTTTCATGGAACAATCCCAGGCAGGTAAGTGGCCTGTTCTATAAAGTCATTCAGGAACACAAACAAGTGGGAAAACTCTGCCATTCTCTAGGGCAGGGGTCAGCATACCACAGGAGGGACATGACTGACTGTTACCTGTTTTTGTAAGTAAAGTTTTATTGCAATGCAACCACACTGATTTGTTTACCTTTTGCCTACCTTTTACTTTTGAGCTTCAAGGGCAAAACTGACTAGTCCATGAGAGACCAGATGGCCCACAAAACCAAAAGTATTTTCTCTTTGGCCTTTTTCAGAAAGAAGTTTGTTGATACTGCTCTCAGGCATGTCCTGTGTACATAATCCACAGTGTGTCACCACTGTGTCTTCTTCCAGCTGGTGGGGAGGGGAAAGAAAATGGGGAAAAGGCATGCCCCCTGTTCCTAGAAGAGGCACATAACATTTTCACTCATATTTGAGAATTTAGTCACATGGCCAGGGAGTCATGGGAAGGTAATGTACTTGGGCTAGACATGCCATGTGCCCAGCTACTCTTTACTGTGGGAAGAGGAGAGAATTGATTTTGAAGGACTGCTACATTTCCCCCATAGTTAAACACAAAGTTCCTTTATTTTCTGTCCTTCTCTTTTAATAATGAAGGAATTCCAAGTGACAAGTATTTTTCCAGTACAACTTAAACTTTGACTTGGAGGTTTTGATATGACACATTTTCCTTTTCTTGACCTTTTTTAGGTAGGTTGCAATTTCAGTTTGGATTTCTTCATTAGTCCAAGAAACATTTGGGATGATGTTTCTTAGTTTTCGAGTAGTTACATATTTTCTAAAGTCATACTTCTATTATTTATTTCTAATTTTATTAAGAGACTGTGGTCCCAACATTTATACTTTAAAAAATGTGTTTATGTTTTCTTTTTGGCCAAATGCATAAAAGATTTTGTGACACCTGGACATACATACATGTGTGTATGTATTCCTTTTTCAAATGATAAAGTTTTATTTAATATACACATCAAGTTTGATTATGTTATTTGATTTTATGACCTTTCTTATTTTTGTCTTTTATATCTAATTCTGGAAGAATTATTACTCTCATTTTAATATAATTTTTAGAATGAAGTTCTTGCATTTCTAATTGCCATTTATATGTTTAGCTGTCATGTTTTTTGATGCAACGAATTTATAACGATGATATCTTGTTCTTAAAAATTATGTATTATTACTTTATGTCCTTGTTTTTCCTTTTTGAAGATTTTAGTCTTATCTATGTGTTCTGATAACAATAATGCCACTTGTGATAACTTTTTTGCTTGTACTTAATATCTGTTTCTCATCCCATTTTTTTTTCACCTAAGTGTTACATCTCTAATCTATAAAATGAAGATGATAAAACATGCCCTACTTTTGTGAGGATGAGGGAAGGTAATGGCTGCAGGAGTGTTTATAAACCATAAAGAACACCACATATAAGTGGTATCATTCCTCCTGCTGTTGGACCTACTAATCCACCTAATTTTTTTGTTGCCTGACTTTGAATGGACATTACTGGGAGGATCGGATCCACTTTATCATTTATCATCTATCTATGTCTGTACCTACCTACCTATCTTTTTATCTCTCCATCCTGATTGTTTTTCTAACCAATTTAATCATTAACCAGTGGGCTGTCTCTACTATTCCAGCATATATAGATAACTATACCACGCACCTGCCAATTTTCACTCCTGACACCAGGAAGAATATTGTTATGGAACCCATAAATAATTTAAAATATGTTGATTTAATTTTTATTTTCCTACTATTATTATCTAAAAACAGGTACAAAATTAAAAAAAAAACAGCTACTGTGAAACATCAAATAAAGAATACTCAGGTAGGGGGTTAAATGTGGGAAATTACAATAAAGGTATAAGCAGTCACATGATGAAACATTTTTTTTGAGCACAACTTCCATTGGCACCCCCCTGCCATTGAAAATGGGTAAAATTATAGACTCAGAAAATTTGTCCTTTCTTTCTTTCTTGCTGTGTTTCTATCTTGTCAAGAGCCACTTCTTGCTACATCATCAATCTGGGTCCTTCTTAGTTTCCTTACATCCTCCTGGATCTGAAACAAGGAAAATCCTGGGGTGCCTGGGTGGCACAGTCAGTTAAGCATCCGACTCGATTTCAGCTCAGGTCATGATCTCAGGATCGTGGGACTGAGCCCTGTGTCAAGCTCCACACTCAGCGGGGAATCTGCTTCAGTATTTCTCTCCTCTCCCTCTGCCTCTCCCCACCCCCGCTCTCTCCCTCTCTCTCTCTAAAATAAATAAGTCTTTTAAAAAAAGGAAAATCCATTTATTTCTAATCTTACTTTATCCCTTGGTTTTAAGTGTTTTTCTTTTAAACAACATATATAAGTTTTAAAATTCCCTTGTGATGGTGTGTGTGTCTTTTTATAGGAGAAAGTAACCCACTTACTACATTTGCATTCTCAACTGATGTTCTAAATTTATGTTTATGCTTAGTATACATTTTACTATGTAAAATAAAATGGGTCTGTTCTTATCTAATTTACTCATTTTTACGGGTTTTATGAACTTATGATTAATTCTCTTCTTTTTCACTTATTAATTTGTTTCATTTCCATTAACTAGTTCCATTCAGCCATTCCTTTCCTAACACTCATAAGCCAACTCACATTTCACCACTGTTCTATGCAAGAAGTGTTAGCTGTTTCTCTTAGGTTTTAATAGATAATATATTCCTTTTTAAAAAGTCTTAAAATGTTAAAAAAAGGTTTTAAAATGTCATAACTGGATAAAATTTAATTTTTCTAACTTATTTTAATATTTGTTATTTATCTTTCTTCTTTTTCTTTTTTCCCTTCCATACTCTTACTAACTTGGTCAACTTTCTCCTTCATTAGTTTCAAAGTTCTACTGTCCTTTCCAGTGCTCCTACCAGTTACCATCCTGATCTTGAAATCACAATTAAAATATTTTCCCATTATGACAATAGAGCAAAATAACAAGTGTCACCCTAAAACACTTTCCTAACCTCCACCCACCAACAAAACCTGTAGATGCCTTTCCAGTGCCTTCTCTCCCTGCCTAACTTCTGGCCATGCTGAAACAGTTTAAAATATTTAGGCGCAGGCTAAAATTATTCTTCCTGGGGTGCCTGGGTGGCTCAGATGGTTAAGCGTCTGCCTTTGGCTCAGGTCATGATCTCAGGGTACTGGGATTGAGCCCCACATCAGGGTCCCTGCTTGGCGGGGAGCCTGCTTCTCCCTCTTCCTCTACTGTTTCCCCTGCTTGTGCTCTCTCGCTCTCTTTGTCAAACAAATAAATAAAATCTTAAAAAATAAATAAATAAAATTATTCTTACTTTTCAAGAATATTTACCTAGCTTACATTATGAGCTCCAAATGACATTCCTGCCATCTATAATAGGATCTACTGCTCACCATGTTTTGCTCTACTTCTCATCACATGCTCTGGTTTGAATTTAGGGTTAGAGGACTTTCCCAAGTGTTTTCCTCAGATAGGTTACATAGCTCTTGTATTTTCTGAATCCTTGCACATTGGAACAGGGTTGGAGAATGTGTCAAGCTAGTGAGGGAAGTGCCAGAATCTTCAAAAAGTGACTTTCTGGCTGTTCTCTCTAAGCCAGAAATTCTAGTACAAGCTATTGCAGTTGAAATGGGCTCCCCAATGTCAATAGTGATAAGTGATCAAGGTCACAGGTTGTATTTCCAATAACTGATGGCAGGGCAGAGATAGTAATCAGAAATATTTGTCACACAGATACATTGGGCTGTGTTAATTATTTATGCAATTCTTAAGCATTAACTAGATGAGCCAAGCAAGGCCTTTGTTTCATTTCTATAACAACTAGTGTCCTAATGTGATGACCAGGTGCCTGTCTTGAACCACCCCAATAGCAAACGATCCAGTTCCCAGACTCAGCTCTCCTTGAAGGAACAGGAAGGGAACCACCAGCCACTATGGGTGTCGTGCTTTGATGTACTCCATCTGCCACAAAAACATATAACGATGATAGATAACACCATAGGAAAAAAGACATGGTCTGGCTTAAAGACAAAACAAAGGACTCTAGAAACCATACACAGTTCAGAAATGCAAAGCGGTGAGTGGCGCTGAAACCACATGTTGTCTGGGTCTTGGATCCAGAGGTTGGCAGTGGCTGCAAGCCATGTGGATCCTAGGTAAATTGGGGACAAATCTGAAAATTTTATACCTAGATGGGGGGATAAAAGCCAGGATCCTGCTTGACATCAGGAGCTAGAGGGGAGATAGCTCCCCCTCCATAAAGGCTGCTACCATGTAGGGCTATGGGTTTATGGAAGTGAGGAGCCTGGAGGGATGGGAGACCACAACCATGTTTGGGACCAGGAACCGAATCATGTTCAAGGGATGAACCTGTGATGTTGCCAATTAAGCATCATGTGACAGCAGCCCAATAAGACATTATAAGAACTGTTGTGAACCAGGGGTCAGAGGGAAGGGAACTTAGATGGAGACAACTGTACACTGGCAGACAGTGAGGGGTTAAAAACAGGGGAAATTAGAGAAAAACAAACCTCAAATATCTCACTCAAGGGGTGCCTGGGTGGCTCAGTCGTTAAATGTCTACCTTCGGCTCAGGTCATGATTTCAGGGCTCTGGGATCAAGCCCTGCATTGGGCTACCTGCTCCGTGGGAAGCCTGCTTCTCCTTCTCCCACTCGCCCTGCTTGTGTTTCCTCTCTCGCTGTGTCACTCTCTGTCAAATAAATAAATAAATAAAATCTTAAAAAAAAAACCTCACTCAAAATGAGACTGTTAGTCAAATCACAAAACCTATAAAGAAATCTAATACGGAGAAAGAAAGAAAATTCTTTTTATGGAACAATCTAGCAAAAACTTTAAATGTATTGGATGGTCAGTAGTCAAGAGTTCTGGTTATTACTTGCATCCCTAAATGTAGTGGCTGAAAACAACAGCAGCAACAATGTGTCTGTTTTCTTCACGAGTCTGCAACTGGGCAGGGCTCAGAGGGGCCAGCTTGTGGTTGGAAAACTGAGGAATGGCACCACCTGGAGGTCCACTCACTTTCATGTCAGGTATCTGGGCTGGGAGCGAGCAGTTGGGACTGAAACACCTGGCGCTCCTTGTGCTCCTATATCTCCATGTGGTTTTTCTGCACGGCAGCTTCTAGGCAGCTGGACTTCGAAAAGCCAGCTCAGGTGTGTGTCCTAAGAGGGGCACTGAGCCGAAGGAAGGCTATATCATTTTTATAACCTAACCTTATAGATCTCATAGCAGCATTTATGCTGTGTTCTCTTTCTTAGAAGAGAGTCACTAAGGTCGTTAGGGGTTCAAGCAAAGGGGAATTAGATCTCATCATTTAATAGAAGGAATGTCAAAGATTTTGTGGGCATGTTTTAAATCTGCCACGGTCGACTCTCTGGCCTCAAATTATGTACTTTTTTTTCCCACATACAAATTACATAACATCTTCCCAATATCCCTAAAAGTTTCATCTATTATAGAACAGACTCAGGTTTGAGGTCCAGAGTCTTGTTCTCTAAATCTGGCTTGGATGTGGTGGAGGCTCCTTGGGGATGATAGCTCCAATGCAGCTCCTGACACAGCACCTCAAGTACAGCTTCTCTCAATCTGAGACCTGGGAACCAAACACTCCACATACAATAGTGGGACAGGTATAGAATAACTGTTGTATGAGAGACTAATTCTCATTCATAAAAAGGAACAGTAAGAAGCACACAGGAATCACTGGTCTGTACAGTTCTGAAGCCCAGCTAGGTACATGTTGCCTTGACAGGGCTTAGCCCACCAAGTGGGATGACTCACCACAGCTCTGGGTCCTGGTTCTGTCTTCTGAGTTAGCCTTCCTTTTCCATAAAAGGCAGCCATATTGGCAGCCAAGGAATTTTGGCATCCTGCTTCTTGCCATAGAGTCTTGAGAGTAAAAAGCCCTCTTCATTTTGTACTGCCTCTGTTCCTTTCAGTCCATGTTGATACAGTTCCTTTAAAAACTTTGTGGTTTTTTATGAATCAACTTATAGAAATCCACACCTAGAAATCTTGTTGACTGGGCTTCAAATGAAGCTGCTGAGAGACAACAGACTCAGGATTCTTAGAAGTCCTGCCATTTAGTGGAGAGGATCTGGGAAACAAATACTTAAGATTCTTCTTTTTGCACTGCCCCCTACCCTTTCATTCTATGCTGATACAATTCCTCTAAAAACATTATGGGTTTCCTGTGAATCAATTTACAAAAATCCAATCCATTACAAAAATTACATCCACAAGTGTCATTGAGTGGGCTTCCACTTGGGCTGCTGAGGGACAACACACTGAAGATTCTTAGAAACCGTACTATTTAATGCAGAGGTTCTTTGGGGCACATCCTCAAGATTCTTAGAAGGCATTTTGTCCGGTTGAGTGGTTTTTGGAGGCACTGCTGTAGATCTTTCTGAGATATTAAAAAGGGACTTAGAGTCCTACTTTGGATTTGTTCTTTCTCTGCAGCCTTTTCTCAAATTGAATATCCTAGGAATCATGGAAATAAGAACAGTTTTATTTTGAAGTCAAGCAAGTCCTGGATCTGTGTAGGTTTTTCTTGAATATATCTCTCCCCTTTCTCATTTTGTGGTAATTTGTTACAGCAGCAATAGAAAACTTATCCAGTTATGAAGTCTCTTTAGTTTTTCTTAATCTGAAACAGTTTCTCAGTCTTTCTTGGCTTTGACACTTTCGGGGAATATTTTGTTGAACATCCCTCCATTTAGGTTGTCTGATATTTCCCCATGACTAAATTCAGGTTATAAAATTGTGGCAGGAATATCAGTGAAGGAAAATGCTATTGTGTTCTTCTCAGTGTAGTCTATTGATTTGTCCCATTACTGATGAGCTTAACTTTGATCAATTACAGACTATTGATTTGTTCCATTACTGATGAGGTTAACTCTGATCAGTTGTTGAAATTGGTGTCCACTTGGTTTCTCTATTACAAAGTTATTCTTTTTTGTAATTAATGAATATTTTGTGGGAAGATATTTTAATCCTATATAAATATGCTGCTTCTCATCAATACTTAACTCACTAGTTTATATCCATTGATGTTTCTCTTGTGAAGTACTTATCACTATGGTAGTTTCCAGTTCCTAGTTTTTGAATTTCATCATTCTTTTTCTCCAGTTATTAGGTGGAATCCCACTTCTCTACTTATTTATATTTATTCGTTTAATTTTTATCATCATGACCTTTTATGTTCTCTTATTCCATGGGTTCCAATCTGTTACTGTGTTTATTTTTGCTCCAATTTCCCCAAATTAAGCCAGTGGGTGCCACTTCAAGGTGACTCCTGTGTCATTTTTCACACTTTCCATATCATCCTTTATATCTTTCCTTACTTTCTGGTACAAGATGTTCCAGGACTGTCTTGTACTTTCCTTGCTTCAAGTCCTAGAAGCAGGTCAAAGAGCTCTGACCTGGTTAGTGGAGAATGGTACTTAGAAACCAAGATCTGGTTATTAGTGTGCTCACTGCTGCTAGGTATTACTGCTTCTAAGACCTCTCAGAGGTAGAGTTAGGAAAGCGTGTGTGTGTGTGTGTGTGTGTGTGTGTGTGTGTGTGTGTATTTACATATACATACATCTATCTTTATATTACTTGCATATACACACACTGCTTTTTTATGTCTTTTGTGAACAAGATATACCCCTGAGAATATTAATTAAGGGATTAAAAATTATTTTATATTCCTCATTGCCTTTGTTTCACCTGAGTTTCTTTTCTTTCTTTTTTTTTGGGGGGGGTGTGTCTGTGTCTTCCATGTGGAGAGTTGCCTGAAATGTCTGATGGTCACTGACAGTCATGCCATATTTAAGAGTGATGTACAAGGGATTTCTTGTTTTCTATAATGAAATACTTCATTCAGACCAATCTTTCCATGAAAACAACTACAGATATTGGAGAAAAGTATAAAAATATCTTCTTAGAAGCAACATAAATGGGAATACACTTTGATACAACTGTTTTGGAGAAGAATTTGCCAAATCAACAAAACTACATATGCACCTACACTTGACCCATCAATCCAACTTCTAGAATTTACCTTGACAGATATACCTCAACAATATGAAAATGTATATGAACAAAGTCATTAATTGCATGATTATTTGTAATTGTAAAATATGGGAAACAATCTCAGTGCCCACATATAGGAGAGAGGTTAAATAAGCTATGCTACATCCACACAAAGTAATACTAGGTAGTAAAATAAATAATAAGGGTGATTTTTATCAACTGACATGGAGTGATATCCTGGATATATTGTTCATTGAAAAAGCAAAATGTAGATCAGTATATATCTATAATATACCTTTTATGTGACAAAAGGGAGACAAGAAAATATACATGTGTCTGCTTATTCATGAAAAAAAAAAGAAAGAAAGAAAATAAACTTAGGAAGAATAGACCAGAAACTAATGAGACTGTTTTCCAAGGCTAATGGTTGGAAATTGGGTGGAAAGCATGAGGGCACTGGAATAGAAGTGATGACAAAGGGGCATTTCTTTGATTTGCTTTTTAATATGTTCTGAATTTTAGAACTATGTTAATGTTTCACATACTTAAAGAAAATATTAAAAAGGGTGGGAAATAACAAAAAAACAGAACACAGAAACAAATGAACTGAAATATATTCTAAATGGATAACATGACCACACTGAAAGAGCATGAGGGATAACTTTGAACACAGCATTTTGAATATATGCCCACAGGCTAAAGACCACAAGAACTGTAAACAAATACTGTGCTCTAGTTAGTAAGTGTGGGTGAGCAATTATGAAACTACTTTATATGTATTCCATAACTGGATAAGTAAATATATTATGGATAATGAGAGCCAGGTTTCTCACTGTTGGAGAAAGCAGCTAATATATGAAAAATGCTAGACTGAATTCTGAGTTGTTGGGTTGAAATTTTTGGATGCATAACTATAAACTGATAGAAAATATCTATCATCTATCTATCTACCTCTACACACACACACACACACACACACACACACACACACTTTTTCTCATATATCCAGAGGAAAGAAAACTTCAGGCCAACATCTCTCATGAACACAGACACAGAAATCCCTAACAAAATATTAGCAAATCAAATCCAGCAATATATAAAAAAGGATACTACCTCACAATCAAGTATGCTTCATCCTAGGAATGCAAGGCTGGTTTAACATTCAAAATCAATCACTGTAACTCCCCATATTACTATACTAAATAAGTAAAAACATCATCCTATCAGTAAATGCAAAACAGGCATTCAACACAGCATCTATTCATGATTTTTTTAAAAACCATACAAATTAGGAATAGATGAAGCTTCCTTAACCTAATAAAAAGTTTTCAACTAACTTTTATATTGCTACTAACCAACATTATATTTAATGGTGAGAGGCTGAATGCTCTCCCTAATAGAACAAGGCAAAGATGTTCTCAATTACTGCTTCTATTCAATATCACACTGGAAGGCCTAGTTTGTACAAGAAAAAGAAAAGACATAGAGACTGGAAAGCAAGAAATAAAACTGTCTTTATTCACAGATGATTGTCTGTATAGAAAATCCCCCCAAATCTACACACACACACACACACACACACACACACACACACACACACACAATCCCCTAGAAGTAATAAGTGAGTTTAGCAAGGTCACAGGAAACAAAGCTAATATTTTGTGTATTATACACCACTGATGAGCAACTGGATTTTGACATTTTAAAAAATACCATTTACAATAATAGAAAAGAAGGTAGTGACAAAAAATGTGCAGGATTTGTATGCAGAAAACTACAAAGCAGGGTGCCTGGGTGGCTCAGTTGGTTAAGCGACTGCCTTTGGCTCAGGTCATGATCCTGGAGTCCCGGGATTGAGTCCTGCATCAGGCTCCTTGCTGAGCAGGGAGTCTGCTTCTCCCTCTGACCCTACCCCCTATCATGCTCTATCTCATTCTCTCTCTCAAATAAATAAATAAATAAAATATTAAAAAAAAAGAAAACTACAAAGCAGCAATAAAGAAAACCAAAGATGATCTGGATGATTAGATCTATGCGCTGGCTCATACATTATAAGACTCAATATTTGAAAGATGTCCATTCTTCCTAATTTGATTTATATATTCAATATAATCTTAAAATCCAAGCAAGGCCTTTAGTAGATATTAACAAGCTGATTCTAAAATCTATACAATCTACACAATGTATGCAAAAACAAAAGGAATAGCCAAGACAGTTCTGAAAAAGAAAAATATATTTGGAAGACTCACATTTCCTGATTTTGAGACTTTTACAGGAATTATAACAGTGTGATGCTGGTGAAAAGAGAGGGGCACAGGTCAACAGAACAGAACGAAGAAGCCAGAAATAAACAAGTGGTGCTGGAATAATTGGATGTCCATATGCCAAAGAAAAGAAAAGAAAAGGATCTCAATACCTACCTCACATCTTGTACAAAAACTAAATAGAAATGGACCGTAGACCTACATGTAAAACATAACACTATGCAACTTTTAAAAGAAATCTAGGAGAAAATTTGCACAACCCACAATGGAACAAATACATAAATTGGATTTTACAAAAGTTGAAAACTTTCCCTCTTTCAGAGACACACTTAACAATTAAAAGACAGAGACTGAGAGGAAATCTATGCAAAATACCTATCTGATAAAGGATTTCTATCCCAATATATAAAGAACTCTTAAGATTCAACAATAAGAAAATAATCACTCTACTAAAAAACAAAAAGTCCTGTTTAAAAAATGGGCAAAGGATCTGGGCAGATATTTTACTGAAAATGATACATAGTTGCCAATAACCATATGGAAAGGTTCTCAACATCATTATCATTGGGAAATTCAAATCAAAACAACAATGAGATTCCAGTTAAAATCCAAACATCCTATACTACCAAAACACTGGGAGGATGTGGGGCAACAGGACCTCTCATTCACGGAAATGAAAAATATAGTACAGACATTTTGGAAGATGGTATAAAACTTTTTATTATGTTAATCATATACTTATCATATGATCTAGTAATCATACAGAATATTTGCTATCCAGGCAGGTTACACTGAAAAAAATAATAACCCTTCATGTTGTAGGCAAAGGCCATACACCATAAACCAAGGAAACACACATAAAATTGAGGAAGCTAGTCTAAGGTTTAACAGATTTCATAGCTTTTTCACATGCAGGTTTTATAAACCAAGGCAAGTAAAATTCACTTTCCAAGTTTATTACATTCCCAAGGGCAACTCAAACTCTGCGTTGGTCTTACTGACTTGAAAAACCAGACACAGAGTTTGAAGGGAAAACAGCAGCTGAGAAAGTGAAGGGGGAGAATCCCAGAAAGAGTGTCATCAAGCAAGAGCCAAATTCTGTCTATAAACTGGCCCAAATTTCTAACCCCTGAAATAGCCATCTATTTACTGGGCAGACTCCAAGCAGCCCCACTTAAGCTAAAAGACCTTCTATATTGGTGGCAGCCCACCCTAAAGGAGACAAATCTCAAAGAAACAAACCCAATACTCTTTAGGGAAACATACCAAAATCACAAAATTACTAGAAATACAAAGATGTGAGCCATACACAAGAAAAAAAGTGATTGCTGGAGGCTGACCCTAAGAAGAAGCTGTGGCTAGAATTAGCAGGAAAGGAATTGAAATCTGTGCTCAAAGGAATAAGAGTAAATATATTCCCTAAACAAACAAATAAGAAATCTCTACAGAGAAAGAGAAATTTGAGAAAAGAACCAAATGAAAATTATAGAACTTAAAAATACACTATTGGAACGAGCCATTTCATCAGATGGTCATATAGAGTTATAGAAAATAATAAATGCTAAACTTTGTTGCAAAATACCAGGGCAGTATGCTGGGGATTGTGCCCATAGGGAGGTAAAAGGATCCTTCCTTGAGGAATAGGGTACAGGAGGTGAGTAGGGAAGAATTAGGGAAGAATTGTGGGGTGTGTCTTAGGGAAGGAAAATAGTTGGTATTTTTGTCTACAGCTAAAAGGAGAGTTGTGTGTGACTAATAAAGCAGGGAAAACAGGACACTAATGATTAATGGGATGAAAACATACCAAGAAAGATCAAAATTAAAAGAGGAAGAAGTGAAATTCATTAAAAATCTATCAAACTCACAAAAATAAGGTAAAAGAAAGACAAATAGTCCCTAAGTAATATAAATAATGATAATAGCATATAATATTATATTGTCATACATAACAATGTACAACAATGTATACAATATTATATAATATTAAATATACTAAGTATAGAATAAGATATAAGGAATAAAATAAAACAGTCTAAAATATGAATGAACTGGATCAACCCATTAAAGGACAAAGACTGTTAGATTAGGTGAAAAATTAAGAGCCAACTGTAAGCTGTCGCACACACACACAAAATTAAAGCAAGCAAAAAAAGTTGACATCACAAATGAACTGTGATTGGTTTTGATGGGTCAACTTGGCGGGGTAGGGGATGGAAGGGAGGATGGAAGACTTAAGGGACTTTCAATGGAGATAAAAAGCATCATAAGAGAACCACAGCATGCAAGCCCAAACCTGAAGGAAATGAATGATTTCCCGGCAATTCCAACTACTAGAACTCATTCAAGAATGACTGGAGCATTGAAGTGAGCAGTTGCCCCAGTGAAGGTGAGGTCAGTAGAAACTGATCAAGCAATGCCTGGAGTTCCCCAAAACTATCAGCAAATATCTTAAATTCTGAACACTAAAGCCTTGCAGTGAACAGTAGGAGAAAGCAATGCCTGTTATTATTATTATTGAATATTTTCTCAGAGATTTTAGTAAATATGATAAAACAAGAACATGAAATGACTGGCATGGACATAGAAAGTACATAAAAGTATCTTTTCTGCTGATGGTATGAATGTACACTTTAGTAAGTCCAAGAGAACAGTGGGAAAAAAAACCCCAGCCAATTAGAATACTTGTGCAAATTTCATTAAGTAGAGATGAAATAAATATTAAAATAAACCAACCACTTTCTAATGTTCTAGTCGTTAAAATCTAGATGTGAAAGGGGAAGACAAATTTTAAATTACATAGGAAAAATTTTAACAAGAAGGACTGAGGGCCAATATTAAAAGACATTAAACAAAATCTTAAAAATGTGGAGAGGTCTCCCATGTTCTTGGATGTCTAATTTCCAATTAGAATCAACTGTTTTTTTTTTTCATAATTGAAAAAAATATTCTTAGACTTCTTCTACTGAACAGATGCCTATGAGGATAGCTAAGAGAACCGGGAGGGGCGCCTGGGTGGCTCAGTCAGTTAAGCATCTGCCTTCAGCTCAGTTCATGATCCCGGGGTCCTGGGATGGAGCCCCACATTGGGCTCCCTGCTCAGTGGGGAGTCTGCTTCTCCCTCTCCATCTCCCCCTCCCCCCAACTTGTTCTCTTTCTCTCTCTCTCTCTTAAATAAACAAAATCTTAAAAAAAAAAAAAGAACAGTAGAGGGGAGATTTGCCATAGTAGTTATCAGAACCTCCGCAAAAGTCACCTTAAGCAAATAGACTTGGTGTACTAATGGACAGATAAGTCAGTGGAACGGAGAATCTGGATTTGGACCCCAAATTACACGAGAAGTCAATATATGACAAGTGTGGAAGTTCAGATGAGGACAGGCCAGTCAATAATGATACCAGCACAGCCATCTACTCTTCTGGAGGATATTAAAACTTTACCAGCATCTTACGCATGATATAAAAACAAACAGATTGAAATGTAAATATAAAAATCAAAACAATAAAAAATATACGAAAATCTGGGAAGTAAGGGTGATACAGATACTCTTCAATCCAGTTACTCTATTCCTAAGAATCTATTCTGTATACTAAAGCTTGAAAATCTAGAGCCACAGAAGAAAATGTAATCATGTCTGACTATATAAAAATTTAAAACTTTAAAAATGGTATCTATGATATCTTTTGGTACCAGGCATGAAAAAACAATATTGTTGGAATGAGATTACAATGCAGATGGCAAATGATAATTTCTCTATTATACAAAGCAAACTTACTGGTTGGCCAACAACAAACAAAACTTGTGAAAATAAGGAAAGGATATATAGATAGCAAGCAGAGGAGAAAATCCAAGTGGCCACCAAATGAATGAAAAGACGTTCAAATTTACTAGTAAGTCAGGGAAATGCAAATTAAAGAAACAACTGAAATATCTCTTTACTCCCATCAGACAGGCGAAACTGAAAGGAAACCTAATGCCTATTACTTACTGGTTGGGGAGGTGGGAGATAGCATTTTTACATATTGCTGTAGGAATGTGAAGTGTTACAGCAACTGAACAATATAACGTTTTTGGAAAGCAATCTGGCAACGTCCCTTAAAATTAAGATTTCAAATACTCTTCAACCCATTCTGAGAGTTTGTCCCATAGATCAATTAATAAGGACTTACGATCATGAATGCTTACTAAAGCATGGTTTGTAGTGGTCAAGACCAGGAAACAAAAAAATTGCCCATCATTCACATTCTTATAAAATGCCTAAGCAAATTTATTTAAATATATTTGTAAGCAATGCTTAATGTTAAAGTATCAGATACAATTAATAAGTTGTGATGAGTTGCGTTAGTAATGTTTGTTTGGAAAATTTTGCTAATTATACTTACAAATTTTATAGCTAGCTGACAACTCACACCAATAGTAATATGCATTCCTTTTATGCCCCCCAAATCCTTGGGATATTTCAAGATCCTAATAATGAAGAAAGTGACATTATGGTAGTAACATCCATCTGGAAAAATAAGCACATATAAATAGCAACTTAGAGAAGAATAAATACATATAAAAATGCTCACCTTCATCCAACAGTTAGAAAAACAGTAAACACATGTAAATTGGTGTTACTGTTTTGGAGAGCAATCTGGTAATATTTGTCAGAATTTAAGAAGTTTGGGAGAACTCAAAATTCTGCCATGCCTGTTGATATATCTTACTATGGGGGGAGGTGTACTGTTTGTTTTTAGTGACTCAATATATGATCAATTTTGAAGTTTCATGGAAGTTTCAAAAATACGTATTTGACATTCACGGGTTCCTAATTCCCTGACATGTATGCTGCTTCCTTCCTTGAGGGTGCCTCTGCTACTACTGTTCCTGCATGCACACTGCCTCGGTTGCTCCTGACATTGACACCCTGGTCTTGCTGGCCATGCATGGCCCCATTAGTGGTCTCTCTCCAAGCTGCACTTGCACCAAACAGTTCAGGAGTTTGGAAGCTGGAACCCCATCAAGATCATGTGCTCCAGGTTGGATGGGCACCAGGGAGGGAGGGGTATGGAGAAGTGGGGTTTTCGTTCGTCATGAGTGTGATCTCTTCTTCACAACCACAGCGTCTTCTTTTCAACCATTCAAAGCGGGTGTGCATGCTCTGAAGCGGCATTGGTGGGGTGGGGTGTCGGGGGACACTGAGGTGTGGCTTGGTTGACACAACTGTCCACTTTTGAGACCCAGGACCACATACTGGATGCAAATGAGGAGGTGTAGTTTCTTAGCAGGATCTGGAGTGTACTGGGGGAGCATTGTGACCAGGAGCAGGGAACCCTGGCTTTCACTCTTTGGGAACTCACTCCAATGAATGTGGGCTCCATGGGAATAGAACTTGGTCTTATCAATACCGTAGTCCCAGCACTTTGAGTAATGCCTGGTGCATAGTAGGTGCTTAATCAACATTTGTAGAATGAATGGATTCCATTCGTCAGGAATCAGACTTGGGCAGGGGGTGCTAGTCAAACTTAGAGCAAATCTAGTTCCCCCAAATCCGAATCACTGTATTGAGTTCTGACCCTGTGACTTATTTAATTTTGATGTCTGAAGGGTAGCCATCATTGTCTCCCTCCTTCTTCCTAACAGTGAGAATTTGGGGGTCTCTTTAGGTTTCTTCAAAAAGTTGAGTTTCTCCAGTATTGTTTTTGTGCTAAATTGCTCCCAACCAAACTGGATTGCTTCAAATCTCACTCCATAGTACCTTGTTATATGGTTTCATGTAGAAGTCTCCAAAGTTTTCTTTTCATGTATGATCAGACCTTGATATATAAGCCCTAGCCACTTGTGTGATTACCACACACCCACTTGAGGACATCTGCATTAAAGTCGGATTTATCTCTTTCAAAAATGCTTACTCACCAGCAAATGATCATACTTTAGATTTAACCAAATTATTAGGATTATTGTTCACCACTTATCTATCTTCTGCTTTCTTGAGATGTCCATATTGATTCCATTATTGCTTCTCTGGGTTACTGTTAGCTTTTTTTTTTTTTAATAAAAGGGGAATAATTTACTAAGTGCCTACGTATCAGAAGTCATATTTTGCTTGAACGTCTGTTTGACAACTCGTTTGGCTCCACTGGCTTCTATTATTCAGTATTTCAGGTAAGTATGATGTCAGTTCTGATTTTCTTTCGAGTTGTTGGTATCTGAGACCTATATTTTTTGTTTTTGTTTTTCATTTATTCTCATAATTCCCCATATTTTCTTAAGTAAGATTGTGGCTAGATCAAAGCCTCCTAGCATTTCTAAAATATTGTTCCATATATTTTGCTGCTACTTCGGTATGAAAATGTTCAGTCCACTTTCCTTGACTTGGGGGAACAGACCTTTTTTATTAATCCTCTCCAGCACATGTTGATCTCACGTGTTGGATCTTCCTTCAGCTCAGTGAGGGTGGATGGGGGAGGGGGGCACGGGGTGATTCTCATCGTATTTTGGGAGTACTGTCTCCCCAACGCTCAGTCCCCACTTTTCTCTCTCCTTCTGGATGCCGGGGTGTTGGCTCTCCTGAAATTATAGTGGTTAAGGGCACAGGCCCTGGGGTCAATTAACCTGGTTTAAACCCCACCACTTCCAAGTCACCAGCTCTCCGAGCCTTGGTTTCTTCATGTAAAAGGAAGATGGTAAGAAGTACTGACAAGGGACGCAAAGACATGTGATTTTCATTATCGTCCCAGAATTTGAAATTTGCAGGCAAAGCATGAGACTTTTAAGAGACTTCTGGTTGTGGCCTTGCACGTGGTAAGTGGCACATCTGCCAACCAAGGCTGGCTCGGCTGGGGAAATTCAGCCACCTGAAAGCAGAAGGAGCTTGGGCTGTGTGAGCAGACCCCAGGGGCTCTGCCTGCTCTACCTGCATGGCCCCAGAACCAGTCTGTAAAGGCGAGGGGAGAACTTCCCAGGTCTGCTCTAGTTTTGGTTGAGTTTGGTTTTGATTTTTTTTTTAAGGACAAACTGATTTTCACTGTGTAGAATAAGCAAACAAATAGGTTCCCCTTCAGTGGCTTTTTAGTCAGTGGTCTAATTGCAAGGGAGCAAAAGCAAATTAAAGTTTAAATAAAGATCGAGGGAGATTTCAAAGAGAATTTCTGTTACGAGAACTTATCATAGTACTCGATGAAATAGGATCTTAAGAACCCTACCTACTGATGCCTGTTACCCAGTCACACTCACCTTCCAGACGTTTTAAACAGAGCTAAAGACTCCATGGTTAGAGCTTTTGAAGTCCAAACTGGTAAGAATTTGAGTTCTCACAGGTTCTTGGTTTTGGTCCATTGTAGTGAAAGCATTTAGAGTGGTTTACTTCTGAAGAAATCATACATTATTGGGGAATTTGCTCATTTTGGTGCAGAGGGCAGAATAAAATGGAAGTTTTAAGTGTGATCACACAATCTTTAGTGTATCAAATAAACTTTTCTATAGAACAGAGGTAATCCAAGTGATAAAATTATTACCTACAAAATTTTCTAGGGTCATATTTTGAAAGAGTATTTTTTTTTTTTTTGAGAGAGAGAGACACAGAGAAAGAGGGAACACAAGCAGTGGGAATGGGAGAGGGAGAAGCAGGCTCCCCACTTCCCCGCTGAGCAGGGAGCCCGATGCGGGGCTTGATCCCAGGACCTTGGGATCATGACCTGAGCCGAAGGCAGATGCTTAATGGCTGAGCCACCCAGGCGCCCCGAAAGAGTATTTCTTTTAAAGAAACGTGTCCTAATGACCAAGATGATTGATTAACCTGCAGCCAACAAATATGTGTTATTTGCCAGGTGCGGGGGACTGTGTGAACAGGGTTTTGCCCTCAAGTACTTAGAACTGAGTTAAAAAATATACACATCCTTGAGAAGATCTCATATACTGTAATAAATGTTCAGAGGGAAAATAAGTTACCTTTCAGTGGGTGAGACCAGAGAAGGTATGGAATGGAAGAGCCATCATTAAAAAAGGGGGTGGAAGACGGTGAGAATTTGGCATGTGGATTCAATAAGCAGGAGCAGAGAAAGGAAACATTCCAGGGACAAGTGTAGGCAAAGGGATGGCTAAGCACGGGCAACACTGAGTTAATTTCACATGAAAATCAGAAAAAGAGGAAGAAGAGGCAATGGGCAGACCGCTAAGAATGGACGAGAATTTTCAGGGTCCTTCAAATCACCGATTGGTGCTAAACTGACACTCTCTTAGTCAAGGTACACTTTAGAAGTAAATATGAAAATGTCAGATGAAAAGAATTTACAACAGAAAATACAACAGTAGGTAGCACTTTACTCCTGCAAAAGGTAATTGAATTTGGAAAATGGGATGAAGTGAACTCATCTGCCTGAGGTCTTTAAACAATATGGTCTTTGAGACTTTTTAAAGGGTGTGTATCTGTCACAGCCACTGAGCACCACTAATTCTGGGGTGGGAAAAGCTGACATACCTTGAAATCTTAAATAGGGCATGGCTTAGGCTATTAACCTACTTTCACAATGAACGTTCCCAGGGCATGAAAATCCGGTTACATTTCTTCTTAGAAATGTCATCAGGGGTGTGTGAATGCTAATAACAGATCAATTATGTATTTTTAGAAGCAGGGCAGTTTACCAACATCATTCCAATAAGACTACCGAACACACTGACAACACTTTGAAAGGGCTCTCCCACCCCCCGCCCCGTAAAAAGATTAAAGTTCTCTAATTACAAATAGAATAAACCAGAAGTTAAATCTTTGCAACAATTCTAATATCATAAAACAGAAAACCCCATAGCTTATGTGAGGATCCATTATACTTCTGACTCTCATCCCCTCAGAACCCCAAGTCTTATTATAAGTGGTATTATTATAAATGGACTGCCTGTTTTCAAAAAGGATTCAATTCACATTTCCACGTGTGCATGTATAATAAATATTGGTCTACATTTCAAGTATGCTTCTACTGAGTAAAGCAAGATTAGCCTATTCTCATTTTTAAAAAACTTGTTCATTAGGAGAAAACCCTTTTCATCTGCAATAATGGAAGCCAAAATAACTACAGAAAAAGAGATTCTGAGGAATCCTTTATGGACACAATCTCCATTAAGCACTGTGCTTTTGTGTGTGTGTGTTTCTTTTCTAAAGCAGTCAGAACCTGGGAATTTACGTTCTTTGGCATAACAGTGTATCAGAGAGGAAAATATTTCTACTTCTTTCAAGGTAAAACCAGCACAACTAAAGAATGACAATTGAAACTAGTTGTATTAAACAGGGTTCTCCAGAGAAACCAAACCGATCGGATGTGTGTACAAACATATAAGTGTGTGTGTGTGTATATATCTATATCTATATCTATATATATATAAAGAAATTGGCTCATGTAATCATGGAGGTTGACCAAGTCCAAAATCTTCAGAGCAGGCCAGCAGGCTGGAGATCAGAGAAGAGTTGATGTTGCAGCCTGAGTCCAAAGATAGTCTGGGGGCAGAATTCCCTCCAGCTGGGGAACCTCAGGCTTTTCTTCTTAAGGCCTTCAACTGATTGGATGAGGCCCACTTGCATTATGGAGGGCACTGTTTTAAAGATTTATTTATCTATCTATATCTATCTATCTATTTGAGAGAGAAAGAGTGGGGGTAGGGGCAGAGGGCGAGAATCTTCAAGCAGACTCCCCGCTGAACCTGGGGAGGAAACAGGCTGGATCTCATGACCCATGAGATCATGACCTGAGCCGAAACCAAGAGTCGGACACTTAACCAACCGAGCCACCCAGGCGCCCCATAAAGTCAACTGATTATAAATGTTAATCACATCTTAAAAAATACCTCTGCAGCAACATCTTGTCTGGGTACCCCGGCCCGGCCAATTTGACACATAAAATTAACCATCACACTAGCCAAAAGTCAAACATCTTCAGAGTAGAAAAATTTATCATTGACCTCTGTGTTGAATAGAATGCGGTGAAGTCAAGACATTCTGGGTTTTGTTGTTTTTAGTTTTAGGCTGAAAGTGCCAGTATTTGACCATTTTTGATCTGCAAAAAACGGGTAACTGGGTGTGGCTCAATACAATATTTAGGCTTTCCAGCAGTTGCAATGATGCTGCCATCATCACGCGGATGCCTAATCAGAAAACAACCTTCTCTTTATAAAGCTGATTTCTTTGGAATACCCCTAGGACTTAGCACAAAGTGATGCCCTTTGCTGAAGAAATGTCTGATTAAGGAAAATGACAGCAAAACTCAAGCTATCTATAACCACACTTGAAATTCCGTCTCCCCACAATGGTAAACCACTGGTTTGAACTTTTTCATTTAACAGTGACACAAATGAAAAATGCACAAACTGCATTTTGAATTACTTTTCCATAAGGGAGATTATACCTTAAGTGAATGAATCCCAAACACACTTTTTCAAAGTATTATAACTAAGAAAAGCATCATGTTTTGATAAACAGTCCTTGAAATACTTCATATGCATGAATTTAAATAAAGGTGTATTTAGTGTTAACGTTAAGAATTAACAAAGGCATGCTTTTCGATTTTCTGGAAGTAGGTGAAAAGGACTGCCGACGCTGCAAATCGCTGTTCAGTTTCTCTCTCTGAAAGTGGGAGAGCCTTAAAACAGGAAAGCCAAAGGTAAAGAGGGAATTTTCCTATTGCCCTGAAAGAGGTGCTGTGAGATACATAAAACATGTTTTCTACAATTGATTCCCGCTCAGATTATTAACTGAATCCTCAGATAATGTCGCTCTCCGCATTGCTGTTTCACTGATGGAGTTTTAGACGAAGTGGTGTGTGTGTTTTGTCCAGAGAGCTGTCAAGGGAGGGTTTTCAGCAAAATTTTAGACAAAGAGCCTAAAGGAAGCTTCTGAAAGGATAATTGATAGTCCCGGCAGACAGCAAGTGTTAAAGAAATGCTTAATGCCAATCTTATCTTACACGAACAAGAGAAGTTATTGTTTATACATTCTAATCGCCTTTTTGGAATTTTTTTTTGGACGCTCACCTGGATTAGTTTTGATGCAGGATCTTTCGGCTTTTTTTTTTTTAATTTATTTACAGTTTCTATCCTTCCTTTAAAGGTACAAAAGTTTTAAAACAAAACAAAAGAAACCCTGGAACTTTACATTTCGTTTCAACAACAAAGTATTGTCCTCGAGTCCGCTATTAGAATCGTGTATTTACCCAATGAGAAGATATTTAAAATTCAAAGTGAAAAGAAAAAGTTATACCAGATAGAAATGTATCATCTATTAAAATTTCAGGAAGATCTACATTATCTAAAGCCATTCTATAATTTTATTCATATATTTTGTGGAGTTCACATATCTTTTTCTTACAGCAAACATAACACTGTAGGCCACGAGAAGCTGCAGTACTATTGTTTCATTAGCAGCAAATTAATATTTTATATCTGGGTAACTGGACAATAAATAGCCTGCTTCTTTGGATGTGGATGTTTAAAATGTAGTATCACTGCAGCTTCATAATGTGATTGCTATTTTACAGAGCTTATACACACACAAAAAATATGATCTTTGTCTATATTTTATACAAATACAACAGTAGTTTGTGAATACATTTTAAGTACATGATATACATGATAAGCCACTTGATTTCCCAATATCACAGAATAGCGATTTTAAATGCAATAAAAATATACAAAATTCAGCCTGGAATGCAGATTTTTCTTTTCTATTTTGACTCAAAACTTTATCATTAGAACATTTTTAGAGTACTAGTCCAAACACTTTTTCGTCAGCTAAAAATACAATTTCAGCAGTCCAGCTTATGTTCAGGCATGATGCAATCCATTTCCTAATGGATTCCCAGTTTTTGTTAAATTCAAAGGGCTGTTAGTAACATACAGCATGTTCTTCACTCCACACCATATTATAAAGCCCACTTTTCATTCTGAGTTATAGTCACCTTGTGGACAAAAGCTGGGTTTGTTCTGATAACATTTGCACGTCCAAGATTTCCTTTTGCAAGTGCACGTGAATACATTGTGGTGGGTGGTGTAAAAGTCTGTTAATGACAGATTAAGTCACAGTATAAAAATATATTGAACACCTTTACGCCTAATGGAGTCCTTTTTTTCCTATGGCTAAAAAATATGACTGAACGAGACAGAGACGTTTGTAGCACCATGAAGAGTTGTATCCCAAGTTACATTAGCAGCATGATCCAACATAATATTGAAGGAGTGTTTCTGAGAAGATAAACATTCATTCTGGTTCATCTGTACCACTGAAGCTTATACAAGGAAGTGTTTTATACATTAGCAATAGTTCTGTCATTTCTAGAGCTAGATAAACTTCTCAAAAGACACTGCCTTTCCATCCTCAAAGGGTTGATAACGGAGAAGGGCCTAAGGGTGATGATCTAAGTGTGCCTTTACCAAGTGGGCAGTATCAGTTTGTTTTATGTGATCCAAAAGGCGCTCCATATGGGTTTCTAGCACAAAACTACACAAGGCGACTTATGTGGATCTATGGAATCATAACAGACTATCTTTGTTGTAGACACGGCTGCTGACACAGTGTGAGAAAAAGAAGACCAAGTCAACTTAGGCACTATTTGTCAGAGATAACAGTCCACTATTGCTAATGAAGAATACTCGACATTTAAAAGACCTCCTCCAATGTCACATGGATCTCAGTAGGCTAGAAGCAACTTGGGCGAACTGGTATTTTTTAATTTACATACTGGGAAGACAGTGTGTTTTGAAACACGTAAACCTTGTAAAAAAATAAACCATTGTAAAACCTTATGAAAAGACACACACTGATTCTGTGCAATATAGCAAATTGATAAGAAAACACTGTAAAAATGTACCTGTTTAAAATACCATCTACCATTTTTGAACACAAAGCATTATATATCAAAGGCCTACATATATATCATCTAATGGCACTTGAAACAAATTATAATAAGTCTTAAAATAAAAGGCATAACCTATAAGAAAGTTTCTGTAAAGGTTTAGATTCGTTTTGAAAGTGCTATATCTTGTAATATGTGTAGTATAGAGGTTGACCAAGCTCTATTTTTAAAAAAATATTGGCCTATATATGTGTATTGCTTACTAGATGAATGATCCTGAAATATGTACTCTTTAACATTCATTATTAGCTTAATAAAGCAATCAGCTCTGGCTCATGTTTCAGTCAGTATATGGTTTTTAAAAACCGCTACTGTCCAAATTAACACAATATATCACTATATTCCACAAATGACTAAGAATAATAAAGCACAAGCAACAAATAGGCAAAAATACATAGCTTGGAAGAAACACTAAGTGAAGTTTAAAAGTTGCACAAAGAGTGGTGTGTAATCAGCCAGGACAACTGAAGTTTCTGAAAACAGCACTTGGTAATAGGATTTTAAAATGTGAATTTTAACAGTGACCAATAACTATAAAGATGGTATTTGCATACATCAGTGGATAATATTGCTTACAGTGCTGAGACCCTTCCACACTCATGCTTTTGTGTCTGGTGATTGAATTTGTACACACGTGTGGAAGTTCAAACTGAATGAGGTTCAATATCTTGTCTGAGGTCCAAATTCTAAACTGAAATATTTTTACTTAATGATAATCCCTTTTTTTTTTTTTTAAACCAAGCAAAGGCACTACTAGAAATTTCAAGGATGATGATTCTGGCCATGGGGAGAATGAAAACAGCATTGGCAATAATTATTTTTAATCACACCCAGTTGATGTAAAAACAAATGTCAATTTTTTTCTAGAAAAAAAGAGCCAGTTCTGCGTTACATCCTTGTTAGACTATTGTGCAATTAAGATAAATGAATCTGTCTCAGGTTTAACAGAAATTCTCTCAAAAAGGGTTTGGTTACCAGTAGAGTCAATCTGAAAAACACACGAGCTGAATTTCCTCTTCCTTGGAAGTATTATTTCAAGTCTATGAGGTGGCAACAGGCCGAGAGGTGTTCACATGAAAATTAAGACTCTACAGTTTTAACCCTGGTGCCCTGAAAGATGTGCCTCCATGTATCCGAATTCCATGCAGGGCGAGAATCGGGCTAAAAATATACATACATATATGGCGCCATTCCCCATTTCCAAAATGCTTTATTGAATAAATCCTGGTACTCCCTTTTTAATTGTTTATTAGCAGTGAGATACAGCCTGCTAAGGCCAACGTCTCAGGTCATTAACTTGACTTCTCCTTAAGCAAAGTTTAGACAAAGTAGTGCTTCTACACTTGTATTTGTGACGGCTGTGTAAAAATAGGTTTTCTATTTATTTGTGCTCTGTCACCAATTTCTTTTTCCTTTTTTTTAATGGCGATTAAAGCAATATTGAACACTAATCATTCAACTAATGATTTAAGTAAGCAATCTGTTTCATAGAAACTAAAGGAAGCAGTAATAAAGCAGAGCTAAAAGCCTACTTTCAGAGCAAATATTCTCCTAATCAAAAGCTTAGGAGCAGTTTGAAAAATTTTAAATGTATTTCCTTATTAAAACATATATAATTTTAATGCCTTTGGAACACACTTTTTTAATAAAATGTAATTTTTATAATAAAATTTAAATACATAAGTATAAAAACTACTGCTCCTAGAATTTAAAAAAAAAATAGGAGCATGATAAAATATCAGGAGCCAAAGCTCCCTTAAGAGAGCAACTCTGATTCTATGAAGTGCGATATATGTGTGTATGTGTGTGTGTGTATGTGTGTGTGTGTATAATATATATAGTGAAACCCCCATTTACATTATTACAATTTACATTTCTCCACAAATTATACTACTCCCAAATATTTTAAATAATGTATTATATTCAGTAATCTGCACTCATTTTTAAGAAATTCTTGGTAAACATCACAATCTGCAGTGATAATTGGCCCTATTAATGAAAAAAGAAGCTTCTGTATAGGGCTAATGAGTGCTCAGAAATATTTTTTCTTTTTTTTTTTTTTTAAGAGATATATACTCTTCTATAAACCTTCCCCTTCATACCCACCCCAAAAGACAGGGTCCCAAAATAAGGTGTTAACAAGTGCTTAATAGATATGTTTCAGAGGCTGATGTCCCAACCAATATTTAGAAAAGTGTAATTTGACCTTCAAAAAGGTTATGGTGGTTGTCTAATCTGAGGAAAGCCCACAGTAACTATTTTATTCAGTGAACACAATATTCTTGGTTGTTACTTTCACATTAACTAAGACAGTGCTTGTTTTGCTTTAGATTTCCCCCCCTCTACAAATTCAACTGATTTGCAACTCTCCCCCAATTTCCCAGAGACGTGTAAAAGTGGGGTTTTACTGTATATATTTTTAGTCGCTTAAAACCTTGTGGTCATTCCTCATATAGTTTTCTAATGCATTTAATTTTAAAGTCTCCATCCGAAGAGAGCAAGGAAAGATAAATCAACACGGAATAAGAAAGTTACCATAGGGGTAGGGCTATTGTTTTGTTTTCTGCTTTGGGCTCTTATGGGAGAGAAAACTGTATTAAGTTCAGCAAGAAGTGATGTGAGCAACATGCTTTTCCTTTACTCCTGAAGAGTCTAGTTTCCAACCCTGGCAACAAGGGCCAGGATCCCTAGACCAGTTCCCAAGCTGAACCAAGTGCTTTACACATCTATCTTTCTTCTAAGGAGACTATCCCACAACAGAAGAGACAGTCCACTCTGGGATAAACACCCCTGACATCTGTGGTTCCACAGTGGCTCTCGATTCTGGACTAACTGTGGACTGACAATTAAAATAGAATTGCTGGCTGCACCTGACCCACCCTTTGGCCGTGCAAGATGAGAGAGATCTAGCCATATGTCGACTCTGAAGACTCCGATGCTGTAACATGATGAGTACTATTAAACTGGAAAGAGAGCAACTTTGCAACGTGGCAAAATATCCTGTATATGAGTTTTAGGCCAACTACTGAGCAACATGGAATGCCGTGTCACCTCACCAGGAGTCTCTTTTTGCTATAAACACTGGTGCTTTGTGTTTAGGTTTTGTTTTCCTTATATGTGCATAATATAGACGGCAAATATTTGAGCCAGACAATAGCAAAATCTTCAAAATATACTGACCTGAAATTACGGTATATCTAAGAAACATCTATTATCTCTCCAAACTGGATTCTGAATTCATCTGAAAACATTTGCTTAAGAATCCATTTAGAGACTAGTAAAAATTTAAAAACTCAGGTTATTCATATACATTTTAGAAAATGTACATTCTATCGCAAACATCTTTAATGAGCCAAATGTCAAAAGGTAGAGCCACTGTTATTGGACAGAACTGAAAATTTTAAGATCTCAAAGCGATTTAAACGTGGGACTCATAAGACTTTACTGCTAATAATGGCTTTCCTAGAGGAAAAATCATCTTAAAATATGACAATTGGCAGTGAGTGTGGACAAAATACCCAGGTAAACATAACTGAATGCAAATGGTTCCAAAGCTCATGTATAAAGCCTGTTTCTATTTCATACTGGCTTAATGAAAATTGGTACTGTACAAAAGCAGAAGTTTTTATGCTGTTTTAAAGTAGGCACTAAAATAAAAATGGTCATCTAAGGCAGGGCTACACATAGGTTTCTGTGATCAGCCCACGTCTTGGACTCCTACTGAAAAGCTTGATGGAAACGTGGCAGTGTGGTGCTCGTGCTGAAGCTACTGGTGAACGCTGCTGACAGGGAGTGCAGGGAGCCGAGCCCTAGAGTGTTTGCAGGATCCTGAAGATCCTGTGTCTGGGGAGGCAGCTGAGACACAGAAGAATGTGCTTCTTCTTGGGAATAGCTCATTCCGAGGCTCCCCACTGAGATAGGATTATAGGGAGGGCCATTGAGGGGTATGAAATTAAACAACTGGGAAAAATCCAAGGCGGGCGTGTTCAGGGGGTCACTGATAGAAATAGAGCTTTTTGACAGGGAGAGGTCCCCTGCACCATCATCGAGGGACCCAACCTGAGGATCCAACCCTAGTTTAGATGATGATGCTTGGGAATCCTGGGATGAGGAGGGCACGCCACCTTGCAGCTCCATCAGATAACTCTCAATCTCCCCCTTTAGTGGCTGTTCTTTTTCAGGAATAGAAATGGCATATGAGGTAGAACTGAACGGGTATTTGAAAGAAAGGTGGTGAGAAGGATGGACAGCGTCCATATCTATCGGGCACGTCATTCCCAAAGGTAAAGTCGTGATCATTTGGTGGGCAGGTCCCGAGCTCTGCATGGACTGAAACGGAGTGTTATAGAGGTTTAACTGCAGAGTGTTTGTGAATGGCTTTGACAACAGTTCGCTGGAAGGTAAGGACATCACCGGCAGGAGCTCATCTTTTATAGGCACAGAAACGTTGCAGGTGAATGGATCCAGAAAGTCCACCGGTTCTGTTTTGACCTTCAGAAGTTCTTGATTGTGACTCTTCTTCATGTGTCGAGTCAGGTGATCCTTCCGCCCAAATCTCTGTGCACAGTACTGACAGAGGAAGTCCTTCCTTCCCGTGTGCACCACCATGTGTCTCCGGACGTCCTTCCGGGTGTAGAAGCGGCGATCACAGTGCTCGCACTGGTGCTTTTTCTCTTTCACCCCGCCGGACGACTTGCCGGCATGCGATTTAAGGTGCTCCAGCAGCACTCCCGTGCTCTCGAAAGTCTGCAGGCAGACCTTGCAGGTGAGGTCGCCGCTCGTCGCAGCATGCAAGGCCAGGTGACGCTTGAAACCGAGCTTGGTGTTGTAGTTCTTGCCACACTCTTCACACTTAAACGTCTCTTTGTTGGGGTCGTGCGTATGGAGATGATTCTTCAGGTGATCTTTCCGGTGAAACATTTTCTCACAATAATTACACTTGTGGGTTTTCTCAGGAGAATGAGTAGCCATGTGCCTTGAAACACAGACATATTCTGTCAGTATCACGACACAAATGGCAGGGAGTAACTTTTCAAATGGAAGCTAAGCTGCTATTCTAACACAGAGGCTCCCTGCTAACGGACACGCTTTAACTGAACATGCGCTACGAGGACAGTCAATACCCCTCAGCGCTGCAGAGCTCAAGCCGCTGAAGTGGCCACTTCAGGATTCGCTGGTTTGTAGCTATTACTACAGCAGCCAATGAGTGAGACTCAACATACTCACGTAAACGTCCATACCCTCTCCTTGTACTCTCTTTGCACAAACGGAAATTCTACTCTCAGTAAGCATTTCATTAAAAAAAAAAAAAATCCAAAGACACTAAGACATCAAAGTATGTGACTTAGAATACTAAAGCTAGCCAACGTCTAATCTACGTTAACATTTCCTCTCTGCAAAGCAGCTCAAGAACGTGTATACAATCATATATACGTTTACAATGGCTTCACATGGGCCAACATAATAGAAAATATAATCTGAAAGACAAATAGAGTTTAATACCTTTGTAATTTGTACTTAGAAACAAAGGCCTTGGTGCAGTCTTGTTGTATGCACTTGTAGGGCCTCTCTCCTGTGTGAGAGTAGGAGTGAACCTTTAATTTCTCAACACTGTTAAAGGCCTTGTCACACAGTTGGCAAGGAAAGTTTTTTCTTGGTTTGGTTTCACCACGCTTACGTTTCCCTGAAGGGACTTTCTGGGTATCTCTTACTTCTGACAAATCACCAGGAATGACAGTGGCCATCGCAGCCTAAAGCAGGCCTTCTTGTTGGACACTTGGGAACTGCCCAACTCCACTAAATGATTTAGCTTTAGGTGGCTTCTCAAGTTTCATGTGGTCGTAAAAGAAAGCAAAAAGGGACTGGAAAAAAAAATAAGAAACAACTAGTTTGTAACTAAATTTAATTTTTTAAATTTTTATTTGCTATGTGATGCTTTTGAATTCAAAAAGAAACCATAAAATGGATTCAGCTGGTCTAATGTAATATCTGTAGGTTTCTTTACATTTGCCAAAATACACATTAATGCATTGCTCAGAATGAACAGTTCACACCCCACCCCACCCCCCACCCAGAAATTCCACCTGACAAATGTCGTACTTAGGGAAAGCAGTAGTGATTTCAGGAACTCTCACGAAGCATCAAAACATGACACTCAAAGTAGCATTATGAAGCTTCAATTTTGACAAGGGATTAGACAACAGAAATCTGATTAAGAACAGAAATATGTTTCTGCAAATATCTTAAGGTCGAAAAAGCCTCTTAACTTGTGCAAGTCAACTCTAGTCAGACTCTGTGTTATAGAGAAATACAGGTAAGAGACTGGAAACTCTTTTAGGCACCCTGTGAACCATTTGGTCCATGGAAGAAGTGCTTAATGCAGACTCGGGAGGCCTGAAAGAGTTGAAGGCACCACCCAGAGTGGAAATTTGCTCTCAATACCAGTGTCATCACACATAGAGGGATTTCCAAGTCAAGAGTGGAAATGACTTCTCTTCATAACAAATATGCATTCTGGAAATGGTAACACCTTGTGAAGCTATTTGAGGTGAGGATGAGGGCTCCTTATCATTTGTGGGGGGGGAAAGATTCGGTCGAGGTAATTTTCCTCACCTTTTTGCACATCACAGAAAATGATTCTGTTCATTGGGCACACTGAGGTTAGTGGATGAGCCAGAGTCCTCAGGCCTCCCCAAGAGCTGAGGGGATCAGTCTTTGGCACACCTGTAACCCGTGGGCAGTACACCAGTGCGACTTTTGGCTTGGAGCACAATACCTGTGCGAGGACACATCATTATGGAGGCATTTCAGGTAAAAGGTGTATCAGAGTTTCAATTCACCACGGGTGCTATGAGGAAGAATGACATGTACGGATCGTACAGCAAAGATTATGTCTACTTAAACAAAAATGTTTAAATTGATTGGAACCTTTGGAAATTCATGGACAAGAGATAGTGAATATTATCAACTGTATTTCTCAGAGTAAGAAACCAACTCCCCAAAGATCCACCTGATATAAAAGTTGTTAAAGGGGACTCAAGTTTCATGAGTGCCAGTCTGGAAACGTACTCTTAAGAGACACAGAAATGTCTCTTAAAAAAGATCTGCTTTTTGAAGTGAAAACTGCGCGTGGCTAAATGATGATTAATCAACTACAACTCAGTTGGATTTTTCATGCTATTATGTATTTAGAAACAAACAAAAACCAGTTTCTTTATAGACCTTGTTTTGGCATTGGACTAACCCTAGTTTGCCTTTACGAGCGAGGTATGTCCCACTGAGTCCTGCAGATTCCAGGTGTACTTTTGCAGGGGCCCTAAATTTAACCTAATTTCTGTAAGACTACCTGTATATTACAGTAGATCCTGCTGTGCTTTAATGTAGAGGCTGTCACTAAACAGGTGAAATAGGGCAGTTATCCACTCACTTGATTAAAAGGTAAGGCCTGTGGGCAAATTAACCAGTGTCTGCTTTGTGTACCCTTTCTTCCTCAGTAAGGAGACACAGACAAGGCCTTCCCTTCAAGCTGTGCAAATTGTCTAAATCTCCTCTGCAGTTTAAAAGTGACGTTAACACAGTTAACACAACTGACATTACTAATATGCTAACACAATATGCTCCCCTGGTTTTAGATTTCCTGAACTTCAGGGACTTGTTCTTTCCCTGCTATATTCCCATTCAAGAGCCAGCTTCTCTAGCTCTCCCAGAACTATCTACGCAGCTATTCTTCTGTGACCGGCAATGACACTGTAAATTGGTAGAAAGCACTCTGCCAAGGCAGGAAAAAAACAGTAATTCTGACTCTTTGATTTCCTAACATGATGCTTTTATGCACCTATTTAGAGCACTGTGGGAAATAGGCTGATAAATCTGTCAACTGTGAAATCAACACAGAATGCAAAGTATCTAAGTCCCTGTATATAACTAGTATCTGAAAATATTTCAAAGACTGGTCATATTTGTCATTGTTGTGTTAAGAGTTCCAAGCATAAGGAGCAGAGAATTCCAGTTGAGAAAAAAATAACTTCTAAGTCAGTGAACAAAAGGTATCGAAAGTACACCATGAAACAATATACAAACATTTGATTATATTAAATTTGGTGATACTCAATAGGGAGTAACAAGTGAATTGTGTTATCTTTGCATGTACATACTGAGCAATGAAGAACTGTAGATTTCAAATATTACACTTTTCTAAGACCAGCTGAAATTTTTTCATGGCTAATAATATCTTTTCATCTCAACATATTACAAAACTCAAATTAGTTATAGGTGCATTTAAAACTACAGGATAATATAAGGTTGTGAGCTCAACATTGAATAAAAGTCCACATTCATAATATGCATATCAAATACTTTAAGGATACATGCACAGAACTGTAGTGATTCTTGTTCATTGCATACCTGATGACAGATGGAAAAAGCCTCAGACCTTGATCTTAGCCAGTCCCATTGACTCTTCGTGGAAGAGAGCGGAATCCAGTCCTTCCCATTTTGGCCGATCTGTGAAACAAAAAATAAGAATGGACTACACTCTAAATGGAATCAGTATGTAAATGATGGAAAATAAAGGATAAAAGAATTGCAATTTCATGGCACATGCTTACATTCCATACTCTGCTGACGAGTCATGCATTAATTTTCACCAGTTGCAAATTTTTATTAGTTCTAAGCACACTTACATGACCAAATAAATGCAGAAACAAAAAGTAAAGTAGTATTACCTATATAAATGGCATTTTGTGATGCTGAATGACTCCCCACTTCTTTCCCAAATTCAGTTTTTAATTTTTTTAAATCTAACTTGCCTACTGAGAGAAATGGATATTAGGGTTACTCTCTGTAAACCAAACTGATCAAAATTTCATTAAGCTTAATAATTTCATGGAAGAGACAAATTCCGTGCATCTGGAACCTCACCAAAGAAGAGCAGACTCCTGAAGAAAGCACCTCATCTGCCCACAGGGCACACACTTGTGCAAGGCGGGCCTCTCTGAGCTGCACTTTTGTTACCCGCAACACCTGCTGACTTATTTCTCAGAACGCTGCAAGGATTGCTAAAATTTAACAATAACTCTGCACTCTTTAGATTTCAAAAGCATGCAAGGGAAGTTAAATATAGGTTTGCTGCAGAGGTATCAGAAACAAAGTATCATTGGGTTTTAAAAGATCATTGTCAAAAAATCTTAAAATATCTGTAAAAAATGCCTTGGCATGATCTTCAGTAAACTAAGAACATCCATACAGAAAAAAATCTGTTAATAATTCTTGATTGTACAAGTAAATGTGAAAAGAATGGTCAAAAGGCAGAAAAAACAACCAGGATTATCTATTGTAGAGACTACAGGGCACAAAGAGATTAATAAGCTCTAAATATTTTAAAGATGAATGTTCAGAAATCATGATTTTAAAAACATGAGGGGGATAATATAAATCAAATGGGTTAAAATACAATAATAAAAGGATTCACCAATGACAAGCTAAATGGAAACAATTTTATGTAACTTTCCAAACACAAATCTAATTAATTTCTCCTGATATCAAATTTTCACATAGAATTTGGTGCATAAATAAAATATTTGCTAGAGAACATTCAAGCATCATTACAAAAATAATAAAGGTATATCTGAAAGCAGCATTATTCTCATAGTTCAAAAAACAAGAAAAATAAATTCAGACTAATAAAAGATATTTAAAAAGTTAAAGCAAAAGCTCCATTCTTTTGTAAAGCACAGGACATGCATAAATGGAAGAACTGAATTCCGCACATTAAAATTGCAAAATAATAAAATTAACTTTGTAAATACTTACTTGCCCAGGGCACATACTGAGGTTTTGGTAGGGTAGTTATGAACATGAAAGCCTGTTTTGTGTATTGTGTTATTTTAATAATATAAATACCTTGCAAGTGTAGAGTGTTTTCATCTCTATGACCTCTCTGGAAAATTCAATGGACCCGAGAGGTGGATGCATTTATTATCACTGCCATTTTAAGGTGAGAGGCTCATAGAAGCTGAATATCCTGATAGCATGTATGTGGTCAAGAAGGGGGCATAAGCCTTAAAATTCCTTTTTCACTCTTATATGGCTGCATTCTAGGAGAAGGGTAGGTTGGCAAACCAATACCCAAGTGGATAAATCCTGTTATTACATTTAAAAGACAAGAACAGGGAATAGTGCCTATTTTCTCTATCAGAGCTGCCAATATGATCCCCAAAAGGAAACAAATATAAGACTTTGCTTCTTTTAATAAAGTATTTCAATATAGTTTAAAATTTCTATATTGATTTGAAATATTACCATAGTCTACAAATTACCCATTACTATTTTAGCCTGAAATAAAGTAATAAAGCCATCATTTTCATTCATCTTATCACAAAACATAATTCCAAAGTCACAGTTAATTTCCCTAACTTCAATCTATTTTGAGTTCTTATGAGTGACCCACCAATTTCAAAGGGCTGCTAATTATTTCCCCAAACAAAGGAAACTGGGAGCCAGTTAGAGTTCATTATTATTTGGCTTGATAAAATAAACACTGAAAGATATACCGTTTGCATTTATGTAATCCTAACTAAAATGTCAACTAAAATTGTCTGTGTTTTTTATAGCAATAAGAAAGACTTTTAAAAAGTATTGTAACTACTATTCTGAAAAGTCTACAACAAAATGTGTACTCCTATCTTTCTTTTTTATGTGTCAAAGAGCGGTTATTATGCTTTTCAAAGGATTAAAATTCTTCTTTGCCTTGATCTAAGAATTGTGAAGCAATATACCCATATGCCCATTTCAACTCGCCCTGAGAAAGTCACACTTCAGGATGCCCTTCCAGTTTTTGCTGGTACAAGAACACACATTTATTTTCTAGGGCAACTTTTCATACATAAAAACAGTAAGTAAAGGGAACATTGTGTGTGCGTGCACACACACATGTTCATTGTCCTATGTTTTACATTCTAAAACAGTGACTCACACAGAAACATAACCAGCAAAAATGAATCATACATCAGAGGGTCTACTGAAACAAATTCCTATGAGGATGCAGGCATAAGAACAGCCCTGTATTGGAAACTGTTTCGATACTTGCAATTCCGCAACTCTGACTGTCATTTGTCTAACAGCTGTGAATTTTTATACCACTTACCTGCATCAGTAATTCTTTCATAATTAAGTTAAAAGTCAAATATACACTTTGATGATTAAGGGCAAAGGCCAACGATAATCAAAGCTTTATTTATGCTCCCATATGCTAATCATAAAACACCAGGAGTAAACAATGCAGAAAATGTCAACATTTGCTTAAAACATGTTTTTCACATAAACAGGTAGCTTGCAAAAGGAAACTTAACAAGTTAATATTTTAATTCACATGTACGAAACACAATAGAGCTTGGGATAATGTGAAAGAAATGAACAAGATAACGTAACTGCGGACCAATACTGAAGTAAGGGCAATGCCATAGTTAGCACATTTTTTTGATCGTGAATGTTATGTGGAACTTTTTACAGCATTCAATTTCTGTAGGTCTGTAAAGTCCCTTATTAATGGATAATAAAAGGAGAAGTATATCTTGCAAGACTATTACAAATAGACTGTAGGGCAGAAGCTGTGTCAGTTTTATTTATTCACTGCTGTTTCCCATAAAAGTGGTTTTTTTTTTTTGAATGAATGAAAATAATTAAAGCAGGGCAAGTGCTTTCCAGCATCAAAACGAACTACAGGTTTGCTCAATCACCGTAACAGACCTAGGACAGAATATACGTATCTATGTTCAAGTAAAAAACAATACGGGTATAGATACAATGTGGTCCAATAAACTAAGCCACGAGAAAGGTATTTTTGAAACTTACTGGCTATTTGTAAAGTCTTAGATTAAAACAACAGCAATTACCATAAAATCTAAAATATTGGTTTTGTTTCAGAAAACAAGCATTCTCGGATTGATCCATTGCTAAGGAATCAGTTCACATAGGTAATATCAATCCAGTCCCCATTCCTAATAAAAATTGCTAAAGTGAAACCATGCCTGGTACCCGCACCCAGGCCTGGCACAGAGCAGGAAGGATGGCTGGATAGGTAGATGGTGAGATGGGGCTGCTGATGCCTCAAGAGGAAACAGAAAGAAGCAGGAGACAGGGCAAAGAGCTGGGATTGTGCCTGATCCACCCAAGCTGTCAGTAGGTACCTAACACATTTTATGCCCCAAATACTGAAAACTACAGTACTTGTTTTCCTATAGAAGTCACAGTTAACTGGGCGCCTGGGTGGCTCAGTTGGTTAAGCGGCTGCCTTCGGCTCAGATCATGATCCTGGAGTCCCGGGATCGAGTCCCGCATCGGGCTCCCTGCTCAGCAGGGAGTCTGCTTCTCCCTCCGACCCTCTTCCCTCTCATGCTCTCTCTCCTGCTCTCTCTCTCAAATAAATAAATAAAATCTTTAAAAAAAAAAGAAGTCACAGTTAACTAAAACTGGTAAAAATAAGGCTGCCTGTTTTGAATGACTATACTTGATGTTTTCAACTTCTGAGCAGGTCATTAAAATGTAGTTCTAGCACAACCCTTTTGAAACTTAGCATAGAATTTAGCCTTACTCATATGTAGAAAGCCTCATGTTTAATATAGAAATAATAAAAGGCAACAGACAAGTGAAGGGAAAAAGCAGACCTATTTGTTTTTAAGAACTAATAGGAAAAAGTCAATGGATTCCAAAGTGGAACCAACAAATCCCAACATCAGTTCTCTGTACAATTAGGATGTTCCTTCTGGGCCACCTTGAACCCGGGTATGGCTGTTTTATTACATTTTCTAGGAGTATCCAGAGAGAAGGAAGAGAGCATCAGATTTTGTCTTCCAATTCTGAAATATTTTCATTGGTTATTTATTGTATAGAACATAAATGTCAAGTTAAAAATTTTTTTCTTCTCTTTTAAAAGCTCTCTTTTAATGATCCATAACTTAGAAGTCAGCATTTCCTTTTAACAACTGTATGGAGGATTCTTCCCCCTAAGACTGTGTAGTCTCATCAAAATAAAAAGCTAAAAAAATACACATGGGTGGTATACCAGGTAATTCCCTTTTGGTCACATAGGGCAATTTTAGTCAGTAAATTTGCAAAGAGGATGTGTGAGGGGAACTGTGCACAAAGGGAAGCAATGGTGCTTGGGAGAGAGCAAAGAATCAATGATATGTGAATACCAAGTAAGACTGCTTCATCAGAAAGAACTTTAACTGTTTTTAGAGGTTTTCCTGGCTTTGTTTTTTGGTATGAAACATTTCCCAAATATTGGTGCTCTGGCTAGGTATAAAGTAGGTGACTCACAGGTCAGCCCAATCTGAAAATTGCCTATTTCCCAAATTGTGAGGGGCTGTTTTTATGACCACTGACTTCTGATATTCCCGGGGCAACAACAAAAATGCCTGACATCAACTCCCAAAAATATTCACACGGACGGACCCCAAACATCTGGAGAACATGCTTCCATTCATTTAGGGTTAACTGCCTGATACTACTAATTTAGACAAACACAGCATCATCTAGGTTCCATGTTTGAACTCTCCAAGCACTCCTACTGCATCTGCCTTCAAATGCAAATTGGAAGGCAGAAACAGTAAATATTCAAACAAAAGTGAGGAGGAGAGAAAGTTTTATGTAGTTACAAAAGCTCATGCAGAGAATTAGTTTTAAGCCATCTCAAAGTAAAGCGCATTTGAAATACAGGCTAGCGTATACGGGTGTACGAGGAGGTATCAATGTTAAATTTGTGTGTGCGTGTGTGTGTGCAAAATCTTGAGCAGCATTAAACTGTATCATGAAAAAGAGCCCAATCCAGGGAAGGCTCTATTTGTGCCATTACTCTGTCCTTAAGTTATGCCCGTGTGACTGTCCAGGTCACAACCACCTCTGGAAACAACCACCTCTGTATATTCCTATACAGTTGAGTAAACAGGATCAGTTCCAGGCAAAAACATCGAGTCAGGGCGGCCACTTCGTCCTCCACCTCCAGAAGACATGTACACCGCCCAGGCCGTCACAATCAGAAGATATTTGATAATTACATTCCTTGGCTGATTTTACTTGAACGAGAAAGAACTTCACAACCTTACCCCTTGGGGCACCTTTTACCTCTAATATAGACTGTGAAGCTCTCCTTGAAATGGCCTGTCTCCCCCACCCCCGGGAATTCTAAATTCATCTGCAGGGAGACTATTATTCATCCTTTCACCCCCCAGCACCTGGTCAGTGTCCTGGAATGTAGTAGACACTTGATAAATATTTGTTGAACATAACTATAGTCCTGATAAGGGATTTCAGGAATCAAAACAGGAGGTAAACATGTTCTGGTGTTTCTGCAATTTCAAATCACTGTAAAGCAAGCTCAGAAGACAAACCCTGGGGCACCTGGGTGGCTCAGTTGGTTAAGCGACTGCCTTCGGCTCAGGTCATGATCCCGGAGCCCCGGGATCGAGTCCCACATCGGGCTCCCTGCTCAGCAGGGAGTCTGCTTCTCCCTCTAACCCTACCCCCTCTTGGGCTCTCTCTCTCACTCTCTCTGTCAAATAAATAAAATCTTTAAAAAAAAAAAAGAAGACAAACCCTGTAGGAGGAGGCTGTTTGCTTTGGCGGAGGAGGAGAAACTTAGGGGGGGCATCACAACCACCTGGGGGTCCCTCCTGTCTCTGTCAGGGGTGCTGAAAGCTAGAACACATGGGCATATACTACTCAGAGGCCCGCAGGTGACCTGACAGGCAAGGAGACACAGCCAGGGTGCACTCCGGCCTGGATTTTCAGAACATGTCTGCTTTCAAATGTTCTATTCCACAACTCCTTAAGCGCATGCAATCTGCATCCATTATGACATCGTTTGGAAATAGCCAATGAAGCTTTATAAAAAAGAGAAAGGAACAAAGTAACTAGGAATTTTAGCCAGATTGGTTTATGTACCTTTTGTCTGATTGTAAAGCTCTGTTCATGTATACTGTGGGACCCTGCCTGGCTTTCAGCCTGTGTCCTCCTTTCCCCAGGGCTGGGCCCCTGCCTGCCCTCAGGGGAGTTTATGACCTTGAGCCTATCCTCTGGCACTTGGCATAGCCATCTTTGTTCATACCCTTCTTCCTACCCTAGGGCTGAGGGTCCTGGCCTCTAAACCTTGATCCTGTGTGTGAGGTCCTGCTGACAGACTTACCTGGTCCCATATCCAGGGTGCCTGGACTTCCAAGTATCGCTACACCTCGATTCTGTGCAACTGAGCTGCACCTACAGGCTGGGAAGTCCAGATGCCGGGGTGTGTCCCCTTTCCAACAAGGCTAGCAAATTGCTCTTGTCCCACGGAGTTCCTTATTCTAGCATCTGCCCCATCCCAGCAAGCAGAGCGAGCAGCCCTCCCCACCTGCCTGTAGTTCATTGGATCCCTCCCAGTCGACAGGAAGAAGACATAGCAGTAACATGGGATAGTCTATCACTCTGAGCAAGATTCGGAGAAAGAAGAGCTTACGAGTTCATCTGCAGGCTATTTGGGGAACATGAACAAATAAGGTTCTACAGCAGCTCTGCGTTTTGTGCACAAAGTAAGGAAGACTGCTCACTGCCAGTATTTCAATCCTTCCATTAGACTATAGCTATTAATAAAGTCCTGCTGAACACAATCCATATTGATAGACCTTAAAATAGTAAGTGGCATGCTTATTATGTGGCATGTTTTTCAAAGCTTTTAATATGATATCTTAAATTATTCAGAAACTGAAATAATGGATCACTTTGAAAACCATGCCATATAATGATAAAAGCCACCTACCTGAGGCCCTGCTCCAAACTTTACAAGGAAACCTTATTAATAGACCATCACAGAATGAAGCATTCTGGGTGCCAAATACGGCCAATGCAGCACCAAGAGGCAACCTAAAAAGAAAAGAAGAGTTAGTTTGAAATTCCAAAAGTGCGACCCAATCTGGTTAATGGCATATGAGCCAAATTGGTTTTTATTCATTATCATATTTTTTATACTTTACGGAAAATCTATCTCAATTCCCATTAGAAACAAACGTGAAACACATACAATGTTTACCGTAAACTGAAAAGTGAAAAGTAAATAAATCAATATCCCTGGATATATAGATTTCCCCCGAATCACAAGTTATCTAGATAGTTCATATTTTCATTCAAATATTACTCCCAGTTTACTGTCATTCCTCAAAATTGCTGCTTATTTCCCTCATTTATATTTGAAACAAATCCACTATTTTATCTATAACAGTTTTTGGAAAAACCTTTTGAGGTGTAGATCTTGTTCTAAACAGCTTGGAGAAACCCTGTCGATGAGTGTTTCCCTCAGGCCATGCGTTCGCAGGCAAGGGTGCAAACCAGAAATGCCCCAGAGTAGAGGCAGAGTAAGGAGACAGACAATTGCTCAGCTCCTGAGTGTGTCTTTATGAGGAGACTATTATTCATTTTAAAGCGAATTCACAGGTGGCAAGTCCATCTTCAGCAACACACAAAGAAACACCAACATGTACTCCAAAGTACTCAAGGTTTTGGATTATCCACAGCTTCGTTCTGTTGGTATAAGTAAGGAAGACCTACCACATAGGCATTAATCAAGAGAGAAAAGGGATTGCTGGGAGTTCTCTGCAGAAGTCATCTGCTTCATTTCCCCAGACCCCCCCCCGAGTCAACGCTTGATTGTCTGTGGCTCCTGCTCTACTAAGATAAGTAGCTGACACTGATGTAATAAATATTACCAACACCTATTACATATGGCACCAATCTGAAATTACTGGGGATGCAAACAGGCATGACCCCTGTCCTCTAGGATGTCTAAGACAGCTGTGACCATAGGATAGACACCTTATGTCAAATGAAGTGAAGTGACATGCCTGTTAATTAAAATAAAAGTTGGCCTTATAAGGCAGTATTATTAGAAGGACAAATCAACAATAAAGAACACTATTATATGGTATAAACAAGTAACTCAGAAGGTCAGAAAAGGAAGAGAATACAGTGGAGTTTTGGTGATTTTTACCTTGAAGAAAGTACAATAAAGAAAGGGGGGGCATGGGGGTGTGTGGGGGGGCACGCCAGTTAGCCAGAACTCAGGAGATGAGCACCACAGATGATTACAGATTCTAAGATGATGCTCTGACTGGGGTGTAGTGTGGTTTATAGACATTGTAAAGATTCAAATGAGAAAAGTGCACTGAATCCCAAGTGGCCAGGACGTTATACACTCACGTACTAATGATAAGTGGGGCAATTTTGAAGCACTGAGAACAAGCACTTAGGGCGGTGGGAGGGGGGCCGAGGGAGGGAAGAAGGTATAGGGCGTGCTTGTTTGAATGAGATACAGAAGTTGGGTGCTGGAGTAGTCTAAAGCAGAGAGCTGAAAAAACAGCAAAAACGGGCATTTCCTAGAGGAAAGCTGACAGGTCCTTAAGTGCCTGACCACAGTGACAAAGGACATGCGAAGAAGGTAGACAGGGCTGTGTGGCTCACTCTTATATAGACAGATGCAAACCAAGTTACTGGTTAACTCATGCTGGTGTCTAGTGACAGCCACTCTAATTTAAAGAAGGGATGGGCAGAGACAGAGCTTCAAAGAGAAGGAAGAAAAAGATGGCGAGCGCCACAAAAAGACAAAGCTACTATGAGTTCTAGACCCACCCTGAAATTCTTGCCTAGAGCTCACCACTTAGGCATGAAGACACCACACTTCAGCAAGAAAGGCTGTGGGGTGGGGTGGGAGGGAGAGCAAGAATATGGGGAAGGAGGAGGAGGGAGAAACACTCCCCTGTGAATTGCCAGTTGAGCAAGAAGGAAGTGACTTCTAACAAAAGGATGCTTCCTTCCAAAGAGCTTTGCACTGGAAGAGAAGAAAAAGACAGTCTGGTAGCTGAGGGGCAACTCAGGATGTCAGGTGGGGAAGACCTGGGGCAGCTTCTGTGCTGAATGAGGGTAAAGGGGCAGGGAAGAAATATGGAGCATTCTGGGAGACTAGGCACAATGGGAGCCTGAGAAAAAGAAGAACTTTTTATCTTAGGTGAGAAGAGGGGCTTCTTTATTGACCTGGGAGAAATGTATATTCAACCCCATAAATGTTTTGGTAAAAGAAGCAAGAGATGCAAGGAGTTTGCTTAACTTTACCAGTGCCAAGTAGAATGGTCATATGAGGAGAATGAGGGGGAGCAAGGCACTTGGCCAGAGCGAGGGTCAGAAAGACGCTGTGGAGAACAAGAGAGAGGGCGTCCCGGAGCATCCCTGATGCTTTAAAAAAAAAAAAATGCCGTAAGTATTAAAGTTTGTTAGTAGTTGCTGGTGGGAGTGTAAACCGTTAAAACTTTCTGGACTACATTGTGGAAATACGTAATAAAAGCCCTTTAAATGTTCATGTATGTTGACCTGATAAATTTCTAAATCTAAGCAAAAAAAAAAAAAAAAAAAAAGAAAGGTGAGAAACAAAGATGTTCCAAGTATATTTTAGGAATAAAATTTGATAATGTCTAATAAAAGGGGTAAAGTATTTATCTATGACAGAATAACTATGTAGCCATTAAAAACCATACATTTAAAGAATATTAAATCACACAGGAAAACACTGATAGAACGCTAAAATTTTAAAAAGCCAGACAGAATATACTATGATTCCAATTTTGTAAAGTACACACTTAGAACTACTCCTACAATACCCTTAAATGTATCTAGGTAAGTTATTTTTTAAAGATTAGCAAGATGTAGGCTTTATATTCTTCTGTATTTTACAAATGTCCTACTTTTATTTATTTTTAAGATTTTTTAAATTAATTAATTAATTTATTTGACAGAGAGAGAGAGACAGGAGAGAGGGCACTAGCAGGGGGAGTGGGAGAGGAAGAAGCAGGCTTCCCGCTGAGCAGAGAGCCCGATGTGGGGCTCGATCCCAGGACCTTGGGATCATGACCTGAGCCGAAGGCAGCCGCTTAACAACTGAGCCACCCAGGCGCCCCTGTCCTATTTTTATATTAAAAAAATATTTTACCAAAAAGAATGGTTTTTCAAATGATGGTGCTGTAAAAGTTTGTTGTCCATTACCAACAACAAAAATAACTTGAATCCACACCTCACACAATATATATACTTAACTCCAAATGGATCAGAGACACAAATGTTAAAACCTAAAACTATAAAAATTCTAGAAGAAAACAGACAAAAATCTTGTGACATTCAGTTAGTCAAAAATTCCCTGGCTACAACATTGAAAGCACAACCCATAAAATAACAAAGTTAAACTGGATTTCATCAAAACTGAAAACTGCTCTTCAAAGAGCCATGTTTAAAAAAACGAAAAGACAAGCCACTAGAAGGAGATCTTTGCAAAGCACAGATTTTATAAAGAACTTGTATCCAGAATATCTGAAGACTTCCAAAACTCAACAGTAAGAAAACCACCCAACTGAAAAATGGGAAAATATCTGAATAGACATTTTGCGAATGAAGATGGCAAATAAGCACATTAAAAGATGCTCAACATCACAGGTCATTACAGAAATGCAAATGAATACCACAGTGAGATACCACCATCTACCTACTAGAATGACTAAAATGAAAAACACTGACCGTATGACTGGATCAAGTACTAGTGAGTCTATAAAGCAAATGGAACTCCTACCACTGATCCCTTTTTAAAAGTCTGGCAGTTTCTTAAAACGTTAAACATGTGTCTACCATATGACACAGCCATTTCACACCTATGTGCTTCCTCAGGAGATACGAACACACGTATCAAAGGCCTGTATATGAATATTCATGCCAGGTTCATTTGTAATAGTAAAAAACCTAGACACAACCCAAATGCCCGTCAATGGGTAAACAAGTTGTAGTAGATTCATGTAACGGACTACTAATTAGCAGTAAAAAGGAATGAACTATGCACACACACAGCACCATGGAGGGACCTCGAAATAATTACGCTGAATAAAAGAAGTCAGACAGAAAAAGAGTAAATATTAAATTATTCCATTTATATAGAATTCTAAGAAATGCAAACTAATCTATAGTGACAGGAAGCAGCTCAGTGGTTATCTGGGGGAGGGAGGCGGGGGGATTGGGAAGGAAAGCTCACCAAAGGACATGAGTAAACTTCTGGGAATGATGGTTATGTTCACTACGTTGGTTGTGGTGAAGGTTTTAGGGATGTGGACATATGTCACAACTTGGCAAATTATACCCTTTAACTGTGTGCAGTTTATTAAGTATCAATTGTACCTCAATAAAGCTAGGGGAAAAAGCCCAAGTTTTCATATTGAGAAAAACAAAATTAATGAGGATGACAAACGAATCTTCAAATGAATTTACTGAAATGTGCCAAAAAAACAAAAAACAAAAAACACCAAAACCAAAAACCCAAACCACTTTCTGTGAACTGATAAACTAAAATCCTTTATAAGGGCAATGACTCAAAATGACTAAAATCTTTCCTTCCCATTCACAGGGGGGAAAAAAAAAGAAAAAGAGGAATACTGGCTTAAATTAAGAGTCACATTCAGTCCTTACTAGAAAGGCTATGTCTAGGCAGTTTTTAGAGTCACATTCTCAGCTGTTGCCCATGGAGGAAGCCAGTGCAGTTCACCTGTTGCTTTATAGACTGGCCCATCATACTAGATGATTTAAGGGCTCCAGGAATACCCTTGAGCTGGAACTGAGACCTGCAAATAATAAATAGTTCTGGGATAAGTTCCATTTATCAAATACCAAAGGAAGTACCCACTGAAGCGATTCAATGCAGCCTCTGTACAGACCTTTTAAATATGTTAATTAGTGGTAGACTTAAAAAGAAAGAAATGCCACGCTAATTGGTAGGCCTGCCTTTGATTAATTAAAAAAAAAAAACATAACGAAGTTACACTCCAACCAAGATAACAAAAGAACAAGTACTAGCCAACCATCGGCAGGTATTCAGGTAGAAGGAGTCAGAAACTGTGGAGTGGGTCTGGGTAACTTGAGGCAATTTGTTATTTTTGGAGCGAGAGCAAGAGCGAGAGACAGACTGCAGCTAAGAGGCTGGCGATGGGTGGAGGAGCCTTGTATGAGTCATGTTACCAAGGGCTGAAAAATTTTAAATTATACTGATAATTTACAAATTATCCTAAATGTAGGTACCTGTACAATTTGCTCCCCCCACTCCCATCCCCAGCCACGTTTCGAGGTAATTCAGAAAACCACCAATCTTTGTGTGCTTTTGTTGCTTTCTGAAACAGAATTAGGTAGGGATTCTCCTATCAGTTTTTATTTAGGGTAACGTTTTTTTCAACGAAATGTGACCTTCCAGAATTATAAAATCACTTAGGCCTTTGTGGGGTTTGCTGACAGGTAATTAACAAAAGGGGGCTTAAATCTGTCACTGTGAGGCCTCAGGGTCCTCTTTCTTGAAGCTTAACCAGGACCTAGCGCAGCAGCCCCTTCTCCACTGCAGGACACACCCCTGCTCTCTCCCCTCACCCTACTCTGAGAGGGACATGTATTACAGAAAGGTTGCCCGCCCATAATCCTAACGGGGACAGTTCTGGCAACTGTCTTTACACTGCTCCTTTGCGAGTCGGATTTGGAGAATGCCTCACCACACAAACGCTTACACCAAATCACAGAGCCTAGAGCACTACAGAGAACAGTGCGTGGAGGCAACGGACTTGCTTTTTGGGAATCAGAACAGTGTTTGAATCCCGCCCGAGCCTTACTGTAAGCGCAACTTTGGACAATTTCATCTCTGTTCAGCATTTTCCTCTGCAAGACGGGAATAGATACTTACCTTGTGGTGAAAAGTAAACAGGGTCGTGTACGTCCAATCTCTGGCATAGTTCTGGGGGTTCAAAATGCAAAGCTATTATACTCAGTGTGTTACTCAGAAATAAGTGCCACCCCCAAGTGGCCTGATGTGCACTTAAAAATAAGGGGTTTGGATTTTTTTTTTCCTGGCACAGTCTCCTATAGAATCACAGCCAACAGAATCTTTGAAGGACAAACAATGGCAATACTCCACGTAAAGAAGACGGCGCGCATGTGTGATGCAAGATGAATATTAAGAGTGACGCTTGGTAAGTAGTATACTTTTGATCTTCTCATCTCTGTGACAATAGGTGGTGTATGTACCTTAAATTTTATGGTGGTCAAAGTCGCAGATAACCCCAAATCACAGCTAAAACAAAACCCATCCATGTGGAGCCAACAGTCATTTTGCGTGTTGAACTGAATGGTAATTTGGTAATATGTGATTACGACCACCCAGGGATGGACTGACCCCTGCCTGCAGTTTAACTGTGGGAAAAGATTATATTGCATCTCCAAAAATAGTAAGATTACTAAAAATCAGAGAAAACAGCTATATGTTAGGGGAAAAACATACTCCATCAAAGTACACGAAAAATAAACCAAAATTCCACACTGACTTCTACAACATGGGAATGTCTCTTTCACATAACATCTCAGATTAATCCCCTACCCTCATCCTCCCGAAACTGAAGCAAGGGGTGGCAAGAGGAGTGTGAAAATGAATCCCGTCTTGCAAAGCCAGGCTGGTGGAGGGATTGGGGACGGAGGGAAGGCGCACGGAGGCGATGGAGATCCAATACTGGGGAAAAACCAGTGCTCATCTACGACACACCACAAAGAAAGCTGCTGTAGCAGCACTTCTCACAGTTTTAAAACAAGCAGCATGTGATTTCTGAGATTTCCAAATGATCATACTTGTATTACTTTCACACCCTTGCAGAAGAAATGTTTCTAAACACTAGATGCAACTTGAACGAAATAAATTTGCACTGGGTCCACCTTGGCAAACCTTTACCTTTGGCAACAACAGTTTGAATTTGTCTATAGGTATCTGCCACAATACGGGACTTGCTTGTCTTCTTTTGTTTTGAGGAATCTGACTGGCATTGATCTTGAGGTAATGAATGATACAGAGACCTGAGTACGTATTTTTCCACGTATTTACCTATGCAATATGCATGTTTTGACCTTTCTGAGCCTCAGTATCTCTAATTGCAAAGAGAACAGTCAATTCTTGATTAACTGGGATACCTTAATCAAGAGAGAAGACCACAGAAAATCATGGCTAAAACAAAATTGGTCATAACAATACACTGACTGGTGGTCCTTTTGCATTTTAAACTGAAACTCATTTGGATAGCACAGTCTGTGCTGGGCAAGAGGGGGAAAAGTGACTAGAAGTAACAAAAACAAACAAACAAAAACAGCAAGGAAACTCTTGGGTCTGTCTCCAATATTGTCCACTGAATCTCAGCGAAGACTAGAGAATCAGGTCCACCACAGCAGAGATCTTGCTTTTTACTGTCCATTTCTGTGTTCCTAATATCTAGAACAGCGGATGCACACAGAGGCACTCAAATATTTGTTGAAGGAATAGGAGGAGGAAGAGAAAAGAGACAGGGAGGGCAAGTTTCCATTCTATTGGCCGAAGGATCTGGGGAAGAAAAGAGTTGCCCAACCTACTTGATTACCTTTGTGAATGATTAGGAATTGACTGACTACTTTAAATTTGAAAATTCTCTTGGATTTCCCTTGAGTATCCAGCAATCAAGAACACCTTGTTTTCTTTCCTCTCTTGGCCCACTCTCAACAGATACCAGGACACTGCAGTCACTGTGCCATCTTGTGGTCACGTCTAGCAAGTTCGTCTTCCTCAATATACCATTACGGTCTCCCTACCTGCACAGAGGCTCTTGGAATGGGCTCTAAGAATAAAGTTTTGGATAAATAGCTCTCCATTATTTAATTCAACTATCATGGAAAACAAAAGGATGAATCAGTCACTGGTCCTACCACCAAGAGGCGTGTAATCTAGAAAGGGAGATATCTCAAAAGAACATTTATAATTACTGGTAACAAAAAATAGAACGTAGAAAACGCCCTAAAATAAGTGTAGATTAAGAATAACGGGAATTCCTAGAGATAAAAGATTCATTCAAGCTTTGGAGGTGAAAGTTGGGAAGGAAGAGCCAAGTGAATGGCGAGTGGAGAGAGAGAAGCCACGGACCTGTGGCGGGGGGCTGCAGAGTGGCGTGCAGCCCCCGAGGGAGGAGCAGGGACGGGGGCAGCTTGCAGAGCGTGTGGGCTACGGCAGGATGGACGGTAGCTAGTGCTGAGTAGCAGGCTGAGAGGGACCAGGAGGCTGAAGGAAGCTGAGCACCAAGGGAAAAGGCACTTCTGTGACAAGGTCAGACTCATTTGTGCCCGTGAAAGCAATCCTGTCTGGGGGTTCTGGGGGCCAAGTGGACCAGCTGCGATTCTGTGGGTAAAAAAATGATTTAATTTTTTGCAGCCTGGGTTTCCTTGGCTGAAAAGGGAGATCATTAAACCCTAGAGGTTGCTACAAGGGATAGATTAGGCATCTGCTATCATATGCAAAGCACATGCCATAGCCAGTGGCACTCAAGAGTTTTACTCAATGTTGAGGAATGCCAATAACACGAAGACCCCCAAGAGCAGCGTCCTTAACAGACAAGGGAGAACCAGCACAGGCTTTGAAGAGCAGGGCAAGGATGAGCACAGATGGCAGCCTGTGACGGAGACATAGGAGCCAGACAGCTTGCGGCACACAGGTGTTTGGGGGAAGGAGCATGGAGAGGGGCAAACGGAGGAACTCTGCTACCTGCAGAATGGACAGAGTAGACGGGCCAGTGTAAAGGGAGAAGGAAGGCCACGGACTGGGGGAAAAAACAGGCCGCTGTACAGTCAGAAAAGCAAAAGGAAGAGAGAATGTCATGGAAACGGTAGTCACAATAAGAACTAAATTCTACTCCCTTCTGCTTTGGAGACATGTACGCTTTTGGTAATCCTGGAAAGAACTGTGTCAGGGGATGGAGGCACGAGCATGGAACGCTGAGGTTGAGGAAGGAGTGCCATGTGAGAAACCTGAGGCTCGAAGCTCTTCTGAGAAATGGTATCAGCTGAAGGGGAAGGTATGGAAAAGAGAGAGCTTTCTGTCCCTGTGTTTGTTTTTAAGATGGCAGAGGCTGGGCATGTTTACATGCTGATAGGTTCAGGCGCAGAAAGGATAACGAATTAGTAGGGACCGGACCCGGAGCACAAGAGTAGGTACAGGAGGACCGGCTATGTGCGGATGCTGACCAAAGACCCTTAACACACAGGCGGAGGACAGAGAAGACAGAAATTAACATGCCTCACCCAGGAGAGGCCACCTGAGCACAATTTTCAAGGATGAACCGGCACTGGCCAAGTGGGCAAAAGGAGGTAAGAACATTCCAGCAGAGGAAACGGTGTGAGTGAGGGCAGGCATATGAACCCCAGACTGATGAGCCTGAGGAACTTCAGGTTGGTGCTGTGGGGGTGTACATGGGAAGGGAACCAGAGGGTAACCTGGGACCAAATCACGACAGGCCTTGACTCTAGCTGTCATTTCAGGACCACTTTACACGTGCTGTTTCTAAAGCATCTGGTGATGTGGCTGTCCCAGTCACCTGGAAGCCCAAGGAAAGAAAAAGCAAGGATTCTTCCAGGGCTGGGAGTAGTAAGATGGGAAAGAGGGCAGTCAATGCAGTGGAATATTCTAGAGCACTAGTGAGAGCAAGCTGGGGTGGCAGAGAGCACGCGAAGACACGCCAAGGGAAAAGGAGAGGCTGAGAGTGTCCATAGTGAGAGACCAGCATGTCCAGCAGAGCAAGGCAGCAAGTGGAGTGGAAGGACACAAGCTGTGGTTGGCAAGGCTCACTCTGGGGTTCAGATGCACAGAGGTGAGCAGGCTGAAGTGACGATGACACTCTGGAAAGCAGGATGCAAACGTGAGGTACTTTTAGTTTGTGTGATAGTGTCAGAGAATCTTGATTGCAACATTCGCACCTTCCTAATTTTTAGATTTCTCAACTGACATCCCCACAGGAAATACTGAAAGGTACCAAAAGAGGTGCCAATTTGAATCCTAATTTTTTTTTAAAAAGGAATTAGATAATGTGAATAATTACTTCCTTAATTTTTTTGCTTTGAAAATTCTGATTAGTTCAGAACGTGGCAGGTGAGTGTTTTCCCCTCACCGTAACATGAACTTGTAGTTTGATTCTACAGCAATCTTCCACTTGTCCTGCAACATCAATGATCTGACAGCGGGAGAAGAAACGGAAAAGAGGAACAAGGACCTGAACAGCCGAAGCAGAGGTTACAAATCCACACACGTCATGCCCTTTATGACAGAGGCAGCGCTGTGCACCCTCCCTCACCTAGTGCCAATCTCTCAGGCAAAATGAGGCTAAGAGTTCTGGTGCAGGGAAGATGAGCAGCCTCAGGTGTCAAGGGCAAATGTAATGATGGCAGCAGGAGGGTACAGCTCAGGAGGGAAAACATATGAAAGAGAAGTATGCACAAGAGAAAGCAAAAAGCACAGACAGTAGCAAGGGTTTTTAAATGGTCATGCCCCACGTCGGGGAGGGTTAAGGAAAAGGGCACGCCCACGTACTCCTAGTGACTCAAGTCCTCCCGGGGGTCAAAGTGGCCACGCCACTGCCAAGCCAGGGAAAGCATTTATCATTCTCTCCACCCGTTTCACACCTAAGAATTTATCTGCAGCAAATAACCCAAGATGCACATAAAGATTTATGCACCAGGCCATTCATCACTGCTTATGTAAAGACTGGAAAAAGCTACACAGCCAATAACGGGAGAAGGCTAAATACATCATGGTGCTCATTCACAAGTAGTCTAGCTTTTGAGGAATAGGTAGAAGTAACATATAAGTACATGGCAAACAACATTTACACAATGTTAGGTTTTCAAAAAGTAGGACACAAAACAAAGATCTCAATTCAGTTTACAAAGATATTACCTAGGTAGTTTATTTCTTTTTAATTTAATTTTTAAATTTAATTAATATATAGCGTATTAGTTTCAGAGGTAGAGGTCAGTGATTCATCAGCTGCATATAACACCCAGTGCTCATTACATCATGTGCCCTCCTTAAAGCCTATCACCCAGTTACCCCATCCGCCCACCCATCCCCCCTCCAGCAACCCTCAGTTTGTTCCCTATAGTTAAAAATGTCTTATGATGTCTCCCTCTCTGATTTTGTCTTATTTTATTTTTCCCTCCCTTCCCCTATAATCCTCTGTTTTGTTTCTTAAATTCCACATATGAGTGAAATCATGTCTTTTTCTGACTGACTTATTTCACTTAGCATAATACCCTCTACTTCCAACCACATCGTTGCAAATGTTAAGATTTCACTTTTTGATGGCTGAGTAATATTCCATCGGGTGTTACCCAGGCAGTTTAAAGGAAAAAAAATGCCTGTTTGTATTTAACATACTTTTGATGATGTGAAGTTTAGTATTACACCAGAAATACAGTATCATATATCTATATTCACTATATGTGTATCGATGTTGTTCTTCTTGCTTATGGTACTTAACTCAATATTTACTTCTTCCACAAATTCAGTCTTTCCAACTTTTCTTTCTAGGAGACTCCAACATGTTTGGAAGTAAGAGCTGAACCTGAATCTTTTATCAAATGAGGCGCCACAGAAGCCTGACAAACAATTGTACAGGGATGCAACCAGCAAGAAACAGACTTGTGGGAAACTCTACAGAACCAAACTAAACCAAACCAAAAAGACCTCACTTCTTAAACAAATAAATTTTAAGGGGTAACAAAGGGAAGGGGTTACCAGTAGGTCAGAAAAGATTTAAAAGATATTGTCAGCTACCCGTAGATACGGGCCATATGGGTCCCGCAAACTGTTAAAAACACTGAGACAACTGTAGATATTTGAACATTAACTACTTGGTGATGTTAAGACATTACTGTTCTTTTGAGGTGTGATGATCATATTGTGATTATATGTCTAGAAAGGGTCTGTATGTTTTAGAAATACACACCAAAAATATGTAATGATATGAAATAATTTTGCATCAAAATAGTCCACAGAAGAGACGCACATGGGTAGGGGGACAGCCAAAATATGACTGGCTACTGAGGTGGTAACTACTGAAACTGGTTATGGGTATATGAAGATCCTTCTAGTATTCTCTGTGCTTTTGTGTATCTCTGAAATATTTTACAATAAAAAGTTCTTTAAAAATCTCTCAAGGCAGCACTACACATAACCCCTATATGTGGTGTATTACAAACCATGGGTGCTCAATAAAAACCGGTGGACGGTGACAAAGTCAGAAATTATTTGCATGTAGTTTATGACACTTACAACTTCTGTGAACTAAGGAATGCACATGATCATTTCTAAAGCCCTGACCTGCTACAAAGGCCACAGGCCAATCAACCGATGGATGCTACTCTGCTGAAGCCAAGCAGGTACTTGTATGTAAAAGTAACACCATAACAAATATCTTTAGTAGTCACGGCCTTTCAATTATATAAATTACTTTTTTAGAAATAAGTATTCTGGAAGAGGGTTTTCAGCATTTAGGCTTCCAAGTACTCAGCATACAACAAATGGGTAATTTTAAACTCTAATAAGGGTGGAGAATAGATTGGTCTAGCAGGATCAGAGAACTGTGTCAGGCTGGGGGGTGGATGAATATGGTGGCTCGTGGAGGCAATGGCACACCACAGGAGAAGGGCCCCGTGTCATGGAGCAGACAGACCAGGCACCAGGGGAAAGCCTCTGTTGGGCAGGTGTGTGTGTGCGTGCATACATGCATGTGCAAGGAGGCCAGGCTGGCAAGGTCTGGGAAAGGAGGGGAAGATGTGACAGTCTGAGGAAGAAAAAGGAAGTCTGGACACAGTGGTAGAGTCAAGTGAGGGGTTCAAGCTGCTTTGGTCTGGACAGCCTTGAACATGTCTACTGGCTGAAGAAAAATAGTCAATGCAGTATACATGTTTCCATATTCCATGGGACAGGAAAAGAGATGGTGGGAAAGCAGAGCTTCCCAGCAGCCAAGAAAACAAAGGGATACAGTGCAAATAAGGTTTGTGGTCAGGGGACAGACTGTAGATAGGGCATATGTGATAGACCCAATTTCCTCAGTGAACTTGGGGCATTACCTAATGTCTATTATAGATTCTAATTAGAATCTCACTATTAACTACTAATAGATTAGTACTAATCATCAGAACATAAAATATTATTTTTATTTTATTATATACTAGAATATAAAAGGAAAAAATTAATAGATTGATATTAGTCTATTAATAGATTATTAGAGATCCTAGTTCTATGAGAACTATTATCATTGTCATCATTATGAGCTTGAATTTCACAGAACAGAGTGGACAAGGTTGCTTAGACAACAAAAGCCACCTGAGCACTTACATGAACCAGGTATTATGCTGAGAATTTTGTTTGTGCATCATCTCATTTAATACTTACTTAACTTCTCTGAGGCTCATTATCTTCCTCTGTGTGTGAGGGATAAGCACAGTACCTACCTTACAGAGTTGTTAATGAGCATTAAAATAGTGCCTATGTGTAAGCGTGCTGGACAGCAAGCACAGAGTAAACACTTCCTAGTGTCAGGGGATACTGTTGCTCCAAGTGAGCTACCTTCCCAATTCACTAGGTCTGCAGCAGGGCCGCCTGCCTACCACTGCATTCCCCACATAGCTAACCAGCCTGCCGGGGGACACCTGCCACGAGGCTAGAGCAGCACAGGGGTAAGCATGCACAGGGAGAGAGGGGATGGGGGGTAGGGGGCTGGCAGTGGCGCAGCCATGATGAGATCCAGCTTCAGAATCTAGGGATGGGTGAAGGGGGTGACAGCCACGAGGAGGCCCAGAGCCATTGCCAGCAGCCGGGGAAAGTATGTATAGGCTCCCCTGCCTGCAGCCCTCTCAGCCCGACTCCAAGGAAGCAAGGGGTCCTGAAGTTTGGAGTGTCTGGCTTCCTATGGGGGGACAAGGGACAGTGCAAGCAGGTCGGGGGAGGGGAAGCAACCCCCAAGAGCTCTGGGTTAGATGAGAACACAAGACCCAAGACTCCACTTCCAAATGTTACCACAGCTCAAGCCTCACAACACTTACCAAGTGCTTGCTGTATGAAGCTATTTGGAGAAGGAAGACCTAGCTTCATGAGCAGGGGAGGAGGGTATCCCAGACTGGAAGTCAAAGCAAGCTGTGTGCTAGGGACTAGAACACAAGGATTAACACAGGACTCTGGGGCACAGAAGAACCACTGAGTCAGACCTGAAAGGACGCTGTCCAATGAGAGTGGGAAAAGAGAATCCCAAGCTGAAGGACTTGAAGGAGCCAGGGGTATGGTGGGTTCCAGGTAGTGCTTCAGGTAACAACCTATGGTACGGGCTGAACTAAAGGATCCTGAAGTCTACTGAAGATGGCTGGCCTCAAAAAGGAGTCCTACTATGGTTGTGATTAACAGCTATGTTACATCAGAAAAAAACAAAACAAAACATATCTATGCGAACGTCCAATACCTTTTTAGTATTTTAATTGGGGTGAAAGGAATAAGGTGTGACCTTTCTGGAGATGTGTGACCTGAAGGGGACAGACTGGAGTTTAGGGTACCCTCGGCAGTCAAGTGATTATGCCCCATTTGCAGATTCGCCCTCTGGGCAAACCCAGTGCAGATGTCAGAACATATTACTCCGCAGAACTGAGAGCACAGTGAGTACTTCCCAACCCTGAGTCTCTGGAGTGGTCATGCAAACACCAAGAGTGTGGGTGAGCTGTGTGTCTCTCTTGTCTTCTCAGGCAGGGTGGGGGTCTCCCCTATCGTGTCTCCTCTCACTGCCCTGTGTACCATCCCGTCTGTGTGGACCCCCCTCCCTCCTTCTGCATGTCGGCCTCTCTGCCCTCCTCGGATGCATATATGTGGTTTCCTCTATGGGTGTGTGCACAAGTGTGCCGACTCTATTCTGAATTTCTCTATTGTTCTGCTTTCCCAGCTTGGGGTATGTAGATCTCGCTCCTCTCCCTTGGTATGTGTGCCTACTCCTCTCCCCCACCCCGGGTATGTGTGTTTCTGCATCCCTAGGGGTGTGTGTGCGTGTGCATGCCCTTCTGCCCTCTGGGAGTCTGTTTCTCTCTCCTACTGAAGGTATGTGTATGTGGTGTCTCTCCTCTGACTCTGGGGGATGTCCCTCCTACTCTCTGGAGGCCTGTTGTATGTCTAGCTCCTTCTGGGCATGAGGGTGCCTCCCCCTCCCCATCCCAGTATGAATGTGCCTAGTGGGAGCGTGCCTCTCACAACCTTCTGGGCATGTGTGTGTGCAAGTGTCTCCCCTCCCATCCTGGTATGAGTGTAACTCTCTCTCCCACCTTCTGGAGGTATGTGTGTGTCTTTCCTGCCCCTGCAAGGTGAGTGTCTCTACCCCATGCTCCTGTGTCTACTGTCCCCCACCTTTCTAGGTGTGTGTGTCTCCCCACCCCCACCCCATCCTGGAATCGGTCTCTCTCCCCAACCCTTCCACCTTCTTTCACCCTCTGGATGTGTACCACTCTCCCCTCATCCAGTTATCGGTGTCCCCAAGGCAGGGGTGAGACAGACACAGAGCTTCTGTGTCTCTCCCCTCTCTGGGTATGAGCTGAATGTGCTGCTCTCTCTCTCTCTCTCTCCCTCCCCTCAAGTGTGAATAATAATTCAGCATCCCTGGGTGTACAGGTCTCCTCTCCCCACTATGTGTTCAGTCTGTATGTCTTGTGAGTCCCTCTCTCTCTGGGCCTCCGGGTGTGTGTGCGCGTCCTCTCCCACCATAAGCATGTCTGTCTGTCTTTCCTTGGGGTGTGTGTACTTGGCTCCATAGCCCCATTGCAAGGCTTGCTGAGGGCAAGGAAGGGGCTTCTACCTGTCATGGGGAGGGCTCAGGTTGAGAAGGGAGGGGTCTATGGTGTGGCTGGGGGGCAGTAGAGATGAAACAAGCCACCTCCTTACCTCCCAAACTTGTTGTCCTGTACTTCACAGTTAACAAGGGACCAGCTCCCCCTCTTGAGGGTGACACCCAGTCTCTTCTTGCTGACCTTTCTCTGGGCCCAGTGCTGTCGCCACTCTTCTCCTCGATGCTGTCCTGGGACACCCTCTGGGAGGACTCTCATCACACAGCACCTAGCCACTGCTCCAAGCTTCCTCCAGCTTCCCTCCACCTTAGCCAACAATTTAGTCTGGCCCTGAGGGCAGAGCGCACCTCCCCAGATACTTACTGTGTGCCTGGTTTGAGAGAGAGAAAGAGGGAGGAGGTCGGGCTCAGTCTAGTGAGGAAGCTGGATATGTGCAGGATGGGAGGCGTGCCTGAGAGCAGGGAATGGAATCGGCTGTGCAAGCACAGAGGTGTCACCCCAACCGTGAGACAGGCAGGCTGGGGACATGCTCTGGGACACACCCAGCAACCAAGCTCCAGAGGAGCAGGGAAGAGAAGAGGTGAGGAAGGTGTGAGCTGGGAGATCGCTAGTCCCCGGGAGCCGCACTCTCAAGGACACCAGGGAAGGGATGACCACCGCACCCACGCCCTTTGGCTACAAGGAAGGGGCGCGCATGAAAGAGGATGAGGCCCGAGGTGGGAGCCGGCTGGCAAAGGGCAACCCATGCGGTGGCTCAGGAGTTCTAAGCACAGTGTGGGCCAGCTGTCCCCAAAGAGGGCACGAGACGGTCCTGCAGAGTGGCTCTCTGGCCTCCTCCCCCACCTCACTGCCTCTGCCTGGCTGGGCTCCCCCTCCATCCAGGTCTTCTCTGAAAGTGCCCCACCCAGGTTGTTCCTGCTTTGCTCCTTCTCATCACTAAGGCCTCGTCACAAAGGTTCCTTTATCAACAAGTCCTCTCTGAACACCGTCTCTAAGGGTCCCTGCTCCCCCAGGCCCCCAACGCTTCATCCCTGTATTCCTTATTTCCTTCACACCCCCTGCTGCGAGCTGAGAGAATTCTGTCTACTGTCACCTTCGTTCACTCTGGCTTAGTGTCTGGTCCATGGGAGGCCCTCTGTCAAGTCTTCTTGTGGAGTAAGAGATGTGAGGAAGAGTGTCCTACCACAGACGCGGAGATGTTTGTGTAAAGAGAAAAACAGGCGCGGAGGCCCAGGAGGGGGGCAGAGACTGAGGCTTTCTTAGCACAAGGCTGCCAGGCACAGGTACGGTAGGAGCGGAAGCCGGTGCTCAGGAAGGCGTACACCGAGGGGAGAGGAGGACCCAGGAACCCTAGAACATGGCCAACTGGGAGAAGAATGGGCCCCATCAAGGGAAAGTGCACAGGGGCTGTTAGAGCGGGAGCAGCAGGGCCAGAAGCGCGGGACAGGAGGGAGCTCTCAGGAGCCTGTCAAGCCCTGCAGAAAAGCCCAGTGGGACGAAAATGCAAAGACGCTACTACTGATGGGATATTGCTGGATGGCACCGATGGGAAGAAAGAGAAGATATGCAGTGGGGGGATGAAGGCAAAGGTCTTCTACAGTATTTTGCTTCTGACAGGGGAGGACTGAAGCATCTTTGCAGGTGGACAGGAAGAGACGGGAAATACCAGGATGGGAGGGGTGAGCAGTAACCCAGTTGGCTCCAGCCAACCGATGCATGCCTCCCAAGGCCATGAGGCCCAGCCTCCCCTAGACAGACTCCCTTAGCTCCTCTGAAGCCTTGCCTGACCCACAGGAGGTGGCCCACTATTCTGGAAGAGCAAGAGGTAAAGAGGAGCCAGGCGGGGGGCCGTGGTGGTGGCCCCCATCTTCTTCTGGGGACTGGGCAGGCCACTGGGTGCGAGGGTGGAGAAATGAGGAGGTGAGGGCTGAGAATCAGTGAGGAGAGGACTGAACAAAGGAACGAAGAGGAGATCCACAGCTAAAAGACTGGCTCTGTATCACTAAAGAACCAACTGTGATCTGGGGTGGGGTGGGGTGGCGTCTCATTCACAACAGCATAAAAATCCTTTGGTGTGGCATTCAAGATCTGATACATTCTGGTCCCAGTCTCCCTTTCCAGCCTCACCTACCATCATTCTGTTCACCCCTGACACCTTAGACTTCAGTTCCAGGTGAGGGCCCAGCATGTGCCACATGCCCAGAACAGTCACCCCTCCCACCTGCTGCTCTAGGACCACCTCCTCTGCGGAGGGAATAACCTATTGCTATCAAACTACTTCCTCTGTAGGTCCCCTCTGTTTCACGTCTCTACAATGGAAGTACTAGACCCACATCAGAAATTCCAACTGAATATAGACAAGGTGGCTTTGTGCCCAGGGACCTGAAGGAATGGAAGGGCCATTAATAAAACTACTGAAGTCTGAACTGCTGGTTTTAGGGACGTTGAGAGTTTGAGATGCCAGCCTTCCATTCAGGCAATCATGTCAAAAGAGGCCCTTGAAAATGGACGTCTAGAACTTGCCGGTGAGGAAAGGACTAGCAGTGATAAGGAAGAGAGTCACGTGTGCATGGCAGTGGACCACTGCTTCAGATCTGGATTATAGTAACATTTCAGTAACTCTCGTCTCACACCCATGGGCTCAGTTTATTCTGGATTCTGAGTCGACTTCACTTTCATAACTCATCCTTTCCTGCTCAAAAAGCTACAGTGCCTTCCACAGCACAGTGTGCAAACTCCTTGGGCTGGCAATCAAGGTTGTTCAGAGTCAGGCCTCAGCATACCTTTCCAGTCTCACCTTGTGGTCCCCCCAACAAACCCTCCTTTCCTGTCAGACTGGTATTCCTGGTGGCCCAGGACAATAAGCACACTTCTGCCTCCTCACCTCTGCTGAAACCATTCATTTCACCTGAAGGCCCTCCCTTCTTTCTGCCCATTCTTAACTCACACCTGTTCAAAGCCCACCTCAAGTTCACCTCTCCCGCCCTGGAATACCTGTCATTTTTACTGTCAGTACCATTCGTTTCGCGTTTTAAGATATGCTGCTTTGTGTTCTCTTTCATACATCAACCTATCATCCACAAGGCATAAAAGAAAAACAAGGAAAAGGTAGAAGGCAAATACAAGTATACCCTACAAGGGGCGGGAAGTACTCTTCTTACTTCTGGCTCGCATTTGGAGAATAAAGAAACTTCAAAAAGAAGATGGTCTGTGATGGGACTTATTGCACAGGTTAAGATGCAGACAGGTATGAGAGAAAAACTTTGCAGGGACTGGCCAAAGTAAAACACATGCACAGTCAAATGTGGGGTATGTCTCTAAATCCCCTAAATCTGTGGAGGGAAGTACACAAATAACAAAATAGGGATCTGGAACTTAACTTGGAATTTTGGAGAACTTGGGATGATACCATATACTGCATTAAATTCTTTCAGTTCTCTTGAGTGCTACGATCATCAGTGACATTTCTATCTCAGAAGTCTAGTATGTGAAATTAACTAAACACGATTTTCAATTGTCACGATAAAGAATTACATTGTTTACTGAACGAAAACCATCCAAAAATTCAAAAAGAGACACTTATTCTGAGGGGGGATGGTTTTGCTGTAAATGTGTTTTGAAGCAAAAACTGACAAAACTACACTTAGTGAGATCATTAAATCCTATAAAACAAAGTTTAGGTTTATACTTTAAAAATCTCCTTAAACTTAGCAAACTTATATTTTCCCCCCAATTCCTAATACATGGCTTACAAATAAGTAGACAGGGATGCCTGGGTGGCTCAGTTGGATAAGCGTCTGCCTTCAGCTCAGGTCATGATCCCGGAGTCCTGGGACTGAGTCGCGCATCGCATGGGGCTCCCTGCTCAGCAGGAAGTCTGCTTCTCCCTCCCTCTGCCTCTGCCTGCTGATCCCCCTGCTGGTGCACGTGCGCGCTCTCTCTCTCTCTCTCTGATAAATAAAATCTTAAAAAAAAAGATAAGTAGACACGTAGCATGTTCTAACTTGAGTTAGTAACTTTATGACTGAAAATTTTATTTTTACAAATTTTTTTTTAATACATAAATTCTAATCTGGATGTAATATAGGCTTATGCTAGCAAATTAACGTATCAATAACTGGCTTACATGGCCCGCCCATTCTAAAGACTTACTTATAAAAAAAGTCACAGAATTCCAGTTTCTGAAATCATGACTGCTCCTTGAATACACAAGCCTGCACTTCCTATCTCACAAGACTGTGGTAAGAACGAAATGAGAGAATATAGGTAAGAGTAAGGACTGCTATCCAGCCACAATCCTTTATAACAGACGCATGGCATTAATACTCAAAATATTTTAGGTGATATAATTTAAAAGTCATGTTGGCTAAATGATTCGGGGAATAATTTAACCAATCCAGTTAAGTTTCTTTTTCTTTTAAACAGAAACAGTCTCTTTTTTGTGCTCATTTTGGTTTTGCTTTTACTGGGAAGAACTTTTCACTAAAACTTGGCTAAAATTAAAAAAAAATCTTCTAATAGCTCTCATCTTGGATAAAAACCTCTGCTTTCTTATTTGATCAGTTTCAAGCTCTCTGAAAAATACTAGTACAATTCCACCTTATGCTAGTGAAGGAATCGATGAAACAGATAAAGGTGTTTACCTTTAAACATTCCCAAATTTCATTTTTTGGCAGCTGGATACCATCCTTCAGAACTGTATAACTTCAAAAGTCTAGCTTTAGTACAGCCTTAGACACAGAAACAGGGCGTACGAAAAGATCTTTAAAATGTATGGTAATGTGTGTGTTTCTTTTTCAGAAGTGGTTTTGGACGGCACGGCTTGACACAAAGCACGGAAAAGGAGTGCGTGCGGTACCGAGGCTCTGCCATACACAGGGTGGCAGCACTGAGAACAAAACCCAGACCGCCGGCAGAACGCCTGAATGGCCAAGGCAGCCTCACAAGTGTGCCTGGAATCTGATTAGGAAAACACTTCTTAGACACACGGGGATTTTGGTTTTAATTAAGAAATTCCTTTTAATTCTGGCACAGGTATCTTGCATTTTAGAAAAGCTCTTATGAGTCAGCCTCTGAATGTGATCAATTGCACTTTTCTCAAAACAAACTGCTTTCTCTTCCTCTTCCTGCACTGATAAAAGGTAAACTGAGTAGGATTAAATTTAAGCACCACATCATACTCAATGTTTAAGTAGAGCAACTGTATCTCAAGTGTGTGTATATACAAACACACACACACATACACACACACACATTTTGTTGTTATTGTTTTGTGGGTTTTTCCCCCCCAATTTATTAAACTAAAAACAAAAACAGTTCACCTATTTCTCCCACCCTCACCCCATCCTCTGCCTCTGGCAACTACCAATCTGTTCTCTGTATGTATGAGCTTGGTTTTATTTTTAGTATATTTAAATTAATTTAACATATAAGAAAGATCATACCGTATTTACCTTTCTCTGTCTTACTTCACTTAGCATAATACCATCAAAGTCCATCCATGTTGTCAACAAATGGTAAAATTTCATTTTTTTATGGCTGAATAATATTCCATTATATATAATATATATTACATATAATACAAAATTTTGTAATACTTTATAATACATTTTATATAGTATTATATATAAATGCCACATTTTATCCATGCATCCATCTATGGGCACTTAGGTTGTTCCCATATCCTGGTTATTGTAAATAATGCTGCAATGAATATGGGGGTGCACATATACTTTCAAAGTTAGTGTTTTCATTTCCTTTGGATAAACACCCAGAAGTGAAATAGCTGGATCATATGGTAGTTCTATTTTTAAATTTTTGAGGAACCTCCACACTATTTTCCACAGTGGCTGTACCAATTTACATTTGCACCAACAGTGCACAGGGTTCTCTTTTCTCCACACCCTTGCCAATACTTGTTATTTCTAGGCTTTTTGAAATAGCCACTCTTAACAGGTGTGAGGTGATTATCTCATGGTAGTTTTGATTTGCATTTCTCTGTTGATGAACGATGGTGAGCATCTTTTCATGTGTCTGTTGGCCAAGTGTATGTCTTCTTTGGAAAAATGTCTATTCAGATCCTCTACCCATTTTTTACTTGAATTGTTTGTTTTTTTGCAATTGAATTGTAGGAGTTTATATATTTTGGACATTTGTCCCTTACCAGATAAATGATTTGCAAATATTTCCTCCCATTCAATACGTCGTTTTTTCATTTTGTTCATGGTTTTCTTGCTGTGCACAAGCTTTTTAGTTTGATGTAGTCCCATTTATTTTTTTGTGGCTTTTGGTGTCAGATTTTAAAAATCATCACCAAAGACCTTTGTCAAGGAACTTACTGCCTATGTTTTCTTCTAGGAGTTTTGTGGTTTCAGGTCTTATATTCAATTCTTTAAACCATTTTTAGTTAATCTTTGTGTGGTAGAAGGTAGTGGTCCAGTTTCACTCTTTTGCATGTGGCTGCCCAATTTTCCTAGTACCATCTATTGAAGAGAGTGTGTTTTCCTCACTGTATATTCTTGACTCCTCTGTCATAAATTAATTGGCTATATATGTGTGGGTTTATTTCTGGGCTCTCTATTCTGTTCCACTGATCTATGTGTTTATTTTTATACCAACATCATACTGTTTTGATTACTATAACTTTGTAATATAGCTTGAAATCAGGGAATGTGATGCCTCCACTAGCTTTGCTCTTCTCAAGACTGTTTCAGCTATCTGGTGTTTTCTGTGGTTCCACACAAATTTTGGGATTGTGTGTTCCATTTCTGTGAGAAATGCCATTGGAATTTTGATAGGGATTGCACTGAATATTTAGATTGCTTTGGGCAGTATGGACATTTGAATGATATTAATTTTTCTAATCCATGAGCATTGGAGTATCTTTCTATTTATTTGTATCTTCTTCAATTTCTTTCACGTTTTTTAGTTTTCAAAATATAGATCTTTCACCTCCTTGGTTAAATTTATTCCTAGGTATTCTTTTTGATGCAATTGTAAATGGCAATTTTTTTTCTCTTTTTGATAGTTCATTATTAGCATACAGAAATGCAACAGATTTCTGTATATTGATTTTGTATCCTATAACTTCATGAATTTGGTTATTAAATTTAAGTTTTTTGATGGAGTCTTTAGGATTTCATTTATAGTATCACATCATCTGCACATAGTGGACAGTTTCACTTCTTCCTTTCCAATTTAAATGCCTCTTATTTCTTTTTCTTGCCTAATTTCTCTGGCTAAAACTTCCAATACTATGTTGCATAAAAGCGGCAAGAACAGGTATCCTTATCTTGTTCCTGATCCTAGAGGAAGTTTTCAGCTTTTCACCATTGAGTATGATGTTAGCTGTGGGCTTGTCCTGTATGGCTTTTATTATGTTGAAGATTGGTACCTCTATACCCACTTCATTGAGAGTTTTTATCATAAATGGATATTGAATTTTTTTCAAATGCTTTCTCTGCATCTACTGAGATGATCATATGACTTTTATCCTTGTTAATGTGGTTATTTGACTGATTTGTGGATATTGAGCCATTCTTACATTCCTGGAATAAATTCCACTTGATCATGGTATATGATTCTTTTAATGTATTATTGAATTCAGTTTGCTAACATTTTGTTGGGGATTTTCATGTTATGTTCATCAAGGATATTAACCTGTAATTTTCTTTTCTTGTGGCATCCTATTTGGTTTTGGTATCAGGGTAATGCTGGCTTCATAAAGTGAGTTTGGAAGAATTCCCTCCTCTTCTATTTTTTGGAAGAGTTCGAGAAAGATTAGTATTAATTCTTCTTTGAATGTTGGTAGAATTCACCAGTGGCGCCATCTGGTCCTAGACTTTTGTTTGCTGGAAAATTTTTGATTAGTGACTCAATCCCCTTACGAGTAATCGGTCTGTTAGTAATGGGTCTGTTCAGATTTTCTGTTTCATCATGAATCAGTTTTGGTAGATTGTATGTTTCTAGGGATTTATCTGTTTTTGTTTTTGTTTTTTCTCAGTTATCCAATTTGTTGGTGTATAATTGTTCATAGTAGTCTCTCATGATCCTTTGTACTTCTGTGGTATCACTTTTAACACCTCCTTTTTTCACTTCTGATCCTATCTGAGTCCTCTCTCTTTTTTACCTGGTGAGTAGCTAATGGTTTGTCAATTTTATCTTTTCAAAGAATCAGCTCTTAGTTTCCTATTTCTTTTTAGTCTCTTTAAACTCTATTTCACTTATTTCTGCTTTAATATATGTTATTTCCTTCCTTCTACTAACTCGGGGCTTAATTTGTTCTTTTTCTAGCTCCTTGAGGTGCAAAGTTAGGTTGTTCATTTGAACAAGAAGATATAGCACTTGTAAATATTTATGCACCGAAATAGGAGCACCTAAATTTATAAAATAAATATTAACAGACATAAGGGAAGAAATAAACAGCAATACAACAACAAGGGACTTTAATACCTCACTAACATCAATGAAGAGATGATCCAGACAGAAAACCAGTAAGTTAACATTGGCCTTAAATGATATACTAGACCAGACTTAACAGACATTTACAGAACATTCCACCAAAAGCAACAGAATACACGTTCTTCTCAAGTGCACATGGAACATTTTCCAAGATAGATCATATGCTAGACCACAAAAGAAAGTCTTAAGAGGATTAAAGTCATTATCAGGCATCTTTTCCAACCACACTGGCATGAAATTAGAAATCAATTACATGAGGACAACTGGAAAATTCACAAACATGTGGAGAGTAAGCAACATGCTACTGAACAACCAACTGGTCAAAGAAGAAATCAAAAGAGAAATAAAAGAGACAAATGAAAATGGAGCTGGAACCTACCGAAGTTTATGGGATGCAGCAAAAGCAGTTCTAAGAGGGAAGTTCATAGCGATAAATGCCTACCTCAAGAAACAAGAGAAGCCTAGTGCATATTTAAAAAGATTACCCGAGGTATGATTAAAAGTGCTTCAAGGTAGAAACTTCTTTTAAGAAGAATATGATCTTGGGAACAAAACTGCTATTATTAAATACAAGCAGCTAAAGTTTTAAAGTAATTGTCTTAATTATGTTATAACGTCCAAAAAGAGAGACTTTTAAGGAAAACATCTGTAATGCTACTTAAAATGAACTAAAATACCCTTAAGAGTCTTAAATGCTTAATGATTAAAAATTTCAAATGCAGTGTATATGCAAGTGACATAGATAAAAACAGTTCTAACCCATTTGTCACCACTCTTCCTTCAAAAATAACTATAATAATTGAATATTACAATTCTCTAATTTTGTGCCTGTATTTGAAAAACATATTCTCATTGTGTCAAAAGATACTCTGTTTATGAACTTCTACAAACTGTCAGATAATTATATGTATTCACTTTGTTTACTAACTTCTAGGCATATAAAAATAAATTCAGGTACAGAAACAGCTTTCAATTAAAATTCCCTAATTTCAGTAGCACATCAAGTTATCCAAATTTTTAAAACCTTCATTCTATGTCTAATTAAATGTTACATGATACTTCCATTTTGATTTACGATTATATATTTTACATGTATTACCTTTTAAAATGTACTGTATGCCAAATTATTTCTAAGGAATGTTTGTCTTATACTTTTTTCTTAAAAAGAAACTAAAGCAAATTACCTTAAAAGCTAAGCCTGATACATATACTTTACACAGGGCATAGTTAAATCAGTTATTTGTTTATATGACAGGAGCTCTGAGGATGCTCAAATTTTATGAAGCATTAAAAGAAAGGCATAAAATATCACCAACTGCTGTTAGAAGAGTGCACTGTATTTGGAGGCATTCTCCTTCTTTGAAACATTTTACACTCTTCCAAAAAAGAACTACTAGAGCTGCTTCTACCACTCTTGGTATAACTTACCTATTTTCTTATATGTCTAAATCTATTTGAGAGCTGAAACTCTAAGCATCTGAATAGTGATTTGCAAATAAAATACTACTAATATTAGAAAAGTAACATAACCAAGGTTGAAATTTTATCCAATTGAATTACCTCAGGCAATAACAAATTAGAAAAACACGAAAAACATTTTCTCAGATTTACTTAGAAAATAAGTTTAGAAATACAAGGAAAGCAAATTCATGTTTGAGATGTACTTTCTAATCAGATATACTGGTCATATTAATATTTAAGGTTATAATAGATCTTATTCAGCTATATAAAGACACAACTCTCTCATAAACTGCAAATTTAGAACAAATTCAATTTTAAAGTAAGGGAGCTAATTTCTCTTCTTTGGAACAGAATAGTTATAGAAATTATATTTAGGAAATACAAAAAGCTTAAGAAAGGTAATATATTCTTAAATAAAACCCTATTTTCATTTCATTTGCTAAAGTTGATTAAAATAAACAACAACCCTCTTATTCTAACTTTTTTAGGGTATGATGAAAAGTGATGTGGGCGCTATATAATTCCAGCTTTAAGACAATACAAGAAAACAAATCAAATTACTTAGAAAATGTAGCAGACTAAAATTCAGCTGGTGTTATTTTTAACCTGAACGTTTGGACTACCTTAATCTTCTAGGTTCAGTTTCTTAAAATTCTCCTGATGGAGAACGATTCAATCAACTTTTTACTAATACACCTTTAAGAGAACAAAACTGATTAAAACATTTTCTCAGCTTGCCTTTCAGCCAAAGGAGCTAAAACCCTCATTCTCTGACTGATTTCTAGTTTAAGTCTCCAAAAATGTATCTCAAAATTAAAGGGATTAAAATGACAGAAATTTTTAAAAAAACTGATGGCAGCCTTTTAGCTGTAGCATTTAATCTGAGAATTAATATTCTCATATTCAGAAACCAAAAGATAGGCTATGATAAGTAGTCAATATGCACATGTGCAATTTCAATATTGGTTTGAGACAATAATTCAAATATTTGATAACTGTAAGTCTAAAATGAGCCTCTCATTCTCAAAAAAGGTAGAGTTCAAGACTCTGCAAGGGCAGATCATCATTCACAATCCGTAGAGGATTCAGCTGCCCTTTAAGAAAAGATGACTACTCTGCTCTCAAAAAATTTCTCATACTAAAGGAAACTTCTACACTGGAACATAACACTATAAGAAGTCTAGATCTTCCTTCAGAAAATCAATTGCTAATTAATAAATAGGAAAGAAAATTTTCCTTTAACTGTCAGCATACACCTAAAAACAGTCCAGAAATTAAGAACTTTGTTGACTGTTCTTATCTTTACCTTGTAAAAGCTTTTTAAATGTTATTAAGTATGTAGGAAATGATATAAATTATCATTAAAAAGCCCACAAGTACCTTGTTCTTAGACTAAGTTTTTAAAATCTATTTCATTAATCTAACAGAAAGCTTTAAACTTTCTGATGAAGAATGGAAAAAATAATTTTCAATATTTTCTAAGATTTTTCAGAACACTTCACTTAGGTACACATTTAAAGTAATCTTTAAAATCTTTTTAAAATAGGAAAAAATCATTTTTCCTTACTTAAAAATAAAGAATTGAAAATAACCACTACAAATTATTCTTAGAATTTAGTTTAATTCAAATCTAAGCTCTGGAAGAAAGGCTTTGGGAGAATCTATTTTTAAAAGGTTATTATAAAGTCAGCAATTTGTATGGGAAATACTCTCTTATAGATTCCCCCAATTATCTCTCTCCCCTTTTGGGGGGGTAGATTTATTATTTTTGCTTTGCAGGTATTCTTTACTCACATAAGACATTTTTAAATCTACCGTGATTTTAATTTTATTCTGAAATTCTCATCTCCCTACTTCTTTCCTATCAATTTTGGACATTTTAGTCCATTCTTATATTCCCTTTACACACTTTCATTATTTAAACTCTTATTTTTAAAAGGCATCAAAAGAACTTTCTAACACCTTCATAGTTCGAGGTTTTCTGTTTTTAGATTAGGAAAAAAAATGTCACTTTAAAAAAAATGCAAGGAAATATTTCAAGCAAATTGCTTATCCTATTAACCTAGGACCTAATTGCCTAAATTCACTCACTTTACATACGCACACACATTTCTTAGGTAGTCATCTCAAATTCCCAACACACACTGTGGTTAGTTTTAATACCATGATCCTGCAGTAACTCTGTTTACAAGACATCCAGGGACTTTTAAACACTAACAATTTTAATGCAGTATCACACCACTTCATTTTTTTAAAATGAGAATTTACTTGCTTTATAAAAATGGATTTCTGTTTTCTGATAAGCATTAATAAAAAAAAAAAAAGCAAAAGCCTTAACACCCTAAGGACAACAAACAAAAATACATACAGAAAACAAAAATACCAAACATACAGAAAACAAAAATACCAAACCACCCTTGATAGTTCCCCAGCATCCTATCCTTGTCAATACCACTCTGGAAAGAGGAGGCAGGGACAGGTGTACAAACTGAGTAGAATGCAAACCACTGGATAGCAGGCCAAGCGATTTAAAAGTAAAGATCAACTTATGCCTCTGTTATAATTTCTAGAAGGCTTTCGTACATGCATATTTCTTATAACATCAAATGTTAATAACTATACACTAATACTTTTATAAAATATTATGACCTAAACATTTTCATTTAATTTCTCTTAATTAAGCTTGAAAATTAAATTTGCTAATGAAATATAAAAGTTGTCCTGTTATAAATGAAAAGCAGTAATAGAGTGGATGTCAGGTTCAGACATTTCAAAAAAAATTAGGCACTGGAATAAATGCAAGAAGTAAAAATTAGCTACCTCCAAAGTGATCTTATCATAAAATGGAAAAGAATTCCCACGCATGAATCCTAAAATCATAGTTAACTTTACAGTTTATCAATCTGATGTACCCTGCCCTCACATTTAACTTATTTGTAAATACTTTCACAAGGCTACCTAAACACTTACTAATTAGTTAAATATGCTGACTACATTAATTCCTGTTAAAATTAAAGAAATTAAAGGTCCACTTTTGTTTTTTCACAGTAGCTGATATATATTCAAAGTATTTGATGTTTCAGGAAAGGTGTTTATCTGGTTCTTAAAACATTTAAAACATGGCTCAAGGGACAATTTATAGCCCTTTTACCTTTAACATATTCACTATCTTGGATTTTGTTGAACACCTTCAGTTGTTTTTTCCTTCTTCTGAAACTCTTCCCTTACTCAAATAACTAAAGAATCTAAGATGTTATCAACACAAAGAGAAAAAATTTATATTTATTCCCTACACATTTGGAAACACATCAAAAAGAACGAGTATTCCAGGCAGTGTAAGTAAACTCATTCAGCAAAACTTCTTTTTTTCTTGGGTTTGTGTGTGTGTGTGTGTATAAATGTGTGTGTAACAGGTAATATTTTGTATATCTTAATTTTCCAAAGAACAGAATTCTAAATAAAAAATATTAAAACATTCCTAGAAGGAACCAATATTTTGATTACACAGCTCAAGGGGCAAATGATTATTAAAACAAAACTTAAAAGATGGCTATAGATACATGTTTCAGTTATTTGGCTTTTCAAATACCAAAGACAGGAGCATGACATTTCATTTAGCAAACAACAATTTAATTCTTAGAAAGGAAAATTTCCAGAATACCAACCAAAATGTGTATAACAACAATCAGGATTATGTTAAAAATGAAGGGAAAAAAACCCCACCTTTGTAGGATATTAAAATACAAAGAGTACCCTTAAAAATTTTAAACTATATTGATAAAAGCAAATTCACTAATTTATTTAGCTGTAAGATGTCTGTTTATTAAAATATTTTGGTTATAATAAACATACAGATATGGAATTTTTTCAGTACTAGCCCATATCTATAAATTATCTTCCACAACAGCTAAACTCCTTATAGAACTTCGAACAGCAGAATTGGGCATATAAATTTCAAGTAAGAATCTCAAAGTAGGAGGTTTCTTAACTCTAACTGAAATAAAGATTTTGAGTATACAATATCCTTGGATTATTTATCTATAAATTATCTTCCACAACAGCTAAACTCCTTATAGAATTTCAAATAGCAGAATTAGGCATATAAATTTCAAGTAAGAATCTCAAAGTAGGAGGTTTCTCTAACTCTAACTGAAATAAAGATTTTGAGTATACAATATCCTTGGATTATTTCTGTAAATTGGTATAATTTAGTAGTAGCTTCAGAAAAAGTATGTTCAACAGACATTATATCTGAGACATTTAAAAAGCTCAATACAACCAATTCAAGTTAGATATTATGCTGTGCCCTATCTAAATAAGACTCTCTAAGGAATTAAAGATTTTATACTTTGTGCACTCTCAGTGCATTTTCTAATTCAGATAAGCAGCTAGTTGTATAAAACCCAAACACATAGAAACCTTTATACCACCCTTTGTGAGAGAGGAAAAAAATCACAACACCAGCACTTTTATTTAGGTTGACAATAAACTAATCATAACTTGAAGTGTCCAAACAAACTGAATAACTCAATGGTCTACTGTAACTGGAAGAAATATTTTTCCTTCACTTTTACAGAAACTGAATTTATTTGATATTAGTATGTAGTCTGTCAAAGTGGCAACTATTCAAGATCTAAAAGTCTCATTTATTTTAAACACAGAGCCTAATTCTGACTACTTATAGGTAATGTAACTTTCTTCAGCCAAAATACAATAAAAATGTAAGAGAAATTTCAAAGGTTGTATAAATATTAATGGCATTCTGACACCCCTGGACAGATGATTATTTGGGGGAAGGGGAAGTTTCTCTTTCCCATTGATAGTTTAATCACTTTCCAATCAGTTTTGATTTAACAGTGGTTCATGGGAATAATTTTTAATGAGTTCTTAGAAAGGTGTAATTGCTTCCAAAATCAGAAACCACAAGATGATGTACTCAAACACTACACCGATGTAATGCTGTTAGGGAGGTATTTACAGAAAGGTGCAGATAGGAGCTCAGTTGTGAACACATGTTAACATACAATGGGCTTCAAAACAATAATCTGTTTGTACAGTATGGAAAGTAAAAATATTCTGTATAAGATGTGTAAAAATCCAGCTCTAATTTTAATCTATTTCTATAACTAATAAAAAACAAAGAAAAATAGGCATTTATTGCAAAACTCCATATACCTGTGGAAAACGGAGCACAAGTAAATTCTATTTGAGATGAACCTTAATCTCAAATAGAATTCAGCTAACATCTGACATATTTTAAATTTTGAAAATATTGTGAAAATGTCAACCATCAGAGTCAACAGTAGTATATGATCAGTAAACATTTCCTGTTAAATAACACAAATAAATTCAACTTAAAAGATGCAAACTGATAGGTCTCAGGATTTTAAAACCTTTTAATTTCAAAGTAGCAGAGTTACAGCACATGTATAGGATGGGCTTTAAAAATGGGTATACGTAAACTTTTCCATGGTGTTGATGTATGTGCTTTTTTTTCCCCTTAAAGAAATGCCTACTGCTTACAGTGTAAAAGAATCTCCACCACTCTGTCTGCTTTCGACCAGAAGTCCTCAATGTACCTTCAGCCAAATTGAATATTAGGTATTTTACAGCTTTTACAAAATGGCTGTAAAATCACATTATGGGCATACACAGTTCTTTGATCTTGCTGCACAGAATTCATAACTGTTCAATAATGCTATACCATTACACCACACACCTTAAACTATTTCCATTTTTCCACAAATCCTTCCAAAATCAGCTTCTAAAGCAGAGAAATGTAACATGAAAAGTTCCTGGGAGGCTTGTTACACAAAAGAACAGCTTGGATACAAACTAATCTACACAATATTCATCTTCTGTTGAGCCTGTTTATCCCTCCTTTCCCTCTATCCCTCCTAAAGGTGGGTGCACTTGAGTAATGGAAAGAGAAGGCTCTTCCACCACCACACCCTCCCAGCACCTCTGCCTTTGGTCCTCAGACAGTGATTCTGTGCAGGTGATGAAAATCATAAGAAAAGAGAAGCTGTCCCTTTAAAATGCCCTGCTCTGTCCCACATCCCACGTGGAACCAACATCAGCAGCACTTTCCCATTAACTTCAATGTGATGCAAGAGGCACCATCCTTTTATATACGTAAAACCAGAAAACTTCAGCTTAATATTCTTTACTGAGGACGAACAGGTGAAGCAAACGGGTCAGGAAGGGAGAAACCAAGCAACTCCCACCCCTCCCCAAAAGGTGCTCCAGTTCTGCACTCCAGTCTCTCTGTGCAACATCACCTCTCTACCCCTCCTCTGTAGAGCCCAGTTTAAAGAAAGGAGGGAGCCACTAACAAAACCTGAAACATAAATGCGACGAAAATGCAATCTAAAGCCGGAAAGGTTTATTCTTCCAATCACACATATTAACTCTATTAAGAAAATGGCATCACTTTTTTTTCCACCCCCCAAAAAAACCCACCCCGCAAAGATCATTAAAAGAGAGTTATAAAATAGCAAATATAGTGTTTATCTTATCTCAGATCAGTCCACATTACCAATAAGTTTAGCAGTTTCTGCACTACCACCTCCCCCCTCCCTCCCCCTCCTTCTCTTGCATCGGATTTTCACGTTTTCTCATTGTCGGTTGAGTTATAAAAGGCTTTTGCCCTTCGAAAGTTTTAAAAAATAAATAAATATTAACTCCTTGGTCCCTGCAAAGTCAAAACGGACTTCAGGGGAAAGGCGGTTCATACTTTTACCTTTAGCGAGAAAAGGGGGAGCATCCCGGATTTTTAGGGATTTTTTGCGATTTTTAAAAAATTTTTATTTGGTTATATGCCTGAGTTCTCCCTCCATTTTGGTTGTTTATGATACTGACAACAAGCTGTCCCTGCTCTGTGCAGATCTCCTGCTTTCATTTAGCACCCCCTCCCCCTACCCCCCCTCGCAGCCACACATCCAGGGCTCACACCTCCCCGCAGACCCCGCACCCCGACCCCGACTCGCCCACCTGAGGAAAGGGCAAAAACAAATTCATTTCTCCAAAAAAGAAAAACCTCTTTTGAAAAAGGGGCAAAGTTACCCCAAGTCACTCAAAGTGCCCCCCAAATATTGCCGACTGCGGGTTTCCGCCAGGCCCTTTGGGAAGCGACCTTCCCCCGGGATGTTTTGGTGGAAAATGCGGAGAGTTTACTCTCAAAACTGAATTTATATTAATTTTTCCCTTATTTTTCGGGTCTCTAATGTCTTCCGCTCTCGCTGCTGCCGCTGCCGCTGTCACAATATTCACAGCACCAGAGAGGAGGAGGAGGAGGAGGAGGAAAACTTTTCAAACTTTCCAGACCCTGAATAAAGGGTTTTTTTTTTTTCCCACCGACCTCACCTTTGGGTCTCCAGCCGCATCGCCCCCTGCCCTGTCAGAAGCGACTTCGGGAGTCCTCACACCCCCGCTTAATTATTTTATTTTATTTTTTATTATTATTTTTCTCTCTGGGGTCCTGAGCTGGGGCTGAGAGTAGCACAAACTTTTCCTCCTCCTGCCGCCGCTGCTGCTCCTCTGCCCCCTCGGCTAGTCCCATAATTTAAATAACCCTGATATTTCTCCCGCTAAACGCCTCTCCGCCGCCCCGGACCCCGGGAGAACTCACCGCGGGGCTTTAACATCCTCCCTCCGGCCCGTCCGCCGCCTTTACACCGCCCGCGGAATTTCTAATAATTTTTTTCTCATATTTCGGGCTGGACGCGGCGGGCCTGGAAATTGTTTCCTTACGCCTCTTTCCAGCAGCCATTGTAGTGTATGCGCTGCCCCTGCAGCCCAACTTGCAGCTGCCGCTGCCGCCGCCGCCGCCGCCGCCGACGTCGCGCCCACCGCCGCCTCCCCCGGCCTGCTCGGCCGCCGCCCCCGCCTCCCGCCGGCCCGCCCCTGGTCCCCGCCCGCCGCTGTGCCCGCCCTCCGCGCGCGCTCCGCCCCGGGGCCGACCACTAGGCGCCGCCGCCGCCAGGAACGGGCCCGTCGATTGGGTCGCGGCGCCGCCCGTCAAACCAAAGTGTTAAGAGGCGGGCCGCGGCTCGGGGGGCGCGGCGGGGCGGGGGAAAGGGGCGGGGCCGCACGCTCGGCCCCGCCCACTCCTCCCGCCTCGGCCCTCCTCCCGCCAGCTGGGGGCGGGGCGAGACCCGCCCGCCCCCGCCCGGCAGGGCCCGGCACGGCTGTCAGTCTGGCGGCGGCGCGCGTTGATTGGGCTGGCGGCCGCCGGGGAGCGGGGGCAGCACGTTGGGATGCGCGCTACTTAAGGTCCAGCTGCGTGAGCCATTGACGTGTTTGGAGCTGGAGACGGCCTGGGCGCTGGCGAAGCGGTCGCCCGAGGTGAGTGGTCCCCCGCCCCTCCTTCCGCGGTGGCTCCGGGGATGCGAAAAGAGAGGGGTGCACGTGGGCTTCTGCGGGCCGGAATCCTCTCTCCTCCGTCGTGAAGCCGCTGCCACCAGGCCCTGCCTCAGCGCAGGCCCTTTCCTGTCGCTCCTCCTTTGCGCGACCCGGTTTTATTCGGGCTGGAGACGAGGAAGGTGACCTTCGCCCTCCCTGGACACCTCTAGCTCTTCCTTCACCCTGCTTCTCAGCCTTTGGGGCGTAATTGCCAGGCCCACCCCCAATTTCCTGCGTTTTCTTCTCCCCCCTGCCCCACTCGGCTCCATCGGAGGTCAGAGCAAGGTGTGTTCACCTGTGCCCGTCGTCCACTGTTAGACGGACAGCATCGCGGAAAGGCAGCAAGGCCGAGGACTCACATCTCCAGTTTCTCCATTCGACTGCCCGCCCCGCTGTACCATGCCAACTTCCTGACCCTGCCTTTCTGCACCCAGCAGTGGGTTAAGGGCTTTAGGTTCTCGCATAACGTGTTTCAACTTCCTGCTAGTTGCATTTGAGTTTTATCAGAGCCACAGACCCTGCCTTGGCTCTGACCAGCATGTGGGCATGGACCTGTTCAGTAATGTTCTCTTCTTCCCTTTCAAAGCTAGTTGGAGAGTGGGGATGTGAACTGGATGGGAAGGAAATCAAGACATACTTTTTAAAGCAGTTTGCCTTTTGGAGAAGATTTTAGAGTTACTCCTCAACTGTGCCGTGCTTTTGAGGCCCCTCCCTCAAATCTTTGGTTTTCTTTCTGGCTGTCCTTTGCAAGTAGAGCTCTGTAATATTTGTTTAGTGCCTCAGAAAGTAAGCAGATAAGTCCTCTCTAGCAGAACACTCGATCTTCCCTTTAGACCCTCTCCTCACTGTAAATTGACATTTCCTCTTCATTTCCAGTTGATACGTGAGGATTCATGCAAAGAAGGTGACATTTAGAAATCCAAACTTACATTGACTTGTATGTAGAATCCGGAAGGGAAAGGAAATGAAATCTGAATAAATTCATGGTCCGAACCTGATTTGCGTATATGTGATGTTACCTAGATGTTATTTTTTTTAAAGGATTCTTAACTGACAATAATAAAATGCAGTGAAAGTGCACTTTCATGTAAGGCACGCACCAGAGTTTGTCTATGTCTGATCATTGTTGAGATTATATATATAAGGAGTATGAACAGCTAAGCAGAGTTATGTGTTCTTACGTCATAGAATGAATGTAAAAAAGAAGGGTGTGAGTTCACTTAGTACCATCATCTCTTAGTAAGAAGTCAAGCCTGCAAAAGAATTCTGTTCAGGAGAGGAAGAACTTCTAGATATAATTGAATAGCAGCTTGAATTTCTTTTTTACCTAGATGCTTCTGTTAGCTAGGTATATTCATGTAGTGTTCAGTGGAAATCAGATTAGAGGATTCCTAAAAGTTAGAGGATCCTGAATTGACTAAACTTTTCTCCCATTCTTCTTTGCAAAGATTGATCTCTTTTAGCCTGGACATCCTGGGCTCTGAACTGGATGACTCTTGATTGCAAATACCACCACTTTTTAGGAGCTTATGGGGTTTGATTGATTTTCCTGAATGTACCTTATTTCTCTTAACATGACTGATAGTTTTTGACGGTGTCACCTAGGGAAAGAAAAGTAGAATCCACTTCATACAAAAATTCTGACCTTTCTCTAGTTATCCTGACTGATGCAGTCTTTTATTGGGTGGTGTTGGTGCAGGTCATACTGCATTATTGCTTATTTCTCCTTCCATCTTTAGGTGGAAGATGGTTAAGCTAGAACAGGATTCGAGAGTACAAGTTAGCTCAGACCCTTAAACTTAGTGCAGAGCATTTAAAAATGTTTGTGGGTGGCTCATCAATAGCATACCGATATACTGAAATGAAAAAATCACTTTGAAATAATTAACAGTTCGTTGATTGTTTTTCTTAATTTTCTCTTTTAGTTCCTTTCTGTGACATGTCTTCGAAGATAATAGGCATGCCAATTTCAGTTGAACTGCATTATTATAGAGAGCGGTTGTCCTGGAATATAGTTGACATATATGAGTAATGTGTGAATCACAATACTTGACTTGGAATCACTAGATGACTCTTAGGGAACTGTGATCATCTTTAATCGGTAAAGACTTCTGCAGAGCTCCATGTGTAGGGCTTGAGTTGGAAGATTAATGGACCACAGTAGCATCTGTGACTTCCTTTAACCAAGGGAAGTATCAGTTAAATAAAGATGCCACTGGAAGTAAAGTTTCATTTTTTCATTTTTAGCTTTTCAAAATGTCAATTAAGCAATAACTTTGTTTTTTAGTATATTGACCACCCTGGTGCTGGCTACAGAGTACACAGGTTCAGTAAACAAATGTTTTTGCTAATGTTGGGTTATACTTATTATTCCACACTTATTTTGTATGATGATCAAATGTATAATAACGAAGTAATCATTAGAATGCATGCTGTATTTGGGGCGCCTGGCTGGCTCAATCAGTTAAGCGTCTGACTTTTGATTTCTGCTCAGGTCATGATCTCAGGGTCCTGGGATCGAGCCTCATAGCAGGCTCCCCACTCAGCAGGGAGTCTGCTTGTCTCCCTCTGCACTCCCCCTCCCCCACTTGCACGTGCTCACTCTCAAATAAATACATAAATATATTTTTTAAAAAAGAATCCATGCTATATTCTTAGGTTTTTTTTTTTTTTTTACTATATTTAATAGCTTAACCTTTAGAAATAAAGATAAACTAAAACCGAACTATAACTGAACTATCTTCCTGGACATTATAATCAAATTTCAGTGGTTGAATTTAAATATGGCCCTCATGCTCAGGCACCATGGCAATGCAAAGGAAAAACCCAACCAAATATTTATTCTCGTAAAACAGAGGACATATGAAGTTCCTTACTGGGATAATCACTATGACAAAATTAATTTTTCTTTTTTTTTTTAAGATTTTGTTTTTTATTTATTTGACAGGGAGAGACACAGCGAGAGAGGGAACACAAGCTGGGGGAGTGGGAGAGGGAGAAGCAGGCTCCCCGTGGAGCAGGAAGCCCGACGTGGGGCTCGATCCCAGGACCCTGGGACCATGACCTGAGCCGAAGGCAGACACTTAACCGGCTGAGCCACCCAGGCGCCCCGACAAAATTAATTTTTCAAGTACTCATGGGTCTAATGAGATGTATTGATTTATTTTCTGTCATTCACTGTGTAACTCTTTTTTCCAACATCTGCCTGCAGTAAGAAAACTGTTAGGATGCCCATGGTAGCAGGAAGGCTGAGAGATCCTGACATAAACCCTTGCTTGTTGGTAAGGTGGTTTGCTTTTAATTTTCATGACTGTTAACTTGGTAAAACAGGCTTGTTCTGTTTTTGTGGGCATCTGTTTTCTATAGTTCTTGAATAAAGTTATTTCTCTACAAAAAATATTCCTGGCCAGTGTATCTTTATTTCACTAAACATTTTTAAGTATTCATAATTTAGCTAACAAAGATCCATCCCTTTGAAGTTTCCATTTGTATAATGTGCAAGCATTTACTAACCACTGTAACACCAGACAGGGGTATGTAACACCAAGGAAAATCTGTAGTCCAAAAGTGTCAAGTTGCAAAGCATATTTTTCAACTGCCACTGAAATTTGTGTCTTAATAGCAATAATTTCATCCTGTCCTTGAGACAGCCTGCTGTGAATAAGGGGCTATAATAGAATTTGCCTATTTAAAGCCTAAAGCTTTCCACAAAGGTACCATGTACACAAAATGTTTTGTTGTAATAATAATGTCTTATTGGCATTTATTTGGAATGAGTAGCCATACTGACTTGTGGCCTTGTCACCCTGGAATAATGCAGTCATCAGACTGGTGCCATTCCCTGAACCTATATGCATTTTTCAAATACACACATTCGTTAAATATTTGGCATAGAAATTTAGCTTTGTTTCATATATTAGCTCTGTGTTGAAGCTTTATTAAGTCTCTTTAGATAGACCATGTTTCTTAGATCTGTGAAGCAAATTACCTACCCCTTTAGTTAACGCTTTCCTTTAGATGACTTCTCAGAATCCTACTTTTCACTTTGAAGTTTGTTATCCAATCTACTTCCAGTTTAGACAGCTTAATTTTAATTCCCAAATGGCTCCTACCTTTCTTTGAACTTACAGCCCTGTGTTGCTCACTTAGGTTTTGAAGTGACATTAATGATATCTATTAAAACTGCATGCATAATAGTATATGTACTTGCGTAGTGGAGGGAATGATAGCCAAAAATACATTGAGATGAGTGGTGTTAATTTAAGTTGTCTTGATGTAGACCAGTTATTAGTGACTTACTTAGGATCTTGAAACCAGCTTAACATCAAACAGTCAGGTCCAAGTGAGAACTTGGAAAGGCAGGACAGCTGCACCCTGCATCAGGAGACTGTTTTAATTCTCGCTGTGCAGGAGTGATTTTCAGCACCTTGCACCTTGCCTCAGCTTCTTTGTTAAACGGTTACCAGGATAAATTATCTCAGTCCATGCTCGGGCTCAAGTTCCCGTGACCAGATATTCAGAAAACTGACCCAGACTATGAAAAGGAAGATGTCTGCTCTGAGCAGAATGAGTGCTGGGATGGTTGGAAAGATAATTCAGCTTCTGTTCATTATATGCTCATTAAAATGAACAGAAAGGAATGAGTTCATATTACCTGCTTTGGGGGGAAGCGGCTTCAGAAGTTTAGGATCCCATTCCACCCCTTAAATGATGCCTTTCTTACATATTTAAGGAATCTGATGCTTCTACCAGGTGTATGGATGAAAATAACTACGACAGGGAACGGTGTTCCACTTACTTCTTGAAGTACAAAAACTGCCGGAAATTCTGGGTAAGCCTAGCTTGATTAGCTTTGTGTTAAAACTCCACTCTTTGGCTTGAAACTGAAGCCCAAAATTAGTGAGTACCCACAATCTCTTCTTAGTAATGACTGGGGACACTTTTTGACTCTTCTTTGTGTGCCTTGAAGGATCCTTGAGGGCTCTTACTGGCTGCCTCCTCCGGGCTGGAAGAATGCAGGGCTCATATAGGTGGGTCTTCCTATGGATATTTAAGAGCAGCCCTAAAACAATGACCTTGTTATAATTTTAGTTCACCTGGATATGAACAGAATGGAGAGCTTGCTCTGTCATAACACATTTTAGGCTTCCATTTCTGCCTTCTCCTTTCCCACTGCCACCCACCGTTGTTAAAATGGTCCCATTTTTCTTGAGACCTTGGTATATGATTTCTGTTTCTGAGCACTGCATCCAGCCACTTCCTTCCCTCTTCTAAATTAACTGTTGCTTTCATGTGGCAGTTATTTAGTCGATCCTCTTGATGGACTGGACTCTTGTGTTCTTGTACTTAAACAGTATATATTCCCATCCCAATTACCATCAACATAGTCCTAGGGGAATGATCACTTCTATTTAATTGTTAGTTTGAAAAATATTGTCTGAAGTCCTCCTAGAATTAGTTTTTTGGTTCCTCTTTACACTTGGTTTTTAGAATTTCCTTTTTGAGGAAGTAGTAGCCAATAGCTGGCAAATGGTTAGCATTTAATACATGACTGATTTTGGTTTCTTCTTTTTATACCTATGTGCAGAATTCTGTCATGGTCCAGAGAAGACAGAATGGAGTGAAGCCATCTATGCCTACAGCAGCAGAAAGAGATGAGATCCTGGGGGCAATGGGAAAGATGCCTTACTGACTGTTTGCATTAAAATTGTTTATTTAATTTAGAAGCAGATCAATATTTTTAATGAAGATTACTGAAATCTTGTAGTCCCTTAACCCCTTTCAGGCCTTACCCAGACAGATCTTAAATTCCACAAGGGGAGATAAAGTTAAGTTAGCCTTGTGTCCTTTGTGTTTGCTCTCAGTGCCAGGGTGATAGTCTGCCAGTGCTGGCTGTGCCATGCAGCTGAGTTCACACGACTTCCCAAAGGTAAGGGAGCATTAGGAAAGGTGATAGGAGGAATGGGACTTTTCACCTGGCGGTGGAAGGAAGGGGATATTTCCAAGGATGGGAAATGATGCAAGCAACAATATGATGGGAAGAAACCTCAAGCTAACTTTGGAGAAGTGGTCTGTAGAGTTTTCCACCTAGAGTTTAAGGTGGTTGGTGGAGTGGCAGAACAGAGACTGGGAAGGTAAGTTCCGGGTGAATGTATGGTGGGCCTCAAGTCTCAGGCTCAGTCTAAAGTAAGACTTCCAACCTCACTTCATTCCTTTATCTTTGCTTAAAAAGGGGTAGTACGTTGACTGGGCAGGGAAGCAGGGGTGCAGGAGGGTCATCTTAAATAAATGGCCTGCAAAAGAACTGTTCCTTCCTTCTTTCCTTCCTTCCTTCCTTCCTTCCTTCCTTCCTTC
>NW_027397067.1:9259680-9316604 GCF_003265705.2 Callorhinus ursinus
TTTCTTTCTTTCTTTCTTTCTTTTTCTTTCTTTTTCTTTCTTTCTCTTTCTTTCTCTTTCTTTCTCTTTCTTTCTTTCTTTCTTTCTTTCTTTTTCTTTCTTTTGTTCTCTAGGGTAAGGCTTTAGTTAAAGGATTCTGTGACTAAAATCCATATATAAAGGCATAGTATTCTTGAAGCACAGTAATGGGAAAAAAGGGTGATTCTCCTAAAAGGGGGGATTTCTATTCTCAGGAAGAGATGGGAAGGGAAGGGTATGGAAGTTCACAGGTGAACGCACTGGGATGGGACTAGAGCTCCACTTTATTTTATGCTATAAACACAAGAATATGCAGTATGCTGTTTGGGGTGGGTTGTGTGGCAGCTCTCATACCCCCCACCTTTTTAAAATCCAGTTTATTTCATTTACAGAACAGTTTTAGAACCTACTATTTAATAAAATTAATACTAAAAAATCAATGAAAACAAATAGCTTTTGTCCCTTTTCTATCTGGTGCTGGATCAAGAGTATTATTTTAAAGGCTGCTGACAACAAACTATCCATCTCATTGGTCTTAGTCCAAAACCCAGGTCAGATGTTTTTAAGCCATATGACCCTGATTGTTAAATGTGATTCTATTGGAATAAAAGATGGATTGTTTGAGAAATTCCTTGATTTGTATTGATTGCTCTAAAAATGATGGATTAAAATAGGACCTGACAAGAAACTAACACTTGTGTGACAAGCATTTCAGTATTTTAAGCATGCTGTTGAAGGGTTTGGAATTTTACTGTCACCTCCTTAAATGTACCTACCAATGTCAACATTTTTTCCGGGAGCTATTTGTCTTGGCCTAGCTCTTTTTTTAAAAAAATAACTTTATTGAGATACAATTCAGATACCATATAAATCATCCATTTAAAGTGTACAATACAGTGGTTTTTAGTATATTGACAAACTTGTGCAGCCATCACCACAATTGATTTTAGAGCTCTTCACTCCGGAAAGAAACCATAAGCACACATTCATTTCCTTTTAACACCTTCCTTTCTCCTCAACCTCTCCAACATTTAGGCAACTATTTTCTGACTCTAGAATGGCCTATTCCGGTCACTTATATGGATGGAATCATACAATATGTGGGGGTCTTTTGTGACTGGCTTCTTTCACTTGGCCTAATGTTTTCAAGATTCATTCATGTTACGTGTATCAGTCCATTCCTTTTGTTGCTGAATGACATTCCATTACATGGATCTACCACATTTTATGTATCCATTCATCAGCTGTTGGGCATTTGGGTTGTTTCCACTTAGGGGCTATTACTGGTCATGCTGTTTCTTGAACATTTGTGTACAAGATTTTGTGTGGTCATTCATTTCTTTTTGAATATATCCCTAGAAGTTGAATTGCTAGATCATATGGTAACTATGTTTAACCTTTGGGAGAACTGACAAACTACTTTCCAAAGTGGCAGCACTATTTTACCATGTGTGAGTGTTCCAGTTTCTCCACATTCTCATTAACACTTACTATCTGCCTTTGATTACCATCATCCTAGTGAGTGTGAGCTGGTATCTCAATGTGGTTTGATTTGCATTTCCATGAAGGCTAGTGATGTTGAGCATCTTTTTATGTGCTTATTGGCCAGTCATATATCTTCCTTGGAGAAATGTTCATTTAGATCCTTTGCCTGTTTTTAAGTTGGGTAGTGTATCTTTATTATTGAATTGTGAGAGTTCTTTATATATATTAAATATAAATAAATAAATAAATAAATACAAGTCCCTTATCAGATAGAGGTTTATGAATGTTTTCTTCCCTTCTGTGGGTTGTATTTTCACTTAATGGTGTCCTTTGAAACACAAATTTTTTAATTTTGATGAAATCCAATTTATTTTTTCTTTTGTTGCTTTCAGTGACATCTAAGAAAGCATTGCTTAATTCAAGGTCAAAAAGACTTACATCTATGTTTCTTCTAAGAGTTTTGTAGTTTTAGCTCTTATATTTAGGTCTTTGATACTTTTTGAGTTCATTTTTGTATGTGGTATGAGGTAGGAATCCAACTTCATTTTTTTTTTTTTTTTGCATGTAGCTGTGCAGGTCCCAGCAGCTTTGGTTGAAAAGGCTATACTTTTCTCCTGTTGAATAGTTTGAACTGTCTTGGCATTCCTACTGCAAATCGATTGTATATGTCAAAGTTTATTTCTGGATTTTGAATTCTATTCCATTGATATATATGTCTGTCTTTAGCCACACTGTCTTGATTATTGTAGCTTTGTAGTAATGGCTTAGCTCTTTGATGAATGGTTTCTGTAGGTGTGTTTTCTGTGAAGTACTCTTGGTGACAAACTAACTGGGGACTTTTGACCAGCAAATCTTTAATGTGTGTAATCATAATATGGCTCCACTTAGCAAGGATGCTCAGTTCTTTTTTTTTTTTTTTTAAAGATTTTATTTATTTATTTCAGAGAGAGAGAGAATGAGAGATAGAAAGCACAAGAGGGAAGAGGGTCAGAGGGAGAAGCAGACTCCCTGCTGAGCAGGGAGCCCAATGAGGGACTCGATCCCGGGACTCCAGGATCATGACCTGAGCCGAAGGCAGTTGCTTAACCAACTGAGCCACCCAGGCGCCCAGGATGCTCAGTTCTAAATTTGTCTTCACTAATTCCCTAATTCCTTGTTTGCCTCTTTGCACATACCCTGATAACTTTAGCATACTCTTCTTGTACCCAGATTGTGCAAGATCTTGTCGCGCACCACTTTGGAGGGACAGAGTCCCATCCCCACTGTCTAATTTGCCACTATTGTTCTCTTTCCAAGACACTGCAGAAGGGAAGCTAATTAACCTGATAAATTAATTGTATCAGGATGTGTGTTGGTGCAGTGAGAAGATTTTCAGACACGGCTTTGATACCAGCTATCAACTAACGAAATGTGTAGACGGCATTTTACTGTGTTCATGTACTTCCCTCCGAGGAAGCGTCTCATTGCAGATTCTCCATGCCGTGGGAGAGAGTGGCATGCTGGGGCTGTAGTATGTAGAAGCAATCCTTTTGAGAATCACTATCTACTTGAAAGCTCCCAGTGGAGACAAGCAATATCATTCCTGGTTATATCCTTAATACCTGATAAGCTTCTAGTGTGTGTAATTGATCAACAAATGTGTATGTATGGGGGCTGCGGGGTGGCTTTTAAAATTGAACCCATTGAAAAACATGCTCAAACAACACGAAAGGGTACACAATGTTCAAAGGTCCAAATAATGCAAAAGGGTCTACAGTGTAAATAAATCCACCCAGAAGCAGCCCATGTCAAAAAGTTTCCAAGGTTTTTATGCATATAAAGGATATCTGTGTATTTGTTTTGTTTTCCACAAAAGGAACAGCATAGTGTATAAGCTGGAAGTACCTTGCTTTTTTCATTTAGAGATATAATTGGGAATAATTCTCCATCAGTGATTATAGATTTTCTCCATTTCTTTCAACGGCTGCAGTTTTCCCTTGTGTAGTTATACTGTCATTGAACCAGCCTTCCACTGATGGGTTCGCTGTTAGAGACAAGGTTGCAACAAGCATTATTGTGTATGGCTCTTTGCCTGTTCTGTTTTCTTCTCTATAATACATTGCTAAGAATAGAATTTCTAGGTCAAAGGCTCCTGCATTTTAAATATTGTAGGTATTAGGGACATACCAGTTTCTACTTTAATGAACAAAGCCTGTGAGCATTTCTTTCCTCACAGCCTCAGTCCCACTGGTACTTAATTTTTTAAAAAATATTTATTTATTTATTAGAGAGAGAGAGAGGCAGGGCGGGGCGGAGGGAGAGGGGGAGAGACTTAAGCAGACTCCACGCTGGCAGAGTGCGGAGCCCAGCACGGCGCTGGATCTCAAGACCCTCAGCCCAAACCAAGAGTCTGACTGTTAACGGACTGTGCCACCCATGTGTCCCCCCAACTGGGTACTTTAAAACCCTTTCATCCTTAAAATTATTGAATGAAAAATAGAATGGGTGTGCTTATTTCCTTTGCCCTTTTTTTTTTAGATTGTTGATGTGAATGATTTGGGGAATTCTTGATATTGTAAGGAAACTACCTCTTTGTCATTTGTATTCTGTATGTTTTGTCTCTCAAAATTTCTGTGCAGTGATTTACATTTTAATGTAATTAAATGGACCAATCTTTTTGTTTATGGTTTCTGGTGCTCAATAAATATTAAATGAATCCAAGTACAAGTACTGCTATTACAGTTCAATTCTGCTCAACAAATATTTGCCAAGTGTCTATAATGTGCAAAGTGCTAGGCTAAACACGGTGGAGGAGCATGCATGAATAAGTTACCATCTGGTCCTCAAAGAACTTCACTATGCTGTGTGGGAGAAGGAAGTGAGCACCACAGTAGGAGCAAGAGCAAACTTCTAAGAGGGTAAATACCTTAATAAACACGAAGGGACACATGCATGTGGGGTGTCGGGGATTAGTCTTTACTTACAGAGACCAGAGTACGTGAAGGAGGAAATGTAGACGGATAGAATAGGTTCACATTATGAGGGGACTTTAATCCTAATTCTGTATCTAAAGGAAAGCTACGAACTGTTTTGTGATGGAGAGGGTCAAATCCAGTTTGTGTTTAGAAGAATAATTCAGGAGGTGCTGAGACAGGGTTTTACAACGATCCTAGATCACTGCAACTGTCTCAACTGTTTTCCTCCATAAATTCTTGCCTGACCCCAATTCCTTCACTATGCTGCAGCCTGAGAGTCTTTCCAAAATGCAAATACAGTAATTCCCGCCTAAAATTCCAAAACCTATTCATTGCCTCAGGACTCATGTCCAAATTCCTTCCCTTGGTTCACAAGGTCCTCTAAGATCTCGGGACATTTGTGAAGGGCACAGGCTTGAGGAAGTGGGGAATGGTTCTGCTTTTGGACACAGAAGACCAAGCCTGTGTCTTCAAGGACCCTCCACCTTAGTGAGGGAGGCCGACATGGAAATGTGCGACTGTATACTGTCCGTGCGGGGTGTCTTGCTGCCACCTTCTCCATTGCCTGAACACACCCAATTTTCACAACTTCAAAAGTGCTGCAGTTAAGTCCTGCTTTCAGGTTCAGCTTACATGGATTGTCTCTACTACCCCTTGCTAGCACTGTCAGTCCGAATTAATGTCACCTCTTCTTCATTGCCCTCCCATCTCTATGGTGACACTCGCTGAGTATTCCCTGGGTAGTTGCGGACGTCACCAGGCGTGGTAACATTGGGCAAATAAAGTCACCTAGACGTCCTTTTAATTTCTCACTTTCTATTTTTATTTTGCAAAATAAGGAAACGAGAAATGTGGCCTGTCAAAGGCTTTATTCTGAAAAGGAGCTACACACAAGGAGGTGGGTTTGGTTTGCTTTTCAGTTGCGAACACAGGAACAGTTTTCCTTGACAGGTTTAAGATGCGGTTTCTATTGTGGGTGGTCGAGCGTGCAGCGGTCAGCGTGAGCTCCGCCTCCCGCCCCTTCAGCCTGGGCGAGGCCGCCGAGGTCTCTCAGGGTGCTGGGCTCTGCCCCTGCCAACCGGCTGGAGCTCACGCACACTGACACGCGACGTCTGCTTCACAGCACCTGCTTTCTTCCCAGAAAGCCTGTACATCTACATTTAAAAAGCTGTTCAGGTACAAAAACCATCACCGGTCTACCCAGCAACGTCACCCAGGTGCAGGGGCTCGATTTGTCGGTTTCTTTTAACACTACGTTTAGCGTCCACAAATAAATCGGCTTGGGACCCCCTCCGATTCCTCCACCGACACTGATAGCCCTCCAGAGAAACGAAAAGAAAGCAAAGGTCGCTTCACAGCGTCATACTCCAGTATTGGCAAGAGGAGGGAAAAGAAGACAGCTTGCAGGGACCTTTGGTGGGGGGCATACCTGCCAGGCCTGCTGAGGGGCTGAGAGAAAAGATGGGAGTGACTTCATGGGCGCAGGGCACTGGCTCTGGATGGCAATGAGCACTGAAGAATGAAAAATAGAAGATTAGTGATGATGAAAATAAAGCTTCCAATGTCAGAACCTACACCAAAAAGTCCCGCTTTGTACACAGAAGTAAAACGCGACAAGATTGGAAACGGCATTGCGCCGGGAGTCGAAATACCTGGGTTTGAGTTTTGGCTCTGGCACTTATTGTCTGTACAGTAAATTGCTTCAGCTTTTAGAGCCTTTCATATTGTGAATATATATATATATATAATTTATTTATTTGTCAGAGATAAAGAGTACAAGCGGGGGGAGCAGCAGGCTCCTCCCGAGCAAGGAGCCCAACCCGGGACTCGATCCCAGGACCTCGGGATCATGACATGAGCCGAAGGCAGATGCTTAACCTGCTGAGCCAACCAGGTGCCCCATGAATATGTATTTTTAAAATGCCCTATCTTACAGGTCATTGTGAAACTCAAAGAAGATTTCACACGTGTTGTGCAAGTAGATATTAATATTTGAAATGCATTTATAAGAAATAGCTACACTGAATTTATTTGTAATAAGTGAAAGCCTAGCTAATTCTTGGTCTACTTCGGCAAAGCTATATAATCTCAATTACTATAACCTTCTCAACTTGATCCCCTCTCTCAAAATCCCCCCTAGAATAACTTCCCAAACTCCCATCTGTGCTAGAAGCGATGATGAAAAGCCAAATTGATTGTTGTTTTGTTTCACTCCTTCACTTTTATAGTTTCACAATATAATTTGGCTCAGAATGTTCTCTCCTTATAATTTTTTTTTCCTCACTCACGCCCAGGCAGTACCCTAGATGCTTCATATACACCTGAAGTCTCCAATAAGCAAGAACAAGAAAATTCATTTTGGAAGAGGGAGATTGTAAAAAGAACTGGAAACATTTACCAAGTCACTCAGAAGAAAATATTATCCATCAATGTTCAGGGCATGGCATGCATGAATAAAACTGACTACCAGCTAGATTGTCCCTCTACCCATGAACAAGAGCCCTCTCTTTCCCTTCCCTTCGAAAACTGTCCTCCATTCCCTTTAGGGACAATCTCTTGGTCTTCTGACACCCTGAAATCTTCGTGTGTGTCTGCCGTACCCCACACTCCTATTCCCCAGGCCACTCTCCAATCTCATATGCAGCTTCCTCTCTTTGCATCTTCCCTGTGTCTTGGCTCTCTGCGCAACTCCAACTCTGTCCCCGATTATATGTTGGTGCCTATCATTTTGTCCCTGCATTGTACACATAGGTTGTATCAGTCACGTCCTGCACTGAACTGCAAAAGCAGAGACCGTTATGGTCCTTCACACTTGCACAGCACCTGGCAGTTTACAAGGTATTGCCAGAAACACGATGGGATTTAAAACCCACCCCAACCCTGTGAAATCGGCATTCTCCCTGGCTTGCAGATGAGAGACTGAGACCCTCGTAGCTTAAGGAACCCGCGACTGAGCGCGGTTATCATGTCGCCTGCCCCCCACGCACACTCCCGTTTTCCCTGTGGTGGACTCTGCCTCCTCAGTGCCTTTCAGTTTCTTTGCGGCCCCTGACTGAGGCCATTATTCAGATTACTATTCATTTTGCCATTTAGCACTTATTGAGTCTGCACACAAATAAAAGCCTTCTGTAGGGGATGTAAAAGTGAATGAGAAAATTTATACTCTAGGAGGAAATTTACAAATTAATCAGCATCATTGACTGTATAGAGGATTCTCTACCAAACCTTTCATTGACTCTAAAGAGTTCTTTCAAAATGTTTGATTCTGTGTGCCCTGTCAACCCTGTCTCTGTTTCTGCTCTTGAAGTGATAGTGAGATGTGACATTAGTGAGAGAGGACAGTGCTCTTTGTCGTGAAGTAGCAAGGGAGAGGAACACAAAACGACCGGGTGATTTGCAGAGTGGATTTTTTTTTTTCCTGTATAAAAAGGCTGGTTTTGTCATTTTGTTGTACTGAAGAACTTCCTGACACATACATAGCCTCCTTAAAGACTCGGAGAATTGTGGATTGGGGTGGGGGTGTTTTCAATTTATAGTTCATATATTTGGCAATTGGAGTGTCATCTTGTCTCTCTGTTTCTTTCATTTCAGATGTATATGTCATCTTGTAGAACAGCATTCCAAACCCTTGACAGCTTCTGTATATAATTCCCACTTTTGAAGAATGTCTTGCACAACCTCAATAGACTACATTTCTTTACCTCTTGGTAAAACAAAACCGAACAATGACAACGCGACAACAAAACCCGGACTGGTTAATTTCTTCTGCAGTCCTGTCAACCACAGGGTCCACGGTTCACAGCCTTCTGATCCCTAATATCTAGCACAAGAGTGTTTGGAGTAGTGTTAGGGTCACTTGCCTCTATCTCTTTTAAAAAATCCCTTGTTTATAATTTTGCTATGGGGGAGTGGAGAGAAGATGTGAAAAGCTGCAGAAACGAGGTACAGTATAGGACGTGTGCAGCTGGTGGTTGAAGGTGTACGCTTTGCTTTGTACTGGCTAGATTTATACCCCCACTTCTTTCTAACTATCCTAAGCTATCCTAAGCCATGAGCCTTGGACAAACTGCTCACCGTCAAAGTATCTAATTCTGCAATGTAAAATACCAACCTCAGACGGTGGTTGAATTGAATAAGATGATATCTGTAAAAAGCTTTAGCACAGTGACTGAAACATAGGAAACCCCAATAAAGTTTATTTCTTATTCTCTATTCCTACCTTTTCAAAAGAAGGAAAAGTAAAAAAAAAAATTATGAAATCTCCATTCAAATAATGGGGTTTAAATTTTGAAAATCAGGGATCTTATACTTTGTCTTTTATTTGCTGGAAGAGTAGATCAACACTATCTACTTCCATGTTGTTGAACTCCTCATATTCTCAAGTAGAACTCTTGAGCAAGAGTTTTTTAGTGCTGAGTGTTTGCCAAAATAATTATAGTAATTTTACTATCTGGGCATCTCTAAGGGAGAAGGTCAGATGCATAAGATTGTATGGTTTGGCAACTCAATAATCTTCAAGAAGACAATAGCATATTTACAAAGATAGAGCATTATGTTAATCTGAATAGAGACCTTTCTCCTGAAATGCTTATGGCTCTGAGGTTCTGAATATATCCCTAAACAAGAAAACAAATGATGGGATGGGTTTACTTGGAAGGGGTGAATAATCACAAGTGAATGAATTATATTTTGAAACATAAAGGCACTTGGAAGAATATGGGTCAGAATGGGTCAAAGAATTGGGTGTGTTTCGATTAGGTAAAAGTTCTGGGCCACAGGGATTGTAGAAGAAAGACATGAACAGAGTTTAGAATTTTGCCAGAGTTCAGCACCCAGAGATGAGGAAAGTAAGCAAGGAGAACATTGAGCAGTCAGTAAGGAAGTCTTTTTGACCTGAGCATTAGAGAAGTACCTATCTTTTGACATTTGTTCATTTGTAAGCAAGTATTTATTGAATTCGTACTATAGGTACTACACTGTCCTTAAAGAGATTTAAAGCCAGTGAGATTTATTACTGCACAAAATAGGCAAAGACCCCTGCTCTCCTGGGACTGATCTGATTAGAGAGAGAGAAAGAGAACTAACAATAAACACAATAAATGAACCAGATAGCATATTACTAAGTTCTAAGTGCTGTGAACCAAAGGACCCTGAAAGCAAAAGAAGAGGGAGGAGCAATGGGATGTCGGTGGGCAGGGGATGTATTGGGTATGGCAAGGACCCTGGGCAACAGAGCTCAGTCCTCCCTGGCGGTACTTCAGGCCACCACCCAAATGGGTGACTTTGCTTTTCTAATGAACATCTCCTGGGTTTTAGGATGTGGAAGTAAAAGAGGTTATACGAATGCCCCGGTGAGAGCAGAAATAGGCATATAAAGAACTTGAAAATCGTATTGACTGAGGAAATGAAAACGCACCAGTGAAAAGTGTCAACACTTTCCAGGATCCAGGCAGCAAAGGACAACAGCGGGGGCAGGACCATGGGTAAGTACAATGAACTTTAAAACTATAAACAACAAGGGGTGACTAGATGCTGTTGTCATACATAAAAATTCATATCAAATTGATGGCCCATTATAAGCTCTTTGGATACTCATATTGATTAATGTATAATTTTGTTCTCATTTAGAGTCAAATTCTGGAAAATGGATATTTGTTTCACAACATCAAAAAGAAAAAGCATGGGGTTCAAAAAATAAAATAAGCAAAGGCCATGCATGAAGTTTTTGAATTCAAAAACACTTTCAATTTTGAGTCCATAGAATGCCAAACACCTCTGAAGAAAATCTCTTCCCACAGGGCATCCTAAGATCCTAGGTGAAAAATTCAAGTAGTTGTCCATGGCCATCTTGTCACGTACCTAGATGACTGACTCCGTTTTTCACTTTTCTTCAGGACATTGCGCTGTGTACTCATAGTCAAGCTTGGAACTGTGATCAGTAGGCGAGTATAAAATAATGAAGATACTAATTTGAGATTGGAGATTGAGACCTCCTCAGGTAGGAGGAAGAAACACTTTTCCCTCTTTTTGGAAACATGCTGTCCATTGTCCTTGCCTGTCAGAGGCCCTGCTAGGCTTAACACATTGTGTATTGGACGTGCGTCTCTGACAGAGGAGAGCAAACCTAATAACTCCACATCTCAATATGTGGAGGGTCCCTGTAAGGCCCAGGGAGAATTTGATAACTTCTGATCTACTGCTATACATTCAGGCCATACTGGGGTACTTCTCTTCAATTCCCACCCCTGGACCAGAGAACCAGTTCAGGAGAAGTGGAAAAGCAAGCGCCCTTGTAGCAAAGTCTGAGACCTTCTCAGGGTCACCTGCAGTATGACCATCTTTGAATTGGAGGACATGATAGGAGAAGAGTTCTCGGAGCTACTTATTCTACTTAAACTGGCCTTCTCTCCTCTGATGCTTCAAGCTGGTGCTTGAAATCTCACAAAGTAGTAAAATAATATATCCCTTATAGGAATATGCTGGAGGCAGAGTTGTTTCCCTGAATGAACTGAATGAATGAAACAAAATCACCTGTATCCTTCAGAACACCTGCAATATCCCACCCACACAAGAAGTTGCTCAAGTCAAAATATTTCACAATATTCCAGCCAAATTAAAACAATGGAGACAAGTATCATATGATCTCATTGATATGTGGAATTTGAGAAATAAGGCAGAGGATCATAGGGAAGGGAGGAAAAAATGAAACAAGACGAAACCAGAGAGGGAGACAAACCATAAGAGACTCTTAATCTCAGGAAATGAACTGAGGGACGCTGGAGTGGACGGGGGTGGGAGGGATGGGGTGGCTGGGTGATGGACACTGGGGAGGGTATGTGTTGTGGTGAGCGCTGGGTGTTGTGTAAGACTGATGAATCACAGACCTGCATCCCTGCAACAAATACTACATTATATGTTAATATTTAAATAAATAAATAAATAAAAAGATTCCCATGTCACAAATGAGGGAACTGAGGCACAAAGAGGCTAAGTAATGGGTCTAAGACTCAAAGCAGGCAGACTTCTCGCCCCAAATCCCCCCCCAAAAATTTTTTAAAAAAATAAACAATGGAGACAACTGGAACGTGTAATAGGAACTGTGTGTACCAAAGGAAAAGAAGAGTCTGGATGCCTCCATTCTTAACGCCGGCAGGCAAACCCAGAACACAGAGGTGAAAAATAGAATGTTGTCAGCAATTTTTTTTTTCCAGTTTGGGGGATTCTTTGGTAGCAGATTTTCTGGACATCAGAAAGGGGAGAACAGGAGGCCTCAGGGACAAGTGTGAGACAGAAGTAAGCAGACAGAGCCAGGGGCAGGGGAAGCATATTTAATTTGAATTTGAACTTAAACATTTTTACAGAGATGTCAGGGTTTGTTGGCTTAGCTTTGTAACTCTGCTATGGGTTGCAATTGTTCCATAATGTAGCAATGAGGAAAAGTTTCAGGGAATTGTGTTTTTCGCCTTCGGTTTTCTCTGCTTCCATGCAAAATGTCCAGAAAAAGTTTACTCTGTGGTTTATGCTAAACAAATTCAATTCAGCCTCAGGTATGATTGCTCCATCAGCCAACTGAAGTACTTATTTTTAACAGTGTATTTTTGACTTTAAACACTTAAATCCATTGTGGTTTATCCTGTCAATATATATTTTGGCGCGAGTGCAGCTCGGAGAAGGCCTGGTAAAACTCCTTAAAGGCGTCTTTGAAAAGCTCCTGGGGCAGCAGCAGGCACCCCCGTTCCCAGAGAAGATAGATCTGCATCTGAATACCTGAGAGCATATTCCGCAACTGGCTGTCCTTCCTCTTCCAGAGCCAAATCCAGGCCCAAGGATGGGGTAAATGTACCAACCAAATAAGTTGTTCTTCAGTGAGTATAAACAAAACCCAAGAATTCGTGTTTGTGTGGGTGAGTGAGCTCACATTTTGAAATAAGAACAAATTAAATTTGTACCAGGACTTCAATTACAATTCAGGCCGAGTTTTCCCTCATCTGATCTCCAATAACAACCTCAGAAGACAGGCAGGGCAGCTCCTAAGGTTCCCATTTTCGTAGATGAGGAAATAGATAAAAAATAAATATTCAGCAATAGTCCAGGGCCACAGTATTCTGTCCAAGATGGTAGATGGAGGGGCAGTTAATATACGATGTATCTGGTTTTGTTTCAACTTCAAATCCAGTGCACATCTATTATATAATAGTGCTGCTTGAGAATCAATTGACTGCAGGTAAATAATTAAAATACTCATAATATTAGACCAGTGAAAATTGTTATATTAGAACTATTGGCAGGAATTTTTATTGTTTTTATCAGTGTCCCAACTATTAAAGTGGCCAAGAAAGATTTTTAATAAAGTCAGAACACACAGATCGGCTCAGGAGGGAAAAATGTTTCCTTGTCTAGAATACTACTGGATAACATGTTTTTTCAGTTCCTCTAGAATGTTCTTTCAAAGGTCCTTGCGCCATTCAGAGAAGATGGGTATTTGTGATGAGCACTAGTCAAAGATGGAAACATTCATTCTGCCAAAAACATTTTTTGGGGGAGATATTCCACTGTTAATAACTACAAGTTGTCTCCATAATAAAGCAATATTAACCCTGCTGTTGCTGATGTTACATTTCCATTAGTAATCACAATAACTAATATTTTTAAATGCTTACTATGCACCAAGCACTGCACCATGCACTTTCTGTGGATACATTGCTTTCTTTTCTTTTTTAAATTTTTTAAAATATTTTATTTATTTATTTGACAGAGAGGGAGAGATAGCGAGAGAGGGAACACAAGCAGGGGGAGTGGAAGAGGGAGAAGCAGGCTTCCCTGCGGAGCAGGGAGCCCGATGTGAGGCTCGATCCCAGGACCCTGGGATCGATACATTGCTTTTGTTTCTCACTTATTCTTCATGACAACCTTCAACCTTACATTATAGAAGAAAAACCTATGACTTGGGGTTAAAATGACTTGCACATAGTCACCTAATTAGTATGGGATGGAGGCAGGATTTTAATGTATGCAATGTAATTTCAGAGCCCACAAGCCCAAATGCTATGAGACATTGCTTTCTCAGCAAATGCTAATAACAATAACAATAATAATAATAATAACTGAAATGTGTTATTATCAAATTTGTCATCAAACTTGTTTTTACCAATGATCTAAATGAGATTTGAAGAGGTGAAGTGATTTGCCCACGTTCCCATGGCTAGAAAATTAAGGAATATGTATTTAAATTCAGATAATCTGATTTCCAACAAAGAGAAATTTGAATCTCCTGATTCTACTACTACCCTTCCTGTGAACGATCTCACAAAACAAATTAAATTGTGCGTTTAGATTCTCTAGAACAAGGGCCTCAGACCTTCTGTCCTTCTAAATCCAAATTCCTAGGTTAGGAATTCTCAAACTTTTGAATTGACAAAAAATCACTTTCATTCTTCTGGAATGCTATTGGTTACAAAAGAGCTCAAGAGACCTGGAAGGTGTAGAGTCACAATTAAAAAAAAAAGAAAACCTTCTAGATGATTGGGGAGGTTTTTATTAAGTGTCAAGACCCACGACCTCGAGATTCAAGGAATTACATTCTTGTTTGTCTTGAAGATGTTTCCTACCTGATTTTAAAAAATGTTATATTTGTTTTCATGAGAGAATATTGCAAAGGGGATACATGATAGCAGGTTCTGCAAGAACCCACAGCAGGGAGGTAGGGGGTGTGCAGGTTGGACCCCATCCCAGAGGAGTAAAATGACTCCAATGCCATAAAGATGGCCTTGTATATGATGTACCTAGGCTGATATGCAGTCCCAGAGGCTTGGACCAGGGCTGAAATGTGTGAATCAATGCCAGAAGTCAAACATGGCCTTGTCTTTAGTAAGTGCATGGAGGCCAGCCTAATACTGACCGATTAGAAGTGTTTCATGGATGAGGACATATGGCAATGAGACACCCACTAAGACATTCTGGGAGTGAGCCACCATGCTGTGTGATCTTTTATTTTTTTTAAAGATTTTATTTATTTATTTGACAGAGAGATACACAGCGAGAGAGGGAACACAAGCTGGGGGAGTGGGAGAAGGAGAAGCAGGCTTCCCACCAAGCAGGGAGCCTGACGCGGGGCTCGATCCCAGGACCCTGGGATCATGACCTGAGCCCAAGGCAGACACTTAACGACTGAGCCACCCAGGCATCCCTCTGTGTGACCTTTGACAAGTCATTCGACCAGTCTCATCTTTACTTTCCTCATCTACTTAATAAAAAGTTAGACTTGCTGTTCATCAAACCTTCCCTCCTCACTGAAATGCTCTGATCTCTAGTCTAGACTCATAGACCCTGCTTTGAGAACCATTGATCTAGTAACCTAAAAAAACTGACCGTACTTCTCAAGCTGTTGAAAGTATGAAGAAAGAAAAACTTACTCACTGCTAGAATTTGGTTTCAGAGTTATTTGATTACAGCATTTGGAGATGTGTCATTCATCCATCCCTGGTCAGAGTGATGGTCAACCGTTTTTACTAAGTCATTTATTATCTCATCCTATAATTACTAGTCTCCAATCAGCTAATTCTATTCTACCAGCTTGTGTGAGGGGAGTCTTACTCTTCTATCTTCTGCATTGAAGCCCTAAAATAAACCTATAATGCTCGTGATCATCTTTCATTCTGTTGCATTTCAAAATTTTTCTGCTCCTGATTTTCTGATTATTTCTGTTTTTCCTGGCTCTGGAATCATAGAATTATAGTCTTTCAGAACTAAAAGCAATTTTAGGAATTATTTAATCCTCTGTTTTACTTAATTGAAATTTGAGAACAGGAAAGATTATACAATTTGCCAAAGGTCTGCAGCTGGTTATTGGCAGAGGTACACTCAGTATCGGGTGCCTAACCTTTGACCTGCAGATTTCAGGGAGACCCAGGAGGCTCTGGCTCCACCAGAGGGCAGAGCCCAATCTGACCTGATTTGAGAGATTAAAAGATACAGCTGCCTGGCTTCAGAAATGCCCAAGCAGAGAGAGCCACAGCGTAAGGTAGAATTTGGGGAGCCCACTCAAGAGAGGGGAGGAGAAAATTAGAGTTGAGGGCATTTGGCAGAAGGTGAACCCTAGGGATGAGCGAGAGTAGAAGGGAATTTGCTGATCATAAACAAAGTTGGATGTCTTCAAATGCCAACATACTTATCCAGACACTTGATTATGTATTTTGCCAAAATCTCTACTTCGGTGAGTTTTATTTGTTTGTTTTTGGCGAATGTGTCCAACTTCGCCGAAAGTGCTGAACACAAAAGGACACACTTTGGCTGCTCTGGTAAGAATGGATGGAGAGGCGACAGGTAGAGGCGGGGAGCCCAATCTCTAGTTAAGAGATGGTGAAGGCTTAGGTGGAGGCTTGGAGCAACCACAAAAAGGGTACAAAAGTGCATGGCAACAAAAACGGGGAAGGAACCTTGGAGACGGGAGAGCACCTGCAGGATAGGGGCGTGGGTTGTGGGCGATCTTATTTTCTTTTAAAATTTCCCCTCCCCCCCTTGGTACATGTTGTTTTATCAAGAAAAGAATAAAGTCAAAATTGCTTTACTGGATCTGAGTCTGGAATGATTTTCTGGCTACTTTTTTTTAATGGATTACCTTTTATTTGAAACGATTTCAAATTTATAGAAAAGTTGCAGAAATAGTGCAAAGGACTTTGATAGACTCTTCACTCAGATCCACCAATTGTTAGCATTTGCTATGTTTGTACTTCCCCTCTCTTATGTGTATTTTATACACATAAAAATGATATATTCTTTCTGAGTCATTTGAGAGTTCACAGTTTTTTATTCCTAAAAGCTTTAAGTGTATATTTCCTAAGAACAGGACATCCACTTATACAACCATGTGTGATTCTCAAAATCAGGAAACTTTACATCCATACATGATTAATATCCAATCTATAGATCTTGTGTGAATTTCACGCGATGGTCCCAGAAGGGTCCTAGACTGCGATTTTTTTCTTCTTGGTCCGAGATCCAATCCAGAATCACATGTTGTATTTCGTTTTCATGTCTCTTTGGTTTTCTTTGACCTGGATCAGTTTTTCCTCCTTCTTTTGCCTTCCATGAATAACATTTTTAAAGGTACAGCCCGATTATTTGTAGAATGTTTCTCAGTTAGGGTTTACCCATGATTTCCTCATGACTGGCTTCAGGTCATGCTTTTTGCTAGCAGTCCCACCTGAGAACAACTGCAGCCTTCTCAGCACATCATTTTAGGAGACGCATTTTGTGGCTTGTTATTATTGCTGGAAAGGTTAATTATGGTGATATTAACTTTAGGGTAAGAACCTGTATTTCAAATAGTGGATTTTTTTTTTTTTGTCTTCAGCTCACTGTAGTGTCGTTATTGAAAAACAGTTTTGGAAATATTTTTTAAACTGACATGGGTTCCCATTTAATCCATATTCAAGTTGGGCATACCTACAGAAATGGGATGTGAATATACTGAAGTACCGGGCTGAGTCCTATCATGGTGAAAATTCAGATGAGGGGAATGTTTCAAGTGTAAGGGAATATTGACCTAAGCAGGAATAATATTTTCAGCTTCTGCATGTGTATAGTTTCTAAGGAATGATTTGGATACATATATTTTTCACATCTGTTGACTAAATCTAAGCACCAAATGTAAATTATAGCTTTCGGGGGATATTATATATTCCTGTGAACTTCTCCTTGAATGACTTCCTTGGTCCCAATTAAAAATGAACAGATTTAGAATGATGGCCCTACAATATTTTGATCTATGGTGGATAGATCACATTGTTATTCCTACTTGTGGCTATAAAGGAAAAGGACCTATTTCTCTGGATCAACAATGAAAATTCATAAAGATTTTGGGTTTTGGGATAAAATATGCTTTAATTGTAGGAATCCATTTAGAAGCTACTCAGTATCAGATAATTGGTCTTAAGAGATGTTGATGGAATAATGCTTGACTTTCCTACCAAAAAGTAATTGGGTTTCTGTGGCATCTTTGTTTTTGAACTGCTCTTGTCAGAATGTGGGTTGCCTGTCACTGGTGGTGCTGTTAAGCACAGCAAAGGGTGGTTTGTTTTAATAAAAGTTTTAGCCATAACTGAAGTACTATGGGTTTAGAAAGAACAGCTAAAATGCTTACTGCGGAGTGGACCCTACAATTCTTTACTTTGGGTGTAGACTGATTCTTGTTTGAGTAAATCAGATTTACTCAGTCAATCCATCTTCCCAAGAACGGCAAGAAGAAAAGGTAGAGGGAAGGAAAGTGGATGGAAATAGGATTTCAGGAACATTAGCACTCAGGACTTGGTGCATTAGAGTCTGGCTGGGATAATTCCGATTTGCAGTGCTGTGAACCCAATTCTTTGGAACGTCATACACAGCTCAGCAGGAGGAAACTGCAGTGCTGCCCGAGGGTGAAAATGGTAGTAGCTCTATGCTGCCATCTGGTGGTGGATTGTTGCACTGCCTCCCCCAGTGAGTCATAGACTCCCCTGCCCATGAGCCCTTGGCTGGCCCACCGACTGAAGTGTAAAAATCGGGAAGTTTGGCCTCTTTGTCCATTATGTGCCACAGGAACTTCTATATTCTTCTGGTGTTCTTTTCTCCTTTGTGGAATATATCTCTTCTCCCCTTAGATACCTTGGTGCCCTGTGTACTCTCTCTGCTTTTCCCATGAGTTCAAGAACAAGAACAAGAACAGCTAAGATTTATGGAGTTCTTCCTAGCTACCAGGCTCACTAAGTGCTTTGTAAATATTATTTTATTTAATCGTGGAAAAAGAACACATGAGGTATATAGAATTATCATCCCATTTTACAGAAGAGAAAACATAACAATGGTTGAGCTCATGTTGGTTCCATTGGCCTATCTGTCTAGAACCTGAACCCTTCATCAGTGCATAGCCTTCACACCTGTGTGTGAAATTGAATAGAATGTTACCTGTCCCATGGACATTTTGCTTGGTCTTCTTTCTAATTGTGGAATGAAAGATTTATCTCTTATGAAAATATGTCAAGCATTAGTGAGCTGGTTGCAAAAATATTTGGGGAAGGTAGGGAGCCGTTAACTAGTGCCCCTTAAATTTGGAGCCATGTTTCTGAGGTGGCTGATCCAGTCTGCAGAAAATGGAGTGACTAAATAATTGTGAAAATCAAATGAGGTAATGCATATGAGTTGAATTTGAATCTTCTGTACCAAAATTTATTATTATGTTGTAATGTTAAATTCCTAGTTAGTGTCACATGTGACCAAAGCAATGTATTTAGTAAAGGTGTAAATATTTATTTTGTGATGCATTTGAGTAAAACTTCTTTAATTTAGAGAATAAAAACTCTGATTGGTTTGAAGGCAGATTATTTTTTTAATATGCAATAAATAGTACATATTTTGTATTTTTTTAGGATAGACTTTAACCAAACATATTAGTCAACCAACCAACCATTCATCCACCCTCTAAGTACAGATTCTTATTAAATTTAAGAACATGATGTTGTACGAGTCCCCCTGTTTCCAAGAATTTCTGTCTGGTCTGGTTTTTAAAAAGGTGAAATATCTGTAATTAAAATACAGACTTTAATATTTTACATTATATTAAATATTCAACATTTTATCACTAAAATGTAGAACTTAAACTTGTGCAAATGGTACGTATTTCATAAATACTCCCTTCCATAGCCCCACTTAAGCCCTGAGCACTGGTGTTCCTGAACCTATTCCCATCCACTTTTGATTTGTGAGGATCACAGAGGGGGATCCCGAGCTGTACACAACCTATAGATTCAGCCTTGTTTGGAGCTATCTGGAAGCCCTTCCAGAGATTAACTAACACGAGATGCTAGGGAGGACATCAGAAAGAGTTCTCTTAAAGAGACCTGGTACACGTTCAAGATTCTTTCAAGCTTTAGAATGAGAAAGGAGGAGAGATGATGGCAAAGTCAAGGTCAATGGCAAACACAAGGCCACAGCCTCTACATCTCTATAAGCTGCTGAACCCAGCCAACAGGACTCTGTGGGGCTCACGTCGATGTGGAGACACCAACGGGAGTGGGAGGCATTGTCTTCGCTTGGACCAACAATGGTGAGAAGTGTTGGACAATGAAACAGAGCAAAGGAACTGAGCCAGATACTGTAGTTTGGCTACCTCCAAAGCCATTCCCAGTGTCCTTTCCCTTCAACTACTATATGGGTTGGAAAGCTTACACACTCATCTTTCCAGATTCCCTTGCAGGAAGAGATTCCCATGTGAGCTAGTTCTGAGTCATGAGGTGTTAGTGGAAGTTATTAGGTTGGGCTACCAGGAAAGTCTTTGAAAAAGACAATTTGGGCTGGAAAGCTCCACCAGCCCTTTGCCGTTCTTCCTCCTTTCTCTTTCCTGGTTGGAACCAGCTCTGGATGCTTAAGGCTAGATTTTTTTTTGAATGTAGAAACACCTATTTGTGTGTGTGTGACACCTTTATATAGAAAGAATCTCCTATTTGCCGCTGACTGCATTCCTAACTGATCAAGGCTCCAGGAAGCACCAAGGTGGTGTTTGTTAGTCGCTACCTGGACCAGCCTGCTAGGGGGAGTGGGAGCCAGAGATGTGGGGGGACAATGGCAGGAATGGAGGTGGGGGAGCTGGTGAATGCCAAGTGTACATAAGCCTCGGTAGGTATGTGTTCCTGAGTTTCTGCAAGCAGGGTGGGTGCTGGACCAGAGAACTCCACTTTGGATTTCTTCGTGGTGATTTCTTTGTCCTCATCAGCCGTTGTATCCTGAAGAAACAGGTTGCAAATGTATTGGTGTTCATATTCTTGGATTTCAATATATCAGTTTGCTGATTTTTTTTTTAAAGCATCTCCAATGTGCTTCACAGTTCACTGGCTCAAGGTTTCACAAACTTTTCTGTTAAGGGGCACATAAAAAATGTTTTAAACTCTGTAGGCCTTTCAGTCTCTGTGACACCTACTCAATGCTCCCATTGGTGCATGAAAGTGACCACTGACAATATATAAATAGAGAGTACAGCTATGTTCCAATAAAATACAAAAATGGATTTTGTGGTGGGCTGGATTTACAAAAATAGGTGGTGGGTTGGATTTACAAAAATAGGTGGTGGGCTGGATTTGACCTGAGAGTTCTAGTTTGCTCACCCTTTGCTCTAGATCTCAGAGCGGCAGAAAAGATCAGGGTTTTCTCTTCAGTTCAATTTACATGTCACTTTAAATTATTTTTGCATCATTAACTTATACTGCAACATTCATTTGTTTCAACAAGATTTTTCTCAGGATTTCCCCTGTAAAAGTTGGATGATGTCGAACAGATTTTCTAGGCCAGTTGCCTTTCTGAGCATAAGCGTCCCATGGTATTGTTTCTAAAAGTGTGTTCTGCAGGACATCAGTTCCATTGGATATCCAAATAATAATAATAATAATAATAATGATAATAATAATAAGGCTAGATTTAAATACATTTGGAAAGCACTGAATTTAAAACTTAAACTAATTTCTCTCTCTCATATGCTACATCTACTCAGCCCCCTAAGCTAGAAATCTGCAGATTGTTTCACTATTTATTACGTTCCTGTATCAAATCTTTCTCCAAGTCCTATTGATTTTACTTCCTAAATATTTTTCCATTTTGTCTCTCTCTCTCTCTCTCTCTCTTTATTCCTATTCCCCCAGGTATTTTATTTCAGTTGTGGCTGCTCTTCATATTCAGTCCCTCCCAGTCCCAAACCCCACCTGCCAAGTCCTGTGTCAGAATGCAAATCCGACTGACCGTGTCAATGTCCTGCTTAAAACCCATTAATGACTCCTCACAATGACTGGCTAGGACACTTTCTACCTCCTTTCACTGGGTGTTAGTGACTTGTAGACGTGCTACAAGAAAAATTCTGCACGAAGCCTTAGATAAATCAATTTAAACAGAGTATTTTTTACCTCTCAGTGCTCTTACTATAAAACGAATATTTTGACTCTTCAAGAAAGGATACAGGTTGCAGCAGTTCCCAAATCCAACTGAACACGCAGCATCCTTTTTCCCTGAGGACCCTGAGAATGATGAATTTTCCCTTCAAGCCTTTTGAGAAACACTTCCTCACAGATATTACAAAGAATTCAAAGTAATGGGGGTTCGCTCAACTCTATATCCCCAGGCTAAGAATTAGTTTCTCTTCTACGCTGCCCAACAACTATTCTTTTCCTTAGGGAGACTGTCTCCTCTCCCTTTACGATGCAGGCTCAGAATGTGGGGGAAAGTTAGGTCAAGGGTCAAAGAGACCGACCTTGGAATTTCAGCTACTCTCTGGATGTATGAGTTATGGTAAGTATCTTCCGTTTCTCTGAGTTTCTTTTTCTTCCTCATTAAACTCGAAATCAACCCTACCTCCCTGAACATTTTGCTTAAATGATAAACTATCTATAAGGTAAAGAGCTCAGGGACTGGACTGCTGGTCAATAAATGTGGTTGCTACTTGTGCTTGAACTGTCAGGGGGTCAGAGCAGGAACGTGGCAGAATTGACTGGTTCAGCCTCCCATCTGAATAATAACTAGGCCTCCCAGGAACAAGGAAGGATCCTGAGAAAATCTTTTGCTACTAACAGAGTATTAGCCACACTCTGCCCCTAGGAACCAAAAAACTGGTTTCATGTGGCCCTTCCTTTGAGTGTGATCCCTGTGATTCGCTCTGCTGTACTCTGTGCGCTCTACAATGTCACAGATGCCCTCTTGCACAGGCTCTGATGATACATTTAGTTGAGCATCATTTGCCTTTTGTATTAAATAATGTGAACGTACCTGGTCCTTGTCTTGTGTCAAAAATGCTTCCCCATGGGGCGCCTGGATGGCTCATTCGATTAAGCGTCTGCCTTCGGCTCAGGTCATGATCCCAGAGTCCTGGGATCAAGCCCCGCATTGGTTGGGCTCCCTGCTCAGCGGGAAGCCTGCTTCTCCCTCTCCCACTCCCCCTGCTTGTGTTCCCTCTCTCACTGTGTCTCTCGGTATCAAATAAATAAATAAAATCTTTAAAAAAAAATGCTTCCCCTCCCCTGAATTTATTCACAGAACAAGTGGCAGCGTTTTTTGTTTGTTAATGAATAATAACAGTCTGGATGTTGGAGGTGTGCTAGCCACTAATTTTTATTCTTTAAATCTTAATTAAAGATATTTAGGAAAAGCATTGTAAGTTTTAAGGAAAGTATGAACAAAGTGTGATGTATTTTTTAAAGATGTTATTTCTTTATTTGAGAGAGAGAGAGCAGGACCGGGGGAGAGGGGCAGGGGGAAAGGGAGAAGCAGGCTCCCTACTGAGCCACCCAGGCGCCCAAAGTGTGATGTATTTAAAAATGGGTATGGAGGGGCGCCTGGGTGGCTCAGGAGGTTAAGAGTCTGCCTTCGGCTCAGGTCTTGATCCCGGGGTCCTGGGATGGAGTCCCACGTTGGGCTCCCTGCTCAGGGGGGAGTCTGCTTCTCCCTCTGCCCCTGCCCCTCTCCCCCGCTCCTGCTGTCTCTCTCCTCAATAAAGAAATAACAAATCTTTTTTTTAAAAAAGGGCATGAAATATTTATTGAGGAGATATGAAGTTTTCCTAAATATGAGTCTGTTTAAAATGACCTAGAAAAGTACTTGGAAAGTACTTTTGGAGGGATGGAAAAAGCAAGAAATTACATAGGAACAACTTAAAAATGAGAAATCTCTGAAGCTTTCACTTCTGTGTTATGCTCCATTTTCTCAGTAGATGGCGCCCTTCTCCCTTCAAAGCTTTTATTTACACTAAGGTGTAAAGGGCTGACAATCCATGGGTGGGAGGGATGGGATGGCTGGGTGATAGACTTTGGGGAGGGTATGTGCTACGGTGAGCGCTGTGAATTGTGCAAGACTGTTGAATCACAGACCTGTACTTCTGAAACAACGCAACATATTTTAAGAAAAAAGGAAAAGAAGAAGATAACAGGAGAGGAAGAAAAGGGGAGTATGTCAGAGGGGGAGACGAACCATGAGAGATGATGGACTCTGAAAAACAAACTGAGGGTTCTAGAGGGGAGGGGGTGGGGGGATGGGTTAGCCTGGTGATGGGTATTAAAGAGGGCACGTTCTGCATGGAGCACTGGGTGTTATGAACAAACAATCAATCATGGAACACTGCATCAAAAACTAATGATGTAATATATGGTGATTAACATAACAATAAAAAAATTTGAAAAAAAAACCAACTAAATCCTCTTTGGGTCTTTCCTAATTACATTCATACAGCCATATGGCACCAGCAGTACCGTGCACATAGAAAGGATTGCATAGTTAAGCCAATATTTTAAATAGAGTAAAGAAATTTATTCCCACACTTTATTTGTAAAATTCAATTCTTCCACTCATCTCCTGGTAATTCACAACGACACTCTCAAATATTGTCTTCTTTCCAATATTCTAACTTCACGCTAGGATGCTACTCCAGGCAGGTGACGCAGCTACGATTTTATCAAGAAGAATGAGCCATTCTTTTTTTCATGCACTCATTTATTCGGTCAACAACTATTTATTCAGTCCGTACTACATGCCAGACACCGCTAAGCTCAAAGGAGGTAAAGATACTTGAATTAGTCTTTGCCTTTAAAGAGCCCAAACTTACTTGGAGGAGCTAGAGAGAAACAATTATGTTGTGTGCACAATGATACTTATTACAATGTTAGAGAAATGGACTTGGTATTATAGGATCCCAGAGAAAGTGGACCAAACCTACTCTGCAGGAGGGAGTGTGGGAGAGCTCCCTGGGATTATTAACATTAGCTAAGCCAAGTCTTAAGGGGCATTAGCTCAGCAAATATCAGGGCAGAGCTACATTCTAGGTAGGGAGTATTATGGAATGGAGGTAAGGCGCGACATACGTATGTAGTTACTTCTCAGAGCAGCTCAACCTTAAATGCTGCCAGTAGGTCATCATCCTGGCTGCATAGATACACTTGGGGCTTTAAAAATACCAGTTCTGAAGCCCCTGGGCGGCTCAGTCTGTTAAGCGTCTACCTTCGGCTCAGGTCATGATCCCAGGGTCCTGGGATCGAGTCCCACATGGGGCTCCCTGCTCAGCAGGGAGCCTGCTTCTCCCTCTGCCTGCCGCTCCCCCTGCTTGTGCTCGCTCTCTCTCTGACAAATAAATAAATAAAATCTTAAAAAAAAAAAAACAGTTTCTGGTCTTTATTCCCACATAGTCTACTTTAATTCGTCTGGAGATGCCTGGGTACTGCTGCTAAAAAAAAAAAAAAAAAAAAAAAAAAAAATGTCCTAGATGATTTTAACAAGCCTTGGGCTGGGAAACACAGTTTTTATTGGGGAGTGAGGAGTGAGTGAGTAACAAGAATTGAGCTTGGGTTGGTAGACAGAAGTTTTCACATTTTACACTTGGGAAACTTGATAAATATGTAGATTCTGGGCCCCCTTCCCGGAAATTCAACAGTTTCCAAATGGATCTGATAAAACGGGTCAGAAAGTCACATTTGAGAACCCCCAGAACACGCCAGGGAAACTTTGAGAGTCACACTAAGGGGCTTGTCCTGTTGTCCATGTGGTACAAACTGATGAAATTTTATTTTGTTCTGTTCTGTTGCTTGGTTTGTTGCAAGGGACTGAGATGGTTTTGGAATCGCTTTTGAGAGGAGCCAGTTCAGCGGTCCTGTGGGAAGGACGGTATGATCCGGACAGGGAGATAATTAGGCAGCCTCTTGTAAAAGGTCAGGTGAGTGGACGGGAGCCCGACCGAGGGTGGTGGCAGTTTAAGGACAAGGGTGTGGGCAGTGTGGGTGACAGTGGGAAAGCCAGGGATACTTCGGATGCCAAACTGTCATGACATGGAGATTAGTAAGGGCTAAAGGAAAGGATAGGACTAGATTAAGATCTTTAGGAGCCCTAAGTATTAAAAACGATTACATTGCCTCATTGTACGTACTGTTAAAAAAAAAAATTCATTATGAACCATATCATGAGCACAAGAAAATTCAGCAAAGTTCTGCTTTTAAATTTTTCCTATAGTATGGTTTTTTGTTGTGTTTTGTGCAATTTCCTACATTGAATTCTGGCCAATTTTTTTTTTTTTTTCTGGTGTCCCTCGGTTGTTGACGCCTTGAACACTTAGCAGATCTGACTGTTGGGAGGTTCAGTAAGTGCCACTGGGGAGAGAGGGAGAGGGGAGCGGGAAACAGGGACGGGAAAGGGGCAGAGAGGGGGAGAGAGCTCACACATATGTCCAAATGGCCAGAGTAGTAGGGCTGCTAATGCCACAGTTTATACAGCTTTGTTGCAGAACCCTTCCTTTATTCTGCGCCACTGAAAATTCCCAGCCTTCCACGGCACTCAATAAATGGGTTGGTTGCGAAAAACATGCAAGGCAGTGAGGAAGCTTTATAGGGAGGGGGAAAGAGCTAAGTGAGGGTGTGGGCAAGTAAAGCCTTGCCTGGATCCACCTTGGTGGAGGGGGCACTCTGGAGCTGAAACCGTAACTCTGCACTGTCTCCCCTGTGTTCTGAATCAAACACACACAGGCCCTCAGGTAGTGAGGAGTCGGGGGACAAGGTCAGAGGTTCAAGCTGTTAATAATGACTTGCAGCAGCTGGGATGGCGTTTGGGGGGTAAGGGAGATCGAAGCAGTCACCTACAGCATCTGTGACATTCTCATTACAATTTGAAAGACACAGGAAAGGGAAGTAAAAAGCAACAACAACAAAAATCACCCTCGGTCACATTACCCGTGGAGGCAACGTCTAAGATATTTTTGGTATATGTCCATCCACAAGGTCTTCTCCAAATGATTTTAAATTTTATTTTATATCATTTGGATTATACACAATTTGTTATCCTATTTTTTATAGCCTTGTATCAGTTGTTAGGAGCACTTCTCACTTATCATCATAAGAGTTTTAGAAACATAATTTTTAATGCAATACATTTAGACATTTCACATCACAATGAAAAGTTAAATTTTAGAGCAAGTAGCAAGCTCTGATTTCATCGGGTGTTTTCCAAAATTCAGGGTCTGGCTAAGGCTTGTTATAGGTTGCTAACTATTACTGGTCATGTGTGAGCAGAGAACATGGATGCTGCATGAATGGCAGGACGTGGCGGGTCTGTGCACAGAAAACCTCATATTCTCAGGTGATGAGTGTGTAATGATTGCAAAGGAACCATATTCACAGACCTATTATACCAGGATCCCAAAATTCAAATGTTTATGTAGGATGGCAGATAACACAAAGAGATAAGCAGCAGGCCAAGACAAAAGGTACGTGCTCAAGGCGGGGAATATTGCCAAAGTGCATTTCCACACAACACCTTCTGATTAATTCAGCTAAAATCCAGAATTGGGTGTGTGTGCATGTAAAATCTGAGTTTTTTTTTTTAAGATTTTATTCATTTATTTGTCAGAGAGAGAGAGCGCACAAGGGGGAGCGGCAGGCAGAGGGAGAAGCAGGTTCCCGGCGGGGCAGGGAGCCCGATGTGGGGCTCGACCCCAGGACCCTGGGATCACAACCTGAGCCGAAGGCAGACATTTAACGGACTGAGCGACCCAGGCGTCCCTTTTTTTTTTTCTTTACTTACTTTCTTTGTTTTTTTTTGTTTTGTTTTGTTTTGTTTTTTGTTTTTTTTAAGAATCTGAGTTTTAAAGATGGGCCCATTTTCTTCAGACAGAATTTAGGGCAAAATCAGCAATGAGTGATGGCTTTCCTTTGTAATGTTTGCACTAAGTTTTGTGCTGCTTGGGAGTAGGCAGAGACAGAACGCAGTTCTCATACTCAGAGGCCAGCCTCAGGTGACACATTACATCTGACACATCAAGGAAGAAAATTGTACAATAACAACTTCTAGCTGCCTGATCTCTTAATCTCACTCCTCTGTTCTGAATTTCAGATCGTTCTCACTCCAGGTTCTATCCTCCCCCCAGCTTCAAACAAGCCTCGTGCCTTGGCCATGTGACTTGCCTTGTGACCCTCAACGAGAAACACCTCTATTAAAGGCAGTCTCTTTGGCCAATCCCAAACTCTATTGATTTTTTCTTAAAAAAAAAAAAATTGTAGATGTTAAAATAAATACAAAAGCCTCAACTGCTAATAAAGGTAATAGGGGTATAGAAGAAAGAGCTGGGTTCAGTCTCATTTATACTACAGAAGAAGGAAAAACAATATAGAAATGAAGAGATTTAGAATTAATATAAGTATTATCAATGATAAATGCTTTATGAGCATGGAAAACTTGAATGAAATGGCTGCACTCCTAGAAAGTTAGGACAAAATTAATGCAAGAGGAAATAGGGAACTTGGACAAAATTAATGCAAGAGGAAATAGGGAACTTGGATTGACCAATAAGAACTAAATATATGGAAATGACGCCCCAGACCCTCCCTCTCAAAACCTGCCAGCCCATGCAGTTATATGAGTACAGTTCATAGAATTTTTGAGGAAGAGCTAATTCTGGTTTTATGCAAGTTATATTAAAAAATTGAAAAAACACACTTATTTATGATCTTAGTAAAAGAAACTTTTGGAAAATTAGGAATGCAAGGAAACTTTCTTCACTTGATAAATTTTATATACCAAAAGATTTCACATTTACTGAACTGTAAGTATTTAAGTATATGAACTTTATACTTATCAAAGAAGCTTTATATACATTCGTTTTAAAAGGAATATAAATTTTTTTTTTGCTCTATAAAACGTTTTTATATTTATCTACTTGGACTCATTAGCCTGTTAGTCTTAATTAGATTTTTAGTCTTAATTCGAATGGCTTTCCTTACTCTAAGTCTCTATTTGAATTTTCTCATGTTTTTCTTCTAGTACTTTTATGTGTTTAATTAAATTTTCTCATCTTTTTCTTAATGAATTGAATTTTCTCATATTTTTTTCTAATACATTTAAATCTTTTATTTATTTGCAGTTTATTCTACTATAGTGTAAGATACCCTATTTGTTTTCCTGTTGTTCTAATGCCATTCATTAAGAAGCCCATCTTTCCACCACTCTGCTGGAGGGCCCTTTCTTATTCTGGACCACTTAAAACTCCTAGCCTTCACACCACTTAATAAATGGGTTGGTTGCTCAATATAAAAATAAAATCCAGTTAGATTTTTAAATGAGCTTTTATACACTGGCCCTAAAACTTTTATGGAGGAATTAAGGTCTAAATTCCATGAGAATCTGTCAACCTTAAAAAGAATGCATGAAGGACTTTTCTACCAGACATGAGGGTAACTACAGACTTACCAATTTTTCTGATTTCTTTTACTTTCTTCTCTGGTTGCAAGCATCTTATGATTCCATTTTATCTTCTTTAAGTTTTAGGTTTAAATTGTTCTCTTTTATTGGTTTCTTAAGGTGGAAGCTCAGGTTATTGACTTGAGAGCTTTCTTTTTCTAATGGATACATGTAATGATGTAAATTTCCCTTTAAGCACTACTTTTGCTGCATTCCATACATTTTGGTTAGTTGTATTTTCATTTTCATCTAGTTAAAAATATTTTTAAGTTTCTCTTGAGACTTTTTTGACTCATGGTTTATTTAGAAGTATGTTGTTTAATTTTCAAGTATTTGGGGACTTGCAGATATTTTTCTGTTATTAAGTTCTAGTTTAATTCCATTTTGGTCAGAGTACATACTTTATATGTTTTCATTCTTGTAAATTCATTATTATGTGTGTGATGGCCCAGTATGTGGTCTATCTTGGTGGATGTTCCAAGATAGAGATGAGCTTGGGAAGAAAATATATTCTGCTGTTGTTGGGTGGTGTATTTTATAAATGTCAATTACATCAATTGATAGTGCTATCCAGATGATCTGTATCCTTACCGATTTTCTATTTGCTTTATTTATGCACTTATTGATGAAAGGCTATTGAAGCCCTAACTATAATAGTGGATTTGTCTATTTCTCTTTTCAGTTCTATCAGCTTTTACCTTATGTATTTTGATTCTCTGTTGTTAGATGCATACATATTTAAGACTGTTACATCTTCAAAGAGAATTGACCACTTTATCATTAAGTAGTGCTTCTTTTTATCCCTGATAAACCTCCTTGTTCTGAAGTCTGCTTTGTCTGAAATTAATATAGCTACTCCAGCTTTCTTTTGATTAGTGGTAGTATGGTATATCTTTCTCTATCCCTTTACTTTCATCCTGAGTCTTTAGAGTTGAAGGGTATTTCTTGTAATATACAGGTGAATCCTGTGTTGTTGTGTTGTTTAATCCACCTTGACAATCTCTGTATTTTAATTGGTGAATTTAACCACTCACATTTAAAGTGATTATTTATGTAGATGAATAAAGCATTTTCTACTTGTTGCATTTGTTTTTCATTTCTTCCATCTTTTTCTGCCTTCTCTAGTTTAACTGAACATTCTATATAATTCTATTTTATCACCTCTTAGGGTGTCAATTATACTTCTTAAAAAATTTTAATGGTTGCTCTAGAGTTCACAATATGTAGTTTTGATTAATCTGAGTCCACTCTTCAATAATACTACACAGTTTTAAGTGTCATGCAACCCCTCAACCCCTGCAACCCAACTCTCTTCCTTTCTCACCTCTTCTTTGATATCCAGACTTGCCTCTGGTTTGCCATAGCTTGCATGTCCTGGATTGCAGTTCTTTTGCTATTCCCAAACAAACCCATTTGGCTGGTAAAATAATGGGCTGTTCTACTTTTAAGGCTGACATTACTTGGTGTCAGAGAAATAGGATCCAGAAAGACCTCAAGAGCTCCAAGGCTGGTGATCAAACACTTGCCAGTACCCACTGAGGCCATTGAGCTCACCGCTTTGTCCCTGACCCTGGAGTTTGAGGGTATGTTTTTTCCTGTGTTCAAGCTCTACTCTCTTTGTGTTTTGAGCTCTCTAGGCTGTATTTAGGGATCTGTTCAAAGGCTTTGTCCTTTTTGTTTTCATGAAGGCTTTGTCCTTTCTGGTGAGTACTTGTTTGTTTTTGTGCATCTCTGGTTTTGAGTAATGGGATTCCAATCCTTTAAATACTTTGTGGAGAGCCCCCACCTCCACTTCAGGGGTCCCAGTTGGTTTTATGTTTAAAAACTATGGTCCTTTCTCATGTGCATCTTTAACCAAATGGTCCAACTTAACTAGAGATAACTTAAATTTTCAATGGCCATTATGGGGGACCTTCTATCTTTTTTTTCTTTTTTAAGATTTTTATTTATTTGAGAGAGAGAGCATGAGAGAGGAAGCAAAGTGAGAGCATGAGGGAGGAGGAGAGGGAGAAGCAGGCTCCCTGCTGAGCAGGGAGCCTTAAGCAGGATTTGATTCCAGGGCCCTGGGATCATGACCTGAGTCAGTGGCAGATGCTTAACCAGCTAAGCCACCCAGGCACTCTGGGAGCTTTCTATCTTGCCAAACTTGTTTTTCTCAAAACTAAATTAGAAAGCTGCATCTCCAAAATTGGAAGACAAAGAGAATGGGATAGCTATTTTAATTGGTATGCAGAAACCTCCAAAAGATTTCAAAATTTCAGAATCGTTTCATTGAAAGATTCATGGCAAAAGGCCCATGAAAAAGTAAAAAGATAAAAGGTATCTCACACTAAAGATTATAAGACTGCCCTCTAAGACTGATGTAATTCCCCTTTACTTTCTTGATTTGAGTACTCAGTCTAGTACTGAGTATTGTCTAGAATTGCCTTTCCATTTTGAAGAGACTATTAAATGGTTACCTTTTGAAATAAGACCACCTAATGCAATGGGTGATCCTCTTCAGGTATTTTTAAATCCTTGGTCAAAGGCCAAGCTAAGAGCCATAGTTAAAGAATTTCTTAAACCAGGGAGGATCCTTGAAAGTTTTTGTAAACCGATTACCTACTGAGCCTAGTCCTGAGAGGAAAATAAAATTTCATGTTGTTCCTTCCTTTCCAAATCCATAACAATTCATTATTGATACTCTCTCTCCCAGGGATAACTATGGCCTTCTTGCTTGCCTCATTTTACAAACTTGGTTTGGCTTTCTGCCTGCCTGGGACATGCAGGTTGTCAGTCCTTTTGGCAACCTTTGGGAGTGACTCTCGATCTTGTGAAGATAATATCTTTTATAACCTCTTTGAGGATGTTTCTTGGGTCCATAGAATTGTTTAATGCTGCCAGAAATATGTACTGTTTGCCCCAGGTACAGCCTGGCAAGACATTTGGATGGATTTAATAACTTTGTGATCAGAAATTTGGAAGATTGGAAGCTGGTATTCAGAGCCTGATAGAATTTTGTTTTTAGGTCTTCTTCTCTAAGCTAAATGTACTCAGACGGAAAGAAAAGCATACTAACAGGAGAATGGTGAATGGGTGTGCCAGTCCTTTGACATCATTTAGATGGTAACTGAATTCTTCCATGAATTAAAAACAGTTGTACTTGTACAAATTTAGTCTTTGCAAGACCAGAATTGTGGCTCCAGAAACAATATGAAGTTCACCAATCCTATTTACCCATCCCTAAACCTCTACCATTCATCCCAAAGAGCTTGTACATATTGTTCTGAGGGAACCAAAATCTTGTATTTTTTTTCCTCATGTGCCTTTGAGGTGTCAAGATTCTACCCAGGGTCTTCTCCAGAACTCTTATCTGGACCATCTCTTTGATTTGCAAACTTCAAGGAGTCAATTTTTATCAGAAGGAGAAGGAAAGGAGGCACGGTTATTTGAATAGAGCCAATTTCTTTTATAACTAGTGAGCTTTGTATTATTATAACTAATTCGTGGCAGTAATTTTAACATGGGAACTTTAAGGTCTCTGTTTGCAGCTATCTGTATGTTCATGTGTGTCTCCATATGTGGATGTGTAGATGTGTGGTATTTTTTACCGCTAGATGGTATTGCTAAAATTAATTCTTAAAAGAGATCTATGTACTTGGCATAAAGAACACTAAGCACTTAAATAAATTAAATTCTTAGAAATATAATAGAAAGTTAATCCAAATGAACTTCAGGTTCACGTGATTTAGGAAAAAAATTCAGTATTAAAGTTACTTTAAGCTTGTTGGTTTAATGAAAACAGCCATGTTTTTAGAGTTTTCAGCAGTAAATATAGTACTTTTATATTATCTCAGGCTTACTAAAGATTAAATGAGTTCATGTTATCTCAGAAAACTGTCAGCAAGAGAGAGAATTTAATATGATCGTTAGCTGTTCTGGAGGTTCTGGGTCAAGATGCTTCAAAGCCTTCTTAAAAAAGTTTGGATCCCCATGAAGCCCTACTATACTCAAATTTACCAGATTTGGGTAGGAATGGGTTGATGGGCATCATCATTTATAAAATCAGAAGTGCTGATAAAAGAAGTAAAGCTTTGAAAGTCCTACACCTGCTTGTGGTCATCATTAACCAGCTTTACTTGAAGTACACATCAGATGGACCATCAGTCTGTCTATAAGTGTCAGCAAGCTCTGTTAGATGGCAACACGGAGCATCGTTATATGCTTGTAGACATGTTTCCTTTCTGGCGTGAATAAATGCACCTGTGAAGTGCAAAAAAATCCTAGTAAGTGTAATTAAGGCTACTGGAAATAATAGGGGAAACATTTTATGCAAGGAAAGGAGGATGTGAGTGTTCAGTAAGAGAAGGTATGAAGAATAGAGATGGATTCTTGTTGAGGGAAAAGAAAATAATTTTGTCCTAAAGTGAGACTGTTTAGAGAGGAAAAACATAGGACAAAATCTGAATGTAAAAAAACAAAACAAAACAAAACAAACAAAAATGAGAAAACTTGTAGAACGTTTGTGAAGAGGAATCTTGGGAAAGAAATTTCATGTGTGGTCAAGCTAAATGAACTTCAAGGTTTAAGAAAAAAAACAACCTTTGGTATCGATAGTGTACTTACATAAAACCAAAACTTAATTTTCTTTCATCTACTGAAAGGACAAGTTTTCTTGAATTGTTGGTCACATTTTTTAAAAAATTTTATTTATTTGAGAGAGACAGAGAAAGAGAGAGAGAATGAGTGGGGAGAGGGGCAGAGGGAGAGGGAGAAGCAGACTCCCCGCTGAGCAGGGAGCCCGATGTGGGACTCGATTCCAGGACCCTGGGATCATGACCTGAGCTGAAGGCAGATGCTTAACTGACTGAGCCACCCAGGCACCCCTGTTGGTCACCTTTTAATAGGAAATTGTAAACAGGGTTTTTCTTACCTTTTAAGTGATCTTTTTATCAAAATAGTTTTCTGTATTTGTTGTCTAAATAAGGTCTTTGACTGCCTTAAATCTAGTAGAATTCACGATATTGAAAGAGCTAAGTTTTGCTCAGAACTTGTAGTCTTCTGTATTTGCCCATGGAGTCTTTAGTTGTCCCTATGGTTAAATGGATAACTAAGTATTGTTTCACAGTGACCTATGATGCTATTTGACCAGGTGTTTTGAAACTTTTTAATATTTTTGACAAACTGCCCCCAAATCAAATTCTAAATACAGTCTTTTCTAGTCAAACTGACGTTTGGATTTTCCAGAGAGTCCCTGGAGCATCTCAAAAGATTTGTTCTCTCTTCTTATGAAAAGGGAGGTCTTAAACTAATTAGGCTAATTTGCTATGTTAAATTATATCGGAAGCACTGTCGAATAGGAAGTAATACCAAGCCTTCCTTATGTTTTATTTGTGTAGGTATATGTTATAGGCATCTCAGAAATTGTGTGAAATTCTTGGAAGTCCTACAGTAATGTTATCAGTCATAATTCTAATTCTTATCTTCAAATGTTGCATGTTACAGAAATAAGCAATTTTCTTGTCAATTCCATTATATTGAACTCTCATCAAATGTTTAAAAATAAGCATCTTTAAGTCTTTTCACAGGTAGTTACTGCTTTACTCTAAAGCTTTTATATGTGTTCCTGCAAAAGTATCTGATCTTCGAAGAGATTCACAGAGAGGCCTTTTTTGACAAATACAGGTTTCTGATAACTTTAAGATCATAAAACGGGACTGGATAAGAATTTCCAGAACTAGTGGACAAACTAGACTCGAGCAGAACAAGTATTAATTATAGGGGACTAAATGAACTAAGGACGGTGATTATAATTACTATGACTCTTTGTAATATTGCTGCTTCCTTGATGCTTTGGTTTTTTTCAGCTTAAGGAATCCTTTTTCTTAAGTTATCTATAACTTACAGCAATTTGATAAAGTATATCTTTGTAAAGAAAGATAAGAACGTTTATTTTTTTTCCCTACCTGGTCCTTCCAGGATTTGGAAACTCTTGAGTATTCTTTTCATGACATTATAGTTATTTACATAAGTTCAATAAAAATCTGTTCTCCTTATAACAGGACACAATCAGAGACACTGGCTATATGCCAAGGCTTTGACTGGAATGGTGTTGCAGGTAAATCTGATGGCCAGTCCTCGGTGTGACTTCCTGGCCTCAGAGCCTAGGATAGTTCAGTCTGAGACTCCTTATGAAAAGTTCCAGCAAAGCAGTCTTAAAAAGAACTTACATGGTTAGTCATTATTTTCACTACATGTATGTGAATAACCAGGACAAATTTAATGCAAACAAATGAGTTTTACTGTGATTATCTTTGGTAAAATATGGGGATACTTATAAGGAGAAAAATTGTGTTTGCACCTTTGTCTATATTAGATTCTAGTCCTATTAATTGTCTTTGAGGTTTTGTTATACACCTGTAAACTGGACTGGATCCTGAATTCTTCTAGTTTCCTCAACTCTCTGGCTACGACTCTCCAAACTAACGTTTCCAGGTTTGTCCCACTCTTCTGATTTGGAATCACTAAGAACAAAGACTGCTCCTAAATCTTGGAGGGCACTCTACCAGGTCTTTCTCATTACTGAGATGGCAGCCAAACTTCAGGGACTTGAACCTTGACTACACATCTCATATCCAAAGGCGGCCTGTTAGATGGATAACAAGCATGGTATCTATTTTTTCCATCAGAGCCATTAATATAGGAATCATAGTTATTTTAAATTCTCTCCCTGATAATTTGAACATCTCTGTGATATCTGAGTGTGGGTCTAATGGTACTTTGTCTCCTCAGACTGTGTTTTCTCTTGATTTTTGGCATGCTCTGTAAGTTTTTGTTGAAAGCTGAGCATATTTTATTTGGTCATAGAAACTGGGTTAAATAGGTTTTTGGTGTGAGGGTTGATGTTAATCTGGTTAGGAGCTGGGCTGTGTCCAATGTTCTCTGTGGCCATAAGTGCCAAAGACTTCAAATCCCTCTGGGGTCCTTGTTTCTGTCTCCCTTGTAATCTTTGGGTTTCCCTAAGTATTTCTTTTCAGAGAGAGCACCTGTGTCTTGCAGCACTGCAATCTACCGTTATGCTGAGTCTCTGTTGGTGTATAGTACGGAGTGGACAGCATTCTATAAACTTCTGATTAGACCTTAGCCTTCTAGTGGACTTGTTTCTCAATGCTGTAACCTTCACAAATGTTTGTCCAGAGGTAATAATTCACTTCTCGAAGTGAAATACTAAAATACCTTTCACATACAGGTTAGAAAGTTCAGTATAAAAGTAAGATAAAGAGATTTCAGTAGTACCACACACATTGCCACAAACTGGAAGTTCAAGGTCAGAATTTAGTTAGGGGACATAGTAGAGACAGGTGCTTATTGAGTGCATAACAAACCTGACATTAGGCATTTTATAATTGCCACCTTAATCCCTACAACAGTTATATGAGGAATTACAGCCATTGGCAGAATTGGAAAAGGGTTTCAGAAAGTTCAAATCACTTGACCTAAGCTGCATAGCTAAGCTGATTTGTATCCCCAGCTGTGACTTGGGAGAGCCTGTGACGAAGATGACGAATGCCCATTTTCCCACTCTTACGGTTATTAGATGGGAGTCATGACTGCTGTAGGAAAAACTACAGTCCCCAGTCTCACTTGCATCTGACCCATAATGTTTGAAGAGAGTGTTGTGTGGCTGCTTCTAGAAATATTCTTAAAAGGCAAATTGGTGCCTTTGTTTCTTTTGTCTTTGTCATTTCCTACTTCTGCTCCCTGAGAAGTGGCCATGGTGGCAGCCATCTTGCTGATAATAATGGATGGAGCCCAGGAGGAGGAGCAATGGATGTGGTTAGAAGTCCTGGGGGTGGGGGTGATCTACACATCGAGGATTCCAAGGACAGAAACTTGAAGAACATTAATAATTTGAGGAGTGGGCAGCAGAAGAGGCCCGTAGGCAGACGATACCAAGAACAAGGACAGAGAGGTTAATAATATCAGTCCTAAGAAATAAAATAAGATGCAGAGTGAAATCCCCAGGGATCTTTTCAGAGAAATTGCTGTGACCTGTTGGAGGTGGAAGCTGGGAGGCTTAGGAACCAATGTGAGGAGAGGAGATGGACAAATTCCTTTAGGCTGTATTTTATTTATTTATTTATTTATTTATTTATTTATTTATTTATTTAAAAAGATTTTATTTATTTATTTTGAGAGAGAGAGAGAATGAGAGATAGAGAGCATGAGAGGGAAGAGGGTCAGAGGGAGAAGCAGACTCCCTGCTGAGAGGGAGCCCGATGTGGGACTCAATCCCGGGACTCCAGGATCATGACCTGAGCCGAAGGCAGTCGCTTAACCAACTGAGCCACCCAGGCGCCCCTAGGCTGTATTTTAGATGATGTTACTGATGAAGAGAGATTTACTGCCATAGTGGGATGGAGGTTTTTGTAAAGTTAGTTTATTTTTGCTAGTTTTCAGTTTTGCACAGTGTTTAGTGTACTTATAGGATGCAGGGAGCAACTCGGAGGTGGAGAGGTTGAGGTGTGGGAGGGGGTGCCTCTCAGAAAGCCCTGGAAGGCCCTGGAAGGAGGAGGGCACAGGCCACAGGGTCAGCCAGAGCAGGGAGGTGAAGGCAGAGAGAAATGCCTCTGAAGATAATTGGTTTGGGTTGCTGAAGGAATTTGTCCTTATCAGCTTTAATTTTCTTGGTGAGGTAAGAGAGGTTACCCTTGGGAAAGAGTGGATGATGGGATGGGTTGTGGTGAACTTGAGAAGAAAGCACAGAAAGGCCACGAGGGGGAAGAGAAGGAGCCAAGGGGGACAGGTCTGCCAGGCTTCGAGTGGAGGCCCTGTGGGCTATCAAGGCTAGCTTCTGGAAACAGCAAGGATGAAGACAATATGAGGCTAACCAGTGAAGCTCAAGCCTTGAAGCTGGAACTGAGGACACTAAGCTGAAAGGTCTTACCTCTACCATCACTGCTTTAGTTAGTGCTGGCCCATAGGAAGGGGGTCCAGGTACGAGCACACTCACAGTTACCATCCTACAAGCAGCCTCCCCAAGGGCTGATGACCAATGACTAGTGCGCTTGTTACTGGTTTGGTCTCCAAGTTGATAGCAAACTTATTAAGAAGAAAAAAAAAAAAAAAGAAAAGAAAAAGAAAAAGGAATCCAGGCCATGAATGGGAATTTCAGTGGCTCAGCCATGGCCCACAAACTGACAGCAAAGGGAATTTGTTCAGCAGCACCCCAGAAGTGAACTGGGGATGTCTGAATAAATCCCAAACAGGCCACTATCCCGGAAACGAAGGTGCCGACACTGCCACATGAGCTCTTCACAGAACAGTTCTGCACAGGACATCTTACCTCGCATCAGCTCTTGTTTGTTGGCCCAAATTCTTGGTCATGTTTCTCTCAAGTGCTCACTTGTGGAGGTTGGAATTAGGTTTTTTTTTTTTTTTTCCAAGCATCTAATTCACTCTACCTCTAACGTTCTACATGACTTCATTTGACAAATCGTGAGCACATCAGCATGGTGGTAAACATGGTAAAGATCGTGTATGGCCTGGATTTCCTTTTCTACCTTGGGACTGTTTATATCTCCCCAAATTCATATATTGAAGCCCTAAACCCGCAGTGTGGTGGTGTTTTGGAGATGGGGCTTCAGGGAGGTAATTAGGGAGAGAGCCAATCATGCGAGTGGGGGGCCTCATGACGGGATTAGCAGCCTTACAGGAAGAGGAAGAGGGAGATCTTCCTCTCCGCGCCCACACTCAGAGGAAGGGTCCGTGTGAGGACATGGGGAGAAGAGGTTGTCTGCAAGCCAGGGAGAGAGCTTTCACAGAAACCAAATTAGCTGGTATCTTGATTTTGGACTTCCCAGCCTCCAAAACTGTGAGGCAATAAATTTTTGTTGTCTCAGCACCCCAGTCTGTGGTATTTTGTCATGGCATAATACTGCATCACAATGCAAAAACCAAAGGAACAGAACAAGGGTGTGGTCACACATTTGTACCCAGCCAAACTCCTTCTAATGCCAAGAATTCTTCTCGGTTCTTGAGCAGCAGGGTGACTCCTGGATGCCAGATCATGTCATCCTGGACGGCAGGGATATAGCTCTTGTCCTTGAGCCTTCCATGTCTCAAGGCTTGCTTAGGTGTCAGGCTCTTGATCATGGATTCATTAGGACGAAATTTCAAATGGAAACTGGTATGAAACAGATGCGAGAGCACTTGCTCCCCTGTATGAAGACACCTTGTTGTAGATTACCCTCTAGAACCCTGTAATTTACATGTGGTTTCTTCTCATAGGAGCTCTTCAAGTAAATCCAAATTTGTTTAGACAATTTCATGGGTACTGTAAAACCACAATTGAATTTCAGGCCTTTGTAGCAGTCCAGCCAAGATGCACTCCAATTAGAAAAAATTGCCGTTAATGTTGTTACGATGTGGTGGCTGCCCACTGTGCCCCAGACATTTGTTCTCCGAAATCCCTCGAGTCTCTTCTTTATTCTTCAGCTAAATAGACAGGCCCCTAGAATCTACGCTTTTGGAATTGTAATAGAGGAGCAATATTGTGCCTCTCTCTTAATTAACCTTGTTAACCAAGGATTTGGAACATTAGCTGGTTAGGCTAAGAGGGCCTTTTGAGCTGCTCCATACATGCCTGCAGTTGAGTAGGATGTCACTCTTGTGAAATAAAGTGCCTTTTATTCTTCAGCATACACCGAATACCTTTATTATTCTTCGAGTAATGGTGTGATATTCTTGTTTAGCGAAATAATGTGTGTAAAGGGCATAGCTTTGTGCCAGGCACAATAAAACCTCAGCTATTGCTTTTATCATTTAAAACAAGTTTTTTTTTTAAGATTTTATTTATTTATTTGACAGAGAGAGACACAGTGGGAGAGGGAACACAAGCTGGGGGAGTGGGAGAGGGAGAAGCAGGCTTCCCACTGAGCAGGGAGCCCAATGCGGGGCTCAATCTCAGGACCCTGGGATCATGACCTGAGCCGAAGGCAGATGCTTAACGACTGAGCCACCCAGGCGCCACTAAAACAAGTTGTTTTTTTTGTGTGTGTTTTTTTTTTTTTTTTTTTTTTTTTCTCTCTCCCTCTTTTTGGAGGCTTTCTGCATGGAAAGGAAATACAGGGGAAGAGTTGTCAGAATCATTCAGGCAGCTCAAGATAAATCAGTCCACAGTGGATTCCAGAGTCCACATTCCCTGAGACCATTGTCTTTCTAAGAGCATCTTAGCCCCAAGATATTCATGACTTGTTTCTTTTGACTCTCACAGAGTCTTCTGAGGTACTTATCCTTTCCTGCTCCCCACACAAAAGAAGGTAAGAGACAAAAGCGGCAGTTTTTCTCCCAAGGCAGATGCCCCTCCCAGCCTGGAAAGGAGTTTCGGGATATGGTAATTAACATATTTTTCTTAATCTTCCTTTTATAGTTAATCTCCAAATCATGAAAGCAGTTGGCCAGTTCATTAAACTGTAAGAATACAAGAGATCTGAAATGAAGGCAGCACAGATGAATGCCAATGCATAAAACTGTCCATTCTGTGGAAAAATACAACACAAATCCCAACCTGAAATACTAAATTAAACATTTGAAATTAACCATATGAATATGTTTTCCGGCCCAATAGGCAGCAGTTCATCTAACTCAGTGGAATGTCACTTTCCGAGTTAAGAAGCATCCATTCTTCGATCTCTTCTAGGGGGAAAATAATGCTCCTCTATAGAATTTTGTCTAAAATCACTGCCTACTAAGTTCATTCAGGACACAGTGGCCCCCAATGTACCCTGAGCGGGACTGGCATGTAGTCTGTGAGTACCCAGGGTATGTAGAATGAGGCTGGCTTTGGAAAGAAGGACATGGGACACTGGTGTGTCCTACACCCGGTGAGCCAGTTTCAAAAAGGCCAAGGCTGAGAGAAAGAGGGAATCCCGAGCTTTGTGTCCTCTGTATAGAGGGCATTGGAGCAAAATACTCATCCATGCTCTTCACCTCTCACTGTGACCTGCTGTAGGTTCAAGCAAAGCCACCTGTTCCATCTGGGCCACGTCCCCAGTGACCAAAGTGAAGGCCAGTTCATGAGACAGGATTCTTTTTCTTACACATCGGTTGCAAGCAGACATGACAAAAACGGGCAATTTTTTTTAATTAAAAAAAAAAAACCCAACCAAAAAGCAGATAAGAACATTATTTTCAAAGGCATTGGTTGAAAATAGTAGTCCAAGGAGCAGAAAAAGAATGGTACTTGTAGTTTCCAGATACATTGTTGAACAAATATGCTTTTCTTCATTGAAATCAGGATTATGGAATGCTGGGTATCAAATGGTATCAGCCATTGAGTTGGTCTTTAGTTTTTCTTGTTCTTGCTAACAAAGCCATCCATTACATTCAGGGCACCCATATATTCAGCCAGAAGAACTAACACCTTGACAGGCAAGATACTAAAGAGAACACAAGAGAGGTTTTCTTGGTTATTATCATGGAAGCACCTTTACCAACTCAGCCGAAATGCAGTGTCACTGACTTGTTGTAGATGGAAGTCACTGGCATATGCACACATTAGTGTGCATGCTTTAGGATCACTCAGGGGTTGTCCACTATGTGGGAGGACACTGTCCCGCCCAGGGTTTCTATATCTCTTCTGGCTTTATTTACGTTTACTCAACTCACTTCTCATCTCAGTTTCCAAACTATGTAATGATTGACAGGAAGCAGTGAAGTCTTGTGGAGTTGGATAAGCCTGGCTTGAATCCTACCTTTGTCACTTAACATGCCATCCCAGGTCCATTACTTAGCTCTTGAGCCTGTTTCTTCCGGTATCAAATGAAGTCATCAATCTCTCTTTCTGAGACTCATATGGGGATCAGATCGATCCCCAGACCTTTGGCAAGACCCAGCTAGGACTGCTCATCTTCTCCATCCCCGCTCACCCTTCCCAACAGAGCACAGACCCCATCCATCTGACATTCACATTGCAGAGCAAGGCGAGGCACAGTAAACCTAAGACTCGTCCTTAGCATTGGGTAAAGGAAAGGACACTGAGCTCACTGTTCATCTGCGGGCACCCCAGGATGTCACATGTTACCTTTTCCACGATCCCTCCCCTGAGCAACACACTGAACATCGGGGCTCAACCTGCATTACCCCCGCCTCCCACTCTGGGATTTCTCTTTCTTGTTTTATGTTTCTTTCTAGCACTTATGACTACCCAGTATGCCTTTTCTTTTACTTAACTTTTTGTCTGTTACCTGCCACCCACTCTCAAGAAGAAAATTTCCATGAGGGCAGGTACTCTTGTCTCTTTACTTCTTTGCCGTAACCCCAGATCCTTTGTGGCGCACATTAGGCTCTCTCTAATGCTTACTAGTGAATATTTGAGGGAATGTGTGACGTCATCCCCTTTACTGAATTTCCTCATGTTTCCAAATGCTCATCAGGAACTATGTAGATCTCTTGGGGTCCAGAACTAATATCTTATAAAAGTAAATATAACCTCTATGATTATACAAAAACATTAGAAAAATTGAGTCCTATGTTCTTTGCAGTTGGCATTACTATACCACATACTTCTATCAATTAGGCAACAGATAGCCACTGTCCTGTGAACACCCATGCTGTCCTATAAATTGTGTGACACTCACTAATCTACAAGCTCTAATAAGCACTGACTTCTAAGTCGTAAACAAGAAAACGGGCCAGGAGAATAAAGGGCATGCTCAGAGTCACAGACTTAGTAAATAGCAGAATCATAACCCCAGATTTCAAAGTGCTTGCCAGAGATCCTTTGCCCTGCCTCACACAGCCTGTCAGCGGTATGGCTCCTGTGCTAGGTGAAGCCTGGTCAATGAAAGGACATAGGAATGATTTCGGTGCATTGCACAAAGTAGATACAATTAACTGAAGACAAAAAGGTATTTCCTCATGCAAGAAGGATAGTGGCTACCAGCCATAATATCTATGTCCAAATAACTGAGGAACTGTTGTCAAGAGGAATGGAATTAGTCATAGTGCTAGAGGGTAAAGTTAGAGCCAGTGAACATTAAAACGAGACAGATTTCAATGCCACAGAGAGAAGTGGTTCAGTAATGGAATGTGCTTCCTTGTGAAGCAGAAACCCCGATGGGGGGGGGTGTCGTATGACTTGATGACCTGTTACAGTCCAGAAAACGAATTGAGATAGTGGGAAATTTGCAGCTGCTCAGCAATTTGGCATCACCCTCCCTAGAACTGGGTCCCCTGGTCACAGACTGCCGCTGATGGATCTCAGCACTAAAATCCAATGAGGAGCAGAGAGGGTAAGCAAAGATGCTCTCGGGTGCTTTTCAGTCCCCCGCCCCCAACTCTTTTAACCCTCTTATACTTCAGATTTATCCTCTATTGCCAGTTTTACCCATACTACAACTTCCTGAAATGTTTGGCTTACTGTCTGCCCTTAACTCTGGGATCTGTATTTGAGGAAGCATGGACACAATATCTGTTCCAACGTGATTATTCTATGATGCCCACAAGAAAGACCACCTGTCTTAAAAAAAAAAATGACTTCAGTCCGTCCACAGATCATTCAGTAAATCCACTTCTCTCTAACAATAATGCAATACTAAGATAGGGCTGGCAGGATCCAGTACCATCTTCTAGACTCACGGGAAGCACTGCACCTATGCAAATTTGAGGTCGTGTCAGCAAACAGGCACAAGGAAGGGATCAAAGTGAATTCATTTAACAGGTATTTTTAGAGTGGCTCCTCCTGGTAGGAAAATAAATTGCTGATTGGCTCATTAGAGAAGTAATAGGAAGCTGATATTGTTACCTTTTTAAAAACATCAAGAAGGAAATACGTTTTGGCAAATTTAAGTATATTTTCTCTTGCAGGATGGCATCTACTATCTTGTCAGCTACATACTCTGGTTCCAGAACTGGTAACAGAAAAGGATGGCTAAGGAGTAGAAAACAAAAAACAAAAAACAAAAACTGAAAAAACCCAAGTTAATAAATTACTAAAAAAAATCTGATAAATTAGGGATTAAAAAGGCTGTAAGACATAATCACTTATTTGCTTCTTTCCCTTCCAGATTTGATTTATTTCTATCTTTACTCCTTTATTATCAACGTGCTAGTAACAACTTTATTTTCAAATGGCAAACGATGATTCTGATTAATACACTGGTGATACAGTATATGCATCTACGTGAAACCATATTGAACAACTTCCTGTCATCCCTGCGAGATGCAGAGCTGGGCATTGGTGTCTCCCCGCTCCAGTGATTTTCAGTCCTGCCGTGGAGTCAGTCAGGGAGTTTGGTGGCAGAGAAAGACTATGGCCAGGAATGCTGGGGAGACGGCTAGCAGACCTGGCTATGGTGTGGTAGGAGTTGGACCCAGCCTTGACAAACCACCCCCCTTAAACTCAGTATCTTAAACACAAACACATTTGAAGAAAGAAACAATTCTGAAATCACTTTTAAATCAGGCTGAATCCTAAGGAAACCTTTTTAAACGTTAATGGATAGAACAAAATAAAATAATTTTTAATCATTTTCAATCATTTTAAAAAATGTAGTTTCTTTGAAATCAAAGGACATACTTACGCAGTGGAACAACCTTCAAACATTCCAGTTTTTATAAAACATGGGCACACAATAGTGGTTTTTATCCCCTTTAGTTTCTGGGCTATTGTTTCTATACATATAGATTCAGCAAATCCGAAGGCTGCAAATTTACTTGCACAGTAATCTGAAAAAGGCAAAAAATGGTAACGTATATTCTAGAGTTTTTAAATGGCATTATATCAAGGTTTCCTCATAACACGAACACACAGAGAATAGGACAATGATTTCAGAGTTCTTATTTTGTATGATCGTGGTCTGCACCCACTGGAGGAAGAGAGGAATGAGTGGGGAGGAGCACCATCACCTAAAGGTCGGTTGACAAGGACCAAGTGCCCTTGGGGAGACACAGGGCTTCAGGGAGCCACCCGCAGGTCACACTGCAAGGCTTTATTTCCACCCCGACGAGTGGTCAGACACTGTGGGAGCTGTTCCACGGGGCAGTGACATGTGTGTCCCAAAGAGTTTCAAGACCATCGGGGCAGGGAGACACACAAAAGAAGAAATAAAATAATAAGGGATATAGGAGTCCAGACAAGTGAGATCACCGTGGGTCGTAACACTCAGATCACATTTTCTTCTAACTATGACTCTTTCTTCCCTTTGCTAGAGAAAAACAGACTGGCAAACGTCAACCTCTACCTCTTACACATCTTGAAAATGCAGGGGGCATGGAAAGTGGCATCCATGTCAGTTTTGAGCTTTCAGCCTACAATCACACTCACTTCAAATAAACACCTGAATCTTGAACTCGAAGAATGGAAATATTTGGAGAAGAAATTGCATGTCAGTGGACTCTGACTCTTCTTTTCCTCACATGGTCAGAAGCAGCTACTACCACCAGCAAGAGTCAGGTCCCTAGATTGTGGTGGGTTAGACAGTAGAGGAAGGGAAGGGGAGAGGGGAGTCCTGAGCAGCTTCTAGGAGCACCTGAGTCATGGAGTATTAATGCAGTTCACTGAGCCCCTGCATCTCTGAAATTCAGATGAGCAGAAACAGCCCAGGACTCAGGCAGTCTGCATTCTAAATAGCATGCCTGCTGATTCTGATGCAGGGGTGCCAAGATGCACAGGGTGAGAATTACAAAAGTCTTACACATGTTTCTAAGGTGAACGTGGGCATGGGAGAATCTTGTGTCCTAAGATAGAGATATTGTGCCAGGAACATAATTCATAGGACCTGCAAATAGACCTGTAGGAGTTCAGAGACCCATGAGGTCACAATAAAACCAGTGAATTCTAAGAAGGATGGAGAAAGGGGAGTCCCATGTACCAGGAGATGTGTATAGACGGGTAAAATTTGGGGTGACTGGTGGTTCTGAAAACCCTATTCCCATAACTGAGATGAACCATGCTAAGACCACTGCTGTGCATCTTGAGCTGCGAGTCTTCAACCAGTGGAAAAGCAGAGAGGTTAATTTTAGATTTTGGGGGGCTGGAGAAACTTTCTCCAAACCCCCAGCCAAAGGAGACCACTTAATGGAAATTTCAGAAGGCAGAATGCTCCTCCTTACCATCCTGATAACAGTGCCAGGGGTCCCCCAGACAGTGACTACTCTAATCACTTCCATAAAAAGAATTTATCAGTAAGTTCTCTCACTTCCTCTTTTTTAAATTTTATCTATCTATCTATCTATCTATCTATCTATCTATCTATCTATCTATCTATCTATCTAAGAGAGAGAGAGAGTGCTAGCAAGCGCACACAAGCCAGCGGGGAGAGGCTGAGGGAGAAGCAGACTCCCTGCTGAGCAGGGAGTCTGATGCAGGACTTGATCCCAGGACCCTGGGATCACGACTTGACCCGAAGGCAGATGCTTAACTGACAGCCACCCAGACACCCTCTCTTTCTCTTTTTTTTTAAAGCCCAGGGAATTGCACCAACCTAATGATTCCAAAATGCAAAGTTCAACCGCATGTAAGCAAATCTGATAGGCAGTTTTGCTGTACCTTATTGAATATGTCTCTTAATTTATAACCCTTTATCACTGGTACATCAAATCAATGCTAATTGTTCAGAGCTAAGTAAGATAAAGTTATAAAACTTTTTGCAACTGCTAAATATTACATTTCTCTTACCTGCCAGTTTATTTACTCCAGTTAATCCAGCTAAACTTGAAATGCAAACCAAATGTCCATGCTTATTAGCGATCATAGCAGGTAGAAAGGATTTATAAGTCTAAGAAGAGCAAGGAAGAACCGTTAATATTTTATACTTTTTTCAGATGTTTATATGACTGTTGTGATGAAAAGAGTCTTTTAAGCTCATAAAAATATCTGAAGGCACTGGGGTATAAAAATGTAAACATCTGGCAAGTAAGCCTCTTAATTTGTTCAATCTGGTGAATCAGTATTTTCCTGATGGCAGTTCCAATATTATTAAAAATAATTTATTTAGAATTATATTTTGCTCGTATCTGACTTCGAAAAGCAATATTCATACAATAATTCAAGCAGTATCGAGAATCTTAACTGTGGCAGGCACAATCCACAAACCAGTAAGAATACTCGGAGATATGATTATTTAGATTTATATTGCCTTCCCCCCCCCCCCGGATCATATTTGGATTTCAAATTTTTCTGAACATTGTTCATAGGACATGCCACTATAGGCTTCAGTTTAAAAATATCACTTTGTTTTGAGATTCATCTCTATTTCTTTGAATAGTGGTTTCTAATTTGGATTCCATGTCAGTAGAGAGGATATGTTAGAAAGAAAGGATATGTGCTGTGTCCTCAGTACTGTAGAGCACCTTCACCTTTGATGTGGGACTGGAAAAAGGAGGTAAAGGAGAGAGAGATGAGCTTTGATAGAAGATATGCTCTACAACACAGAAATAACTCATCAAACAGGAATACTTGCATATTTATATGAATTTCTATTTCATGTTTATTTTCAAATTTGAATCATATGAATAAATACGAGAAAAGGGATCTCTTATAAAAGTCAAACAACCTTTGTGTGCACCATGATGACTTTCTGAGAGAAACTAACACTTAGAGAGAGGTGGAAAATCAAAACGAGTCAACAGAGCAGCATGATAAAAAGCTCCCTGAGTTCCGATGGTCTGCGGTGAGTCTCTTTACTTCTCCCTGGGGATACATCCCTTGGGAGTACAGTCACCAGGAGTCCTCTGACCCGTTGGCAGTTAAGCGTCTACTCCATACAGGGGCTCAAAGAATGTATGCGGACTTGCCCGGAAAGAGCGTCCAGAGTGAGAATTATGCGGGCCAGGAATACACCAGCATTCTGGGGACAACTAGAGGAAGAGAGAGAGAAAGAAGAGAAAGAGGAGACCCAGGAGGAAAAAGAATGCAGCAGAAGTGGAGACTATTAATGAGATGATGGTTTTATCTTCATTCTGGCCAAAGAATCTAACTTCCTTCTAATGAAGGAGAGGGATATTTGGGAAAAGACAACATAAATCACTTGCAGTAGCTCCCAAAGGAACATGGTGGTCACTTAGTTCTGAATCTTTCCACCTTTCTTCTGGAAATAATACAGAACACCAACAATACCACCAGTACCAGGACACTTTTGGTGAAACTAGGGGACAGAAACCGACAAAGTCCAAATAACACGTGAAGGCTGCCAAATGAGAGTTGGGTGGGAGTCCGGGTAGGGAGGTATAAGGAGGATGGAGGGGAGCTCAGAAGTCTCCAGCAAATACTCCCTCCCAGCCGAGGGCCGCCCAGGACAGCAGGAGCAGGGAGAGGCAAGGGAGGGCATGAGCATGGGTGGGGAGGCGTGGCAAGACTTGTTTCAGCAAAAGCTAGGAAAACCCAACTTCTGCAAGGGGCATATCATGTTGGAGGTCAGGGGCTGTGCCCCTTAATGTCCAAGGCACCTGTCCTGTGCCCTTTAAAGTCACCCAGGCTACTGGTAGAAACTCCCTTTTGCCTGCTTAGATACTGAGTGAGGTGACTGTACATCTTCATTTGCCCAGACTAGACTCGATTAATGCTTGTTTATTGATAATGCCCTCTTTCACTTTCTTTATTGTTATTATTATTATTTACCTTTTCCACTTTCAAAAGAGTTCCAGCTTAGGCAAATTGTAAGGTCTCCCTGGTCATGTCTACGTGCTATCATTTCTGTGTAGCCTTGAGCAAATCTTTTAACTCTTCTGATCCCTTATTTCACCAAGCTGTTTCAAGAATGATACAGGAGGTGCCTTGGATAGCACCCGACATAGGTTGGCAATCAATAAATGACAGTAAAACCATGGGACAATTGTGTCATGGCAGGATTCCTTAGTGGAGGCTCAGGCAGGTGCAGGTTAAGTTGGATCAGGGGTGAGGCGGGGGGGGGGGACATCTGCATAGACCGGGACAAATCTAAAATTGAGAAGTCTGTGCTTTGGTTAGACAAGAATAAAATTGTAAGAGAACAAGAGGAAGGTACTTCTAAATTCAGAGTAACTTTAGATTGATCATGAGAAGAAAAAATAATTACCCATAAATGTGCTTTGAAATTCACATCAAAAGCCTTTTCAATCAGCTCATCTGGGCAGTCGAGGAAACTTTTGCCTGTCACGATTCCGGCATTGTTGATTAGGATGGAGACATCGCCAACTTCTTTTTTAACCTGCATTGAATAACAAGAGCAACACCACCCATGGAGTAATTCTTTACATGATCTAAGTTTAAATTTCCCATAGTTTTTTTTTTTTTAAGATTCCATTTATTTATTTGACAGAGAGAGACACAGCGAGAGAGGGAACACAAGCGGGGAGTGGGAGAGGGAGAAGCAGGCTTCCTGCGGAGCAGGGAGCCTGATGCGGGGCTCAATCTCAGGACCCTGGGATCATGACCTGAGCCGAAGGCAGACGCTTAATGACTGAGCCACCCAGGCGCCCCTAAATTTCCCATAGTTTTACATGCTTCTTATCCTAGTTAACTCAGATGGAGTTTATGCACTCTGCAAAACAGAGTATGCTTTATTTCCTTTGCTGAATTTACAGTGCGTCAGAGATCCACGTCTGATGCTTTTCTTCTCATTTCTTCCCCCCTTCTTAGGATGGTTCCAACATGGCAGGGCTACTTTCCTTAACAGGTAGAGCAGTTAAGAGCTATTCTAGTCATTTTGTTTCAGGCTCTGTGTAAGCAGTAGGTTTATTTTAGTCATTGTGACAGGACATAAGGCATTATAGCCATGCCATATAAATCAAGACCCAGCATACACTGAGATGAGGTGGAGTAGGAAGATATGGAGGAAGCACAAAATTCCTAAACAGGTTTTATGCACACGGCACAGCTCAGAACCTGCCTGTCCTGCTTGTACCAACGAGCTGGTTTCCTTCTCCCTACCACAGGCTTCTAGATGCTAAGATATGTGAAGGGAGGATCAGAGGAAGCCCCATTTGCTTCTGTAACACTAGCCACAGTAGGTACTCCATAACTTGTATTTAAGAAATAAAATTTCTGGGTGGGACCTTGGAGCCTTTTGCTCATAGTAAATCTTCAGCTTGTAATCTTAGCCCTTAGGGCAGAAGTGAGTGCAGGATTTGCCAGGGTTGGAGACGGGAGATAGTGATGTCCCTTCGTTCCTTTCTGTGCTTTGAATTTCATTACTGTAATTTGTATCCCAAGCAAGGGCTCTGTCCCCAGATCAGAGAGAACCCCTGGTTGCCGCTATCCTGGGCTGAACAAGCAGCTCACGGCAGTACCCCTTACATCTCTAGCTGTGTGTGTGTATGTGTGTGCATGTGTGTTGTGTACCTCCCTACATGGATGGCACCATCTGGCACAGAGCGGGATGTATTACTGAAGCCAGGTGGAAGCCACCACCTCACCCGCTACCCTGGAAGGCCTGAGCCCCGGCAACAAGGGTGACGTCGTAGGGATTTATGAGCCAACTAGATCGGCAGCCTAGGGAAAATCTAGGATGAAATAGAGACCAAGGAAACCTCACCTTTTATGGTAGCGTTTTCAGATAAAAGCACAGGAAACAAATCTGACTTCGAGCTTTATTTGGAGAGTGGCAAAAATATTTAGTCAAATTCAAGTTGAATAGCAGTCAAGGCTCGAAACAACTAGCCCTACCTGAGGCAATTATTTATAGAGGGCCTCGTATTAGCTTGCTCAATATTGGATAGTTTTCAGTATTTGAATGCGAACCAATTATTCCTTAAGAGTGGCTAGAGAAGTTGTTTGCCGTCAAGCGTGAGGGAACATGTCAGGTGATCAGGGCTCTAAGTGCACAAAGATTCATCTTCAAGGTCGGCCGTAGGAGAGAGACACACTTGCACTTTGAGGGAGGGGCTAGCTTGTCAGGTTGGGGTCTCCAGACCGAACCGGGCTTCCTGGGACTGGAGATGGTAGTCACAGATGTATAGAATTTAAAGACAAATTTCAACAGAAGCTACACACTCCCCTGCCGATGACCTGCCAAGCTTACCATTAGGAAGTGAAGTGGGAAGCGGCAAGGGATTCGGGGTAGGGGCCTAGAAGATGTGCGAGAACTTTCCACTGGGGCTGGGCTGCTCTTCACAGGCCAGTCTGGTTCCTTCCTTCTCACTAAATTGGGGAATTCTGGGGGCCGACAAAAAGATGGCTCAGGAGAGTGATGTGCCAAGTACTCATGCCAATGTGGGGATAGAGAAAAGCCTTACCAGGGAAAAGAGGCAGCAAACAAGTACAAGCCTCGATGAACAAAAAAAACCTCTTACTGCTGCTTACTGGGGTTTTGATTTCCTGAAATCCTTCTTTGAACGTGCAGCTGTATCATCACCAAAGGAGCAACTGTGGCTAAGCATCTTCAGGATGAATGAAATATTCTGATTTTCTTATGATTACTTAAGAGAAATACACATTCAAATGAAAGGCCCTGTGGTGTGGTGGAAATAGCTGGATTTCAGCTCAGACCGGATACGGGTTCAAGCCCTGGCTTCGTCATATGCTAGCTCTGGGACCCCTGAGCAGATTATTCAGTATCTCTATGTCTCCTTTCTCCTCCATGAAGGGGGCCACCCTCTACCTCCTATATGGTAACAGGGGCTGGCACTGGCCCGTACTGCCTGGTATGTACTATGGAGTCAACAGACTCAAGGCTGAGCTGGATCTTGGCTACTTAGCAGCTATTTCTTAGGGGAGCTACTTACCTCCTTGAGCCCTGGTTTCCTTATTTGTGACATAGAGATAGTCATGGACCTCACTTTATAGGATTAGGATGTAATATAGATGGGGTGCTTTGTGCGGTGTATTGTATATGGTGACAACTCAAAAATCCGAATTCCCACTCCCCAATATTTTTTAAATTAAAGGGATGTTGGAGACAGGCAAATCTGCACCGAGCAAGGCAAAGAGACAGAGAAGAGAGGCACGTGAACATATCTGCGTATAGTGCTCACTACCCGCAGGGAACAGCGAGAAGCGAGATCTACCTGCTCGGCCACTCTGTATATGTTTTCCTTTTGGCTGCAGTCACAAGTGTAGGCATAAACTCTTGTGGCCCCAGCTTCCCGCACCATCCTGCATGTGTCCTCGTTCCCCTCCTTGTTGATATCCCAGAGAACCAGCACGGATCCAAGGCGGGCAAATCTGAGGGCCAAGAACCTTCCCAGTCCGCTCCCGGAGCCAGTGATGAGCACGATTTCACCAGCAACATTCTTCCGTGGTCTGGGGACGATGATGAAAATCATCGACTCCAGAAAAGCAATCATTGATTTTCCTAAGAAAACCATCAATTCCTTGGTTGACTTCAGCTTGGAAGCCATGTTGTGGCTGAAACCTATAAAGGAAGAGAGACCCATGTCAAGAGTTCCATGACCATTCCCTGTGAGCGTGTGGACTACGTGGAGCTCACGTTTTCTGAGATAGCAGCAGAAAGGGGGTGCGTTATTTAAGCTGCTCTCTTGGTAGCAGATTCTGAACTTAGGCAGACACAGGGCCTGTGTCTTGGCTTTCATTCACAGCCCCAAGCTGGGCCCGCACCTGAGTGTTGTACAGGACAGAAAGGTTCCCTAACCAGGAACTGTAACCACACCAACATTTAACCCAAAGAAGAACTTAATTATTTCTCACAGTTAACCTTTCTTCATAATAATCCCATGTCCCGTTGACTGCTTTTATGTTCAAAGTCATAACTATATTGTAATGTTTATGTGGTAACGGCTATCTCTCTGGTTTTACTTTTGTCTCCTTCTGGGTTTGGGGGGTTTTGTTGTTGTTGTTATTTTTTTAAAGACTTATTTATTTGAGAGAGAGAGAGCGACATGAGCAGTGGGGAAGGGCAGAAGGGGAGGTATAGAGAGAGAAGCAGACTCCCTCCCTATGCAGGGCCCGATCTCATGACCCTGAGATCATGATCTGAGCTGAAACCAAGTGTTGGACACTTAACCAACTGAGTCACCCAGGGGCCCCTGGGTTTGTGTTTTTTAATTTGCACAGTTGTTCTTTAATTTTGTGTCATTATTTAAAATCTAACGTTCAATAGATAAGGATGATGTAGGGGACACACACACACACCACACACAGAGAGGAATATTATGCAGCCTTAAAAAAGATGAGATCATGCAACAACATGGATGGACCTAGAGAATATAATGCTAAGTAAAATGAGTCAAACTGAGAAAGACAAATACCATACGATTTTACTCATACATGGAGTCTAAAGAAAAAAAGAATAAACAAGCAAAAAGAAAGTAGAATCACACCTATAAATACAAGAAACAAACGGGTGGTTGCCAGAGGGAGAGGGGGTAGGAGGACGGGGGAAATGGGTGAGGGGGAGTGGAAGATACAGGCTTCCAGTTATAGAATGAGTAAGTCATGGGGATAAAACGCCCAGCACGGGGAGTAGAGTCAGTGGTACTGTGATAGTGTAGTATGGCGACAGATGATAGCTACACTTGTGTGCACGGCATAACGTACAGACTTGTGAAATCTCTATATTGTACACCTGGAACTAATGTAACATCGTGTGTCAACTATACCCAAGTAAAAAGCTTAAAAATATTTGGGATTTAAGGAAAAAAAAAAAAGGAAAATCCTATTTGTAGAATATACTTGAAAAGGAGTAATTGATGTTCTAAACCTTTTCCAACAGATTCGCTGTGAGCATGGGATACCCGCCCTCCCCCAGACTCTGAGACCTCCATCCCACACCACTGACCACAGGTGCAAGAACCACAGCGTTGGCACTGTAGAATATAGGTGAGAGACAGAGTGGATAGCTGTCCTGCCCTGCCCATGCCTACCTGTGAAACCTGGGGCAGGCTACTTAGCCTCTCGGGGCCTCGGTCTCCACATATCTACCGGTCCCATAGCACAGGGTGATTTTGCGGATGAAAAGAGAATGAATGTTGTGTGCAGGACTGCAATGCTAACCCCCAGTAAGTGCTTTATGGATGTTAGCATGTTTCTCAGATACGGAGTACTGCTCACGGAGAAATCACCCAATATGTTTGCTGTATGAATAAAAGGCCTCCCCTTGGGGCGCCAGGGTGGCTCAGTCGTTAAGCGTTTGCCTTCGGCTCAGGTCGTGATCCCAGGGTCCTGGGATCGAGCCCCGAATCGGGCTCCCTGCTCCACGGGGAGCCTGCTTCTCCCTCCCCCACTCCCCCTGCTTGTGTTCCCTCTCTCGCTATGTCTCTGTCAAATAAATAAAATCTTAAAAAAAAAAAAAAAGTCCTTCCCTTGACAAACTCATACAAGGCTATAGCTTATATCCTGTTATCACTTTAGTGAGAATGAGTTTCTAAGACGCTTTACTAAAAAGCAGCTGGGAAAGAAGGGAAGGTCTTACTTTCTACAGGAGGAGAAGACATATTTAGCAGGCGCATCCTGTGCTGGGGGTGAGAGGCTTCCCTGAATGGGGTGTCCGATTGAGAGGCACAGCTGAGGGCAGATGTCCTTCATTAAAGAACCAGCAGGTTCACTTACTTTGCAGTTTGGCTGAGGATAGACTAGTCACTGTTCATGATGATGGGTAGATAGATTCATCAACAGCAGGGCTGGGAGCATGGCAAGGCTCTTAGGAAATTGTTGTGACCTAAATTGTTGTTTCTTGGTTCATTGGACAGATGGGACTGAAGATCAGAAAGAGTATGCATGTAGTTTACCCAAGGTCCCGGGGCTAGTTAGTGCAGGGTCGGCTGAGTTCATTTATTATATTTACTGAGCCCTGATGCCGTGCAGGTCTGATGCTGGGCATTGGGGCTGAGGATTCCGTGATTACTGCCCTCATGAGCCAAGGGTCTAGTTGAAGAAACAGACATTGAGCAAATAAATACATCATGACAAGCCATCATACTACAGAGAAAACTGAAGGGTGCTATAGAGAGTAGATGGGAGATCTGATTTAGATTGGGTGCTGGGGAAGAAACAACAGGAGAGATTCACTGGAAGGTGACATTTGAGCCAGTAGCCAAATGATGAATGGTTAGAGGTAGAGGGATCTGGGAGTAGCTTGACCAACAGAGGGATGGAAGAGTTTGAGGCTTGAGGTAGTTTTGGCCTGTGTGTCTAATGCTGTCTGTCCAGAGAATTAGAATGCGGGTGGTAGGGGGCACGGATGTATTGGTCAAAGGGAGTTCTTGTGGTGGAGCCCTGGGTTTCACCATGCTTTGGACGAAATGGCCCTCAAACTCTCTGCCATCTTTGCTTGGATTTATTTTCACAGAGTAGCTTTGGATGATTGACCTGGATGATTTGATGAATGAATAAAAACCCTCCCCTTTTATAAAAGAGCCTCTCAGGCTCTGGAGAATTTGGAAGGAAGGTGCCCTGAAAGGCAAACGGTGATTTTCAGACTCTCATTTTAAGCTCAGTCGTGGGGTATGCGTCTTCAGACCTGCAAGGATGAGGGTCAGGCTCCCCACATTAATGGGGCACCATGGGCACCCTCCCCAGGCACAGCCTGGGCATGGCCAACACTCCTTCCACGAGAAGACCCACACCAGCTCATCCATGCCCCCTTTCAGGCACACCACTATGAGAGTCCATGCCAGAGGGACAGAGGTCTATTTCTCTCCTCGGTGGGCTCCAACACCAGGTGGGTGGCTAGAAGTCTCAGCACTGACCTGGGGGAAGGTTCTTGATGCCAGAGGCCCTAGACTTCAGCACTCCACTGTCTCAGTGTTGGCATGATGTAAGACCTAGAGCAAGGTCTTCCGGCTTATTGCTGTCTCGGTGGATGCTTACTAGGTTCTTAAGAGCTTGGCATCCTGAGGTCTCCCTCATTTGGGGTTAGGGTGTCTGTTAGGCATCTGCACAGTGAGTGCAGTGTAGAGATTAAAGTTTGGGTTGGAATTCTGGATCTGCCACTGACTTTTCTGCAGCCTTGGTTAAAATTATTTTGTCTTTTGTGCCTCAGTTTCCTCTTCTAAATAACGGGATTCTGCAGGATGCACCAATGGGGGAGCTGTGGAAACTAAAAGACTTAATACAGGTAAAGTATTAACGTGTGTAATACCAACCCTATGATCCTTTATGGAGTTTCTGAGCAAATTGGGGGGGGGGGAGAAAGGTCCCCATTGCCCTGCACACAGCTCCTCCCTCCAGGGTGTATAGGGTGGAGGTGGGGATGGGGCAAGAGGAGTTGGGCTGGATTTCAACACCTGCCAGGTTACACATCATCTCCACCTTCACTCCTAACGCCCATAATGTGGAGGCCTTCCTAGAACAATGCCAGGCTCATAACAACAGCAAAATGACTGCATTAGCTAGAGCTACGCTTGGTGTTCCTGCTAGCATATGAATTATGAGCCCTGCCCATAGCAACGAAAGATGGTGATAGTAAGTATACTTAAAAACAAAAGTAAATTCTTAGGAAGTTACACAGCATTTTAAATTTAATCGGGTTACACACTTCTTTGATGCTTCCATCCCACAGCCTGACTACTTAGTTCAAAAGTTGAACTAACTTGGGGCACCTGGCTGGCTCAGTCAGATCAGCAACTCTCAATCTCAGAGTCCTGAGTTCAACTACCACGTTGGGCATTGAGCTTACTTAAAATAAAGTGCTGAACTAACTTGGTGCAATATAGACCGGTGTCTTCAGCTTCCCAGGCCAGGACACAGCAAATTGCCCTGGGAAGAGGTACGTGCTGAGCTGGGGGCGATGGGGAGGGAGTGTCAGACGCGCTCCGGAAGCAGAGAGCAGCGTGGCGCTCTCACCCGCTCACCCCCAGCCGCCGGGCCGGGGCTCACCCGCGCTCCCTCTCTCGCACCCCCCTGCTCCCCCTGCCATGCCACCCCGCCACAGCTTTACCGCCGGTCGGGTGCCCAGTCACGGACGCCTCGGAGCGGACCAGCGCCACCTCCTCGCGGAGGTCTTGCCCGGCCCCGGGTCCGGACTTCGGGAACTCACCCGAGACACGCAGCTTTAGCAATCCGCCGAGAAGCAGGGGTCCGCCACGAGCACCGCGTCGCTGGCTGGCGGCTGGGGTAGGTTCAGGAGTTTACCTCCCAGCCGAGTACAGGGTGGGACGGCTCCGCCCGCGCAGTGGGCGGAGCCGCCGTGCGGACCCGCCTTGGGGCCTCAGTAGACCCGCTTTTCTCTCTCCCTCTCCTCCTTCCCTCCCTCTCTTCCTTCCTTCCTTCCCTCTCCCTCTCTCTCTCCCTCTTCCTCTCCTTCTCTCCCTCCCTCTCCCCCTCCCTCCCTCCCTCCCTCCCTCTCTCCCTTCCTTCCTTCCTTCCTTCCTTCCTTCCTTCCTTCCTTCCTTCCT
>NW_027397067.1:9316614-9345638 GCF_003265705.2 Callorhinus ursinus
TCCTTCCTTCCTTCCTTCCTTCCTTCCTTCCTTCCTTCCTTCCTTCCCCAGGCTGCCAGTTTTAGAGGCTGGACATTCGGTCGCTATGGCTGGACGAACGCGTCGGGATTTCAAATACTGGAATCATCCCTGGATGTTGAAAAATCCCGACATCCAGGCTGCATCCTGGATTATTAAATCAGAATTTCTGGGTTGGAAGGGGCCCAGTATCAGCATTTAAAAAGGTTCCCCGTGTGTTTCCAAAGCACAGCAGTGCAAACACAGTGGGAACCCTTGTGTTAGAGACCAAAAAGGAGGCACGTTCAGGAGTCCTTGGATGGAGGACAACGGGGAGCGCTTAGGGAGCCAGGTCAGTTCTCTGCAGCTTGCAGAGCAGGGCACAGATGCAGAGTTCCCCAGCAGACTCTGACTCCTGCAATTGGGCCCAAGGTCACCAGCTTCCCTGGCCCCGTGGCTGTAAGGAGTGTGGGTGTGGGAGAGTCGCTTGGAAAGCGGGTGGAGTGCTAGGCAGGAGTGGAGGCGGCACTGGCAGGAGGCCAAGAAGGCGGAGTTTGTTTTAAGGAGATGAGGTTGATAAAAATTCAACAACATACTCCGGTCCAACCAGTGTTCATTGAACACCTCTGTGTACAAGGATCTAGAAAATATAGCAATGTTATATCTGTCAAGAAAAAAATGTTCAGTTAACATTAGCTAATCCTCTAATATAGAATAAATCACTGCTGAAATGCTTATACAGGGTGGAGTTTGTTGGGTGGCATAAGAAGCTGGAATATCACGTTATGGAGTGTTGAAGGAAAGCTGGAGAGTCAGGACAAGACTGTGTTTGGGATTGACTCAGGGTTGTGTCAGACACACACAAGTGGTAAAGGTTCAACGGAGAGCAGGTTAGCCAACTGGTGTGTGAGGAACTGCACATTTGTTCTTTATTTGGCAGTGAGAAGGAACAGGTAGGTTGTCTAAGCCTTGAAAAGTCGGTGCAGGGAAGAGCCTTGAAGGTTATTCCAGTGCGTTACAGGTGTTCTGTAGGCTTCGGTGAGTTGTGCAAAGTGCATAGTTGCGGGGTCCGAAGTTGAATGGGCAGGTGGGTGTGAACTGGTTTCAGCTCAGCAGTCATTGCCTAAGGGCTTGTGCTGTGCAAGGCTCGGTGTTTGCCTCTGGAGAGCTGGAGAGCTGCAGAGCTTTGGGGAGCGAGGGGGCGACTCATTCATGAATTTCACATGTGTGGGTGTTAGTGTCAAAAGTTCAGAAATAACAGGTATAAGACCAATGAATCCCTGAACTAGTAATTAGTAAAAGTTTATGGCACACACACCAGAAAGTCTGCAGACTGGCAGCACTCAAACCAAAACGTGGAATGCGTCTCATATTAAAGCAGCTTATATAGTGAGACAGCAGTGACTGTCTATTCTTCACTGTGAATGGTTATAATATTAATAAAATATAATATAATTCTATAATATAATAGACTTTTCTTAAGTGTTAGGAAATTTGTCAGTGGTTACCATATATCAACCTTGGGAAACAGTTGGTTTTGTCAGAAGTATAAGCAAGAAAGAGCCCAGGTCAAGTTAGTCTTACAAAATAAGCTAAATTAAATTTTGCTCTTATGACTCAACTGGCTTTGCTCGGAATTTTAAAAAATTTTCAATCTTTATTTTCACAATAGACATGCACCCCATGTGCCTGGGGTGCGTAGAATAGGGGCCCCTACCCAGCCTGCACGAGGAGAGGTAGCTGGAAGGGACGTCCAGACTTCGGAGACAGAATGGGCCAAGGTGGGGAGGTAAGCATCACCTGCCTGCAAGAGGTCAGATGGGCAGCCAATGGAAAACACCAGCCCACAAACTCTCCACATTTTCTCTGAGTGAAATTCTGAGCTGTCACTCTTCTTTCTGATGAGAAGGTCAGAGTAGACCTCAGGAAAGAAATCTTGAGCATTATTAGAAATACCATTAAAACAAAAGATGAATGTAAAGCAGTGGCAATTTCATTAATGATGTCATTAAGGGAAATAGAAGTCTTTGTGTTTTGAGAAGACCCCAATTTGACTTGAAGTGGGGGAAACTCAGCAGACTGACTATGATCCTGAAAGATAAGAAAGCATTTTTATGTTTTTAAAGATTTTATTTATTTGAGAGAGAGAGAGACCGAGCAAAGAGGGAGAAGCAGGCTCCCTGCTCAGCAGGGACCCTGACGCAGGACTCGATCCCAGGACCCTGGGATCATGACATGAGCCGAGGGCAGATGCTTAACCAAGTGAGCCACCCAGGTGCCCCAAGAAAGTATTTTTATTTTTATTTAATTTTATTTTTTAAAGATTTTATTTATTCATTTGACAGAGAGAGTCACAGCGAGAGAGGGAACACAAGCAGGGGGAGTGGGAGAGGGAGAAGCAGGCTTCCCACTGAGCAGGGAGCCTGATGTGGGACTCGATCCCAGGACCCTGGAATCATGACCTGAGCCGAAGGCAGATGCTTAACTGACTGAGGCACCCAGGAGCCCTGGCTTCTGTATGTTTCTGTATTTTTAGATTTTTTACAAATGTCATGCATTATTTTATTATAGCAAAAACCCAAATAATGATTAAAATGTATGTACCTGCTGTTTAAAAAGGACTCTATTTTAAGAATATATTGTCGGGACGCCTGGGTGGCTCAGTCGGTTAAGCGTCTGCCTTCGGCTCGGGTCATGATCCCAGGGTCCTGGGATCGAGTCCCACATCGGGCTCCTTGCTGAGCAAGGAGCCTGCTTCTCCCTCTGCCTGCCTCTGTCTCTCTCTCTCTGATAAATAAATAAAATCTTAAAAAAAAAAAAGAATATATTGTCTTTGGGGACTACTTTGCAAAACAGTGGAAGAAATCTAGTCACCAGATGATGCATTCAAAATACAGTAGTTTTACCAGAATGTATTATTTGGGGAGACTGTCTTGATTTTGGTAGCAGGAGATTTTAAAATTTTCAGAACAGCACAGAATTCGTTGAAAGGTAGATCTGTATTTTCCGTGACAAGAAGAAAGCAGCATAAGGTGGACTGGAGTAGGAAAAAGATACACTGGACTCATGTGAAAGAGTAGGAAGAACAACGCATATAGAAATAAGGAATCCAAGGCTTGAAAAAGACAGGGGACACTTGTACTGCCACCTTATTGGGAAAGTAACCATAGTCCAAAAAAACTAAGAAGTTTCAGAAAACTAAGGCTCAGGGGAGACAGTGCTGGGACTGGACAGGTGACTGGAATTCCCTGTGCATTCCATTGTTCCGGAGTGCCCGGCACGCAGCCAAACCTCCCCATTCTGCCTGTTCCAGAAAAATACAAAAAGAAGTGGTGTTAAAGGTTTATTTTTCCTCCTCTATTTGTTCCAAGGTCATTATCACCTCTAACGAGCTTTTTATTTTTATTATTTTTTTGTACGTTTGAGGAGCTTAGAGTGGAAAGTAGGATTGTTACAAAAGGAACTCATAGAGGAATAAAAACTTAGTAGAATATTACAGCAAGTTAATTGAATATTTTTTAAATTAACATATAATGTATTATTTGTCACAGGGGTACAGGTCTGTGATTCATCAGTCTTACACAATTCACAGCGCTCACCGTAGTACATACCCTCCTCAATGTCTAACGAGGTTTTTAAAACAATTTTTTGAGCAATAATTAATTTAGAGTAGTGAATGTACGCAGATTTGACCTGGTTTACTCTGCCTCAGTTGGGTAATCGTGCTGGAAGATGATTCAAACACAGCTGGTATCTCATGGCGCAGATAAGTGTTCTCCTCTTTTTATTTTGCCTTTCTCTTCTTGAATTTCTTTCCCCTTCTCATTCTATCAGTGGAAATACTACTACTGAAGGGCATTAATTGCTTATATTATTAGCTCTAGAAAAAGTTGCTGGTGGATGGATCCATGATCAGGATGAGGAGCAAGACAGGCAATCTGCCCCCCTCTTCAACCCCCACCCTATAAACTTTTATTGAGGTGTAATTTGCATGCCAGAAAGCTCACTTATTTTCAGTGTACAGTCTGGTTTTAGTAAATTTACATAGTTGTGCAGTTGTACATTATTGGGGTACATTCCATCACCCCAATATCTTCTGTTAGGAGCACTTTAAAACTCACTATTTGCCTTAGATTTATTGGGGAGTTTAGGTAACACAGATGGTATAAATTCTGGCCCCAACACACTATCTCTAGGGCGGTCCCCTCCCTCCCCAGTTCAACACCCTCAACAGTGTAACCTTTCTGGGATTCTGGGCGCATGTGGATGATTCCCAGCCAAGCCTCTTGCTTTTTATAGGCTTCGTGTTTTTGTCTCTTCTCCCCAGTATATGAGCACCCAGAATAGACAGATATACCCCTCTTCCCCACCCCCTGACAAACACCAGCACAACGTAGCCTTAACCCTCGGGAATTTTACTTTCTTATTACCTAGCTCCTTTTCTGAACTGATGATTTTATTATTTTATTTTATTTTATTTTATTTTATTTTATTATTTCATTTTATTTTTAGGATTTTATTTATTTATTTGACAGAGAGAGAGAGCACAAGCAGGGGGAGCTGTAGCAGGGGGAGAGGGAGAAGCAGGCTCCTGCTGAGCAAGGAGCCCGATGTGGGGTTCCATCCTAGGACCCTGGGATCATGACCTGATCCGAAGGCAGTCATTTAACTGATTAGCCACCCAGGTGCCCCTGAACTTTTAAAAGATGAAAAAAAAAACGTTTACCCAGAATGTTTCAAACCCAAGTTAGATTTTTTTTTCTAATAGTTAAGTGTAATTTTGCTTTACATTCATTTGACTCTGACGACTGGCTCTGTCATTTACATGGCAGACATCACTCTACAGGTTCAAAGTTATCATGAAAAATATGCTTTAAGTACATAAAATACACAGTACATAAGATATTGCATCTTTTCAATTACTTACATTTATAATTTCTAAAAATATAAAAAAATGGATGCCAAATTAAAAATGTGTAAGAAGATATATCATTGCCAAAGTTATTTTAGGGGCTCCTCAGACAAGTTAGAAGACCATTGACATAGAGAAAGTTTTCTTTCTTTAATATTTTTGTATTGCCTTTTCTATTGCCTTGACAATGACCATTTTAGTATTTTATCATGTTACTAATAGATTTTTGTAATTAATAGTTACCAACTTGTAAAACTTTTGAAACTTGCTTCATCTAGCCAGAAGCCATGGAGTAAAGTGAACAGAATATCCAATAATCAAACATGAATTGCTAGGGTTAGAAATTAGTTTTGAGTTGAAAGAGCCCTTAGTGATTTAGGTTAACCTCATTCTAATGACATATACAAAGTGCTTATTTTAGCATTATTTATTATGGCCCAAATATCCAGATCTCTTGTGGCCTATTCATACAGCAGAATATTATATGATAATGAAAAGGAGTGAAGTACTGCTGAACATAATTTATGGAAGAAGCTCACCGACATAATGTTGAGCAAAAGACTGACGCACACAAGTAGATCTGGGCAGAGGTGATGCAGGTGTGTTCCCTATGGAGAACTGGATGAAGCTGTACACACATGGTGTACTTACCAGAATATATGTTGTAGGTAAACAAGAAGTTTACTTAAACAAAAAGACATTGTGCTTCTTTCACCCAGTTAAAATCACAGCAGCTGTGTTAAGTATTCTCTGTTTTACCAACCTTTTATTGTTGCCGGTAATGGTGATGATATTTAGGTGAACAGTTTGTCGTGTAGAATATCTTTCAGCCCGAACCTGGGCAAAAGATGCAGCAGGGTTGTGCCACTGAGTGTTCTTTGCCAGTGCCATCTTTTTAAGACTTCATATAGCTTCTATAGCCCTTTTGACCGGGGCAATTCCTGCCAAGCAGGTGTAATTGTGAGTCCAGTCATATGTAACAAGCTTTCACTTGGGCTGGATTTCTTGCAGCACCTCTCATTCTGGCAGGGCCGAAGTGGGCTTTTAAAATTTCAGGTCCACGGCAGGATTTTCTTGTCAAATTGCAAAGGCTCGTGCTTGGTGGGGACCGTGTGAAGCTTCCAGAGGCGAGCATGGGTGCAGTGCACAGTGTCCCCAGGCGGAGGCTCGGGGGGCTCCCACTCTGTGCACGTGATGCCTTTTCCTGCACCCACACCAGGCCACACACCCCGGTGTGCACAGGCCAACTCCCACTCTTGTCTCCCTACCCCTACACACCCTTCCACCCACCTCACCCACTGCTGCAGTGCTCTCAGGTGAGCCCTGCACATGCAGTGGAAGCCTCCCTCACCAAGAGAGGAAGTTTCTTTCAGATTCCTCAAAAGTTTAACAGTAGGGGCACCTGGGTGTCTCAGTCATGATCCACAGGGTCCTGGGGTCCAGCCCCACTTGGGGCTCCCTGTTCAGCAGGGAGTCTGCTCCTCCCTCTCCCTGTACCTGTCCCTGCTCATGCTCTCTCTCTCTCTCTCAAATAAATAAATAAGATCTTAAAAAAAAAAAAAAACATAGGATTTTAGAGCAGAAAGGGTTTGGAAATCAGTTAAACCCAGAAGTTTTCTACTGTGGTTTTGCAGAAGTAACTTGGGCAATGTGGGGCCCTCAGTGCCCAGTCAACTACACCAGTTCTGCTTTGAATGTCTTCCATTTGGGGAGCTAGCAAGTGGGGGATGAGGCTAGGCTCCGGAGCTGGATGTGGTGGAGTAGCATGTGTTTGAGAGCTGCTTCTACCCCTTATTATCTGTGTGACGCTCGATAAGCTGCTACTTCACCTCTTGGAGCTTTGGTTTCTTATCTGCAAAGTGAGCATCACCACACACACACCTGTTCTGGTTGTTGTGAGAATACATTATGATACTGACAAATATGAATAGCCAGTACTAAGTCCTTGCAATGTGCCAGGCACTTTTCTAAGTTCTTTGCCTGTATTCATCATGGGTTTTATTACAGATGAGAAACCCGAGGCACAGACAGGTTGACAGTTGGCTATTGTTGGCACCAGGACTGGATTCGAATCAGGGCCACGATCTTAACTGCGGTGCTCTCCTGCTCCTCATCACAGACAATAAAATATCAAGAACTCTAATTTGTCGAGTGTTTGCTTTATGCCAGGCACTGTGCTAAGAGCGTTACATGGGTTATTGTAAAGCAGACCCCTCCACCCCCGATCCCACCCCACATCCATCCACGTCCTCACTTCTCTGAGTTGTGGCATATTATCACTCTCATTTTACAGGTTAGATTAACCAGGGCTGAGCAACGTTGGTGAAGGTCAGCTAGTGGGTAAGTTGGGGGTTGAATTTGAACCAGCCGTCACGTGGTCTCGCTCTCAGGAGATCCAGCACATTGTGTGACACACAGGGGCAGGGCCCACTTTAAGGATCTTCGACATGTAAGGCTGCTCAAGGTCCTGTGCTCAGGAAGGCCTTATACTCAGTGTCGTGTTTGCCTTTGCTGTCTTAAAATTTGTCACCATTTGTCTTTGAACTTGGCTTTTGTAAACTGAGTTTGCTAGCCCAGTGTAGCATATGCGTGAGTACAAACAGTAAGCTGTGTGGCAGTGTGCACACGGGGTTGTGGTCCAGCAGCAGCCCCTGTACGGGGCGGACAGTGCACATACCACATTTGGCTCTGCATGCATGCGCATGCCTGGGAGCAGTTTGGGGTACCACAAAGCCCCCAGGAGGTGACTACGCCTGAACCTGTGCCCCAATCAGGGACAGCAGCAACAGAAGTGGAGTTGGCGGTGGTGGTGGCTGCAAGAGAAAGAAAGTCCCACGTGAGGGGCAGTGTCAAGATCAGGGGTGGAAGGCAGTCTTGCTCATCGTCCCCATAGCCTGGCCCTGAGGCATCTGCACAAATATTAAATCTCTCATCTGAGCACCAGAACAGAAATGGTTCTCAGGCAGTAAACTCTTGGTAAATCATTACAAAATCAAAGTGTACGTGACATTATAATAATAAAGCACATCAAAGAGTTATTAGAATTCCTCAAAGATTTAGAATTTCTGGTTGTGAAAACTGCTGTATGTTACAAAGCAAACATTCACAAGCTTCAAAATAGAAATTAAAATTTTTAAAAAAAGATTTTATTTATTTGACAGAGAGAGAAAGAGCACATGCAGGGGGAGTGGCAGGCAGAGGGAGAGGGAGAAGCAGGCTTCCCACTGAGCAGGGAGCCCCACTCAGGGCTTGATCCCAGGACCCTGGGATCATGACCTGAGCTGAAGCAGACACTTTACCGACTGAGCCACCCAGGTGCCTCTAGAAATTAAATTTAAAGATTGTTGCATGGGATGGAAAAAACACGTTTCAGTTGCAGTTGCACATGAACCAATTATTAGTAAGGAAAACAACTTAAAAATTAATTTTTCCCTTGTAATTGAAGATACAGTGACAGAATGCATCAGCAGGCATTTTGAATTATGAACAAATCATGAAGTACATCTTGGTTCCTTTTACAACATCCACAAGTTATAGCAAATGTCAGAGAAAACATTAAAATGCCATTGTACACATTTGCATTTAAAATTAAATATAGACTGACATGCATCTGGATTGTATTAGGAGTTAATATTTTTAGAAAAGTTGTTCCATGAGATTTATCAGCTCTAGAGGTGCTAAAATTTATATTTCAAAATAATTTATCAGAAATGTGTCCTAATGAAAAAAAAAAGTATAGTAGTGTTATAGTCTATAATATACTCTTACAAGCTCCAGTAACAATTGCATCAGCAGAAAGTTCCTTTTCAAAGTTAAAAATATTATTATCTGCAGTCTTTTATTTGCCTAGAGTGACAGATGTCACTTTCAATTATACCGATTGAAAATGAAATTGCTAAAATATGGATTTGGGTGGCTTAGGAAATGAATCTGCAAAAAGGTGAGTCAGGAAAATCTTATGATCAATAAAGTTACCATAACATAAGTATCATTTATTGTATTATATAAATTATGAAACAATTTTTTAAAGATTTTATTTATTTGTCAGAGAGAGAGAGAGAGCACAAAAGCAGGGAGAGAGGTAGGCAGAGGGAGAAGTGGGCTCCCTGAGATCATGACCTGAGCAGATACTTAACTGACTGAACCACGCAGGCGTCACAAAACAAATTTTTGAAAAAAATTTATAGGTTTGTTCATGTATCAGAATTATCATTTTTCCCTCCTTTTTGAACAGAGAGCCCTGCATTTTTATTTTGTGCTGGGCCTTCCACCTTCTGTGCCAACCTTGCATAGCTCGCCGTTCCTCACACTTGTGCCCCTCTTCACTGAAGCACCTTGAAGCTACTGGGACCATGGTAATCCAAGAGCCTACCTCCTACTCTTAAGTCTGGGATAATTGCTGGAGACATCTTTTCATTTTAAGAGGGAATGGTGTATTTTCCTCACTGTTTTCTTTGATTCACCTCATATATACATTTTTTTTTTCTTGTCATCCCTGTGACCCAAGTATGGCAGACTTTCCTGGGCCAACTTTGCTTCCATCCTGAATGTACCTGAAGGCCATACTCAGCATTTTATGTTAACAATGTTATCAAAGACAGATCCAGCTCCTTGGCGGCTAAGCATAGTGTGAATGGATGGGAAAGATAAGCCTTATCATATAACATGTGGGAGAAGCACAATAAAATTCTCCATTTCAGGAGTTTGTTCCACCCTGAAAGTTCCTCTGCTCTCTAGTTAACTTATCACAATTTTCTTTCTCCACATCATTTCTCAAGAACCCTAATGTCCTAGATAAATCAGACCTAAACCAAAGCTTGCATACCCAAGTGACCCAACAGCCAGTTGGGAGCCTTGCTTGAAGAACCTGCTATTCTCCTGCTATTCTCTGTCTTGCCTCTTGGTTTGGCAGGGGAGGGGAGGGCCTTATTCCTCATTCTAAGAAGTTTCTAATATTCCTTACAGAAAAAGCATGTTCCATCTAAGGTATTATTTTTCTAAAAAAAGATATTCTCTATTTTATTTTTGGCTTTTCCACTTACTTTTCGTTGTTCTATCAAATTCTGCAAAGTTACCCCAGACTCTCCTATTTTCTTTTTCTCTTACTGAGTTCTGTTTGTGAGTCAAAAGTATACTCAGTAATTTCGCAAATATTTATGCTTTACATGTAGGTCTTCAATAAGGATTTATTGCAAGAATGGGCCCTAAATAAAGATTTTCAGGGTAGGAAGGGATCCAGATGATTTAGTCATTAACCTTGATTTTCAGAAATGGAAAAGTCCATTTTCAAGAGTCAAACTCAAGACTCACTTGGTCTCAGGCAGCTGTTGGTATTAGAGAATTCTTTCTTATGTTAAGCCAAAATCTGTGTCTTTTCCAGTATTGAGGAAAGAAAAGGCTTACTTTAGAAAAAGAACTTTTGCAAGAGAAAGTGCTCTTATTTCCTAAAGCTCATGGACAATTCTAGTCATCTCTTTCAGAGTCATCAGAAACTTCTCCTCTCTCCTCAGCCTTTAATTTTTTTTTCAAATATTTGGTTTAAAAATGGCTAATTCATTATTACATACTGTCTCCACATGTTAACATTTGTGACTATTCTTTATTTCATTAGATTAGGAAAACTTGTCGGAGGAGAGTAACTACCAATTATAATATTATTCTGTTACAAAAATCAATCTTTGTTTCCAAAGACTGACAGACCCAAATGAATCTTCACTTCTCCCAAAACAATATGCCTATGATGTGTTTTAAGTACCATGATCATGCAAGGTGAGACCTCACATGGAAAGTGTTATAGTAACTGGGCTGCTTCTTGAAAACTTGGTAGAAGAAAAGACATGACTAAATTTTAGACAAAATCAGTTCAGTTTTGTAACTTTGATTGCACAGATTTCATGAGTGTGAAGATTTGGAAGAGTTACATGGACAGCTATTACATATTCTAAAAGTTAAAGTTGCTGAACCATGAAGGAAAAGTGCAATGCCCACTAGGGAATCTTTTTAGGTTTGACTCAACATTCAGACTCAGAAGACAGCCATGGCAAGGGTCTACTCAGAGGGTATGAGAGGAGCTTCAGGGGCCGGGGGCAGTGGCAGGCACTCCTCTGGTTTGCATGGGGGTAGGCCTTACAGCATTCGATACATATGTCCAGGAAACTTCTCCTCAGATGCCCACTCTGGTATAAGGAGATCCACATGAGGCAAGTGCAGGATCTGCCCAGGCATTAAAGTCTCATGCTCCATAGACCCACAGCTTCATGGGCATAGACTCTGTGAACGCAGTTACCAGAATCCCCTAGCTCTAGGAAGCCCAAAGAATGGCGCCCCTCCCCATCAAGTATTTATAATTCATATATAATTCCTCTTGGTCTGATGCAAGTTACCAATTGGTGATCTTTTTTTTTTTTTAATCACTGCTTAGAAACATATTTGACATTTGGCTCTTACCAGGTTACTAGGGGAACAGAGCTATAGGAAGTTAATCTAAGAGAAAATCCTCTTGCAGGAAAGCAAAAAGTTTTGCTTTACCCATGATACATGAATACAAATGAAAGATAACAGAGGAATGGACCATGCAGTTCCGAAATACTATAAATCTGATAGATAAGAAGCTGAGTGAACTTCCAACATTAATCAGGAAATAGGCAAAACCCAACCAAACCAGAGCCTCTATGTGGCCAACAACTGTCACAAAGGTCTTGTACCTTATTTAGTGACTATCTTATTCGCCACTCTTTCTAGTGCCATACATAGCAGATACACAGGAAATATGTGTTGAGTGAATGCATAAGTGAATGAATAAAAAACTCTCCTTAGGCCCAACTTAGAAGCAGAAGGATACATTCTTGGCTGAATGAAATCAAAGCTGACAGGACAGATCTTCTGATACCTGAGTGAGGAGGCGTGGACCAGTTTACTTAGAGATAAATGGCCCCTCATAAGTCACTGCTGGGTGTCAACCCAGTTAGACAGAAGTATGTGAATGCCCCTGAGGCATTAAGGAAAGGTTAAATAATTCTTTGAATTCTTGGTTTAAGAAGGCAGAGAGGTGTCAAGACTATAAAAGATAACTAAAAGATAATTATAAGTTAAAAGAAAGTTAAAAGCGAATTTATTCTCTTAAAAATATTGCATTTTGGAATGTTTTATTCCTCTATTAGTCCCAGAATTTTTCTCTAGTTTGTTCATATCAAGTTAAACTGCTTTCTTTGTATAAATGTAGAAATATTATGTCTCAGATAATGGGATAAATCTTATATATTGAGTGCTCTCTCTTTGGTTAACAGAATATATACTTTATTTGAAATTTCTTGTTTTGGTTTTAACATGACTGACTAGCTCTTGAACCTGGTCGAGGCAAAGCTAGGTTGATGTTTAGTGGTTATGGTTCAAGAACCATTCCAAACCCAGAAGGTGTTAAGAATGTTCGCCAAATTGGGACGCCTGGGTGTCTCAGTTGGTTAAGTGTCTGCCTTCAGCTCAGGTCATGATCCTGGGGTCCTGGGATGGAGCCTCCCATCCAGCTCCTTGCTGGGCCTGCTTCTCTCTCTCCTTCTGCCTGCCACTACCTCTGCTTGAACTCTCTCTCTCTGTCAAATAAATAAAAAAATCTTAAAAAATAAAAAAAGAGAATGTTTGCCAAATGGCTCTAATGTGTGCTGCACATTCAAGTAATTATAGATTTTTTTAAAAGAGGGAGTTCATATCGTGTATTCAAATACATTAGTGTTGAGAATACCTTATTGACTTAATTATGAAGATAAGTTTCCTTCCCAAACCAGTAGCATATAGCCATCTAATGTATACTTTTTTTCCTTATGGAGTAAAGAACTTAGGAATTGTTCAGCACATCCAGATGCAAACAAATGTGATTAATTACAAGCTTATTTTACCAAATAAGCAGATTCAGTTCCACTAAGGACTTTGTTATGATCATCCAACTCCAGTAGGAATTAACAGGCAACACAAATAAGCCTTTGCTTTGTGAGGTAAACAGTATATTTTTCATTACAAAACTAATAACGTTTCTTTAAATCTGATTTGAAAAATTATCAGCATGAAACACTGATTTACAAGGTCATTATTTTTAGTTACCCCTTTTCTAAAAGTATCATATATTGTCTATTTAAAAATTAAATTTAGTCAATTTGCATTAATGATTTTGTAAATACACATTTACAAAATCATTAATGCAATTGCATTAAATATTTTGTAGATATTCACTGAGTTCATTGGAATGGCTGTGATGTCCTCATATACCAAAGTGAAAAATGATAGGAGAAACTGCACACGTAGTTTGAATGCCTAGAAAAATCATCAGTGTGCTGATCATGTCCTGGGAATAAGGTTGGCACTCTTGAAAGCCTCAGGAACCATTGGTGGACAGGAATGCTGTCACATTGGAAGGAGCTCTAGGTAGTCTGTCCTTGTAACATTTCATTTCATTACCACATACGAGGCTTCCTCTCGGTTTCAATCCGAACTTCATTTGCTTTCTCTCTCCCTCTGAAAGAAGCCACACAAACGTCCACACCAAGGTACTCAGCAAGGGCACTCATCATGTTTGGTGATATTACTCTAGAGAAAAGCAGACCAAAAGGGAAAAAAAAATCATAATCCTTTAAGAGAAGTCAAAAAGCCTTCTTTGCAAAGATTTCTTTTTTTTTTTAAAGATTTTATTTATTTATTTGACAGAGATAGCACAAGTAGGCAGAACAGCAGGCAGAAGGAGCGGGAGAAGCAAGCTCCTCACTGAGCCGGGAGCCCAATGGGGGGCTCGATCCCACCCCGGGGTCATGACCTGAGCTGAAGGCAGACACTTAACCGACTGAGCCACCCAGGTGGCCCACAAAGATTACTTTTGAATTACATAAAGTGTGAGTTGTCAGTTATTCATGTTGTGCATGTGTGGCTAAATGAGGCATAAGTTCAGTTCTACATCCAGGGAGCTTTGAAAAACCCCAGTGCTCAGGCCTCAATTTTTCCATATCTTACACCCACTGGGTTCTGTGGAAAGGACTATGTACATCTTTATTTACTAGACTAACAAATAGTGGCAACAACTAGAATGAAAACCACACTGATGAAAGCAGAATTCCTTGGGGATAGGACCCAGGCATGACTAGTATTCAGTGTTCCCCAGGAGATGCCAACCGGCCCCCAAGGTTGAGAACCATTGCTTTGGTTCCTTGAAGACAGAGAAACTGTATCTTCAGCTCATTTCTGCTCAACTTTACTCCACTTAGCAAATATTTATTGTGTGCATATTCTGTGTTAGGTAATGTACTAAGTCTGGAGCATGAAGCAGGAAACAATAAAAAAAAATGTGTCCTGTGCTGCTGGAGCATGCAGCCTAGCAAGGAGGATGGATGTTAGTTACGCGAGCAACCATAGGTGTGATGAGTGCTACAAAAGGCAGGTACACAAGAATATGTTGAATAAGATATAACTAGTAAAGAAAGTCCTGGATTTATTAGTAACATAGTCTTATAATACTGAATCACTGATTGTGTTTTCTATTCTGCTAGTAACTGATAACAAGGAGAGGAGTATATCCTGATGGTAAGAACTTCAGGTCCATAATCAGATTTGACTCTTTGGTTTGAAACTTTGCTCCAGCACTTATTAATTGTTTAACCCTTTACAAATTACTTATTCTTTTTAAGTCACACAGTTTTTTTTTTTTAAGATTTTATTTATTTGAGAAAGAGAGAGACAGAGAGAACACGAGCAGGGGGAGAGGCTGAGGGAGAAGCAGACTCCCAGAGCAGGGACCCCAACGTGGGGCTCAATCCCAAGACCCTGGGATCATGACCTGAGGCAAAGGCAGATACTTAACAGACTGAGCCATGCAGTGCCTCTAAGTCACACATTTTTTAGGTGTGATAAAATGCATGTAAAGCTGTCAAGCAGAATCTGGCACATGCAGGCACTGGATGAATGTTAGATTTTGTTCTGTATTCTCTCTGGAGGAGACAGTGCACTGGGGCAGAATCCATCCACAAACACTCTGGAGCTCATAGAGTTGCCTTGCATGAAGTTGTAGGTGCTCTTTCACTAAATGAAATGAGGAACTTGCCAAATATCCTTAATATTCTTCTGGCGATGCACTTAGTTTTTTTTAATTCTTCATTCTCAAAACAAAATTCTCCATTACTTGAACCAAAAGAATCACACACACACACACACACACACACACACACACACACACACAAATTGAGGGGATGCTATTTGTTTCCATTGAAGTAAATAATTTATATTCTGTAAGGCTTAATAGTTGCTAAATTTTCTCAGTGTCTGGAGTAACCAAGACACAACTGGCTATAGTCCAGTAAATTGTCCTAGTGCTATTAAAGTAGTTGCTCTTATCATTTAAAAAAATAAAAAACTAATGATGTAATGTATGGTGATGAACACAACATAATTAAAAAATATATATATAAAGTTGCTTTCTGGCGAAAGAGGTGGTAATGATAGGGCATTTTGTTCAAAAATAACCAAAATGTATGTATTATACTTACACAAAATTATATCTCAATAAATCTGGAAAAAATTAATCTACACATCATTTCTTTCATCCCCTACTGTTATAGGATTATTAATCTTTCTTTTTCTGGAGACTTTGTTTTTAGCTTTTACGTACATAGGGACTCCAAGTTTACAAAAACCATCATTTAACATCACTGACTTCTTTGCTACTAGGTCACCCCACCTCCCCCTGCCCCAGGTGGGTCACATTCATTGTGTGATCTTGACAATCTAGCTTTAGTCCTCCCCATTCCAGAGAAACTAACATTATATTATATATAAAACATTATATTCAGTTGTCAGAAAAGATTTCTTAGCAAATGCGGAAGTCTTATTTCTGCTTTCATCATTCGAAACTTTTCCTCCCATTCAAGGCCGCTCTCACCATCCAAACACACTTTCTTATCTGCTTTACTTTCTTATCTACTTATCTGTTAAGGAGATAAGAGGGGAAGTGATTGGATGAATTATAGTGCATTCGTACTAACAACATTATGTAGCCAACCAAAATCACGCCTTAGATTAATATTTAGCATGAGAAAAGTCTCATTATGTATAAAAATGTTATAAAAGTAGCTACGTCTATACCAGTACACATTTATCAGAAGGGCTAAAATTGAAAAGACTGGCAATGTCAAATGTTGACAAAGTTGGGGAGCAACAGGAATATAGCATGGGAATGTACATGATATAATAACTTTGGAAAAGTTCAGGTTGTTTCTTACTCTATGCCCCAACAATTCCCTTCTAGGTATTCCAAGAAAAATGAAAACATATGTTCACAAAAAGATTTATACAAACATAATATCAGCCATTTTTGCAAATAATGGCTCCCAAATGGAAGCAGCCCAGTCAGAGACTGGATGAACAAATTGTGGTATATCCACACAATGGATTACTCCCCAGTGGTAAAAGGGATAAACTATTGATACATAGAACAACATGGATGAAACTCAAAAAGCTATGCTGAATGAAGGAAGCCTTGCATGAAAGAGAACATAATTATGATTCCATTTCTATAAAATTCCAGAATAGCCAAAAGTATTATATAGTAGAAAAATCAGACCAGATTGCTTTTATGGAATGTGGGAGAAAATTGGCTGGAAGGAAGATAGTGATATTCCTTATCTTGATAGGAGGTTGGAATCACATATTTGTCAAAACTCGGCAAATATACACTTAAGATTTGTGCATTGTGTATAAATTTTACAAAAATGAAATAAAAATGTATCGATTATCTGCTTAACTCCAGAGCTTTCTAACTCTCCTGTTTAGATTTCTTTTGTAGATGCACTTCTTTTAAAATTTCTGGAAATTTATTTCCAATAATATCACATTTTTCCTTTATGACCATTCCTTTAGCTCATATGGAATTATTATTTTTATTTTAAAAATATGTATTATGAAGACTTTCAAAGAAACAAGAGTAGAAGAATATAATGAACTGTGTGGAGTGCTGGTAAGTGATTGACATTGGTTCCTCTAGAAAAAGAATGTATATATAGTTTCCAACCTCATTTGACTTCACTGTTCACTTCGTCTCAAACATAGTAGACTTCTTTCAGGTTCTGCGGTATCCCTGATTCCTTCTGATCCCAGAGGCTTTATGTAGGATACCTAGATGCTCTTCCCATTTGCTCTTTACCTGGTTAATTCCTACTTATCTTTTGGGCATTAGTTTCAATGTCACTTCCTCTGAGAGCCTATCACTGACTGCCCCACCCTATTCTAAATCCTATGCTCCTTATTCTCTCTCATAACACCTTCTTTTCTTCTATAGTACTTAATCACGTATTATTATCAATACTTACTAATATTGTTATTTTAATAATAATGTTAAAAACAAAGAAATAAAAAATAATTTTTCAAGGAAGGAATTTACCTCTACAAAATAAAGTCCATATATGACAAGGACACAGATAATATCATATTCAACAGTCAAAAACTGAAAGCTTTTCCTCTAAGATCAGGAGCAAAACAAGAATGCCCTCTCTTGCCACTTTTATTCAATGCAGCACTGAAAGTCCTAGCCAGAGCAATTAGTCAAGAAATGGAAATAAAAAGCATCCATATTGGAAAGGAAGAAGTAAAACTGCCTCTACTTACAGATGACATGATATATACAAAAAACCCTAAAGGCTCTATTGAAAAGTTGTTAGAACTAATGAACACATTCAGTAAAACTGCAGGACACAAAATCAATATGCAAAAATTAGTTGTGTTTCTATACTCTAACAACAATCAGAGAAATTGAGAAAATAATCCTATTTATGATTGTATCAAAAATAATAAAATACATAGGAATAAATTTAACCAAGGAGGTAAAAGATCTGTAGACTGAAAACTATAAGACAGTGATGAAAATAATTGAAGAAAACACAAATAAGTGGAATGATATTCCATGCTCATGGATTAGAAAAATTAATATTGTAAACATGTCCATACTACCCAAAACAATCTACAGATTCAATGCAATCCCTATAAAAATCACAATAGCATATTTCACAAGAATAGAAAAAAAAAACAGTCCTAAAATTTGTAAGGAACCATAAAAGACCTGGGATAGCCAAACCAATCTTGAGAAAGAACAAAGCTGGAGGCATCACACTTGTTGATTTCAAACCTTGTTACAAAGCTATAGTAAGCAAAACAGTATAATATTGGCATAAAAAGAGACATGTAGATCAATGAAAGAACATCAAACTAAAAATCTTGTGCACAGCAAAGGAAAACCATCAACAAAATGAAAAAGTAACCTCTGGAATGGGAAAAAAAATCTGCAAATCATATATCTGATGAAGGGATAATATCTAAAATATATAAAGAGTTCATACAACTCAATAGCTAAAGAACAAACCATTCAATTAATAAATGGGCAGAGGAACTGAATAGACATTTTTTCCAAAGAAGACACACAGATGGCCATCAGATACATGAAAAAGTAGTCAACGTCATTAATCATCAGGGAAATGCAAAGCAAAACCACAATGAGATATCATCTCACACCTGTTAGAATGGTTATTGTAAGATAGGAGATAACAAATGTGGGTGAAGGTCTGGAGATAAGGGAACCCTGTGCATTGTTTGTGGGAATGTAAATTGGTGCAGCCACATACAATGGAATATTATTTAGCCATAAAAAGAAGGAAATCCTGCCATTTGTGACAACATGGATGGACCTTGAGGGCATTATGTTAAATGAAATAAGTCAGACAGAGAAAGGCAAATACTGTATGACTACACTTATATGTGGAATCTAAAAAAAACTAACTCAGGAACCTAAAATAGATTGGGTGTTGTCAGAGGTGGGGCTTGGGGGAACTAGGAGAAGGTGGTCAAAAGGTACAAACTTCCGGCGATAAGTTAAATAGTTTCTGGAGATGTAATGTATACCTTTGTGGCCATAGTTAACAACATGGCACTACATATTTGAATGTTGCTAAAAGGAGAAAATCTGAAAAAGCCTCATCACAAAAAAAACTAAATTGTAACAATGTGAGGTGATGGATGTTAACTAACCTTATTATGGTAATCATTTTGCAAATGAACACATATCAAATCATTATTTTGTACACCTTAAACTAATACAGTGTTATAAGTTAATTATATCTCAATAAAACAGCGGTGGGGGGGATGTAGTATTGTAATGATGATCCCTGTAGATAATCTCAAAACACATCCACAATTATTTCCTTGGGATAAAATTCTTAATTATAAAGTTGCTGGGGCAAAAGGCAATTTCTAAGGCCAAATTTCTTCCCAAAATGAGGAACACTTGGTGTTCTCAACATTTATGAATGTGACAATTTTTTTCTACTTCATATCTATACCAACACTGCTTTAAAAAGTTTTGCTGATATACTTGGTACAATTTATGTATATATATAAAACTTCTTTACTCACGTAGGTAGAGATTTTCTTTTTGTTTTTCAAGATTTTATTTATTTGACACAGAGAGAGCAACAGTGAGAGAGGGAACACAAGCAGGGGGAGTGGAAGAGGGAGAAGCAGGCTTCCTACGTAACAGGGAGCCCGATGCGGGGCTTGATTGCAGGACCCTGGGATCATGACCTGAGCTGAAGGCAGACGCTTAACGACTGAGCCTCCCAGGCGCCCCTAGTTAGAGATTTTTGATATGTTTGTTAGCTTTTGTAATTCTGTTGTGAATTGCCTGTTCCTATCCTTTGATTCTGTTTATGTATTAAGACTGAGAATTCTGTTATATATATTGAAAATATTGTCTTTCAATTTGTTATTTCACTTTATTTTATTTTTTTGAAAAATGAATAGTTTTTATTTCTTTTTATTTTAATTTTTTATTGTTATGTTAATCACCATATGTTACATCATTAGTTTTTGATGTAGTGTTCCATGATTCATTGTTTGTACATAAAACCCAGTGCTCCATGCAGAATGTGCCCTCTTTAATACCCATCACCAGGCTAACCCATCCCCCCACCCCCTCCCCTCTAGAACACTCAGTTTGTTTTTCAGAGTCCATCATCTCTCATGCGTCGTCTCCCCCTCCGATATGCCCCCCTTCATTCTTCCCCTCCTGCTATCTTCTTCTATTTTTTCTTAACATATATTGCATTGTTTGTTTTGGAGGTACAGATTTGTGATTCAACAGTCTTGCACAATTCACAGTGCTCACCATAGCACATACCAGCCCCAATGTATATCACCCAGCCACCACATCCCTCCCAACCCCCCACTCCAGCAACCCTGAGTTTGTTTCCTGAGATTAAGAATTCCTCCTATCAGTGAGGTCATATGATACATGTCTTTCTCTGATTGACTTATTTCTCTCAGCATATTACCCTCCAGTTCCATCCATGTCATTGCAAATGGCAAGATATCATTCCTTTTGAGGGCTGCATAATATTCCATTGTATATATATATACCACCTCTTCTTTATCCATTCATCTGTTGATGGACATCTTGGCTCTTTCCACAGTTTGGCTATTGTGGACACTGCTGCTATAAACATCGGGGTGCACATACACCTTCGGATCCCTACATTTGTATCTTTGGGGTAAATACCCAGTAGTGCAATTGCTGGATCGTATGGGAGCTCTATTTTCAACTTTTTGAGGAACCTCCATACTGTTTTCCAGAGTGGCTGCACCAGCTTGCATTCCTACCCACAGTGTAGGAGGGTTCCCCTTTCTCCGCATCCCCGCCAACATCCGTCGTTTCCTGACTTGTTAATTTTAGCCATTCTGACTGGTGTGAGGTGGTATCTCATTGAGGTTTTGATTTGGTTTTGATTTGGATTTCCCTGATGCTGAGCGATGTTGACCACTTTTTCATGTGTCTGTTGGCCATTTGGATGTCTTCTTTGGAAAATGTCTGTTCTTGTCTTCCGTCCATTTCTTGATCGGATCATTTGTTCTTTGGGTGTCGAGTTTGGTAAGTTCTTTATGGATTTTGGATACTAGCCCTTTATCTGATATGTCATTTGCAAATATCTTCTCCCATTCTGTCGGTTGTCTTTTGGTTTTGTGGACTGTTTCTTTTGCTGGGCAAAGGCTTTTTATCTTGATGAAGTCCCAATAGTTCATTTTTGCCCTTGCTTCCCTTGCCTTTGGTGATGTTTCTAGGAAGAAGTTTCTGTGGCTGAGGTCGAAGAGGTTGCTGCCTGTGCTCTCCTTTAGGATTTTGATGGACTCCTGTCTCACATTGAGGTCTTTCAACGATTTTGAGTCTATTTTGGTGTGTGGTGTAAGGAAATGGTCCAGTTTCATTCTTCTGCTTGTGGCTGTCCAATTTTCCCAACACCATTTGTTGAAGAGACTGTCTTTTTTCCATTGGACATTCTTTCCTGCTTTGTCAAAGATGAGTTGGCCATCGAGTTGAGGGTCCATTTCTGGGCTCTCTATTCTATTCCATTGATCTATATGTCTGTTTTTATGCCAGTACCATACTGTCTTGATGATGACAGCTTTGTAATAGAGCTTGAAGTCGGGGAATTGGGATGCCGCCAGCTTTGCTTTTCTTTTTCAACATTCCTCTGGCTATTCGGGGTCTTTTCTGGTTGCATACAAATTTTAGGATTATTGGTTCCATTTCTTTGAAAAAAGTGGATGGTATTTTGATGGGGATTGCATTGAATGTGTAGATTGCTCTAGGTAGCATTGACACCTTTACAATATTTGTTCTTCCAATCCATGAGCATGGAACATTTTTCCATTTCTTTGTGTCTTCCTCAATTTCTTTCATGAGTATTTTATAGTTTTATGAGTACAGATCCTTTGCCTCTTTGGTTAGATTTATTCCTAGGTATCTTATGGTTTTGGGTGCAATTGTAAATGGGATCGACTCCTTAATTTGTCTCTCTCTGTCTTGTTGTTGGTGTATAGGAATGCCACTGATTTCTGTGCACTGATTTTATATATCCTGCCACTTTACTGAATTCCTGTATGACTTCTAGCAGTTTTGGGGTGGAGGCTTTTGGGTTTTCCACATAAAATATCATACCATCTGCAAAGAGTGAGAGTTTGACGTCTTCTTTGCCAATTTGGATACCTTTTCCTTCTTTTCGTTGTCTGATTGCTGTGGCTAGGACTTCTAATACTATGTTGAATAGCAGTGGTGATAGTGGACATCCCTGCCACGTTCCTGACCTTAGGGGGAAAGCTCTCAGTTTTTCCCCATTGAGATGACTTTTATGATATTGAGGTGTGTACGCTCTATCCCTATAGTCTGAAGAGTTTTGATCAAGAAAGGATGCTGTACTTTGTCAAATGCTTTTTCTGCATCTATTGAGAGGATCATATGATTCTTGTTCATTCTTTTGTTAATGTATTGTATCATGTTGATTGATTTGTGGATGTTGAACCAACCTTGCAGCCCAGGATAAATCCCACTTGGTCGTGGTGAATAATCCTTTTAATGTGCTGTTGGATCCTATTGGCTAGTATTTTGGTGAGAATTTTTGCATCCATGTTCACCAAGGATATTGGTCTGTAATTCTCCTTTTTGATGGGGTCTTTGTCTGGTTTGAGGATCGAGGTAATGGTGGCCTCATAAAACGAGTTTGGAAGTTTTCCTTCCATTTCTATTTTTTGGAACAGTTTCAGAAGAATAGGTATTAATTCTTCTTTAAATGTTTGGTAGAATTCCCCTGGGAAGCCATCTGGCCCTGGGCTTCTGTTTGTTGGGAGAGTTTTGATGACTGCTTCAATTTCCTTAGTGGTTATAGGTCTGTTCAGGTTTTCTATTTCTTCCTGGTCCAGTTTTGGTAGTTGATACATCTCTAGGAATGCATCCATTTCTTCCAGGTTATCTAATTTGCTGGCATAGAGTTGCTCATAATATGTTCTTATAACTGTTTGTATTTCTTTGGTGTTGGTTGTGATCTCTCCTCTTTCATTCATGATTTTGCTGATTTGGGTCATTTCTCTTTTCTTTTGGATAAGTCTGGCCAGGGGTTTATCAATCTTGTTAATTCTTTCAAAGAACCAGCTCCTAGTTGTGTTGATCTGTTCTACTCTTCTTTTGGTTTCTATTTCATTGATTTCTGCTCTGATCTTTATTATTTCTCTTCTCCTGCTGGGTTTAGGCTTTCTTTGCTGTTTTTTCTCTAGCTCCTTTAGGCGTAGGGTGAGGTTGTGTGTTTGAGACCTTTCTTGTTTCTCGAGAAAGGCTTGTATTGCTATATACTTTCCTCTCAGGACCGCCTTTGCTGCATCCCAAAGATTTTGAACAGTTGTGTTTTCATTTTCATTGGTTTCCATGAATTTTTTTAATTCTTCTTTAATTTCCTGGTTGACCCATTCATTCTTTAGTAGGATGCTCTTTAGCCTCCATGTATTTGAGTTCTTTCCGACTTTCCTCTTGTGATTGAGTTCTAATTTCAAAGCACTGTGGTCTGAAAATATGCAGGGAATCATCCCAATCTTTTGGTACCGGTTGAGACCTGCTTTGTGACCTAGGATGTGATCTATTCTGGAGAATGTTCCATGGGCACTAGAGAAGAATGTGTATTCCGTTGCTTTGGGATGGAATGTTCTGAACATGTCTGTGAAGTCCATTTGGTCCAGTGTGTCATTTAAAGTCTTTATTTCCTTGTTGATCTTTTGCTTAGATGATCTGTCCATTTCAGTCGGGGGGGGGTTAAAGTCCCCCACTATTATTTTATTGTTGTCAATGTGTTTCTTTGCTTTTGTTATTAATTGCCTTATATAATTGGCTGCTCCCATGTTAGGGGCATAGATAGTTACAATTGTTAGATCTTCTTGTTGGATAGACCCTTTAAGAAGGATATAGTGTCCTTCCTCATCTCTTATTACAGTATTTGGTTTAAAATCTTATTTGTCTGATATAAGGATTGCCACCCCAGCTTTCTTTTGGTGTCCATTAGCATGATAAATGGTTTTCTACCCCCTCACTTTCAATGTGGGGGTGTCTTTGGGTCTAAAATGAATCTCTTGCAGACAGCATATCGATGGGTCTTGTTTTTTAATCCAATCTGATAGCCTGTGTCTTTTGACTGGGGCATTTAGCCCATTTGCATTCAGGGTAACTATTGAAAGATATGAATTTAGTGCCATTGTATTGCCTGTAAGGTGACTGTGACTGTATATTGTCTGTGTTCCTTTCTGGTCTATGTTGCTTTTAGGCTCTCTCTTTGCTTAGAGGAGTCCTTTCAATATTTCTTGTAGGGCTCGTTTCATGTTTGCAAATTCCTTTAGTTTTTGTTTGTCCTGGAAGCTTTTTATCTCTCCATTTTCAATGACAGCCTAGCTGGATATAGTATTCTTGGCTGCATATTTTTCTCACTTAGTGCTCTGAATATATCATGCCAGTCCTTTCTGGCCTGCCAGGTCTCTGTGGATAGGTCTGTTGCCAATCTAATGTTTCTACCATTATAGGTTACATATCTCTTGTCCCGAGCTGCTTTCAGGATTTTTCTCTTTGTCTCTGAGACTCGTAAGTTTTACTGTTAGATGTCGGGGTGTTGACCTATTTTTATTGATTTTGAGAGGGGTTCTCTGTGCCTCCTGGATTTTGATGCCTGTTTCCTTCCACAAATTAGGGAAGTTCTCTGCTATAATTTGCTCCAATATACCTTCTGCCGCTCTCTCTCTTTCTTCTTCTTCTGGGATCCCAATTATTCTAATGTTTCGTCTTATGGTATCGCTTATCTCTCGAATTCTGCCCTCGGGATCCAGTAGTTGTTTATCTCTCTTTTTCTCAGCTTCTTTATTTTCCATCATTTGGTCTTCTATGTCACTGATTCTCTCTTCTGCCTCATTTATCCTAGCAGTTAGCACCCCCATTTTTGATTGCACCTCATTAATAGCCTTTTTGATTTCGACTTGGTTAGATTTTAGTTCTTTTATTTCTCCAGAAAGGGTTTCTCTAATAACTTCCATGCTTTTTTCCAAGCCCAGCTAGTATCTTTAAAATCATGATTCTGAACTCTAGGTCTGACATCGTACTAATGTCCGTATTGAGTAGGTTCCTGGCAGTCGGTACTACCTTATTCCTTTTGTTGAGGAGATTTTTTCCGTCTTGTCCTTTTGTCCAGAGGAGAATAGATGAACGAGAGAACACAATGCTAACAGGGTAACAATGTCCCCAGAAAATATACCCTAAACCAAGCAGAAAAGACCTTCCAGAAAGTGGTCGCTTTTCTGTTTAGTGAGTTGTTGTTATTCTTTTCTTTGATCTCCTGTTGAGTTTGTACATGTTCAGAATTGTTTGATCCCTATCCAGGTGCATTCCTGAGACCAGACGAAATCCAGGTCTCCTACTCCTCCTCCATCTTGCTCCATCCCCTCTTTACCCACTTCTTTTTAGAGGTGTGTTATTTATTTTCCAGATGCTTGGGGATTTTTCAGATATAATTTTGTTATTGACTGCTAATTTTTTTCCTTGTGATCAGAGAACATACTTTATATGACCTGAAACTCTTTTGTTACCCAAAGACTTACCTAACAGCCAAAAATAAAGTCTCTCTTGGTAAATACTTTGTGTACTGTGCACTTGTTGAGTAAAATGTCTCAAATGTCATGTATGTCAGTTGATTGATAGTGTTGTCAAGTGTATAGCCATACTTTTCGGTTTCCTTGTTGTATCAATTTTTTAGTGTGGGGTACTGAATTTCTGACTATAATTGTGGACTTCTCTGTTTCTCCTTGAAGTTCTATCAGATTTTATATCATATAATTTTAAGTTCTGTTATTAGGTATATTAGCATTTAGGGCTGTTATATCCTCTTGATTAATTGATTCCTTTATCATCATGAAATAACGCTCTTTATTCCTTGCTCTGACATCTACTTTGTCTAATTTTTAATATCGAAATTATAGCTTTTTAAAAACCAGTAAAATTGTATATCTTTTCCCATACTTTTATTTTTAACCTCCTTGTATCTTCATATTTAAAGTGTTTTTCTTATAGACTCAACAGATATTTGGGTCTTGCTTTCTTTTTTTAGTGTTTATAATATCGCTTTTTAATTGGGATGTTTAGGCAATTCCATTTAATGTGATTATTTATATGAATAAGTTTATATATGCCACATTGCTATTTGTTGAATACTTATCTCATATCTTCTTTATTCTTTTTTTCCTCTCTGACTGCTTACTTTTAGATTAACTGAGTAGTTTTAATTATCCTATTTTATTTCCTTTGTTGTTTTATTAGATAATCTTTGTTTCATTCTTAGTGGTTGCCTTAGGGTCTACCTTCAAGTAATATTACACTATTTCATGTATAGAATATATACCTTACAATAATATACTTTCATTACCTCTCTCCTAGCGTTAATGTTATCATATCTTTTACGTCTACATGTGATGTAAACCTTATAATTCATTGTTACTATTGTTGCTTTACATTATCAATTACCTCTTAAAGGAAATAAGAAATGAAAAATGTTTATTTCCATAGTATTCATTCTTTTGTGTAGAGTCAGATTGCCATGTGTTATTTTCTTTCTGTGTGCAGTACTTTCTCTAATAATTTACATTTTTTCTAGTACTTGCCTGGTGGCAATGAATTCTTTTACCTTTTGTGTATCTGAAAAAGTATTTTGTCTTTGTTTTTGAAAGGTATTTTCACTCGGTGTAGAACTTTAGTTTGATTTTTTTTCTTTCTGTGTTTAAAGGATATTACTTCACTGTCTCTATGAGCATGTGCTTCTTACAGTCAGTATGTTGTCATGCCTCTTTTTGTTCCTCTGTATGTAAGATGGCATTTTTCCTTTCTGGCTGCTTTTAAGAATTTCTCTCTATAACTGGTTTTCAGTAATTTGGTTATGATGTGCTTTGGTATATTTTTATTCATTTTTCTTGTGATTGGATTTTGCTGCCTTCATTGAGCCCATGGGTTTATAGTTTTCACAAGATTTGGATGATTTTTGGCCACTACATCTTCAAATATTTTATTTTGCCCCTAGCCTCTTCCTTTGGAGATTCCAAATACACATATATTTTCCTTTTCAAAGTTGTCTCACAGCTCACTGATGTTTTGTTAATTTTTTTTCAGGACTTTATCTCTATGCTAAACACTGTTAAGCACTTTACATATATTACCTCATTTTCTCTTACAGCAAACATATAAGTTGGGTAATGCTATCACCCCATTTAAAGCGGTAAGAGTTAGGTAACTTACCCAGATTACAAAGTTAGTCATTGGAATACCAACACTCTAACCTAGGCAGTCCACTTCCAGGGTGGAAGAACAAAGTAGGCATAGCTGTGTGAGGCAACTACTTCTTTCTCTTGTTTGCCTCAGAGACACTTCACTCAACACATCTTAGAAGTGAAATCTGGCTATGATTCATAAGCACACTTTCCAAGGCTCTTGCATACATGTACTGCTCTTCCTAAAGCTTTCAAAGTGTCTAATGCTACATGGAATCAACCATGAGCTCCAAGCCTTCCCTAGAACCCAACCCAGTTCCCAGGAAGGGCTGAAAGAACAACTGGAACTTGACTCAGCCCATTAACCAATCCACCAAGTCAATTCCAGACCTTTCTTCTAGTTAATTAAAACTAGAAATTCAGTATTAAAAGATGTGAGGGTTGGGGCTCCTGGGCGGCTCAGTTGGTTGAACAACCAACTCTTGATTTCGGCTCAGGTCATGATCTCAGGGTTGTGAGATTGAGCCCTGCATCGGGTTCTGTGCTCAGCAGAGAGTCTGCTTGAGATTCTCTCCCTCTCCATGTGCCCCTCCCTGTGCTTGCATGTTCTCTCTCTCTCTCAAATAAAAAAATAAATCTTTAAAAAAAATGTGAGGCTTGTACATTACAATCTGTATCCCACCCTCTCACTTCTTGAGATGTTTTGACAATTGTCCAAACTTAAAAGCTCAGAAAGGAATTCCTGTCCAGAATAAGGAAGTGATAAGCACTAAAATGATCTCAAAATATACAGGAGAGAGTTAGATATGAACCACCGCATCTGCCATATGTTAACATAATAGCTACACTGAAAATATGCTTCCAAAAGTGGGAGTTTGGGGTAGGACATAAAAATTCTTAAAAGAATAGGGAAAAAGGGAGAAAAGTCAATGTTGTCTGGACTTTGGTCTTCTCGGGTGTATCTTGCCCAGAAGTTATCTCTTAGGAAATGAAAAAAAAAATATAACCCAAGGAAGGCAATAGGGCTATCAACCAAGGAAGAACCTGGAATATGAGAATCAAGAGTGCTGACCAAACCAGAGAGACAGTTTGAACAGAAGATGAGTCAAGAGAGAATCAAGGTAGTTAAGCCTATTCATTTCTCTAACAGGCTTATTAGGCATCCTTCTAGGTTGTGTCTAATTGAAAAGGTCTTAAAACTGGCGGTACTAGGTGAGAAAACCTAAATCAATCAGCTGATAAAGAAGGGGGGAGTTGACTAGGGGAGGGCCAGAAGTTGGGAATTGAGGCAAAACAAACTGTACCAAAATTCAGAAATCATTGTTTTGGAACACTCAAGCTTCTGAACTGATGGCCACAATGTACCTCTGTTAAAGTGGCCAGGTTTTGTTATAGGTTTGTGAGTGACTGTCTGATGAATAGCCTCTGTGCTGGTATTTTCCATTTTCTCTTCATCTTCTTCAATTTGCTCTGTGTCCCCAGGAGGTATAGGTGACATTGATGGGTTTCATTGCTCTCTGGCTTCCCATTGGGTTTCACTGAGTAAAAGTACTAGGGGACTAGAAAGTAAATGCTGGATTATTTATACCTCCAGCTTCCTCCTTGCAGGGTTGCCATAGGCTAACTGGGCCCCTGGATTAAAGGTCTCAGATTTCAGAGGACAGCCCATCTCCATGCAGCCTCTCTGACTTCAGTTCTGGTAATACACTCCTTTGCTCCTTTAGACCTAAGGTGGCAAAGTCACTGGCAGCTTCCATACAGTGGATACTGTACTCTCCCTTGTGATTTTCTCAAGACCTGCCCACACTTCTGTAAATACACCCTTTATTCACCTCCACTTGAATTATCCTAATTTGAGTGTTTCCTGCTGGGACTATAAACATACAGTTGCTGAGACCCAGCAAGCAGTGATGAGAAAATAGAAATCTCTAATACACAAAAAGAAATAAAATAAAATAAAATAAAATAAAATAAAATAAAATAAAATAAA
>NW_027397067.1:9345648-9495510 GCF_003265705.2 Callorhinus ursinus
AATAAAATAAAATAAAATAAAATAAAATAAAATAAAATAAAATAAAAAGTGAGGTAACATACTGAGAGAAAAAGAAAAGAAAGAAAAAAGAAGAAAAGAGAAGAAAAGAAAAGAAATTCCTGAGATTGGAGGGAAAAAAAAGACAGTAGGGAACCAGTAGCCATGATGGGGCTGGCACCTGCAGTCAGACAAGACTACAGTTAACTGTTTACATAGCCACACTGGTCAAGTATCTAAGAAAATGTAACTGGTAAGATCACTGTGGCGTCAGAGGGGATTTGAAATTCCTCAGTTGCCCAGAATTGTGACCAATACATTGTAATTAGAGTGAACAAGCCCACTCATCGGAAATCTACTCTGAGTCTATCCTTCAGTTCCTAGAGCAGAGCACATCAAAATATATTATAAACACATTTGAATCTGCTCACAGAAAAGAATACTCAACCCCAGGAAAGAGATTGCATTTTCTGAATAAAAACACACATGCAGTAATTTTAATGGATTATTTTAATGAAACATAACTCTCTGGTGCCCTTAAGTCCTTGGTTTACCAGATTTGCATTGCTACAGAATGATATTTCCTGCCGCTTGTTTCTCTTAAGTGGATTTTGTTCTATTACAGTTGTTTTGACCTATAGGTATTTTTTTTCAATTTTAGAGATATTTAATTGTGCAAATTTTCCAGAAGCATTGTAGTGGAAAGAATACCAGGCTGTGAGTGAGAGCACTAGGTCCAGCCCTGAGTCACCTATGTGACCTATGCATGACATGCCCAAGCTCCAGGTACCTTTTTGGTCAATTAGGTAGGGGTGGTAGCAATCAATCTCGTTTTGAGCATTCTTGCAATCAATGTCTTTATTTTAGTTTCACAAACTCTTCATGCTCTACATAAATTGGATACTATGTTAATATAAAGGTTAATGTAAATTTTATTAAAGCAAGTCAGATGTACATTTCTTTTGTCAGCTAAAAATATTTCTTGAAGATGAGTTTTACTTAATTCTCTACTGCCATTTAGTCTAGTTCCAGCAAAATACTTTTGTTACAATTAACCTTTTATCTATTATGTTGTAAGAACTTCAAAAATGACCTGTGCAATTATGAAAATTTCACAACAGACCAAAATGTTAATCATCCCTTCAAGTTTTCTATGCCAATGTATTGGCAAATGCTGTTTCTTCCTGTTTATCTGACTAGAACTTTAATCTGATTTGACAATCTTATGGCAAAAGACCATATAAACTCAAAGGATCTAGCACTGTCTTACAATCCTACTTCAGAATCATGAGACATATCTTAGTAAATTCCAAAAAGTAAAAGGAAACCACATATCTACACACCCTAAACTTTTCTTTAAGTATAAGAAACTCAAAGTATTTATCTTTTAATCTATAGTCACTTTTCCTCCATTTGATAAGAATTAGGTTTTATGTGCTTTATGGATGACATAATTTCTGATTTGCTCATTAATAATTAATAAATAGCTATTGTATACCTATCATGTGAAAAATACTACAGAGTAGCAAAGTATATAAATCTTACTAGGTAAAATCTATTTTAGATTCCCTGAGAGACTACATCTTTCTTCTGTCACATATAATTGAAATTAGTTTTGCTTAATTAATTGTTTTGTATTTGTCTTCCACTAAACTTCTAAGAAAAAAAAATCTTTGGTGCTTCATCCTAATTGTAGTCCAGGAGATTAGCACAGAGTTCTCAAGAAAACAGGCATTTGAAAAATATTTGTTGAGTAAATGAATGGCTTCCAAACTGGTTGGGAGGGAAAAGCATATTTTTTATTTAGAGTTAATTATCAATACAAGGAAAAAATTATGGGGTCAGAAAATAATTCAGAAAAGGCAGTGTTTCTGTGTGCTATATGGAGAAGATGGAAACTCAGCTGTGATTGGACAGAGGACCCACCCAACCCAGGATATTTTTTTTTAAAGATTTTTTTAAGATTTTATTTATTTATTTGACAGAGAGAGAGAGAAAGCACAAGTAGACCGAGTGGCAGGCAGAGGGAGTGGGAGAAGAAGTCTCCCTGCTGAGCAGGGAGCCGGATGTGGGGCTCCATCCCAGGACCCTGGGATCATGACCTGAGCCGAAGGCAGCCGCCTAACTGACTGAGCCACCCAGGCACCCCCCAACCCAGGATATTTTGTAGGAGCAAGACAGGAGAGGGGAGGCTAGGGAGGAAACCTGGTCTGACATAACTGTCTCACATATATTCCGTCATAGAAGTTCCACCCAAAGTTCTGAAAAAATGCCTATGCTCATTACAAAGCACATCACCTGAACAACACAGGGATTAATATTTTTTAAAATAAATCTGATGGTTGTGTCATTGTCAAAATTTATACTTTGTTGTGTCTTCTGGACTATATCATATGACATTAAATACAATTTTTAAAGGCATATTTTTGGTTCAAGTATGGATGGCGCATAGACTACCCCAGTTGTCATATGAGATTAATATCTAGTAAGAGCTGATAAGGATCTAAACACTGTCAGAGTTCAGTACATACTGGCTAGCAATATCCATCATGAAGGTGGGAGGGAGGATGGTTGACAGTGATCCCTGAGTTAGACCAGAGGCATGCTTGATCAGGCAAGGATTTTTGATGAGGCAGCTAATCTAATGGAAAAGCACAGAGGCAGGAACAAAGCAAGAATGCCCTCTATTTACCAGTACTATTCGATACTGTCCTGGAACCATCAGTCCAATGCATTTGACAAGAAAAATTACAAGTATAAGTATTGAAAAGGAAGAGGTAAAACTATGTCTCTTTACAGATCATATAAATGTAAGAATATCAACTGAAAAGCTATAGTCAGAAAATACACCAAGGTAATAAGATAGAAAGTTGACAAAGAAATTAATATCATAATGTACATGTAAACAACTAGGTGGAAGATGCGACCAAGAGAATACACTGCTCACCTATAACTATTGCTCACCTCTTTCCATGGCACACAGGAAACTTGACATCTAGCCTCCCACAGACAAGACCATGTGACTAATTCTGAGCATTTCCAATAGACACCCATATTTCAAGGAAACCAAATAAAGATAGATCTTTACAGAAGAAGGAGAACTAACAATGTAGAAGGAACGATCGAATTAGAATATCATCATTCTGTAACACCTAATGAGATTATTGACTCATACAAGGAATATGTCAGTATTAAATGTATTAAGTGTATGATTTACTGTTCATAAATGTGAAAATGTAACCATCTAATAAAGTAACCAGATGCTTATTACACTAATCCAACAGACAATCTCTGCATTATAATCTAAACTAATTTGATATTTAAATTTCCTGAAGTGATGCAATGCAAATTACACATTACCTATCATTTGTCTAAAAATTATGAACATTTATCCTTAAGCTTTTAAATGTAACCTCCAGTTTATAGGAAATGCTGGAGGTAGAACAACCTAAATTGCACCATAAGGAAGCAACCAGAAAAATTCAAAGATGTGCAACCCACAGGTGAGTACCTGTGCCTCTTCAACATGCTGATGTCGGGACCTTTAAAAGGGGAGAAGTTTATGGCAGGGACATGCTCATTATAATTCCAAGTGCTTCCCTACATTTCCAACTTCCCTTCCCCTTAGGTTGGGACCACACAGCAAACTGTGGGTAAAGGACTGTGAGGGGTGTCAATTCTGGGCCAAGACAGTTAAGAGCCAGTGACCCTTCTCCATTCCTTTCTTAGAGGCCATCATCCAGATCCAGATGGCCAAATGCAAGGTGGGAGAGGGCCACCCAACCTTTGCTGAATTAAGCAAGTTAAATGGCAGTCTTTGTCAGCTGTAACATCTAGCATTAATTATTCTTCACCAATATAGGGCCTGTGCTGAATTTAAAAAGACTCAAGCACAAAGCAACAGATGCACTGTATCCTTTTGGATTGGATCTCAATCTGGATAAACAGCTGAAAAAAATATTTGGAATCAGCTAGAGAAATTCAAATTTGGACTAGGTGTCCAGCAGGATTTTGGGCAACAAGAAGCAGGGTGACAGATATGAGCTGGCCCTGGGGAACAGAGCCAGGTGGAGAACCTAGCAGGAGACATTATGGGGTAGAAGCTCACAAGAATACAAAGGGGAGTCACACTCGTGGCAAAGCCACAGAGAAATTTACCCATGGAGAGGATCCACAGCTCCCTGCAGTGCCATAATATAGCCCAAAAGTGTGAGCAGGGTGCAGTATTTTGAATTGAGTATTCAAAAAAAAGACTAGGCTTTAACCTAGAAGAAATAGGGAATCACTTCAAATTGGTAAGATTAATTATCTGCCTTCATTAAAAATGGAGGCTTGTGGACCAAGATAAATCAATTCTAAGAGGAATAAAGAGTTGTGCATTTGGGTCTTATGGCTTATTGAGAGTGTGGAATATAGGTGGGCTGTGGTTAATTGATGGTTAAGATATCAGTGGCAAGGGGGAAGTCTCTTTGAAGGAATGGGGTTTTGAGGACAGACATCAGTAGACAAAGGTATGAAAGGCAGAAAGGGAAGTGGTCAGATCATGATCTCAGGGTCCTGGGTTTGAGCTCCATGTCAGGCTCCATGCTCAGCGGGGAGTCTGCTAGAGGATTCTCTCTCTCCCTCTCCCTCTGCCCCTTCCCCCACTCTCTCTCTCTAAAATAAATAAGTAAATCTTTTTTTAAATCTAACTTTAAAAAAATTACTGAGTGCTTCTTATATGCAAGGCATCATCTAGATTCTGGGGGAATACAAAAAATAATGGAGAGACAGTCACTCTTGTAGTTTTCCGTGAGCCCCAGAGGGGCACAAAGCATGGTAAATCTACAAGGCCAAGACAGTTACTTTACTTTCGAATTCCTTATTGTGAAAGAGGTGCTATGTTTTCTGAAAACATAGCAAAATGTTTCCTGTTTCAGAAGAAGGTCAATTAATAAATATAGAAAAAAAAAAGCTAATCACCATTTTGCAATCCCCAAGTGTAATCATCAGTTCAGGCAAGGGGCAGGGGTGGAATCAAATCAAATTAAAATCACTGAGTGTGCCGAATGCCTATTAGAATGACTATAGTGCACGGCACTGACAAGGCCCAGTCCTGGCCAGGATGTGATGCCTCCTCATTACCTCAATAGTACCTCCTCATTCATAGCTGATAGGAACGCAAAATGGTATGGCCACTTTGAAAGATAGCTTCGCAGTTTCTCACAAAAGTCAACATATTCCTACCATACAATCCAGTGATCACTCTCCTTGCTTTATGCTCAATGTTGCTGTGAACCTAAAACTACTCTCAAAAATGAAGTATATATATATATATATATATATATATACTTCAAATATATATATATATATATATACTTCAAAAATGAAGTGTATATATATAGTATATATATATATACTTCATATATATGTGTATATATATATTTAATCATTAGGTAAAAGATTGTGGGAAGCAATATAGTTACATGGTGCACAAGTACCATCTCACAGTCTATCAGTAATTATAATTATTGTGCCTTTACAAGGCAGAAAGCTTGTAGTCCCCACCTTCTCCTGGGGACTAAATTTAGCATCTCCAGTATGGAATAGCCTAGACATTATGACAGGTTGCAGTATGAAGTGTTCAATGGTATGTATGATGTTTCTTGCCAAAAACGTTAACCTGAGTATAATCAAGTCTCTAAATTGAAATTGAAGTTTGCAGAAGATACAGGGGCTAGAGGTCCAGTGAAATGACACCATGAGAAAAGTCAGGCAGACGAATACAGAATATAAGATATTCGATAAGACACCTGGCCTGGTCTTTTCAAAAAATCAGTAACATATGTATTTTTTTAATTTCTTAAAGATAGAGCTATTCTAGGCAGAAAGTTATCAAACAGATAGCAGCCAAGTGCAATGCCTGAAACTTGATTGGATCTTTAGGACAAATGGGGAAATTTGGGTATGGATTAATATTAGATGGTATTATAGAACTAATGTTAGTTTTACTAGGTATGACAATTTTATTGTAGTTGTATAAGACAATTTCCCACTCTGGAAATAAGTGCTGGGTACCTACATTTGTGGCTTTTCTGCAACTTACTTTGAAATGGTTTACCAAAAGAGAGAAGGAGATAAAGAGTAAATAGTGTAAAATGTTAACTACTGTTTGGTCTAAGTGTAGGGTTTGGAACACTTACATATTATTTCTTTAAGTTGTAGGTGTGTTGGAAATTTTTCACAATAAAAATGTGGGGAAAATAATGTGTCCTGATCATCAAATTGTTTCACAAATCAGCAACTGAGTTTCACTTTCCTAGCTGAGCTTAGGAAGGAAGTAGTCCTGTTCTCTTAAAGTAAAAGGAATGGCTTCAGTGTGCCTGTTGGAAGGCTGACCACTGGGCAGTGCTATGCCTGTAAATTACCTTAAACATGTGCTTTCCAGGATACACCTGTACTCCAGGCCACTGGGGAGATTAAAAGCATTGGACGTATGTCACACTTGGCTTAGACACAGGTAAAGTCTCATGGTTGACATTCCTGTATCTGACAGCACCAGAAACAGTGAAAGGTGTTGAAGGACACATAAAACCAAAATAATTTAAGAGACAGCCTGTAGCTTCTAGCTTGCTAGACTCTTGTGCCACCACGGTGCAGCATTTCTGCAGGTAAGAAAGGTCTTTTGGCCTCTTGAGAGAAAATGCTAGGTGCCTGATGCTGAAGCCAGTCTTCTCTGGACACCGTATAGTACAGTTCCCAAATAGGGGTATGCGGTAATTCTATTGTCATCTCCAATATTCTTCTTTCATAATTCTTTTCTGGCTGTTTTTGTTCACTTTGCTGGCTTTCTGCAGGGTGAGGCTTAAGAGGTGGTGGAAGCTCAAGGGACAGCCAAGAAGGAGTGGAGGTAAGTTTGCTTGTGGGCCCTGCTATGTGCACCTGTGAGAGCATGTATTTGGCATGGACACAAGGTCCCACATTCACTAACAGCCAAGGTGAAAAATGTGGCTCACACGAACTCATGCAAACTGTCTCTCAAGCCCTCGGGAATTTCACAGTGGAGGCACAATATTAAATAAATAAAAATAAATAAGTAAATAAATAAATATATTTTTTGAAAAAGATACTGGCAGAAAAGTAGACACTTAGAACAATGGAACAGGATAGAAAAAGTCAGAAATGAACCCACTACTATATGTTCAGGTAATCTTGGACAAAGCAGGAAAAAATACGCAATGGGAAAAAGATAGTATCTTCAACAAATGGTGCTGGGAAAACTGGACAGCAACATGCAAAAGAAAGAAATTGGCCCACTTTCAATATGGATGAAAGACCTAAATGTGAGACATGAAACCATTAAAATCCTAGAGGAGAACACAGGTAGTAGCTTCTTTGACATCAGCCACAGCAACTTTTTACTAGTTATGTCCCCTGAGGCAAGAGAAACAAAAGCAAAAATGAACTACTAGGACTTCATCAAAATAAAAAGCTTCTGCATAGCAAAGGAAACAGTCAACAAAACTAAAAGGCAAATGGAATGGGAGAAGATATTTGCAAATGTCTTATCAGATAAAGGGCTAGTATCCAAAATCTATAAAGAACTTATTAAACTCAACACCCAAAAAACAAATAATCCAATTTAAAAATTGGCAGAAGACATGAATAGACATTTTTCCAAAGAAGACATATAGGTGGCCAACAGACACATGAATAGATGCTCAACATCACTCATCATCAGAGAAACACAAATCAAAACCACAATGAGATATTAACTCACACCTGTCAGAATGGCTAAAATCAGCAACACAAGAAACAACAGGTGTTGGCACGGATGTGGAGAAAGGGGAACTCTCTTGCACTGTCAGCGGGAATGCAAACTAGTGCAGCCACTCTGAAGAACAGTATGGAGGTTCCTCAAAAAGTTAAAAATAGAACTACTTTATGACCCAGCAATTGCACCACTAGGTATTTGCCCAAAGAATACAAAAATACTAATTTGAAGGCATACATACACTCTGATATTTATAGCAGCTAAGTTATGGAAAGAGCCCAGATGTCCATCAACAGATGAATGGATAAAGAAGAGGTGATATATATATATATATATATATATATATATATATATATATATAATAGAATTATTACTCAGCCATCAAAAAAAGAAAAAGAAATCTTACCATTTGCAACGACATGGATGGAACTAGAGGGTAGTATGCTAAGCGAAATAAGTCAATCAGAGAAAGACAATTATCATATGATTTCACTTATATGTGGAATTTAAGAAACAAAACAGATGAACATAGGGGAAGGGAGGGAAAAATAAAATAAGACAAAATCAGAGAGTGAGACAAACCATAAGAGACTCTTAATATAGGAAATAAATTTAGGGTTGCTGGAGGGGAGGTGGGTGGGAGGAATGGGGTAACTGGATGATGGACATTAAGGAGGGCACTTGATGTAATGAGCACTGGGTGTTATATGCAACTGATGAATCACTGAACTCTACCTTTGAAACTAATAATACACTATATGTTAATTAATTGATTTTAAATTAAAAAAAAATCCACCTCTCCCTGAACAGTTTTTCCCATTCTACCAGTTTATTGGAATGAGGGCAAATCTGGTTTACAGTAAAGCCAGGAAGGTGAATGTTATTAAATTTTAATAGAAATTGCTGAAAACTGAAAGAATTAAGCATACTAGAAAAACTAGTTTTTAGGATTTTTAGCAAACTATAAATGTTAAATGTTGATTTAATTCAATTGGTATAGTTTACTTAAAAAAAAGTCAAATTGTATGTCTCATAGATTAACACATAATAAATTTTAAGATTCTTGAGAAGTGACTACATCGTACTGGTAACTATTTTGTACTGCCACAGAATTCCATATATCATAAGTGTTAAATAAATATTTATTACATGAATCTGTAAACTCATCAAATACTTATTGAAAAAATAAAATAAGAAGTGAATGAAATATTGACAGTGTGTTTATATCTTCCAGACTTGTAAGGCCTTCCTTCCTGCCACGATTAAATCTAACCATGGTCAGTTGGTCTGTATTTCAACTGTAGCAGAAGTAGTTGGTATAAATGGATTATCAGATGAATACTTTACTTCACTATGTGTCTTTGTATTCCCTAGTTCATGGCACTCTGAAGTTAGGACTCTTCCAAGGTACAGAGAACTCTTCCTGCACTGAGGGAAAATCCCTGGTACCTGTAGCTCTATTTATAATGCAGGTATTCCTATTTAAAATGGCAGTGATAGGGGAGATATTCTCTGCTTTTTTCAAAAAAGAGAAAGACAGAAAAATGTGTGTTTATTGGCTCATTAATTTCTTGGGTTAAGAGAAATTGAAATAATTTCCATCTTGTTGTTGGGTAAACAGTGTGAAGATATAGGAGTAGAGTGGTCACACAAATGACTTTAAGTGATGCTTTGTCCCCATGGATAAGCCAAAGAAAGGAAAGGGAGTTTCAATTTTTAAAATAATTCTAAGAATTAACTTCTCAAATTCTATTATGAACAGCTTTTCCCTTTGTTCCGGATGATTGTGTAAGCAAATTCACAGCTTTTGGCTTTGCAGAGTCTATTCTTTGAATTAAGAATACTAAAAAAAAAAAAAAAAAGAAAGAAAATTAAATTAAAACCAACATAATTTGCTCATAATTCATCAAAACTGGAAAGTTTAATGGCTGTGAAACCAAGTATATGAACTCTTAATAATAATCTTTGTTCTTGTAATAGTTTTCTAATGTATGTCAATTATCATCTTTTTATTTTGAAGTTTTGAAATATGGACAATCAAATAAAAGAAATAATGAGAATGTCTAATTTAGTAAAAAATCAATATGCATTGAATTAATGAATTTATTCAATTTAAAGATAATAATGTTAGCAAATTAATGGCATTGTGAAAATTTATAGCTAAATTGCCAATCTGAATATTACAATATAACAGAAAAATTCATAGTGAGAAGTTATTAAAATAGCATTATAGTGTTGAGAAGGTAATTTCTTTCCTAAAAATAATACAAAGTAAAAATGATACAAAAGATAAAATATTTCATAAGATTGATTAATATATGTGGGGAAGTATCAGGGAGTGATATTTTGATATAAAGTTTACATTTGGTAGAATAGTCCAAATGAGTATACAAAAGAAATATGAGGGCTTTTACACAAAGGAGCCAATCAGTAGAGTATATTGAAATGTATAAACATGATTTAAGGCAAGTACAGTTATTACAATTGCTAAAAAAAGGACTGACATGATCCAAATGGAATTAATCAGCCATATTTGTAGGAAAGAGACAGAGCCAACAAAAAGCCTGACTAAAAAGCAATGAGGCTATTTAAAGTCCAGTGAGACTGTAAAATTAAATAAAAATTACCAAAGCAGGTGGTGAAGAGTTGACAGAATATAAAGGGGAAAAATATCTCACAAAGAGATATGTATTAAGCTGGTCAAAATTAGCAGATAATCGTTCATAATCTTTGGAGCTAGATCAAAGGGCATGCAGTAAACTGAAAAACATTTATTCCATAAAATCTACAGAAATTCAGTAAGAACACAAGGAGGCCATGGCCTTCGGCTGGAGCCTACACCCATTCACCCACAGCTCTGCCCTGTAAAATAACTGTTCCAGTGGGCTTGGCAACCAACATCAGTTTCCATCTCCTCCAGATCTCTGGGGTGGAATTGCCATTCTGGGTAGTTTGGCAGCAGGTGAACATCAGAAGATTCCATCTTCTGTGGATGACCAATATTGAGTGGATAGACTCAGCCAGACAGTGCTGTTCTTCCACTCCCAATTCCCACTAGGCAGGAAAGATCTGGAGAGCGGCTGTTGGTGAAGAAAGCAATTCTTTCAAGAATAGCTCGTTAGTGTTGGAGAGCCATACCAGTAATTTCAGCAGTCAAGGGGCAGGTCCCATCTCTTCCATCTTTTTTTTTTAAGATTTTATTTATTTATTTGAGAGAAGAGAGAGAAATAAAGAGAGCACAAGTGAAGGGAGGGGCAGAGGGAGAGGGAGAAGCAGACTCCCTACTGAGCCCAACTTGGGGCTGGATCCCAGGACCCTGAGATCATGACCTGAGCCTAAGTCAGATGCTTAATCTACTGAGCCACCCAGGCACCCCTCTCTTCCATCTTCTTAAGACAAAGATCTGTTTTGGGTAGAGTCACCAGACAGTAAATATTTGCAGATCCCAACTTCCCAGGCTCTGGGTTGTGGAAGATCTGCATATGGTAGAGGTAGCAGCAGGTGTCAGCCCTACTTCCTGCCATCTCCACAATCCTCATATTCTACTCAATAGGGACAATTCAGGTAGGGCAGCCAGGGAAGAGTGAGTTACTCATCACAGCCAACTCTTACTTCATGACACAAAGGTTCTGCCAGGTAAGGGTCAAATTTAGCCTCAAAGATTGGCCTCTTTCTGCTTCGGTCAAAGGACTTCAGTCAGATAAGACTATAGATCAGAGCATTGTCCAAAAAAAAAAAAAAAAAAAAATCAACCAGCAACATGTTGTAGAGGTTAAGAACTGGATAGAGGCAGACCAGCTAGAAACTTAAGGGGAAGAAACAGTCAAAGATTGCCTGGCTAAAATCATAGTTATCCCTGACAGACAGGAAGATTATATGCATGCCAAAAATGGTATCTTTGAAGGAATGGCATCAAATGGCATTAGTGACATGTTGAAGGAAAAATAGACTTCACTGAACTAGTCCAGTCAAGTCACTAAATAAGTAAACAAGTAAACAGCCATAAGAACAAGCCCCATGTAGAACTATTATCCAGAACTGCTACAATATATTGTCTAAAATGTCTACTTTCTAACAGAAAAGTATATGATATGCAAAGACACAAGAAAGTATGACCCATTCATAGGAAAAAATGTAGGCAATGGAAATTGCCCTGAAGGGGACTCAGATTTTGAACTTTTGCAGAAAAACTTCAAAGCAGCTATTATAAAATACATTCAAACATCTAATGGAATACATATTTTAAAAACATAAAGAAAGTACATGACAATGTTTCATCAAAGAATAAATAGAAATTAAAACAAACAAATGTAAATTTGGGAGTGGGAAAGAAAAATAACTAGAAAGAAAGATTCACTAGAGCAGCTCAATGGTAGATTTAAGCTGGCAGTAGAAAGAATTGGTGAACTTGAAGATAGATGGGTAGAGAATATGCAATCAGAAGAAAAGAAATGAAGAAAAATGAACAAAGCTTCAGAGAAATCTGAGACACTATTAATCACATCAGCCTACACATGAGGACAGCAGGAAGAAATAAAAGAAAGAACCAGGAATAAATATTCAGAGAAATAATGGCTGAAAACTTCCCAAATTTAATGAGAAAGATTACTTTACATATTCAAGAAGCTAAATGAACTCCAACTAGGATAAACATAAGGAGTTACCCATCCAGTATCATATACTCAAAATATTGAAAGACGAAAACAAAAAGAAAAACTGGAAAAAAGGAAAAAATGACTCATCATGTACATCATGTACCAGAGGAAAAAGATGACTTATGTACATCATGTACACATACATATACAAGCTCTGCCAAATACAATTAACAGCTGGGTTTTCAATAGAAACAATGAAGGCCAGAGGCAGTAGGATGACATATTCTAAGTACTGAAAGGAAAATAACTCTCAACCAAGAATCTTATAACAAACAAAACTATTTTTCAAAAAGGAAGGCAAAACAAAGCAAAACAGAACTCAAAATTAAAGCAAAACAAAAACTGAAAGAATTTGTTGCTAGCACCCCACCTTACAAGAAATGCTAAAGCTCTTCAGGCTGAAAATATGTGACATCAAAGAAAAATTTGAATCCAACTGAAATAACAACAACAACAACAACAAAACTGAGTGCCAATTAATAAAGTAGGCAATTTTTAAAAGACAGCATAAATGCATATTTTTTCCCTTAACAGATTCTAAAAGCAAATGTATAAACAGTATGGGCATTATAGTATTGTTGGGCCTATATGATATAGAAATGTGATATTTTTGACAATAAGAACACAAAGGAGGTGGGTGAAGACAAAGCAATAGTAGTAAAGAAATGACACCAGATAGTAATTCAAATCTACAAGAATGAAGAGAACTAAAAATGGAGAAGATTGATGTAGCAAATTCTATAAATATATACTTGTTCTCCTTTCCTCTCTCAGCTTTTTTAAAACATAAGACTTATAAAGTAATAATTGCAACAATGTATTTTTAGGTTTATAACATATACAGACATATATAATGATAATAGCATAAAAATGGAAGAGATAATATAGCCATATAGGAGTAAAGTTTCTCTATCCCACTGGAATTAAAGTAGCATAAATCTGATAGTTTAAGACATTGCATATCCTAGAAAAATCTCTAAGAAAATTACTCAAAAATATAGTTCAAAATCATTAAAGATGCCGCTGTGAACACCAGAACACTATAAATTAATTGACCTAATAGACATCTATGGAACACTCCAGCCAACAACAGCATAATTTACTTTCTTTTCATACACACATAGAACATTCTCCAGGATAAATTATATGTTAGGCCATATGACAACTATCCATAAACCTGAAAGGAATGAAATTATATAAAATTTGTTCTCTTACCAAAATGGAATAAAGTTAGAAAACATCAGGAAAAATTTTGAGAAGTATAAATATGTGGAAATACAATATACCAAAACTTATGGGATGTAACTAAAGCTGTGCTTAGAGAGAAATTTGTAGCTGTAAATGACTACATTAGAAAAGAATAAAGAGCTCTCTGCTCAGCAGGAAGCTTGCTTCTCTCTCTGCCCCTCCCCCTGCTTGTGCTTTCTTTCTCTCTCCCTCTCTCTCAAATAAAATCTTTTTTTTTAAAAAGAAAAGAATAAAGATCTTAAGTGAATAATCTTTCACCTTAAGAAACTATAAAAAATAAGAGCATATTAAATGCAAAGCAAGCAGAAATGATAAAAAAGGTAGCAGAAATAAGTGAAATAGACATTAGAAAACTAAAGAAAATCAATGAAACCAAAAGTTGATCATCAAAATTAATAAAACTTTAGCTAGACTAACCAAGAAAAAAAGAGAGAACTTGAAGTACTAAAATCAGGAATAAAAGAAGAAACATTACTACAGACAAAAAAAAAAAGATAATAAAGAAATACTATGAAAAATTACATGCCAACAAATTAGATAACTTAGATGAAATAAACAAATTCCTAGGGACACAAACTAACAAAACTGACTCAAGAGGAAATAAAATAACTAAATAGTCCTAAATAACATATTGAATTAGTCATCTAAAAAACTTCCCACAAGGAAAAGCCCAGGCCTAGATGCCTTCACAGGTGAGTTCTATCAAACATTTAAGGAATATTTGATACCAATCTTTCAAAAACTCCTCCAAAAATAAGAGAACTGAATCCCAAATCACTTTATGATGCTAGTATTACCTTGACACCAAACCAGACAAAGACACCATAAGAAAATAAAATTGAAGATCAATACCACTTATAAATCTAAATACAAAAATTCTCAATAAAAGACCAGCAAGGACAAGTAAATGCCCCATAATCATCTCAATAGACACAGTATATGATAAAATCTAACACTCTTTCCTTATAAAAACACCAAAAGAGCTAGAAATAGAAGAGAACTTCTATAACCTGATAAGCAGCATCTATGAAAAACCTGTAACTAACATTTCATTTAATAGTCCAAGATTGAATGCTTGTACCCTAAGATCAAGACCAAGACAACAAAGTCTGCTTTTACCACTCTGCTTCAATTTCTGCTCAACAGGACAATTAGGCAAGAATATGAGACAAAGATATTCAGGTTGGAAAGGAAGAAGTAAAACTATCTTTACTGTCAGATGACATGATATTGTATATATAAAAAATCCTGAAGAATATATATACACAAGCAAATTATTAGATCTGAGAAATGAATTAAGCAAGGTTATAGGATCAAAATACAAGATCAACATACCAAAAATAACTGTGTTTCTATGCACTTGTAATGACAAACCCTGAATTAAATTATTAAACAATTCCACTTACAATAGCATCAAAAATAATAAAATACTTAGGAATAAATTTAACAAGAGAAGTTCAAAACATACCCTGAAAGTTACAAAACACGTTTGAAAGAGATTTTAAAAGACTTTAAATAAATGGAAAGACATTCCATGTTCATGGATTGGAAGAAATGCTATTGTTAAGATGTCAATACTCTCCAAATTGATCTACAGATTCAATGGAATTCCTATTAGAAACTCAACTGCCTTTTTTTTTTTTGCAGGAATTGAAGAGTTAATTCTAAAATTTATATGGATATGCAAGGGATCCAGAAAGCCAAAACTATATTGAAAAAGAACAATGTTGTAGTGAACCACATTTCCTAATATCAAAACTTAATACAAAGCTACACTAATCAAGACAGTGTGATACTGCTATAAGGCTTGACATATAGATCAATAGAATAGAATTGAGAGTCCAGAGTAAATCCTTAAATTATGTTCAGTTGATTTTCAACAGATATTCTAAGATAATTCGATGAGGAATTAAGTCGTTTCAACATATGGTGCTGGACAACTGGACAGCTATAAGGAAAGAATGAGGTTGAACCCCTACCTCCCATCATATACAAAAATTAAGTCAAAATGAATCAAAGATGTAATGTAAGATAAATGTAAGAGATTAAATCATGAAATTCTTAGAAGAAATGATGTAAATATTCATGACCTTGGATTAGACAATGGTTTATTAGCTATGACACCAAATACAAGCAACAACAGAAGTTAAATAAGTTTGACTTATACAAAATTTAAACCTTTGCACTTCAAAGGACATGAAAAAAGTGAAAATACAATTTACAGAATGATAGAAACTTTTTAAAAAATCATATATGGCTGATAAGGGACTTGTATCCAGAATATTTAAAGAAATCTTTATCTTAATAATAAAAAAGACAAATAACTGGGGTGGAGCAAGATGGTGGAGGAGTAGGAGACCTGGATTTCATCTGGTCCCAGGAATTCAGCTGGATAGGGATCAAACCGTTCTGAACACCTACGAACTCAACAGATCAAAGAAAAGAATAGCAACAACTCTCTGAACAGAAAAGCGACCACGTTCTGGAAGGTAGGATGTGTGAAGTGAATCCAAGGCGATATTTAGGAAGATAGATGGCAGGGGAGGGGGCCTCCATCAGCCGCTTCTGGCAAGTGATAGAACAGTAGAGCACAAAATCGGAACTTTTAGAAGTCGGCTCTGCTGAGGGATGTCACTCCAGTGGCTAAGCGGGGGGTGGAACCCTCGCGGGACAGTGTGGTCTCAGGACCCTCAGGGTCACAGAAAGACCGGGGGTGCCTGAGTGCGGCAGAGCTCTCAGGTATCAGATGGGGGAAGCTGGCTGGAGAGACGGAGCCGAGGCGCGGGCTCTCAGCTCGGGGTTGCCATAAACCGTGATCTGCGGCACAGTCGGGCCACTGCACCTCCAGCAGGGAACCAAAAAGCGGAAGATCCGGGGAGACTCCCCTTCCTCCCCCGGGAGGAGCAGCGCGGGAGCGCACCACAGTGATCACCTGGGTTTGGAGACTCCACAGGGGGTCAGGTGCCAGAGATAGAAATGCTCGGTCACAGGCCTGGTGAGCACGGAGTGCAGCTGGAGACCACAGAGACGGGAGTGATTGACTGCTTTTCTCTGGGGCTCACTGAAGACTGGGGCCACAAGTTCTCAGCTCCTCTGGGGAGGAGATTGGAAAGCTGCCATTTTCACTCTCGTCCTCCAAAGCTGTACGGACAGCTTGCAGGGAACAAAAGCTCCTGAGAGCAAACCCAAGCAGATTACCTAGCCCAGACCTGGCAAGGGCGGGGCAGTTCCACCTCTGGCAAAGACATTTGGGAACCACAGCAACAGGCCTCTCCCCCAGAAGATCAGCAAGAACAGCCCACCAAGACCAAGTTTACCGATCAATGAGAACGGCAGAACTCCAGAGTTAGGGAATACAGCACATAGAATCTGTGGCTTTTTTTACCATGATTCTTTAGCCTTTCAAAGTTAATTTTTTTTAACTTTTTTTTTTGAATTTTTCTTTTTCCCTTTTTCAACCAACATCTTATCAATCCCTTTTTTAAAAAACATTTTTGTTTTTCATTTTTAGTCATATTCTATCCCTTCATAGTAGTTACCCTTATTTTTGGCATATAATATAAGTTGTTCTCACTTTAAAATTTTGAGATACAGTTTCTTCTAACAGATCAAAATATACCCTAAATGTCTAGTGTATGGCTTTGTTCTACTCTCCTATCTGATCATATTCTCTCCCCTTTTTTTCTTTTTTTAAAATCCTCTTCTTTCTTTATTCAGACAACTTCTTAACTTATCAATTCCTTTTATAAAATTTTTATAATTTTCATCTTTACAGTCATGTTCCATCCCTTCATCATATCAACCCTTATTTTTGTACATATATAAGTTTTTCTTTCTTTAAAATTTTGGGAGTGACTTTCTTCTAACAGACCAAAATACACCCAAAATCTAGTGTGTGGCACTGATCTATGCACCAGCCTGATCATATTTGATCATATTCTGGTTTTTTTTTTTGTTTTGTTCTGTTTTGTTTGTTTTTATCTTTTTCTTTTTCTTTTTCTTTTTTTCTCTTTCTCTTTTTTCTTTCTTTCCCTTTCTTTTTTCCTGGTATCAGGTATTTTCTGCTTGGTTTAGAGTATATTTTCTGGGGACGTTGTTACCCTGTTAGCATTGTGTTCTCTTGTTCATCTATTCTCCTCTGGACAAAAGGACAAGACGGAAAAAATCTCCTCAACAAAAGGAATAAGAGGTAGTACCGACTGCCAGGAACCTACTCAATACGGACATTAGTACGATGTCGGACCTAGAGTTCAGAATCATGATTTTAAAGATACTAGCTGGGCTTGGAAAAAAGCATGGAAGTTATTAGAGAAACCCTTTCTGGAGAAATAAAAGAACTAAAATCTAACCAAGTCGAAATCAAAAAGGCTATTAATGAGGTGCAATCAAAAATGGGGGTGCTAACTGCTAGGATAAATGAGGCAGAAGAGAGAATCAGTGACATAGAAGACCAAATGATGGAAAATAAAGAAGCTGAGAAAAAGAGAGATAAACAACTACTGGATCCCGAGGGCAGAATTCGAGAGATAAGCGATACCATAAGACGAAACATTAGAATAATTGGGATCCCAGAAGAAGAAGAAAGAGAGAGAGCGGCAGAAGGTATATTGGAGCAAATTATAGCAGAGAACTTCCCTAATTTGTGGAAGGAAACAGGCATCAAAATCCAGGAGGCACAGAGAACCCCTCTCAAAATCAATAAAAATAGGTCAACACCCCGACATCTAACAGTAAAACTTACGAGTCTCAGAGACAAAGAGAAAATCCTGAAAGCAGCTCGGGACAAGAGATATGTAACCTATAATGGTAGAAACATTAGATTGGCAACAGACCTATCCACAGAGACCTGGCAGGCCAGAAAGGACTGGCATGATATATTCAGAGCACTAAATGAGAAAAATATGCAGCCAAGAATACTATATCCAGCTAGGCTGTCATTGAAAATGGAGAGATAAAAAGCTTCCAGGACAAACAAAAACTAAAGGAATTTGCAAACATGAAACGAGCCCTACAAGAAATATTGAAAGGACTCCTCTAAGCAAAGAGAGAGCCTAAAAGCAACATAGACCAGAAAGGAACACAGACAATATACAGTCACAGTCACCTTACAGGCAATACAATGGCACTAAATTCATATCTTTCAATAGTTACCCTGAATGCAAATGGGCTAAATGCCCCAGTCAAAAGACACAGGCTATCAGATTGGATTAAAAAACAAGACCCATCGATATGCTGTCTGCAAGAGATTCATTTTAGACCCAAAGACACCCCCACATTGAAAGTGAGGGGGTAGAAAACCATTTATCATGCTAATGGACACCAAAAGAAAGCTGGGGTGGCAATCCTTATATCAGACAAATAAGATTTTAAACCAAATACTGTAATAAGAGATGAGGAAGGACACTATATCCTTCTTAAAGGGTCTATCCAACAAGAAGATCTAACAATTGTAACTATCTATGCCCCTAACATGGGAGCAGCCAATTATATAAGGCAATTAATAACAAAAGCAAAGAAACACATTGACAACAATAAAATAATAGTGGGGGACTTTAACCCCCCCCCGACTGAAATGGACAGATCATCTAAGCAAAAGATCAACAAGGAAATAAAGACTTTAAATGACACACTGGACCAAATGGACTTCACAGACATGTTCAGAACATTCCATCCCAAAGCAACGGAATACACATTCTTCTCTAGTGCCCATGGAACATTCTCCAGAATAGATCACATCCTAGGTCACAAAGCAGGTCTCAACCGGTACCAAAAGATTGGGATGATTCCCTGCATATTTTCAGACCACAGTGCTTTGAAATTAGAACTCAATCACAAGAGGAAAGTCGGAAAGAACTCAAATACATGGAGGCTAAAGAGCATCCTACTAAAGAATGAATGGGTCAACCAGGAAATTAAAGAAGAATTAAAAAAATTCATGGAAACCAATGAAAATGAAAACACAACTGTTCAAAATCTTTGGGATGCAGCAAAGGCGGTCCTGAGAGGAAAGTATATAGCAATACAAGCCTTTCTCGAGAAACAAGAAAGGTCTCAAACACACAACCTCACCCTACGCCTAAAGGAGCTAGAGAAAAAACAGCAAAGAAAGCCTAAACCCAGCAGGAGAAGAGAAATAATAAAGATCAGAGCAGAAATCAATGAAATAGAAACCAAAAGAAGAGTAGAACAGATCAACACAACTAGGAGCTGGTTCTTTGAAAGAATTAACAAGATTGATAAACCCCTGGCCAGACTTATCCAAAAGAAAAGAGAAATGACCCAAATCAGCAAAATCATGAATGAAAGAGGAGAGATCACAACCAACACCAAAGAAATACAAACAGTTATAAGAACATATTATGAGCAACTCTATGCCAGCAAATTAGATAACCTGGAAGAAATGGATGCATTCCTAGAGATGTATCAACTACCAAAACTGGACCAGGAAGAAATAGAAAACCTGAACAGACCTATAACCACTAAGGAAATTGAAGCAGTCATCAAAACTCTCCCAACAAACAGAAGCCCAGGGCCAGATGGCTTCCCAGGGGAATTCTACCAAACATTTAAAGAAGAATTAATACCTATTCTTCTGAAACTGTTCCAAAAAATAGAAATGGAAGGAAAACTTCCAAACTCGTTTTATGAGGCCACCATTACCTCGATCCTCAAACCAGGCAAAGACCCCATCAAAAAGGAGAATTACAGACCAATATCCTTGGTGAACATGGATGCAAAAATTCTCACCAAAATACTAGCCAATAGGATCCAACAGCACATTAAAAGGATTATTCACCACGACCAAGTGGGATTTATCCTGGGCTGCAAGGTTGGTTCAACATCCACAAATCAATCAACATGATACAATACATTAACAAAAGAATGAACAAGAATCATATGATCCTCTCAATAGATGCAGAAAAAGCATTTGACAAAGTACAGCATCCTTTCTTGATCAAAACTCTTCAGACTATAGGGATAGAGCGTACACACCTCAATATCATAAAAGTCATCTCAATGGGGAAAAACTGAGAGCTTTCCCCCTAAGGTCAGGAACGTGGCAGGGATGTCCACTATCACCACTGCTATTCAACATAGTATTAGAAGTCCTAGCCACAGCAATCAGACAACGAAAAGAAGGAAAAGGTATCCAAATTGGCAAAGAAGACGTCAAACTCTCACTCTTTGCAGATGGTATGATATTTTATGTGGAAAACCCAAAAGCCTCCACCCCAAAACTGCTAGAAGTCATACAGGAATTCAGTAAAGTGGCAGGATATATAAAATCAGTGCACAGAAATCAGTGGCATTCCTATACACCAACAACAAGACAGAGAGAGACAAATTAAGGAGTCGATCCCATTTACAATTGCACCCAAAACCATAAGATACCTAGGAATAAATCTAACCAAAGAGGCAAAGGATCTGTACTCATAAAACTATAAAATACTCATGAAAGAAATTGAGGAAGACACAAAGAAATGGAAAAATGTTCCATGCTCATGGATTGGAAGAACAAATATTGTAAAGGTGTCAATGCTACCTAGAGCAATCTACACATTCAATGCAATCCCCATCAAAATACCATCCACTTTTTTCAAAGAAATGGAACCAATAATCCTAAAATTTGTATGCAACCAGAAAAGACCCCGAATAGATAGAGGAATGTTGAAAAAGAAAAGCAAAGCTGGCGGCATCCCAATTCCCCGACTTCAAGCTCTATTACAAAGCTGTCATCATCAAGACAGTATGGTACTGGCATAAAAACAGACATATAGATCAATGGAATAGAATAGAGAGCCCAGAAATGGACCCTCAACTCGATGGCCAACTAATCTTTGACAAAGCAGGAAAGAATGTCCAGTGGAAAAAAGACAGTCTCTTCAACAAATGGTGTTGGGAAAATTGGACAGCCACATGCAGAAGAATGAAACTGGACCATTTCCTTACACCACACACCAAAATAGACTCAAAATCGTTGAAAGACCTCAATGTGAGACAGGAATCCATCAAAATCCTAAAGGAGAGCACAGGCAGCAACCTCTTCGACCTCAGCCACAGAAACTTCTTCCTAGAAACATCACCAAAGGCAAGGGAAGCAAGGGCAAAAATGAACTATTGGGACTTCATCAAGATAAAAAGCCTTTGCCCAGCAAAAGAAACAGTCCACAAAACCAAAAGACAACCGACAGAATGGGAGAAGATATTTGCAAATGACATATCAGATAAAGGGCTAGTATCCAAAATCCATAAAGAACTTACCAAACTCGACACCCAAAGAACAAATGATCCGATCAAGAAATGGACGGAAGACAAGAACAGACATTTTCCAAAGAAGACATCCAAATGGCCAACAGACACATGAAAAAGTGGTCAACATCGCTCGGCATCAGGGAAATCCAAATCAAAACCAAATCAAAACCTCAATGAGATACCACCTCACACCAGTCAGAATGGCTAAAATTAACAAGTCAGGAAACGACGGATGTTGGCGGGGATGCGGAGAAAGGGGAACCCTCCTACACTGTGGGTGGGAATGCAAGCTGGTGCAGCCACTCTGGAAAACAGTATGGAGGTTCCTCAAAAAGTTGAAAATAGAGCTCCCATACGATCCAGCAATTGCACTACTGGGTATTTACCCCAAAGATACAAATGTAGGGATCCGAAGGTGTATGTGCACCCCGATGTTTATAGCAGCAGTGTCCACAATAGCCAAACTGTGGAAAGAGCCAAGATGTCCATCGACAGATGAATGGATAAAGAAGAGGTGGTATATATATATACAATGGAATATTATGCAGCCCTCAAAAGGAATGATATCTTGCCATTTGCAATGACGTGGATGGAACTGGAGGGTAATATGCTGAGAGAAATAAGTCAATCAGAGAAAGACATGTATCATATGACCTCACTGATAGGAGGAATTCTTAATCTCAGGAAACAAACTCAGGGTTGCTGGAGTGGGGGGGTTGGGAGGGATGTGGTGGCTGGGTGATATACATTGGGGCTGGTATGTGCTATGGTGAGCACTGTGAATTGTGCAAGACTGTTGAATCAGAAATCTGTACCTTCAAAACAAACAATGCAATATATGTTAAGAAAAAAAAGAAGAAGATAGCAGGAGGGGAAGAATGAAGGGGGGGATATTGGAGGGGGAGACGACGCATGAGAGATGATGGACTCTGAAAAACAAACTGAGGGTTCTAGAGGGGAGGGGGGTGGGGGGATGTGTTAGCCTGGTGATGGGTATTAAAGAGGGCACATTCTGCATGGAGTACTGGGTGTTATGCAAAAACAATGAATCATGGAACACTACATCAAAAACTAATGATGTAATGTATGATGATTAACATAACATTAAAAAAATTAAAAAAAAGAAATGATTTGGAAATGTAAGGGGGGGAAGTAGGATATCCAAATTTCTAGATTATGGACTACAGCAAGAGAAAAGATGTGGTAGCAATTGTCTACAGGGTTGGAAGAATGTGTCAGCACTCAAAAATCCATATTATTCTCAATAAAGAAATATTTACAAGACCATAAATAAAAAAGAATTGGGTCAAAGAAAAAAACCAAAAAGGAAGTTAGAAAGAATTTTGAACAGAATAAAAAGACAACAGGACATCAAAATTTGTGAGATGCAGATAAAACAGTGCTTAGAAGAGAATGTAAATGCTTCTGACAAAATAAAACACCCATCTCTCTTAGAAACTTTCAGCAAATTAGGACTACAAGGAAATTTCAATATGATAAAATAGAACTGTGAAAAACCTATAGCTAACAACATATTTAATGCTGAAAGGCTAAATGCTTTCCCTTTAAGAAAGTCAAAGAAAGGACATCTGCTATTACCATTTCTTGTAGGTTCTGACCAATGCAATAGAGCAAGAAAATTGAAATAGCATGTATACAGATTTGAAAGGAAGAGCTCAAAATATCTTTATTTACAGAGGACATCATTGTTCATGTAGAAAATCCAAAGAAATCTGCAAAAAAAGGTAGTAGAACTGAAGGATGTAAAGGATGTAAATGATACAACCACTTTGAAAAGAGTTTTCAAAAAGTTTTATGTTTGCAAAAAAGTTAAATACACATCTTCCATACCCCAGTCATTCTTCTTCTAGGTATTTATCTAAGAGAAATGAAAGCACATGCTCACACAAAGACTTGTACATGAATGTCCATGATAGCTTTATTTGTAATAGCATCAATTGGAAACAACAAAAAATCTTCAGTAGGTCAATGGAGAAGGAAATTGTGGTCTATCCATAGAAAGGAATGAAAAAAGGAATGAACTATAGATGCATGTGATACCATGGATGAATCTCAAAAAATTATGCTGATTGAAAGGAGCTAGACAAAATAGAGTATATTAAGTATATTCTGTATTATTCTATTTACATAAAATTCTAAAAAATGCAAACTAATGTCCAGAAAAAGATGGTGGATAGGGATAGGTAGAGTTGGAAAGGAAAGGATGAATTGCAAAGTGGTAGTGGAAGGCTTTTAAAGGGCAAGATTAAGTTTATTATTTTGAATGTGATGATAGTTTCACATTTGTATACATATTTCAAACTTATAAGAATTTCCACTTTAAATAGGTACAGTTTACTGTATATCAATTATACACCAGTAACACTGTTGTAATTTTTATTAGCCCTATAAAAAGAATTGACTACCTTGTTTTCCTCTCTTGCTATTTTTAAAATCAGTTTTGATTCTATCACTATTTACCCACTGAATTTTCTTCCTCTTTTCTTCCTAGTTATTTTTATCTGGAATTTTTATTTTCAAATTCATTTTTTGAAATAGGCAATGCTAACTAATATAAACATTCAAGAGTCTCAATGTTATTTCTTTCATTTTACCCTTTCCTTCTCTATTCATTATTCTTCTTGCTGAAGTGTATCCTTTAGTATATCTTTCAGAAAGAGTTGTAAATATTCCTAATGTTTGTACTATTCCAAATGTCTCAACGTTACAGTCTTAAATACTAATTAAATATAGGATTTTGGTTTAAATCTCTCCACCTCTCCCCCATACTGCCCTTCATTTTTAAAAGACATTTTCCAATGTATTCTAGCATATATTATGTCAATATAAGACCTTCAGTCTGTCTGTTACTCCTCTGTAAGTAATTTGTCTTTTATCCCTGATAGTTTTTTAGATTTCTCTTTACTAGTGATGCTTTAAATTTCACCATCATATAGCTAAATATGTATTTACTTTTATGTAACCTGCTTGGTACCCTTCTTTTTTCTTTTTTTTTTATTATGTTATGTTAATCACCATACATCATTAGTTTTTGATGTAGTGTTCCATGATTCATTGTTTGCATATAACACCCAGTGCTCCATTCATGTTTTCTATCTTTGGATAAAGCCTGTCATCAATCCCATAAAATTTGTAGCCATTGTATTTTAAATAACAACCTTATTGAGATATAACTGACATGCTATAAAATTCACTTTTTGGAAGTGTACAATACAGTTGTTCTTAATACATTGCCAAATTGTGTAACCATCACCACTATATGATTACATAACAGTTTTATTACTCCCCAGAGAAACTTCAGACTATGAGCAGTCAATCCCCATTCACCTTCTCCCTCCAGTCCCTGGCAAACACTAATCTACTTTCTGCCCCTGTGGATTCTGGATATTTAATATAAATGGGATTATGCAATATGTGACATTCAGTGTCTTGCTGCTTTCAGTTTGCCTAATGTTTGCAAGTTTCATCCCTGTTGCAACACGTATCTGTATCTTATCCCTTTTATGGTTGAATAATATTTCATTACATGGCTGTACCCCATTCTACTTATCCATTCATCTGCTGATGGGTATTGGTTTGTTTCTACTTTTTGACTATTATGAATAGTGTTGCTATGAACATTTGTGTACAAGTTTGTGTGCAGACATATTCTTTCAGTTCTCTTGTATATATATACGCAGCAGTAGAAATGCTGGGCCATATGGCAACTATATGTTTAACTTTTTGAGGAATTGCCAAACCGTTTTCCAGCAATGTATGAAGGTTCCAACTTTTCCATGTCCTTGAAAACACTTGTTGTTGGCCATCTTTTTTATGGTAGCCATTCTGTGGATGTGAAGGGTTACTGGTTTTCCTTTGTCCTTTTTCATAGTCTAAGTTTTTGGAACTCCTAAAAGATATTATTGAAGTTATTCAATCTATTCTTGTCACTTAAATATGTTTTCAATTAAAAATATTTGTTTTGTTGTGGGTGATTTCCTCATTATTAACTTTCTATTAGCTAATGCAGTTGTGAACTGTGTCTAGTCTAGAATTTATCTTGCTTTATTAGTTTTTTCCAAATAACTATATGCCTCATTTATTGCTAACACATTTTAATTTCATAGTTTCTTGATTTCCTTTTTATGGAGGGCCATCCTGCCTTTATTCTGTTGAAAATCTTGTAACACTTGCTTTAAACTTTCTTTTCAGATGATCTTAATATGTGCATTTCATCACGAGTGAAGTTGTTGCATTTGCTGGATTTCTTGAAGTTATTTTCCTTATATATTTTAGAATTTTATAGTGCCACTTGTATAAAATGGGAATATTTCTCTTTCTCCCTCTTTTCCCACTCTTACTTGTTTATCGGTTTTACACCTCCCCATAATGAAGTTAATCATATTGCAAATCTCGTGGCTAAAGTGACAGGTGGTTTTGCCCAGATACTGGTTCTTTAACTGTATCTACTTACTCCTATCACCCCAAGAAACCGGAGTCCTGGTCAGCATTCTTGAATTTTTTCATACTTTTTCAATAGATGGGCAAGAGCTGCCCCTATATGATACCCTTGGCAATGGACCTGGCTCTCATATTTTCTCTTTGATCCCAGTTATTATGAAAAAGTAAAGTAGAGGGCCACCTCCACTAGTCTCTAGGCTCAGAGCCCAGGAACCCACCATTTCAGCTCCTGCTTAGCATGGTGTATTTCTATCTGTAGCCCAAGCTACATGTAAGTTCATCTTTTTCTTTTTCTTTTTTTTAAATTAACGTATAATGTATTATTTGTTTCAGGGATACTGGTCTGTGATTCATCAGTCTTATATAATACCCAGTGCTCATTACAACATATACCCTTTCCAATGTCCATCACCCAGTTAGGTTCATCTTTTTCTGAGCATAGTCATGTTTTTTAAATTAAAACAATTTACATATCTTTGCTATGAGTTTAGATGGGAGCATGGACTCACAATGCTCTTTCGTTGAATGCCTATGACAAGGAAAACAGAGATGGTTTCTACTTTCCCACTTGTTGAGACAGAAATCAATCACACAAATTAACAAATAGTTTTAAAATGCAATATGTGCTGTGAAGGGAAAAATAAACCAAACAATAAAAAAAAAAGTGTTTTGTGAGAGCTATAATGAAAGACCATGACTAGCCTGGAAACACTAAGCAGGTAGAAGTGAAGAAGTGGACCTGTGAAGTCATTAGTAATAGGATCAATCAGCAACCGGCTTTCTAGTGCAATTGATTGATAACGGCTGATTGATCTTAAGCGAAATGTTTTGTTTTAGTGGCTTTAAATTCTGATAAAATTCCATAAAAGTTCTTTTTTTTTCTAGAATATCTTCTAAGACCCTGTGTAGCAAGGATCTAGTTATATAAAATTTAGTTTTGATTTCATTTGAAGTCTTTCAGGTACAGAAGATGTTCAATGGGGCCCATCTTCCTAAGCTGCCTCAAGGTGGTTGTCAGGCTTCAATTTAGAGACTCTTGATCGTATCATGCCATTTCTGCCTGGCCTTCCTTCTATGGCTCAGTATTCTTCTGTTCAAAGCCCTCTGTATTTTCTTTGCTACGGCAGCCATTCCTAGGCTGTGCTACAGTTTTGGAAAGCTGATTGGATCAATAACCGAATGTATGGATTAGTAGCTGACTGCTTGTTTTGTGAGATTATTTGGGCACAAAGGAGTTGCCAGGTGAAGTATTGCAACTCTCAAAAGTTTCCGCATTTTTTTTGCATTTTATCTTGCAAAGAATGATTTCACATTAAAGCTACCATCAGGAGACAGACTTGTTTCTTCCTTGGAGTAATGGTCCCATTCAAAACACAATTACGTGATTTCTAGGGTTTTGAGAAAATGTAATTCCAAAGCTTTTCCAAGAGGCTTGTAATTTGAGGCATTACATTTACAGCTGAAGATACACATGATGGAAAACTGGAACTTCTTAATTACATAATTCAGTATATACAGAAAAAGGATTATTTAGTATAATCTGTCAAAAAATTACCTAGAAATCAATTCAGAAAAAGACAACCAAGCAGATAAATGGACATATATATTATAAATGGGAATATAAATTCGTATGGTGTTTTTGGAAGCTATGTGTCAATAACCACAAAATATTAAATATGCATCTCCTTTGACCCAGCAATTCCATTTTTAGAGATCATTCTATGGAATAGTTGGAATGTATAGTACTGGTAAGAAAGGAAGTCTAATAAGTGGTCTGCATAAGAATGAGCCTTGACCCTGCACTTCCTTATCAAGAGATAAAGAATCCATACAGTCTTATCACCTTGTGTGGGAATATCTCTCCTGTTTCATGCTCTGTGAGTGCTCTTTCATCTCTGCTTAAAGTGTGGTGTGCGTGATATGACACCTGGCCAACCTCACTGCAATATCTGTCCTCTGCAAAGAGGGGATGGGGTTCCTTCCAGTGCCACATGAGAGGGGTACAGGTAGATGAGTTGCCCTATGTTGGCCATGGGTAGAGACCTGCTGGTCATTGGGGGACTGATGCCCAGTATTGAAACTGATCTCACCCTGTCTCTTGTCTATGTGAGTGAAACATGGGTCCATCCAATGCTTGAGTGTACTATGTTTTCCTTGGTGATTCTGATACCAAGATACAATGGGCAGAAGTGTTTAGAGTCTTCCCCTGGGATTGTGTGGTACTTTGCTTGACAACTACTACTGCTACTGCTACACACACACACACACACACACACACACACACACACACACACACACCCCTTTTTATACAGGATAGCGCATGTAATGTAGTACATATATATTTGTGAGGATGTTTATTGCAGCACTGTTGGTAATATGAAAAATTACCAGTGGGGTTGTTTTTAAAAAGCAAAGCACACATGTTACACAATAACCATGCATCAGTTGAAGAGTATCAGGCAGACTTACATGTTGATGTAGAAATATTGCCAAGATATAGTAGGTGGGGAAAAAAGGTGGCAGAATAATATGTACAGAATTATTTTATTCATGTTGACAATGAAAATAAAACTGTGTATGTCTCTGCAGGCATGTGTGGTGTGTGTGTGTGTGTGTGTGTGTGTATTCATTAATGAAAAAATATATATATTTAGGATAAACCCCAAATTTTTAATAGTTACTTCTGTGGAATGTAGGGGAGATGAAAGAGGAAGCTCACTGTAACACTGTATAGTTCTGCCTTTGTTTGGATTTTCTTTGGAAGAACAAGTAGAGCACTTAAAACTAGCTGAAATTACCTTTTGTTTGTTGGTGTTTCACTCTGTCCAGTAGGAGGTAAGTTTGTGAAAGCAGAGAATAGGCTGGACTTTTGTTTTCTGCCGTCCCTGGACCTAAAATAGTGCAGTATATGCTCCATAAATATTTACTCAGTGAATAACTTTAGCCATAAAAAGGGAAGAGATAGCTCACAGTGTAAGCTCTGCCCACTCCCAATTCACCTAAAGCCCCTGCCCTACGGGCCAATTCTTTAACCGGTATGTTTCCTTTCTGGCAATTCAGGGAGATGTGCTCTTGTGATAATGTGGACTTCTCTGTAGATATGTTATACCTGATTAATAAAAAGACCTAAGAGAAAAAGCATAAGCATGTGACATGGATGGGTACGCTTACGTTATTGCCAGGTCCCTCCGCTGCGTGATTGTTGTACTCCCTTCTCTGCAGAGACAGGTATTCCTGGTCACTAATATAATTGTATGCTTTGTTTTTTTGTTTTTCTTTTTTGCTTTCCACTCTCTAAGCAATGAGTGAACTTTGCAAATGCAGGTTTTTGGTATAGAGAGTGATTAACAAAATCTCTTCATTGTATTTTTACCATAAAACATGGAAGTTTATATAACTGTCCCCCCCCGCAAGATAAACCAGGATGCTTTGAAGGGTGCCAAATGATGACAGATATGGATGGCAGATATAACTGATGTAAATGATACATTCTTCCCTCAGGAGAATGCTGAGTGAGGAAAGTTGTTCTATTTGGCAGAAAAACATATCAGTTTATCTTGCCACTTACCTGCTTTCAAACATGAATTGTTTTCTTTCACATCTAGACTAAAACCCAGAGCCCTGAAGGCTTCATAAATCTTGTTCCTCTAGTTATGCACGTGTTCCTATTTGCGGGCAATGCGCTCACTGTTCTCTCAGTCTGAAATGCTTTTCCACCAATTTTCATGTAGCCGGCTCTGTCATTTGTTGAATGAATGAAACGATTCACATGGGGTGCTTTGGTATACTTCCAGAAAAAAGCCCCTAAATATTCCCCGTCGTCACAGTTTCAAAGCATTCAAAGCCGTATGCTCCTCCTTCATCTTCTAAAAAGAAACCTCTGTAGCTCAAGGCTCAGATTCTTCATGGCTTTGATTTTGGATAACTTTCTCGTTCCACAGGTTTTCCACGTTTGTCGTAGAATATTGAGAAAATGAAGATGAGTATTAAGGGGCACTGCATTCCTTCCTGCTCCGTGAGACACAAGCCTCAGAAGAGAAAGCACTCTTGTTGGGCTTTCTCAGGCTCTCACCAGACCAAAGCTCACAGATAGTTCTTCATCCCTGAGAGGCCTGGCTGACAGAGCACCTGGTCCCTGAGTGGCCTGGGAGTGACAGCGCACCTTATTTCTGAGAGGCCCAGGATGAGGCAGGGTGGGGTAGGGAAGAGCCCAATATCTCTGTGTAAGAACTGGGAGTTATCACAACCAGCTAATGAGGAAAGAGCTTCAGATCACACAACTAGCTGGGATTTCCACCCAGGCATCCTGGTCGGAGTTTTACACACAGAGTTCGCAGAGCTATCAACTCTCAGAAGGAACCCAGACCAGGACCAGGCTTGAGGCAGAGCTTTCTCCAGGCCCTCAACTCGGCAGCCACTTGGAGCTCCTAGCCAGCCCAGCTAACCCTAAGTCCTCGTCCTAGGCTAGTTCTAACCCTAATCCCTCCCGTGTTTCCGGACCCCTGAACACCTGAGCTGAGTGCACACTGAAGTCCACAGTCACACTTATCACAGTTAATCTGAGTTCTCAGTTAACCGTCCACAGTTCTCTGCGTTTAAAAGGGCATCCCCGATGATTCAGGCAAAGGCTCCTGGGAATCCAATTAAGACATTTCTTTTTTAAAAAATATTTTTATTTATTTGACAGCAAGAGAGAGAGAGAGAGAGAGCACAAGCAGGCAGAGGGAGAGGAAGAAGCAGGCTTCCCGCTGAGCAGGGAGCCTGATGAGAGGCTCCATCCTAGGAGCCCGGGATCATGACCTGAGCCAAAGGCAGATGCTTAACCGGCTGAGTCATCCAGGCAGCCCTGATTAGGACATTCTTGAAAATCAAAACCTTTAAAGGTTAAAGGTGCAAAATTCTAAAGATGGATTTCAGACTGCAGGCCAGATGAGAGAGATATTTGGGGGCCCAGGAAGACCCGTAGAGCACCCCTCGGGTCACATTTCCTGGACAACTGTGAGGCTCACTCGACTGCATTTGACCTTCCACACAGGAGCAGGTAGCCTCATGGGCAGCCAGAGAGAAGGCACCCTCGAGGCTGACCATCTTTTCCTCTTTCTTTCTTCTTTTCCTGTTTCCCTGTCCCTCTTCTCTGTTCTCTCCCTTCCTAAACATTTATGGCGCATCCTCTACATTCTTCATTTTCCACCAGGTGTGAAGAGGGGGAGGAAATACAAGAGTGAGTGACACTGTCCTGCCCCAGGAATTGCTGGACCCTTAGCAGAGGTGACAGGTGGCAAAAGAAGTGACAGGTCTGTTAACCACTCTGAGTGTTTTAGTCTGGTCTACACAGCTACCCCAAATTAGAAAAGAAGGGGCTCCTCCATAAAGAGTTGTGCTTGATTTGAAAAATATTGTATTCATTTGATTGTGAAAATTGTGATTTTCTCAAACCCTATTGTATGAGGTGTGTGTGTGTGTGTGTATATAATATATGTTAATTATAATAACTATGTTACTATCTTATCATGGAGGGACAAGGGCATTTTACTCTTGCCATCTCTAGGACGTAGGCTGGATTTCTGTTTCCAAGGTTTGGGAATCCTTTGCTCTAGAGGAGAGAATTAAGTGACTTTTTTTCTCATAAGACTAGTCCTGTGTCTCTTCAATCTGACCTGCAGATGGGTTTGGTTTGGTCCACACTGTTTTAAATGGAATCAATGACCCAAATTAAAAACTTGGGCTATTACCACGAAAACCTGGGTTTCAGGTTTCTTTGGAGAAGTCTGGCAATATGGTGCTGGCATTTCTCAGGGAAACAATTGGCTAAGACTGACTGGAGATCTAATACCTCCAAAGTGCTGTAGCCTTACCATCCCTATTGCTCACGACACTGGCTTCCTAGGCCCAGCTGCTGTTTATCACCTTTTTCCTGATCTGCTTCAAACAGTTACGTTACTTCCATTTCTAGTTCAGAAGGAGAGGGCTCTCAGCTGGAAGAAAAAGTTAGTTTGCCAGGGATCAGGAAGAGAAGCAGTGGTATGGCTCTGAATGGTGTTGACCTCTTGCCCTGATCAGGAGGAGAAGAGTCTTCTAATAGTGCATGGCCATGTTTGATGTCCTGGGGACCCCAGCAGGGCTGGACTCAGAGGGACAGACTGCCCAGGACAGTGGAGCTGCCTCATCAGAATGGAGCACACAGGCTTGCACATGGGTAGACTGCACGGCAGAATTTTGGGGGAAGCACACCAAAAGAGAGAATGGGGAAGGGTCCTAGAGAAATGACCTAGTAGATGGGAGTTTAGCTGCAGGTGGTTTCAATTAGAAAAAAGGAGGACATGTTACTTTTTTTGTTATTGTTCCTGAATGTTGCCCCAAATGGTTTAATTAATATGAAGTGGCCATAAGCTTCTTTGTGTGATAATTTGCCTTCTAAAACATCCGTAATACCATTTCCAGTGATCTGGTCACCAAATTCCTTCATTCATTCCTTTATTCACTCATATGTCCATTTGTCAGATACTGGAGAACTCACCATTGGTTGTGGTGTAAGAATACACACTAGTGAACAATATACAGTCCCAAGCTCTCCCAATTCTTGTAGTGACCTGAGTGAGAGATCGGGAGCAGGAGTGTAAGGACATTGCTCGGGAACAAGATGAAGTTTGGGCTCTTCATTCTATTTCTATCCTTCAAATGCTGGGCAACCTTGGTTCAGCAATTTAACCTCTCTGGGCTTCATCTGCATTTGTGAAACGGGGCTAAATTATCTTTCATTTCTTATTAATTTCTAAAATACTTTGTTGAAGAAAACAGACATGCACCTCTGAATGTAAGTGAGATTTCCTTCTATAGGGGGGCATAGCTAGTTTCTCTATTAGGCTTTGGTTTTTCTTGCTGTATCTGATTTCCAGAAATGAGAGTGGAAACGCACTGTACTTTGCTCAACGTGTTCACTCACGTAGGATTTTATATACAAGGAATTACATGAGAAATGGTTTTGCAGCCTCGGCTGTTGGAAGAGAAGGAGGCCAGTGATGATGCTGCCCAAAGCAGATGGCTTCAGTGTTTTTAACCTTAGGATTTACAGTGGGAACCGGAAGGCGAGTGAGGACCTCAGAGAAAAAGAAACTTACACGAATGTCATGCAGCTGGGGTAAGGGGTTTATTGTATCTATTTACAAGTAAGCATTTATTGGTGTTTTGTCAAAAATAAAGAACAAGGGAACAACATCACTGTAGCATGAGAACAACACAGCTGCAATAGACCGATACTGAGCATAAACATGGTCAAGAGAACACAGAACCTGAAGTGAGCACTGTCAGGTTGTATAGTTAGTTATCCAGACAATAAAGGCAACTCTACAATGCAAGCAATATGCGATAATAGGGGGCAGAGGAAGGCTTGCTGGGGCCTGGGGTTCACTGGCTGCCAAGGGGATTAAAATCTCATAAATCCTCCATATCTTTTCTCCATCTCAGGAACTTCTTTGGAGTAGCTTTCGCCTTCTTCGTCGGAGGGCAGAGAGTCGGCAAAGCGCTTGAGGAAGCCCCCGTACCTTTTCTGGTAGTCCATCCACCACTCGGGGCGACCAACTCTTCTCATGAAGCCTCCATACCTCTTCTGCAGCTCTTTGGCTTCTTCTTCCAGCTGGGGGCTTCTCTTTAAGGCTCTCATGAAGCCCCCGTATCTCTTGCTCACTTCTTCATCCCCCCCAACCTCTGGGTGGGGGCCACTTTCTCGGTTCTCCCCGGTTGCCAGCAGCTCTTTGAGCAGGTCTGAGGAGTTGGCCAGGAAGTCCTCCCCCTCTGCATCCTTCTTCATGAAGCCCCCATATCTCTTGGCCAGGACTTCCCCTCCATTGGCCTCTTCTTCTGGCTCCTGAGGATAAAACTCATCCATTTTCTTCATGAAGCCTCCATACCTTTTCATGAAGCCCCCATACTTTTTGGCCAGCACATGGCTCTCCTCAGCCTTGCTGCTCTCTGTGAGGGCAGTGGAGCCATCTTGGGGAAGCTCCAGCTGAGACAGCTGCAGGAGCTCCTTGCAGGTTTCCCAGGTTTTGAGAGAGGGCAGCTTCCCTTCACATTCCAGTGTGCAAGCCTGGGAAAAGAATTCCATTTAGTGATACCAAGAGGCTTTTCTGACTTCATTAGGTAAACACGTTTTTGTGAACCACAGCATGTGTGCTTTGATATGGAAACTCTCATACAATAAAGTAATTGCCATTTTCTTACTACAACTTTTCAATATACCGAACAGGCAAATCAAAGGGAAATGGAATCTTTGTGGGTAATTAATTGAATCAAATTAGAATTTTTCTTTAGAATTTTAACAGATTATATCTGCCGTGCCACTTCAATATTGTAAAAGACCTTTTCCACCCAATTTTATACAGTCCCAAGCCCAGATTGGCTGCCGGCACTATCTACTTTCACTGGATAATTTTCCACCATTGATCGCATTTTGTTTGAGCTTTTTCTAACCAAGAGGGAGATATTTCTCTTTACCTAATTAGGGACATCATCCCGATTCCTTTTATCTTCTTGTCTTACAGGTAAAATCAATATTAATAATATAAGGTTTGTTTACTTTTCTTGTGTTACTATTCTATCTGGAATGGCATCTAGTATTCCTGCAAATACTTTCATTCTTTAAAGAAAAACAATTTCAAAACAAATTGGAAAAGAAAGACATTCTAAAACTCAATTTAAGTCCTATGAGTTGGATTATGACATACTGATTTGATGAATGTAGAGATGATTTGCTCCCCGTGCTTGATTGAAAACAGACTTAAACAAATTAAAACAGATTTAATCACCTTGAACCAAATGTTTGTATTGATGAGCTCTGATATGAAATTATCATATGCAAATGTTCACACATTATTCATGTTTCTTAACATTTAGTTACTGGTGTACAAGAAAGTTTTTATTTTCCCCCAGTGGAAATCATAATCCTTGACAAAATGGGAATGAGAAATGATCTGTATATAATTCCTTCTTTTTATTATATAATAATTAAATTCTAATCATTGTAAGATTTAGGCTATGTGTTCTAATAATCTTGTTAAGATTCTCTTCTGTTTGACAGATCACTTGGGTATGAAAAAAGAGAACTAATATTGCATGAGCATTTATAAAGTCTATATAATATTTCTGGGCACTTCAGGCTTTCGATAGCTGCTTGAAGTATACTTATAGAATGCGGGTTACAGACCCTTGATTTAGATAAACCAGGTCCTTTCTTTGTATTTAAAAATATATTGGTATAGGGGCTCCTGGTGGCTCATTCATTAAGTGTCTGCCTTCGGCTCAGGTCATGATTGGGATTGAGCCCCACATCGGGCTCCCTGCTCAGTGGGAAGCCTGCTTCTCCCTCTCCCACTCCCCCTGCTTGTGTTCCCTCTCTCGCTGTGTCTCTCCCTGTCAGGTGAATGAATAAAATCTTTAAAAAGTATATATTGGTATATTAATTTATATAAAATACACACATATTATTTTCACATTTCTTGCATTGTGAGCATTTCACCAGCTCTTAATAATTATTTAAGCTTTGTGTCTAAGAAAATTAAATATATGCATATATAAAAATCTAAAGATGATCCAGTTAAAATGATCCCGTGTTATTCTTGATATCTAAGAAATAAAAACATCATTAAAAACGTAAGATGTTAAGGTGTCCATAACATTTCCATTTTAAAATGAAATGAAATTATCTCATTGCCAAAAATTACCATTGAATATTTTGTATACTATTACCAAAAGGCTTTTTAATGTTGGGATTCCTTCAAAAAGAAATAATGACAAATAAGCAGAATAAAACACTCATACTAAAGAAGTCATGTTAACTTATAAGCCTCTATATAGGTCTATGCATTTTTTTGGTAGTATTTATCACACTCTGTGTTCTATGGTCAAGATCATATCAGACAGTAAATTCAATTTGGACATCAATCATGGCGTGCCTGCTTAGCTTTGCATCCACCAGAGAACCAAGCACAAGTGTCTTTCAGGTGGTAGAGCCTCAATATTTGTTATGTTGATTCTACATAGTTTTAGTTAGGCAGCCTCATTTCTCCTGTCTTCTGCATCTGAGCTGAAATTCTAGAACTGCTATAATACCAAGAACATAGTCATTAACAAAGCCTTTTGTCACAGAGAAAATAACAACCCTACATGTAAGCCCCACTAAAAAAACCAATCGGTTAAACAAATCAGAAAGACAAAAGACAGATAAAGGGGAGTGTTACCCCTATTTAAGAGGCCACATTTCATCATGGTTTAAATACAAAGCCCTACTCTGTGTCTTCTCTTTGAGGCCATGTTAGTTCCTGCACAAATGGAATGAAGTAGATCAGGTAACTCAAGCAAAACAAGCAAACATTTAACCTGAAATGTATGCCTTGGGTTTTGTGGAAATCTTTCCTTAATTTTCATCCCCGTTTTATGCATCTACATCACAAAATTTCTTCAAAGGCTCCAATGAGTAACTTAACTCCTTGGATTAATACATTATTCTCTACTGAGCCTTTTAAGTCATCACACAATTTCCACAAATTGAGAAGACAGCGCAAAGGAATCACTGGAGGAGCGAGTTAAACTGAAGCTTCCTGGGGTCCCAAATTCAGAGATTCCGATTCAGTAGAGCACCAGGGGCGATTTAAGAGCACGGGGACTCTGACCAGAATGAGTATTCTTTTTGTTTTCAGCTTCTCCCCCCACCCCCAGCTCCGGTCATGTAGTTTATCTTTGCATTGTTGTCACCTCTTTGGACCCTGGCCACCTCTCCTGTGCCTATTTCATAGCCAAATTAAACTGTTGTCTTAGCAGCTATCACAAAAGTACACCCAAGATAAGACAGAAGTTGAATTCCAGAGTCACTTGCCTGTAAGACGTGCTGATCTCTTTCTCTCCGGTCTACTGTGCACCCCCCCTTCCTCTCCCTTCCTCCCGGTCCCAACCCTTTCCTCTCTCCTATCCACAGGTGAGGGGAAGGGCTTGAGGGATTTGAGGATGAAAGGACTGGAGAAATGGAATCCAAAGAAAGACAACGAAATGTCACTAATAAAAAATGACATTATTTGCAGGAAGGATGGGAGGATGGATTGTGTGGAAGGGGTCCTTAGTGGGACATGTTAGGACCTGAGGTGACTGAGCATCTTCCTTGGGACAGGTGGGGCGACAACCTAGTGCTCTCCGAGACGCGGAAGAGAGCGCATCTCGGGGCTCCTGCATCTCCAGGGTTAAAACGAACTTGGTTTGTGTGGCAACACTGCCGCCCTCCCCGGTCCCTAGATGGTCGCAGGTCCCGAAGCTGAGAGCTAGAGCGGGACTTTTGTCAGCGTTCGGGGAACAGTCGGACACCTGCGTCACCAGAGATCGGCGCCGCGGCGGCGGGACCGATGGCGTGCAGGCGATGCGCCCTGCGGCCTGAGGCCGGGCTGAGTGCGCACTGACTCCGCTACCAGCCCACCCACCGCGGCTACACTCACCAGGGGGTTGATGTCAGTCGGGCGCGCCAGGCGGTAGCTGCACGTCGCGCAGTCCTGGCTGCATTCCGCCCTCACGGTCGCCAGGAGCCCCGGGCCGAGCGCCAGCAGCCAAGTGCAGAGTCTCAGGAACCGCGCCATGGGCTGCAGGGAGAAAGGGACGCGAACTCCGAGCGTGCAGGGCGCAAAGCGGGTCCCTCCGAGGGACCCCTCGCCGGGACAGTCCCACCTGGGGATTGTCGAGCAAGAGGTCGCAAGGATGCGCCTTTCTGGGCCCCCGCCCGGCCGGCCGACACCGCTCCTGGAAGCCCAGGGGCAGATCGCCTCGCGGTTCCCAGGTTAACACGGCCACCCCGAACCCGGCGATGCCCAGGCGCTCGGCTCTCTTTCCGGACTTATACTGCCTCAGGAGGATTCTGGAGAGAATACCCGAATGCGAAGACCCAGATGTGAGAGAACGGGAGCCTTGGGGTGTGGGGGGCTTTCACCCGGCTCACAAACAGGGACCAGAAGAAAGTTGGGGCACCCCATGCAATGAATGAAACGCCGAGGGAAAAAAAAAAAACCCGAGCAGGCGGACGCAGCAAACGCACGCAGCAAAGGCGCAATTTGGACAAGTTCACTCACGTTGACGGCGATCCGATGGCGCAGGCTGGTCGGAGACATCCGGTCCCAAACACTGCTCTGGAAGGGAGAGAAGAAGGCAGGTGTGAGCCCAGCGGGCGTCGGGGCGAAGCGTCCGGGTGCGCGGGCAGACGCGGGCCTCACCGTCGCGGTCCTCTGCGTCTGCGGGGCTCAGAGCGCCTGCCTCGCCTGGCCTCGCTGTCCCGGGCCTGGTGGCGGCTGGAGCCACTTTATAATTAACCCCCAAGCCAAGGAGGCGAGCGTGCCCCAATCGCCGGCGGGCTGCAGCTGACGCAGGCCCTACGCCAGCCCCGCGCCGACGTCCTCGTGGGAGGGGTCCGTCCCGGCCCCTGCAAGCGTCCCGGGGGTGGGGGGCGTGGGGTGGCTCAGCTCGCGGCTGGGTGACACACTGAGGCAGTTAGGACATGTGGGGAGAGAGTGGGTTGACATCAAGTACTCCCCGAGTGAGGTCAGTGAAATTGCACTCCGTGGGGGTGCGGGCTCCAGGGACGGAGCCCAGGTGGAGGCGTTAAGAGGGGCAGATGGACGGTCTTAGATTTTTGGAATGTGCTGGAGACCCTTTGGGCTAGTGAACCTGCCCTTTCTCAGCCTCCTCCTGGGGCGGTGGGTGGTCGCGGTGGATGCCAAACAAGGCCGTCCCGAATGTCATTTATCCACCAGTCTGTTCCCCTCATTGGACTCCCAGTTCCCTGCTGCAGCGTCCAACAGCGCCGGGCGCATGTAGGCGCTCAGTTAATGGTCAAAGGAAATAATGAAACTTACTGGGAATCTTAAAATCTAGGGACTGAGTTTTCCCCTTGCACGTTAGTGAGACCCCTTGCCAAACGTGGACGGGAACAGCGTTCCTCTGGGGACCGCAAGCCGTTCAGCCGCCGCGGGAGCGGACTCCTCTTTACCCAGCTTCCAAGGCAGGCTTCCGAGTCGGGGACACGCTGCCTCAAGCGCGCTGCCTAGGGTGTCCTGGGAATGTTTGATGAGTGAGAGGGGCTGCGGGGCGGGTGTGATGTCAGCGTGCCAGGACTGTAGGGGCAAGAGGGAGACGAGGGACGCGGTACACCCGGCCATCTGGGGCTTGGGGGCGCACATCCGCTCTGCCGGGAGGGGGCCGAGAGCCAACGGTGGGGCCTGGGGCTGTCTGTTGAGACCCACTCAGCCACTTCCTAGCTCTGCGGAAGATTGCCAAGGGGCAAGTTATTTACCTTGTGTAAGGCCTCAGTTTTCTCATTTGGCAAATAGGAGCAAGAGGTAATGCGCCATTCCTAAGATTCCGGAGAGACGCAAATGAAATAATGGACGAAAGCCTTTAGCCTGTGTCTGACATATAGAAAGTCCTGGCAAAGGTGTATCTAATCATCTGTCATCCGTCATTCATCAACCTTTCGGTTTGTTTATCACCTACGCAGCATACATCTTGTTTATTTATCCATCCATGTGTCTCTTTATCCGTTTTGGCCCTAGAGGGAAACCACAAACGGTTCCAGAGCCCATACACAGAGAGGGTCTCAGGTCTTTCCCAGCCGCTTGCGCCCTCTGCAAGGATGGACCACAACCTCAGCCTTCGCAGGTACCAGCAGCCTCAGGGCTCCCCAGGCTCGGGGCGCGCTGCATCTCCCATTTTGGTCGCTAGAGGGCAGCGCTCTCCTGCGTAGGTTTGGGAGAGCCGCGAAGGGGTCTCAGTGCCCGCTCCGCACCCGCACCCCGAATGACCGCAGAGCTGCAGGGGTGCACGGTCTGCCTTCCGGGCAGGGGCAACTCTGCAGCTGGGGACCTGGAAAGGGGAGCTCTGGGGTGCCTAGCCCTAAGAAGACGGCATTGACATCTTGCCAGAAAAACATAACGTGCCCCTTGGACACTTTAGGCTCTTACAGGAGGGGGCTGATGGTGTCATCTGCAGCAGCTTACCCTCCCTGCAACGGAGAGGAGAGCTTACATCTGTGGATGCGATTTCCTCCAGTGGCCTGCGCTTTGTAAAGGCAGCGGACTGCACTGCAGTACTCCGTGCAAAAGGAGTGCACGAACAAATCCTACCCAAAAGGAAAGCAGTCTTGCTATATCTGGGCACCGGCATGCCGGGCATCACCCGAGAACTTTAAATACACAATCAGGGACGAGAGGCTGAGACATATGTGTGTGTGGAATGACCACACCACGTGTGGCTTCCTTAGGATATGCAGTGCTAGACACGAAAGGCTCCTTAGAATCTCGGAAAGGTATAGAAGCTTAAGGTTGAAAAGGGTTTTAGGTATAATTTATTCCAACCCTCATTTTATAGGTGGGGAAAATTGAGGTCCAGAGCGTCCAAGTGACATCCAAGTGACCGGCCCAGACAGTGGCAAAACCAGGTTCTGCCATACCTTTCTGGGGAGGCCTCTTCCCTGGCATCTACCTCGGGTTTGGTTTGTGTCTGTTGGAACAATTAATGTCTGCTCTGAGTTCCTTTCTCTTCGTGAATCTGCGTCTTTCTCTGCAGCGTTTTAAATGTCAGGAAAGAGAGTAAGGGAAGGGGAAAGAGAGGGCTGCCCCCAGGAGAAGTTCAAGGGCACTTAGTGTCCCAGTGCTGGGCCAGTCTTTGGGACACAGTGAGTGCTGAATAAATGTGTGTTGCCTGAATGTTGGAAGGGATGAGGGAAATGGTGAGGGGTCGGTACTCTTTGCATGCCCCAGGGATGATCTCTTCCATTCCCCTTCTCCGTCTTCCCTGGAGGCTAAGGGGCATGCATTTTTGTATTCATTTCTTTATATTTTAGTGGTGGCAGTGGGTTGCAAGGAATTCATCTTTTCATGATCCTGTAAATATTTATTCCAAACTCATAGATATTGCATTACCTTCTGGGAAAAGGCTGCTCTAGAAATCAGACTCAAAAAAGGGAAGGGAAACTTCTCTTAAGTCATTTAATTCTGATTTCTGTGTCAGGATCAAGATCTCTCTTTCTTCTTCTGATCCTAAGGTCCCAAACTTTAGACAAAAGGGATTTACTCCAGAGACCAGAAAAAGGTGATTTGTAAAATCTTTCTGATGAATGGTGCTCTGGGAGCTGTAGGAGGGATTTTAAAAGTCCTTGCAATGTCCTCTTTTATCATTTTCAGGATGGAAGATGCCTAATTTGAATGACGTCCTTTAGGTGCCTGTTTGTCCCCCTGTGTCCTCTTCCTCGCCACCCAGATACAGATACTTTATTGTGGAATTGCTATCTCTCTGCCCCTCAATCCCTAACATATCAGTAGTGGGAACACAGCAGTTCTGCACTCCGCACTCCGGGGACTGTGTAATGTTTCAGCATAAAAGTGCCACGTTCTAATATTTCGGATGTTTGGAGTCATGCCAGAGGCAGAGTAAATTTGCCTGTTTTCCGTTACAATCTAAGGTACATGCTTTGCAAGCTAGGATTCTGTGAGCTAGGCACATTACAGTGAAGGATCCTGTTAAGAAATTCTTCAGACTGGCTCAGAACACAGGTCACAGAGAGATGGTAAGTGGGATTGGTTGGAAGGAGATGCTTTGAGGGTGTGATAAATCCCCACTTCAGGGAAAATGAATGCTGGTACATTCTCATTCTCATCCAGGAAACAAAATAAACCCCTTAGAAGAAAAAGTAAGCTGATACAAAGTTGCTCCTGAGTGAGTTTAAATAATAGATAATGTGTCAATGTGCTGGAGAGAGAGAAGAGGGAGGGGCGAACAACAATAAAAACATCAGGGAAGGGAAACTAAACTCAGCACATCAAACATAATGTATACATATGTGTAAACTTGGAATTGCAATAGAGTTCCTAAGGTAGGCCTTCAGGTCTCAGGAAAAAATAAATTTGAGTATTAAGCATCAATAAAACAAGTTACAGGATGACTCATTAGATTAAGAGAAGATATAGCTGGAATCCAACCAATAAATGGATTCTTTTTTTTTTCCTCCAGGAATCTGAATCTTAATTTTATTTCTTACTGTAACAAGGAAGAGAAAATTTAATTTTAAGCAAGGTATGTTTTATAATGTTAATAAAGAATAGAAAGTTTTTAGAATAAATCTTACAAAAGAGGTACAGGGCCTTAACAGAGAACATTAAAAAATGTTAATGAAAAACACTTAAACCTAATAAATGGAAAACATAATCCCTAATTTGGTTACTTCCTGTGGTGTCATTTGTCTTATTCCTCTATCTCCTGCATTTCCTAGAAACTGGAATTTATATCTTAAGTCTTAATAGATTCAAATTAAATATATTTTTGGCTAGATTATGTCACAGGTGATATTTCGACTTTATATTCCATCACATAAACATACCTGGTTATCCCCACCATGAGTGAAGCTAACTAAGAATAACCACTGAATTGGGTGATTGACCACTTGATTGGAATGATCTTCAGATTCTTATCAGTTACCATTGGTAAGAAATTATTCTTATGCTCCCTATAAAATTTCTAACAAAAGTAAAGAGTCTAATGACATTTCCCTGTTTTCACTGACAAATATAGTCCATTTCTTTTGCTAATACAAAAATATCTCGAACTCGGACTTTTTCATACCACGTGTTTAAAATATAATGGCGAAACTCTAATTCACAGATGGTACAACCAATCCCATGCAGCCAGTTTTTAAGTACTACCCCACATCCTCCACGGAGAAATAAATTTCCCGTATTTTGAAGGTAGAGATTTGGGGCCGTAGTTTGCCTTTTGCCTCTAGGACCCCTGCTCAGCTCATCCCCTCCTTCTCGCTCCTGACTGGCTTCACTTCGGGTTGTGACACCATGCTCCTTGGGCACAGGGAAAACACCCCCTCTAGCACCTCCATGACCCCTTCTCCAACAGAAGTGACATGTCCTGTGTAACTGGCTGCTCAGTAATGTCCAGGTGCTAGAGCCTTGTCTTGGCTACCACACCACGTTGCAGTGTTGCTGTAAGTTTGGGACGTCACTCATCTGGCTCTTTGGTTCTGGGATGAGTGGGGCATGCTATCAGACTGCTCGAATCAGGTGGCCTTCGGAGGAGCCACAGATGAGGCTGTGCCCAGTCTGAGGTGACTGTCCTGAGGACTCTAACAGCCTCATGTCCGGGCCAGCTGCCCCACAGATGGAAGAGAGAAGTATCTTCTGGCATATAAGCCCATTCATAGCAACCTGTTTGGGAAGCTCTAAGTTTGTGCAAAGGCTGCAAGCTGAAAAAGTTTAGACGTTTGAAGGACTCCCGAGTAGCTTGACTTTTTTATTTTATTTTATTTTATTTTATTTTATTTTATTTTATTTTATTTTATTTTATTTTATATTTTTGATGTTTTTTTCAAATTTTATTTATATTCTAGTTAGTTAATATACAGTGCAATATTGGTTGCAGGAGTAGAATTCAGTGATTCATCACTTACATACAACCCCCATTGCTCATCATCACAAGTGCCCTTCTTAATCCCCACCCCCCACCCACCTCCCTCCATCAACTCTCAGTTTGCTCTCTATCTTTAAGAGGCTCTTATGGTGTGTTTCCCTCTCTCTTTTTTTCTTTTTCTTCCCCCTCCCATATGTTCATCTGTTTGTTTCTTAAATTCCACAGATGAGTGAAATCATATTGTATTTGTCTTTCTGTGACTGATACTGACCTATTTTGATACACTCCAGCTCCATCCACGTCATTGCAAATGGCAAGATTTCATTCTTTCTGATGGCTGAGTAATAGTCCATTGTGCATATATACCACATCTTCTTCATCCATTCATCAGTCGAGCAGCTTGAATTTTAAAAAATGATTTTTGGAAATGCCTTGAAGAAATTTGATAGCCACACCAGACAACCAGTCATGTTAGAAAATTGTATTACCTCTTTGGACCTAAACCTTATTTAATAACTTGACTTTGACTTGTTTTTGGTTGTGTCCAAAATCAAATTGCATTTCCCACCTGCAGGACCTGCAGAGAAGGCAAAAAATATTAATTGAATGATTGAATGAAAACATCCACTAAGGAAACAATTTCCACAATTGAGGCAGTGCTAGAGGAGAAATTCTAAATAGGTTTTGAGAAACAATAAATCCCTAGAATAAATACAAGGGCTCCAGTTTACCTGGAATTCTTTTTTTTTAAAGATTTTTATTCATTTATTTGAGAGAGAGAACGAGAGAGAGAGAGAGTACACGAGGGGAGAGCGGGAGAGGGAGAGGTGGACTTCCCACTGAGCAGGGAGCCCGATGCGGGACTCGATCCCGGGACTCCAGGATCATGACTTGAGCCGAAGGCAGTTGCTTAACCAACTGAGCCACCCAGGAGCGCTACCTGGAATTCTTGAGGGAATTCCTTTGCATATGATCCATAGCACAGAGCTTTACACGTAATGGATACACAATAAAATTGTTTTTAAAAACTGTGTTCCTACTTGTAGTTACATCTTCCATGACCCCCAAGTCCATGGGATGGGCTCAACAAGTTACAATGTTGTGGTGAAATTATATAAGGACATAGCTAAAATTCTGTATTCACTTCTAACTCCATCATTATTCTTTTGATATTTACTTTGCTTCCTATAGATATTAGAGTTTAGAAAAAAAATTTTTTTTAAATATGCTTGTGAAAAATCAGTCTAGAGAAGGTGATCTTGTGTGGCACAAAATGGAGTAAGAGAACACTGAGGTTGAAATATACACCTTTTTTCCAACTCTGAAACTCTTATCTGATAATACATTTATTGGAAGAGTAGTCTCAATGAATATCTTAGCAGATATCCTAGAAACTGACACATTGCAAGATCTTATGAAGAAAAACAATTACATTTCTATTGAGTTGAAGATCAGAAAATGCTAATTTTAATTTTTGTTCTGCTATTGGCTGAATGTATGCACTTGAGAAAGTGAGTTTCTAAACCCCATTTTTCTCATCTGTACAATAGAGATGACAAAATTAACTGCCCTAATTTATTGCATGGATTAAGTGAAAAACTAATATGCATACTATGTTAGGTATTGCATTTCTATTAATGACCCTTTTTATTGTGTTATGTGAATTTCTGAAGCAAAAAAAATTTTTTTTCAGTTCCTGGATTGTCATGTTCTTGGCTTCTCATTTTTGAAGCTGTGATTTGTTTGCCTTAGTGTAGTGTTCAAATAATGAAAGCAAGTGAGTATTTTGATAATGGCTGAAGGAAATGCATTTTTTATCTACCTGGATCCAGTGCTCCAAATTAAAAATTACAATGATAGAGCAATTTATAATAGTCGTAGGTAACAAGCTGCTTCATAAAGTTGTAATAAGATATTGCTGGAAAAGATGACTTGTGGATAGCGTAATCTTAGCAATTGTTACTGTATTTGGCATATATCGTGTAATATTAATCTCCAACATTTCTGTGTGTAGCAGAGCAAATTAGGGGAGGTAAGATGTAAAGAGGTGCTTGGTCTAGGTCACTTGGAGGCTCCAAAGGAGGGCAAGAGTTGGAACAAGTGGAGAAGATAGGAGAGAGAGTCCTAGGACAAGGCAGAGAGACAGGAAGGAGCCCGTCAGTGAAGACAGCTGTCAGCGTGCAAAGTGGTGTGACTGGGGAATTGATCTGCTTTGGGAAGTCTCTGGTAGGCTGGGTCAGGGGAAGTGGGAGTGAGGAGGAAGGAAGGGGACTGATCAGCCACTTGAGGTGGTGGGAGTGATTGTCTTTGGGAAAGCTGCTGGTCACTCAGGGTAGTGTGACATAGGGAGCATTGACTTCTATGCGCCCCCTTTGCTCTGCAATGTCCACTCCCACAACGAGCTAGATGCCTCCAAGAAGATTTGTGCGGAGATGTGGTGAGAAATTTTTTTGTTCTTCATGTATAATGTGTTTGTTTTCTAACTTCACCTCCCCCAGAGAAGATGTGGGAATCAGACAGAAGGTGAGCATGTTGGGATCATCACTATTGCTTGCCCAATCCTTTGTCCTCCCCTGGAGGATGACACACTCATTCATTCAAAAATGGACACTCACTTAGGACAAGTTCTTCAGCTCCTTGCTGTATGATCTTCAAATGGATTTGTTTCTTTCACTTCCAGTGTGTCTGATTTTGTACATGACATCTTCCCAAGCCCTTAGGGAAGCTTGTGTCATTGACTACTCCTTTCTCCAATGTATTGTTAGTTTTTGCCTCTCATCTGTTTCTTTGTCCTCATATTGCACTCCTAAGCATAAAAACTTAGTCAACTCTTTAGTCATCTCTTCTTCAAATCTGCCCTTGCTCCTGTACTCACCTCAGGGAATGACAGACATCTGGAAATCATCCTTTTTAAATTTAAAATTTAAAATTTAGCCATCCTAAGGGATGTGGCACCTTTTAATTGAATTTATACTTCCCTGATGACTTAATGATGTTGAGCTTCTTTTCATGTGCTTTTTGGTCATTCATATTTTTGTATATGTTAATTCAAATACTTTGCCCATTTTTATTTGATTGTTTATTTTTTATGTTGAGTTGTCAGAGCTCTTTGTATGTTCTGGTTATAAATCCTTTGTCATAAATAAGTTCTGTGAATAGAGAATATTTTCTTCCAGTGTCAAGCTTGTCTTATTATTTTCTTAACCATGTCTTTTGAAGAGCCAAAGATTTGTGTCTTATCTAAGAAATCTTTTGTCTACCCCCAGGTTGTAAAGACACTCTCCTCTTTTCTTCTAGAAGCTTTATAGTTTTAGTTGTTATGTTTAGGTCTTTGATATATACCAAGTTAATATTTGTGTCTGTGATAAGGGTCAAAGTTAACTTTTTTTCCAAAATGAATATCCAGTGTTTCAACACTATTTGTTGAAAAGACTATACTTTTCACATTGGATTATCTTGGAAACTTGGTCAAAAATCACTTGACTATATATGTGTGGATCTGTTTCAAATTCTCTATCTGATTCTTTGCTCCACTGGTCAACATGTCTATGTGTATGCTAACATTTCACAGTCTTGATTACTATAGCTTTATATTAAATCTTAAAATCAAACTGTAAACCCTCCAACTTTGGTCTTCTTTTTTGTAATTGTTTTAGCCAGTGTGGGTTCTTTACATTTCCATATAAACTTTAGAATCAGTTCATCAATTTCTACAGAAAAGCCTGCTGGGATTTTGATTGGACTGAATTAAATCTTAGATGAGTTTTGAGACAATTGACATCTTAACATCTGTGTCTTCCAATCCATGTATGTGGTACATCTTTCCATTTATTCAAGTCTTTAATTTTTCTCAGCAATGTTTTGTAGTTTTAAGTGTGTAGGTATTGCACACATTTTGTAAAATTTATTCCTAAGCATTTAACGTATTTTGATCTCTTTCAAATCATATTATTTTAAAGCTTATTTCTCAGTTGTTTGTTACTGGTTCTATTTTATTTTTAATAGAAGGACAAACTCTTATAGGTACTAATGTTGTTCTTTGTTAGTTTATAATTGATAGTGCATTCCTCCTCTCCTAGCCTGTAGGTGACTTTCCATAATCTTCTTTTTATTCTCCTTATGTAGGCACATGTACTTGTATATAATCGGCACTCAATAAAAGTTTTTTGAATGAAGATATCACTTTCAAGATCAAGTTCATTTTGGTTTAGTTTTCAAAAGACCATTAAAAAACACTCAGAATTTCAAACTCTGGGAATTCTCATGGCTTGAGCTATACCTGAAAAGCAGAGTGAAGTGATTTGACAATTACTTGACTGATTTGAAAAATGTGGACATTTCTCCACTTGATTGGCATTCAAATTACCTATTGTTCATCTTAACAAGATAAATGTCAAATCACATCTCACTTGTGTTATTTCAGGAGAGAAGCCTAAAAAAGAGAAAAGGAAATGGTAACTACCGATTCTAAATCCACAGCGCTGCACACAGAGATGTAGGGAGCAGGAGCTGATGTAGCTCAGGACCATTACAGCAACTACAGGGTAATAGAATCTCAGGGTTGCGAGGAATCCTAGAGGCAGAAGGAATTGAAGAATTAGAGGTGTAGTTGGATCAGATGAAAGCAGGTTCCTTCCCAATCTTGAGTTTCCATGGTTGTTGAAGATTACAGATTTATCTTAATTTTAAAAAATCCATCATCTAGAGAGAGAGGAATTTCTTATCTTTACTAATATAATGACTAACTTCTTTACTAATATATTTAACCTGCTTAAATAGGTCATAGACCCCAGAGTCATAGGACTTTGCAAGCTCTAATGTCTGGGAATTCAAATCAGAAACTTGTTATCTGTGACCCCCTCCATCTTCCCAGATCTCTACCTCCCATCTATCATCAAAAGGTAGCCCTGGTGAGTCTACCTTTTCAGTGTCTCCTGAATCCCTCACTTCCTCCCTTTCCCCATCCTCACTGCTTTTATCTGGGCCCTCCCAGCTTCTCAGATGGATCACTGCCACCAGCTCGCTATGTGCCACGTTGTGGTAATGTTCATGAGAAGACAGAAGCAATGCAAGAGAGCAGAGGTGGGGAAGAAGAAGGCTTTCTGCACAAAAGGCAAGAACGGTATTTCAGGAGCAAACAGGAGCAGGGGTACACTTCCCTGAGGACCATGCTAGCATCCTTGGCATTTGGACCTCGCCTGGGGAAGTGGTTCATTACTGGAAGGAAAGGAAAACAAAGGTCCTAAGTGAGGCTTGCACTTTATTTTTAATTCTCTTTCTGGGTTTCAGCTTCGATTTTCTTTCACCACTTTATTCCTATCAGTCTGCAAGCCGTTTGCCATGGCAACATTTAATAACAGAAAGTATAACTTTTCAAATCTTTTAAATGGATGTATTTGGGAGGTGGGGGGCGGCAGACCTTTTAGTTTGACACCTTTACCTACCTCCCTGCTGGAGAGAACTGCTTGGTCAAAAGCACCCAGGCTTGGAAAGTCTTCATTTGCAACATCAGTGATAATTATCTGTGCAATTCCAGAGCCATAATGGCCCAGCAGTCAAGTAAAGAGACCTCAGATATATTAACTGTTCCAAATATTTCAAAAGACACACTGTTTCTGACTTAGGGGAAGAAAAACCTTCGCTATTGGCAGTACACAGCCACGTATATAGAATGGGAACGTCCAGAGTGACGCTACGTGATTATAAACCTCAACGAAAGAATCCAAGCCTCCCTCAGGTAAGGCTTCATGTGCTTGTCAAAATGAAAACACATTTAGAAGCCGAGAACATAAAAGTGCTTTACCTGTTTGTGTATGTGTGTGTGTATGTGCGTGTGTATATACGTGGGTGTATGGTGGGAGTCCAGGGTAAGATTCTTTATCCTCCACTTAATTCAGTTAGTGCAAGAAAAGTAAGAGAAAATTGGGCTATGCCCAAACTGTTTCCCCCCTGAATCTTGAGTATACTGATACGTATAACCTGAACCGGATATGTATAGGTCTAACCACACCTAGTAGCAGCGGCTCTCGAATAGGAGTGTATTCACCTCGACAGGGACACCTGCTAGACAAATGTGCAGATTCCCAGGCCTATGCCCAGACAAGTGAGGCTGGAGATCCGGAGTGGGGCCCGGGAGTACATACAATAACGAGGTTCCCGGCTGACTCCCCTGCAGTGGGACCATCTGATCCTACTCATAGAAATGGTGTATCTACAGGAAAAAAAAACACACACAAACGCATGTGGCTGGGGTAATGGTCCTTCGAGCACGTGGCTGCATCGATTGCCCTGAATGGTACCTTGAAAGTCACACACACACCCCCCCCATACTCAACACACACCAAATACACATCCCATACACATGTACAAATACCATACATACATACACACGTATACACATACACACACTCCCACACACATATATCTACACACCACACTCACACACATCAAAACATCACCCACACACACAGACACACACCACACACATACATACTCACCACACACACTTCATTTGTCACACACACACATACAACTAGCACACCCACGTGCGCACACACACACACACGTGTGTGTTTTGCTTTTTCATTTAAAATACAAGGAAAACACCACTCATCATCAAACCGTAGTATGTGAGAGAATAATGGTCTTTTTCCAAGTCTCTTGACGTCCTTAAAAAGAAAGTGCAAATCAAGGAGATGAATTCATCTCTGTCCTTCAGAGAACTTGCTCATTTTTAGCCTAATGAAGGAAAAACTCTATTTTTATTATAATGAAGAGAACGCAGATTCCAAAGCTCCCTTTAAAATGTTAATAAATGTCCCACAGATGCATGGTCTTATTTCACATTTACTCTGTTTGGGGTTGAGGAAACTGAATGGTACTCTGTAGTGGGCAAATAAAACTGGGTGAAATCATGTGACCAGGAGGTAGGAGCAAGGGTGGTTAAGGGCAGGATTCTGGGGCTTTGTGTCAGGACCATCTGGTATGCATTCTCGGTCCTGGCTCTGCTTCTTGTGGCCTTGACTGAATTCATAACCTCTCCCATCTTCATCTGCAAAGGGGCATAATCGTAGTATTTCATAGGACTGTTGTAAGGCTTCAAATGGAAAATGCTTATAGCGGGGCTGGAAACATAGTTAAGAGTAGACAGATTTTTATTAATAAGCAGAATGATGCCTGGAGCAGCTGAAGCTCCCGTGACTTTTTCGGCACCGCCAGCCCAGCCCACCCCCCCCCCCCCCCCCCCGCACCTGTCAGCTTTCTGTTCTAAGTACAGGTCAGTGACCAGAAGAAGAGGGGAAAAGCTGAGAGAATGTGATTATAGGGAGGATAAGGCAGAGAGACAAGGGGGAGGAAGGAGAAGTGTCTTGGTGTGGTCTCATGCTCCCCCCTGGGTGTAGGGGATCGCAGGGTGTGGCCTCATGCTCCGCCCCTTGCTTCAAACCCTATCAACTGCAAAGAGATCCTGCCAATCATGGTCTAATGGGGGGGGCGGTCAGGCGGCCAATTTTATTTGCTATAATCTTCAAAGGCACAAATTGGTCAGTTCTACAACTTCTGCTTTTCATCAGAAAAGCAATGAACATTTAATTTCAGATGGCTCAAGTATTAGAAGCAGCTTTGAACGCAACTTTTCTTTCTCGGAATTCAGAGGCCATAAAAACTGGCCAGGAGGAGTCCTCTGATCCAGTTCTTTATAGTAGAGGTTGCAAAATTGTGACCAGCAGTTGGACGTTGGCCCACAGAGATGTTTTGCTTGGCTCCTAAGGTATGTTTTAAAATTTTGAATTGGTTTCCAATATTTAAGAATAAGAAATCTTACATAAAAGTATGAACTTCCAGCTCATTTTGGAAATCAGATCTGGCTCTTGTCCAGGCTCCCATTCTCGTTTGGACCTACAGGTAGGGGCAGAGTTGTGGCTGGCCTGGGAGGGATGTGGGTCCTTCAGGTGGCCAGGCCCTGCTGGGCCTGCTGTACACATTCTAATCTTCCTGAAGTTTTGCATTCTACTTCTGACTTTACAAACTTTTTTTTTTTCCAGTTGAGATATAGTTGACTAATATTAGTTTCAGGTGTACAGCAAACATTCTGATTCAGTATTTGTATTTACTGGAAAATGATCACCACAATAAGTGTGGTTACCATCTGTCACCTTACATAGTTACAAAAAAAGGTTTTTTGATGAGAACTTTTAAGATCTATTCTCTTAGCCACTTTCCAATTCGAGAGCATTATTAACTATGCTGTACACGGTGTACCTGGTGACTATACTTGGAAGTTTGCCCTTTTTGATCCTCTTCACCCATTTCACCCTTCACCCACCCACCCCCTTTCTGGCAACTACCAGTCTGTTCTCTGGGCTTGGTGTTTTTTGTTTTTATTTTATTTTTATTTTTAGATTTCAGATATAAGTGAGATTGTGCAATATTTGTCTTTCTTGCCTGACTTATTTCACTTAGCATAAAGCCCTCAAGGTCCATCCATGTTGCCACAAATGGCAAGATGTCATTCTTTTTTTTATGACTAATGTTCCAGTGTGTGTGTGTGTGTGTGTGTGTGTGTGTGTGTATACATTGCATTTTCTTTATTCATCTATTGGTAAACACTTAAGTTGTGTCCATATTCTGGCTGTGATAAATAATGTCTCAATGAATGTGAGGGTACAGATACCTTTTTGAATTAGTATTTTTATGTTCTTTCGATAAATATCCAGAAGCAGAATTGCCAGATCATATAGTAGTTCTTTTTTTAATTTTTTGGAGGAATCTCCATACTGTTTTCTGCCATGGTTACACCAGTCTACATTTGCACCAACAGTGTATACAGGTTCCCTTTCCTCTACATCCTCACCAATACTTGTTATTTGTCTTTTTGATGACAGCCATTTTAACAGGTGTAAGGAGATATCTCATTGTGGTTTTGATTTGTAGTTCCCTGATGATGAGTGATGCTGAACATCTTTTCGTGTGTCTGTTGGCCATCTGGATGTCTTCCTTGGAAAAATGTCTATTCAGATCCTCTACCATTTTTTAATCAGATGTTTTTCTTTTGCTATTGAGTTGTGTAAATTCTTTATATATTTTGGATATTAACCCCTTATCAGATATATGATTTGTAAATATTTTCTCCCATTCAGTAGGTTGGCATAGTTAATTTCATTGATGTTTCCTTTGCTGTGCAGGGGCTTTTCAGTTTGATGTAGTCCCATTTATTTATTTTTGCTTTTGGTGTCAGATTTAAAAAATCATCACCAAGACCTATGTGAAGGAGATTACCACCCATATTTTCTTCTAAAAGTTTTATGGTTTGGGGTCTTACATCCAAACCTTTAATCCATTTTGAGTTAATTTTTGCGTAGGATGTAAGATAGTGGTCCAATTTCATTCTTTGGAGTGTAGTTGTCCAGTTTTCCCAACTGTCTTTTCTCTGAGACTATCTTTTCTCTATTGTAGATTCTTGTCTCCTTTGTCATAATTTAACTGACCAGGGACGCCTGGGTGGCTCAGTTGGTTAAGTGTCTGCCTTTGGCTCAGGTCATGATCCCAAAGTCTTGCGATAGAGCTGCGCATTGGGCTCCTTGCTCAATGAGAAGCCTGCTTCTCCCTCTGCCTGCTACTTCCCATGCTTGTGCTCTCTCACTCTCTCTCTGTCTGGCAAATAAATAAATAAAATCTTTTAAAAATAATAATAATAATTTAACTGACCATGTATGCATGGTTATATTTCTGGGCTTTCTATCATGTTCCATTAATCTGTGTGTCTGTTTGAACGCCAAAACCATACTGTTTTGATTACTATGGCTCTGTAATGTAATTTGAGGTCAGGGAGGATGATGCCTCCAGCTTTGTGCTTTCTCAAGTTTGCTTTTGCTATTGGGTCTTTTGTGGTCTCATGCAAATTTGGGGATTGTTTGTTCTACTTCTGTGAAAAATGATATTGAAATTTTGACAGGGATTTCAGTGAAACTATAGATTGCTTTGGGTAGATGAACATTTTAACAATATTAATTCTTCTAACCCATGAGTATGGAATATCTTCCTATTTATTTTTGTCTTCTTCAATTTCTTTCATTAATGTCCTGTAGTTTTCAGTGTACAGGTCTTTACTTCCTTGCTTAAATTTATTCCTAGGTATTTTATTCTTTTTGATGCAATTGTAAATGATATTGTTTTCTTAACTTTTCTTTCTGATAGTTCATTATTATGTATAGAAATGCAACAGATTTTTGTATATTGATTTTTTGTCTTGCTACTGTACTGAATTTATTAGTTATAACATTTTTTGGTGTCAGTTTGTTTTATTTATACAGCTCAGACTTAATGTACTTTTTTACTCTGAAGAAATGATTTAATTTTCTAAGAATTTCAGTTATTATGCTGTGAATACTATCCCTTCCCACCCATTCTGTCTTTTCCTTGTGCAACTTCAGTTAATGTGTGCTGGAAATTTTAGTCCTAAAGGGTGTTTAAAAACAAGAAAACATAGTATATACTAATTTTAAAAAGATATTAAATTCATTAAGGAATAATTTATATATAGCTTACCCTCTATTGGTGTTCCGTTTGATGGGTTTTGACAAATATTTGCCCTCATGTAATTGCTATGACAATGAAGATGTAAAAAATTCCTATCACTCCAATAAATTTCCTCATGTCCTTTTGTATTTAATCCTTTCTATGACTCTGAGCCCCTGGAAATCACTGCTGTGATTTCTGTCCCTATAGTTTTATCTTTTCAAGAACATCATAAAACTGAATCATAGAGGATGTAGCCTTTTGCATTGGTTTCTTTCATATGTTTTTGAGATTCATCTGTGTTGTGGCATGTATTCATAGTTAATATTTTTTTTAATATATTGCTGAGTGTATTCCATTGTATGAGTGTATCTGTTCATTTATACATTCACCAGTGATGGATATTTCAGTTGTTTCTGGTTTTTAAGAAATATGAATGAAGTTACTACAAACATTTACATACAGATTTTTTTTTTTATTGCTCTCAGTTAAAAACAACAACAACTAGGAGTAGGGCTGCTGGGATGTTATTGTAACCCCTCAGGCATGGGATTGCTTATGGATGTTATGCTGTTTTCCAAAGTAGTGATACCATTCTGTTTTCCTATCAGCAATGTATGAGACTTTTAGTTTTCTGCATTCTCGCTAGCCCTTTGTATTGTCAGTTAACTTTTTTTTAAGGGGCGCCTGGGTGGCTCAGTCGTTAGGCGTCTGCCTTCAGCTCTGGCATGATCCCAGGATCCTGGGATCGAGTTCCGAATCGGGCTCCTTGCTCTGCGGGGAACGCGCCTCTCCCTCTCTTACCCACTTGTGCTCTCTCACTGTCACTCCTTCTCTCTCTCTCTCAAATAAATAAAATCTTAAAAAAATTTTTTTTTATATTCCTTGGTAAATTGTTTAAATCTTTTACTCATTTTTATTTTTTAAAGATTTTATTTATTTTTCGGCAGAGAGATTGACAGCAGGAGAGGGAACACAAGCAGGGGGAGTGGGAAAAGGAGAAGCAGGCCTCCCACCAAGCAGGAAGCCCGATGTGGGACTCAATCCCTGGACCCTGGGATCATGACCTGAGCCAAAGGCAGATGCTAAACGACTGAGCCACCCTATTTTTAAAATAGAGTTGTTCAGGGGCACCTAGGTGGCTCAGTCGGTTAAGTGTCCAACTGTTGGTTTTGGCTCAGGGTTGTGATGTCAGGGTCGTGAGATCGAGCCCCACGTCAGGCTCCTTGATGGGTGTGGAGCCTGCTTAGGATTCTGTCTCTCCTTCTGTCCCTTCTGTCCCTTCTGTCCCTTCCCCCCTCCTTCTCTCTCAAATAAATAAATAAATAAATAATCTCTCTTTAAAAAAAGGTAAAATGAGTTGTTCATGTTATTATTGAATTGAAAGAGTTCTTTATATAATTTATAGACATGCCCTTTTCTAAGTATATGTTTTGAAAATATTTTCTCCCAGTTTGTGACTGGTCTTTTAATTTTCCTTACAGCATCTTTTGAAGAGCATAATTTCTGATTTTAATGGAGTTGAAATTAATCGATTTTTTCTTTTGTTCTGTGCTTTTTGTTTCCTAAGAAAACTTAGCCTGACCCAAACTTATTTTTAAGTAGTAGATTAGTTATATTAAAATATATATGATTGAAGGGTGGGGAAAATATATGACCCATATGTTTTTCTTCAACCTCCAGACAGACACATTTTCAGGTTAAAAAACATTTCTAAATTTTAAGCAATGAGTCTGATCATTAGTCAGAAAGAATGCAACATAAACACTGTTTTTTTCTGGGTTCCCAGGTTTTGGGGATGGTCATGTATTCTTTGTCCAGGTTAACAGTTGACCTACTGCTTTATATTTAGAGATACATCACATGTGTATATTCTTCCATCTCATCACCACTCTTTTATTTTCTCTCGTTTTATCTCTTTGGGCTCAATCTTGGGCCGTTTCCTCAGAGTCTTCTTCCAAATTGCCAACCCTCTTTAGCTGTTTATGATCTGTTGTATTTCATTCACTGGATTTTTTTTTATGTTAAAGTTTATACTTTGTTTTTCAATTGGAAAATTTTTTAAGGTTTCTCTATTCATTTTTCAAACTGTTTTGCTTGCTTTTTTTTTTTAAGGATTCTGGTCATTTAATTTTATCTTTAATCACTTAAAACATTATTGTTCTGGAATCCCTTTTAGGTTTCTCGATGAATTTGAGTTCTTTGGGGGAAAACTTGTGTTTCATGCTGGCCCCTGTCTCCCTTTTGTGACCTGTTTTTTCATATCATCTGTAGCTTTTTGTAATGAGTTGATTTTTTTATAGCAGCATTTTTGTTTTTTTTTTAAATTTATTTATGTATGTTTATTCTGTGGAAGTACTCTAGGCTGGGAAAGTGACATCACACAGCATTTTTGTGCTAGTTTGCTAATGGGTCCTGGTGGTATTAGGGGTCCCAGAGTGGTGTCTATTTTAATTTATTGGCTTATTTTTTAAAATTTCTGTGCATTCAGGGAGCTCACTGGAGTCTTCTCCTTCCCCCTAATATGGACTTGAGGCAACACTTTTTCCTGTGTGTGTGTCAGAATTCCCATATCTGATCTAAAACCATTCCTATGCTCCCTAGAAACACCAGGTTCCCCTTAGTGTTTAGACTTTGATTTCATTCTTAGCGTCTGCCAAGAGTTTCCTGTATTTTAAACTTGATTATATATTTGAAAATACTCTTTAAATACTTATCTAGTGTTTTATGTGTTTTTAGCAGGAACCAGGGTCTCTTTACAGGGTTGGTGTGCCACATTGCTAAAAATCTACTCTTCTTTAAGATTCTGCTTTCTGATTAAAAGCACCTTAGAGTCTGGCCTCTAGATTCCCTTGTTTATTTGTTTGTTTATGTCTTGCCTCCAATGTTTTCAATCAAGTGCTGAATCGTTTTCCAGAAGAGTGAAAGATGAATCCTCCTGTTTGAAACTTGCAATTTTCATGAAATCAAAAGAAACTCTTCTAAAAAATTCCCCTCCAGCCACTTGCATCCCCTACCATCTAAATCTCTGTCCTTCAATTTAGATCTCTTTTCCCAGTTAAATAGTTTATGCACTTTAGGTTTGCTCATTAACTCTACCTTTATCTTCTTGTGGAAACCTTCCCCTGAGTTATCAGAATCACTAACCCAGCACAGCCTTTCCCTTATGTTGCATATTTTTTCTTCTTCTTTCCTCATCAAATAATTAGTGTGAAAATATCATCATAATCTGCATATTGGTTCCATTATGCACTTGGAGATTTGTGGAGAACAGAGCATTTTTATTTGAGTACTTCTTGTATATCTGGTTCCATTTCAGTAGAATGCGGAGTGTGTAACATACTCTGGAGTAACATGTGGGAAAAACGTATCAGGTGCCTCCACCCATAAGGATCTTACCACCTGGTTGAAGAGGATAGACTTTTAAAGCAAAGAATTTTATAACCGTCTGAGACATCATGTAATCAAGTGCTACAACATTGAAGAGTAAGCACACAGAGAAAGGGGATGGCCCTGCAAGGAATAAAAGGTTGAGGAAGGCTCTCCAAGAGTTGAGTTAGACCTGAAAACACAGAAGGATTTGGAAGTGGCTGTTCTCACGGGGAGAGCGCCTCATTCAATACAGCATGTTATGGAAGGCTCAGCAAAGGGACCCAAACATTCTCCACGCCAGCCACAGAAAGTAAACAATACCCAAGGAAATCACTTCTGCAAACAAAATAACTCAGTGATTCTCTTGAGTAAGTCCGTAAGGAGTACTTTTGCAGATGGTTTAATTGGCAGCTACATTTTGTTTGGTGAAACAGAAACCAACAGGCAATCATTCTATTTACTGATATTAACTCAGAAACATCTCTAACCACAACATTTCCATTTTGTCTTACACATTCTCAGACACACAAAAGTGGATTCTTTCGTTACAAAGGAGTTTCGAACGTACACTTATAAATCCTTTCCCTTCTGGGGTAAAATCTAGTACTTGTTTGGGAAACAAAATGCGAGACACAGGCAGGTTGCTGCAAGGGAAGAAGGGGCAGTAGATATCAGACCACTCCACCTGGGGCACCTGGGGGGCTCAGTGGGGTAAGCGACTGCCTTTGGCTCAGGTCATGATCCCAGGGTCCTGGGACGGAGCCCCTTGTCATGCTCCCTGCTCACTGGGGAGCCTGCTTCTCCCTCTGTCCTTCCCCATGCTCCTTCTCTCTCTCTCAGATAAATAAATAAAATCTTAAAAAAGAAAAGAACACTCCAGCTTTCCAGACCTTCCTTCCTCTGAGCTCTTCTTCCAAAAATGATTTCTCCTTTACCAGTCCTTGGAAATTAATTTGGCTCTCAAATAAACTTAGTTCTAATTGCATTCTTTAAGCAGTCTTAGACTTGGTGGTAAGCATTTATAGAGAGAAACGTGCTTCCCTGCAAAGGGTTATTCTCTGGATTTTCATGTCCATTCCTGTGACCACCATTCATATCTCTGCATTTCATGCTGAAGCCAAAGGGATTTCCACATTCTGCCCTGGATTCTGTATGGGTCTCGTCATTCAAGGGCAGGAACAAATTGCTGGCAAGCTGTGATACACATGTTTATAATCACTGACATTTGCAGAGCTGCGACTAAAGGATGCATTCTTTCTACACACGTATATTGAGGATGGTTAGAAAAATCTGTTTTGAGTTAGGCTTCCTCCCTTTGATATGTGTTTCCAATTGCTAACCAAATGCTGCTTTAATTTTGTTTGTAGGAAGCTGAACTGACACCAAGCAAAAACTGCTCGTTGTTTGGGCTGTCTCCTACACTTGGCTTTCCCGGAGGTTGGTATTACCAACGTTCAGAGATCCAGGAAGAAGCCACCTGTCGCTTGTAGGAAAACCCAGCAAGATGCTGCTACTATGTTTTTCCAGTGTGCTGGCATGGAGACTTAATAAGTGGATAGAATGTGCACGGGAATTAAAGAAATGTATCGCAAATTTGAGGATCCAGTGGGACATGTGGCAACTGTAACGTAATTGTATGGCAAGCCTAATGGCCTTTTTTTGTTTTTTTGCTTATGGATGGTCAGCTTTAAGCAAACTTCCACTGCTTTCTCAGTTTTCCTCACCCTCTTTTAGTGTACCCTTGTTGCTCACAAGTACCTCACTCTTAGTAACTTTCCCACTCATGGTTCTGGGCTTTTGTCCTGTTTCTTTGCTCACCTTCCCCCCCTGCATGTTCATCTCTTCATGTTTTCCTATCTGGACCTCACACCTCCCATCACCTTTCAGGGACTGCTCTCCTCCTAGCTGCCCATCCCCCTGGCCAGGGTTGACCTGGCTCTGTGTGCAAGTAATGTCTTACTAACGCCTTCTTATGAACACCCATCCATCCGTATGTTCTGAACTTGGCTTCCTAGTCTCCTTCATTACCCCTTGAATTCCACCCTTGAGGTTTCTCTGGTGGGTCATACCTAACTGCCTTCTGTAAAGAGTGGAGGTAGATTAACACAAGCGTTACTTTACTTGGCATTCTCCTTCTTGCCTTTCCTCAGCGACTTCTTCAGCACGGAAACATCTTAGTTTTTCCAGCACTGCCACATAGGCCTTCCTGCCAGTCAAAACCAGAAGGGAAAGAAGAAAAAGAAAAATGACCACTCTAATTCCTGGGAGTTACAGCGAGTTGGGGAATGAAGGCCTCATATGGAATCATTGGTTTGGGCTCTTGATTGGGGTAGCAAGTCTCCAGAAGAGTTTCTCTGAAGTCATTTGGGTTTGAATGAGGTCAAAATAACCAGGACACGGAAATCGATACCATTGTCATAAATAAAGAATAGAAAGCATTTTTGGCTCTTATCATTAGTAAAGAGACAGATGGACTGTTCTTCGTCATTAAGACTAAGAACCTTCCTTAAATCTTTTCCTTAATTGTATTTTGCCTGAACTGTTTTGTAGCTATTTTTATCTATAATCTGTATTAGGAACTAAATACATCTATTTCAATCTCTTAACTAAGATTTATAGTAAAACAAATTTATTTCTTATTAGTCTGTTCTTTGATTCATTGCATAGTGTTGGAAAGATGACCTACATGGTGAGTCATTCTCTCATGCTCATTTGGGAAGCAGTGTGGAAGAACACTGAGCCATTATCAAAAAGGGGCCACAGTTTCTCTTCTTCCAACCTCATAATCCAATTCTCAACTCCAAGACAGGAGAAAAAAAGTAAGGGATCTCTTTCCCTTGCCCCAGCCCCTCATCATCTCTATCCCTACCCTCCAGTCCATAGGTTAGGATAGGAGAGTATAGAAATAAGATGTTGATTTCCAATTTTTTTCATTCACTTATTTATCCACTTATTATAGGCCAACTAATTATTGTGTGTATTGTACTGTGTTTTCTCTATAAAACCCAGTTCAAACTCAAGTGTTCAGTCATCAGCCTGTCTGGATGGTAAGTTCACTGGAAGGATGCTTTGATGTGTTCCACATGCTTGGAATAGACTCAAAAATAATGGATACTCATTAAATATTTTATGTTATTGAGGACACTGAGGTTCCTAGCATGCTAGTTACTAAAGCCCACTCCCTGCCTACAACACCTTTGTTACTACATCAGCCAACTCCAAGGCTCAGACCTGCAGGCTGGACTCTAATCAGCCTGTTAGGTTGGGGCTGCCACGTCTCTCCATGTGGCTTGACACAGAAGAGAAGGCAGGAAGTAGTTCTCAGAGCATCAGTGCTGAAAGCTCAGAGGTGTGAGTGACTATTGGAATGAACTCAGATCCTGGGTTCTCACAGGGTGTTCAAGTCAACTCTGAGCCCTGCCTCCTGCCTGCTCTTCTTTTTCTTGACTGGTTTTCTTGTTCCTTGGTTCCCGTCATAGCAGTCTTTCAGCATCCTCTGGGCTCTATGATTCAAGCCCTGAAGTTTATTTATTAGCCTTTTCTAGTTTCCACCCGAGTTTAAAAGTTAAATGTCTTGTTACTTTTTTCTTTTCTTTTCCGTCAATGCAGCCTGGTCTATTTGGAAGAAAAACTAAGAAATCTAACTTATATTCTTGGTTCTGGTATTAAATGGGCAACGTTAGGAAAATCATGGTACCAGGGACTTTTCTACTCTTGGAACCCATATTGAAAAATGACTTTGCAGGTGTTGAATGGTTAATGAGCACGTACAATATGCTGGATACTTTATGGGGCATTTTCATGAAGGGTCTCCTATCCTAAACATCTGGAACATTGCAACAACATGAGAACTTGAATTTAAGGCAGGCTGATTCCTGAGAGCCATGCCATATATTGTCTATTATAAACTTAGGACACTCTGAGGCCAACATGACTAGAAGGCAAGTTTTAGTTAAAGCTTTATTATACAGATGAGGATATTGAGATGCAGAAAAAGAAAATGACTTGCTCAAGGTTATACAGATATTTAGTGGGAGATCAGGGATGGGAGCCCAGTGTCCCAGCTTCCAGCCCAATATTTTTTCCACTATGCATCTTCCCTATGATTCTGAATCATTTTGGAGTGGTGCAGCCCTGCCAATGGATCTATTGTGTAATATATCCCCTTACTCAGGTGCCACAAAATCTATGCTTACTTTAAAATTTCTTAATGTAAAAACTTTCAATCATATATGAAAGTAGAAAATAGAAAAATAAACCTTCAAATGCAGAATACCAGCTAGAATCATAATCAACATTTTGCCTCTTTTTGGTTTCATCTGTTTTCCTTTTTTAATTATTAAGTATTTTTTTTTCCATTGAGGCATTTTATTTGCACGTATGTATTACATCCTAGAGAAAGAATCCCAGAATTTTCCATCCTGTATGTTTTCGTCTTGCTTCTTCATGGCCCATGATGCCAGCTGAGGTTGTCAGGACAATGAAACCAAACTGGCAGGATGGGAGCAGATTGTTCTGCCATTTTTCTAGATCTTTGAGTTGTACATCAAATCTGGGGTTGATCATTCTACACTTACTTAACTGCCCATGGGGTTCACAACAATTTCCCCAGCTCTGTGATCATCAATGATTTCAAATTTGCCAATGTAACCATGCTTTGTCATCACAGTTAGAAACTGGATGATGACTCTGGAGTATGGCTTAGTAAGAACCTAGCATTTTCCTCTCTTTTCAGCATTGTTAATGTTCTTGAGGGCATCTGCCGGAACATTCATGCGCACCATTATGGTGGCATGGAAAGATGGCAGAAATAACTAATTGTTAAGTATTTTAAAACAAATCCCAGGCAGTATCATTTCTCCTACAAACACTTCTGTATGTATTTCTAACAATTATGAAATACCATCATCATACTTAATAAAATTAACAATAATTTATCAATATTACCCAATATGCTTTCTATATTCAGTTTTTCTCAATTTTTCTCTAAAACTTTTAACAGTTGTTTTTCTTTTTCAAATTAGAATCAAAATAAAGAGACTGTATTTCATTTGATGGGCTATGTCTTGTAAAGATTTTTTTTAAAACAATTAATAAATCCCCCTGCTTATTTTTTTCTGCTATTTATGGGTTAAAGAAATCAAGTAATATTTCTGTAAAATTTCTCATACTGTGGACTCAGCCAGTTGCAACCTTGAGGTATGGTTTAAAATATTTCATATATGTCCTATAAACTGGCAGATGGACCTAGAGGCTCAATTTGAGTACAAGTTTATTTTGGGGGCAAGAATATGTCATGGATGGTGTTATGTCCTTCCAAATTGCGTCACATCAAGTGATGGTAACACAAGTTATTCCACTTCTAGTGATGTTAAAATTGGCTGGTGAGTTTGTGATGTAAGTCTGATCCAACCATTATAAAATTCCCCATCAGCTTCTCACCTTAGGGTTTTAACTACCATGGCTTATATCAATGATGTCGGTAAGGACTATAAAGTTTTGATTATTTTTTCTCTGGCATTTATTGATAGAACTCTTATGTAAAGAACTTTTCCTCATCAACTATTTGTCTACTCTAAAATACAATGCACACAAGAAAAGCAAGTTAAATGCCTTTATTTTCAATTTTCATAATAATAAATCAGTACCCTAGCAATAGTATCCAATGGGGCATTATCATTTTGGAATTTTAAGAACTCAGGGAGCTTAAATATTTGATGTGTTTTAAACTATGATTAATAATATTTTTGTTATTCAAATTGTCGATGGCTAGCAGCAGCTCTTCAAGTTAGTCCTGTGTTTGATAAAACCGCCTGTAGCTTCTTTACCTTCTGGCATAATAGACGTCTCAGACTCTTGTTGTATTGAGCATTTCTCCGAGGAGCCCAATTCATTTTAGTGATAAATATTATTCAGAAAGCGTTATTGGTTTTTAAGGGTTATTATTGCCTCTAGATTTTTTAATATGCATGAATTAGAATGATATTATTAATTTATATAATAGATTACATGGTTTTTACTTAACTTTTATGAGTTTATATTTGTGTCTCTCTTCTCTTTTTACACACGAGAATCTTGGTATCTGATGCTTGCAAACCTCATTCCCAATCCCACCTAGCACTCAACACAGTGGAGATTGGGAACTTTTGGAGATTCCTCTGAACTGTACTCAGGCCTCTCCTCTTCTGGGTTCTTAATGCTATGTTCCACATGCAACAACACTTGATTCTTTGTTGAATTGAACTGAAGTCCAAGTACTGTTTTTTAAGATTTTATTTATTCATTTGAGAGACAGAGAGAGAGAGCACAAGCAGGAGAGGGAGAAGCAGACTCCTCATTGAGCTGGGAGCCCAACCTGGGCCTCGATCCCAGGACCCTAAGATCATGACATGAGCTGAAGGCAGACACTCAACCGACTGAACCACCCAGGCACCCCAGTCCAAGTATTTTTTGAAAGGCGCTCTTTACTGAGGCCCAGGGAAATAAGGGGCATGGAGTCCAGGCATCCCAGCTATTTTCTAGTTCAGCCTCTCATTCACCACTGAAAAGAAACTGAGGCCAGCTTGTTGAAGCAATGTGAATAAGATTAACGGAAAGGAAAAAACATCCGCAAAATGTAAACCACACCTACAGAGTAGTTGACTAGAGCTGTGCAGATTTGAATTCTAAGAGATAGCTGGATTCAAAACTCTTATCAACTCAATCTTAAGAGCTGCCTCTTCTATATCTAAGAGGGAAGAAGTCAGAAGGAAGGAGAGACAGGGAGGTGGCCTTTTTCTCCCCGGGAGGGAGGGGGAGGGGTTGGTGGAGAAAAGTGGGTGCACAGCTTTTGATGGGTAAAATGCCTGCAGATTGTTTTTGCTGCGAGGCAGCCTTGTTCTTCATTTGTCTAAGTATGGGAGCAGGCTACTCAGGTTTGAGCAGAGAATGGGCTCAGGGAGGGGGCAGGAAGCGTTTGTTCTCTACCTTCCAGAGGTCTCCCGCAAGCTGCTGCACAGGGAAACATTTGATTGAGTGGATGCATATCCCTCATATGGTCACATTTCCAAAAGTCCAAGTTTATTTATTTCTAGTAATTCGTACTCTGTTGACTGAAAGCTACAATATCTAAGACAAAACTTTGTAGAAGACTGGCCAGGAATTTTTTTTTTTTTTTGCTTTTGTTCTTTAGAAAGCAATATAGTATTTTGTGGAACATTGCTCATGGCATCCAAAAATTTTCCTGGATTTCAACTAATTCAGCTCACTATAACTCAACAAATATTTATTGACTATTTGTAAGATGTTTATAATGGCGTAAGCATCCTGTGATAAGCGGTTAGTGAGAATTTTCACCTGCAAATAAACAAATATGTTTAGAAGCATATTTTCTGTGCCACTAGAATCATTTTACTGGCTGTGTTTAGGAAACAACTTGATAAAAATGCATCTTGATAGACTTTCTATCTTTTGGGCAAGCACAGGCGTTGTGACTTTGGTCTTGAATAATCTTCTGAGGAGCCGACACATGTCCTGGTATTTGACTCTCTGCAAAACATCTATTTGAATTTCAGCTTTGTCTTTGAAATAACAGCCTGACCATGATTCCAAAGAACATGTCTGCAGTCTGTGCCAATTTTCCTCTGTACTGTGTATCTCTTCATAAAAAGATAAAGCACTAGCATTTTTTTTTTTTTTAATAAGAAAACACCTCTCCAGGGGCACCTGGGTGGCTCAGTCATTGTGTCTGCCTTCGGCTCAGGTCATGATCCCAGGGTCCTGGGATGGAGCTCCGCATCGGGCCGCCTGCTCGGCGGGAAGCCTGCTTCTCCCTCTCCCACTTCCCCCTGCTTGTGTTCCCTCTCTCGCTGTGTCTCTGTCAAATAAATAAATAAAATCTTAAAAAAAAAAAAAAGAAAAGAAAACAGCTCTCCAAGGAAACTTACTAAGACCTCCATACTGAGAAATAGGTGTGGCATCTCCAGATAAGACCTCAGGGCTGTTCACTAAAAATCAAATTGGAATGGATGTTAACTAGACTTACTGTGGTGATTACTACACAGCTATCAAATCATTATGTTGTACACCTGAAACTGATAAGATGTTCTATGTCAATTCTGTCTCAATTTAAAAAAATCACATTGGAGATAAAGCTAGGAAGAAGTTCAAAACCAGTTGGAATTTTCTTTCATCTAAAGTTGCTTCTCAGGGGCACCTGGGTGGCTCAGTCGGTCAAGCGTCTGCCTTCGGCTCAGGTCATGATCCCAGCGTCTTGGGATTGAGCCCTGGGGTGGGCTCTTGGCTCAGTGGGGAGCCTGCTTTTCCTTCTCTCTCTGCCCCTCCACCCCTGCTTGTGCTCGCTCTCTCAAATAAATAAATAAAATCTTTTAAAAAAAGGTTAATATGTCAAGTTAAAAAAAAGTTGCTTCTCACATTCCTGAATGGTATGGAATTTCCACCGCGTTGGTGACTTCTTCATCCTGTATCAGTAACAAAGCCCAAATCCAGGCACGTCATTATAGAACTGTTAAATTGCATAAATTTGCACTCTGTATGCAGACCTACCCAGTACCATACCAGCTTGTGCATAGCAGCGCCCTCAAATACACCCCAATGAGACCTAGAATAATAAATCAATGAGAACAAGAAATAAGAATCAGAGACTGATGAAAAAAATGTTACATCAACTGAAAGCAGTCCATTTCACCTTTATGAAAACTGCCTAGCTCCTTAGAGGTAAGCAGTTTGCGCAGAGTTGCTCAAGGCGCGTGATTATGGCTAATGAAGGAAGGGTGCCTCATGCGTACGCTCTTCTCTGTAGCGAAGGAGGAAGGAAGTGTAATTGTACCTTTCATCGGTAGAAGTAATAAGGAATTGAGAAATTATATGGCAGATGGTACCGAGTGGCTTTGTGAACTGCTCCGCTGCATTTTCCCCTGAGCGTGACAATGTTTGTAATGTAACTGTGTTTTGCCTCTTGATGCACTAAAGCCCTGGAAATGAATTTTTGATGGTTCAGAATGAGCCCTGGGAGGAAAAGTTGTCAAATATGATATGAAGAGTTCTTACGACACATCTCTTTAAAAGTAGAATTTGTTTTGGAAGAAAGGTTTGCTTGGGCTTTTCTCGCCGTAGGTCTGTCTGGGTTTTTACTCCCCACTGGAAAAGCAAGCCTGCTCCTTTATGGCGAATCCTTTAGTTCTGCTGCTGCAAACATCCGTCCACAGCCGCATGAGACCCACGGTTCCTGATCACAGATTTCCGTGCTTCTGCCACTGTGGGGTTGAGGCATGGGATGGTGTTTGGAAGGAAGTCAACATGCCCTATGATAGACCAAGATGGCGAACTCCAGCTAGTGGGAGCTGTCAGAAGTAAACTTGGATAATGATCGATGGAGAAAATAAAGCCTGTATTCTTGGCTACAGAGACATGCCATCCAGCAAGCTGTTCTTTGATTTTACTGCTCTGGGGAGTCTAAGTGCATCTAACACCCTGAGGGGATAGCACAGTTGAAAGACTCCATACTTGAAAACAGAAGAAATCCTAAAGTTACAAGTACATCTAGTTGGGATCCATCAGAGCATTCCATATTTTAGAGGATTTTATTTTCAAGTTCCCCTTTAATTCACATAGAAGCCCTCCTTTCTCTTTCTTGGCCAAAGGATGGGGACCTGGACAGGAGTTCTGGAAAGGCCTAGAGAGACCCCGGGAGCTTCCCATGCTGGTGGCGGCAGCAGGCAGAGGCGTATGATGCTATGCCTGTCAGTTTAATCTCACAGTCTGGCTAATAGGCACCACATTGTCCAGTAGTGCTTTTCCCGGAACTGTCTTAATGACTGTGAATATTATTTTGAAAGGCCCAACACCTGATCTTCCATCAACAGACCTGGCTATTTTGCTTTTAAATGTCCACAAGAGCCAATTATCCTGAAAATCCCCAATTAAGGGTACCAGATTGAATTATAGAAGTGCACATTTTAGGAAATTCCCTTTGCATTCGAAATTTGTCCAGTTGTGGTAGGGTGTTTATAGTGAGAACATTTCTTTTTGCCTTTTCGTACTTTGTCCCATTTTGGAGCACTCCTTTACAATGCCTCTTGTCCTCAGAGGGGAAGGGTCCTGTGTTGGCATTCAGCCTCCCGAGAGGTGGTAAGCCACATACATCTTCCAATGTCCTTATTTGACTCGTAGGATGAAATATACATAGCAAAATGACACCTGGTTGCTTGCTGTGAAGATTTATAGTGCTACTGGACTGTAGACAAGACCTAATGTCAAAATTACTTCTGCTCCATATAGAGAGCCATTTGAGGGGCAGGGTTCTCATATCCCTGATAGAGACGTCAATGATGTGGTTATTGGCAGAATTGGATGCCATCATAAGGAACCTGGAAACTCCACATTTAGGTACAGAGAAAATAAGAAATGTTCAGTAATAATCTCAGTTGTGAAGAGGCTGAGGGGAAAAAAAAACATTGAAGAATTTTAGTAAGAAAACTTTCTAGCTTTTGAACTATGTTCAGGAATAGCCGTTGAATGGCTCAGTGGGTAGGACTTAAGGAAAAGAGTTTAGCCTCACAATTGACCAATTTCGGAATTCATCTGAATTAGGAGTTCATCTAGGATGTAAAGAATTTTACATGGATCTTTGTATCCATTTCTTGTACCTGTTGTAGTTACTGGTGGGATATTGGAGGGGCAAGGTGGTGGTGGGTATACTGTCAAATATTTGGATTTTTGTCCTAGCTGCTAGAAGAATAGATTTTAATTTACATTTATTTTCCATGAACAGGGTTGATCATCTTGTTATATGTTTAAAGGCCATTTGCATTTCTTTTTCTAAGAATTTTTTATTGTTACCTCTTGCCTATTTTTAAAAATCTGATTGTTGGTCTTTTTCTTCTCTACTTTTAGAAGCTCGCTGTATGTTAGGGACACCGGCTGTTTGTGTCTGTGATATGTGTTACAAATCTATTTTCCTAGTTTGTCATTTGTCTTGTACTTTGCTTCTGCAAATGTGTTTTAATTTTATGTAGCTAAATTTATCAATACGTTCCCTTGTTGCTTTTGTGTTTTGAATCATAATTGGGGAAGCTTTGTGCATTTTCAGGTAATGAAGGAATTCATCCTTTTCTTCTCATACTTGTGCGGTTTTATTTGCTATATTTAAATCTCTAACCTATTTGAAATTTTCATGGTGTCTACTGTAATGAATAGATTCTATTTTATCATTTCCCACATAGCTATTCAGTTATCCCAATATTACTTTATTAAGAAATTCATCCTTTCCCCATTGCTTTGAGTTCTGCCTTTCCCATATACTAAATTTGCAGATGCAACTATGTCTATTTCTGGATTTTCTGTTCTGTTCTATTAGTCTGCCTTGGTATTCATGAATCAGTATCATCCTGTTTCTAATTATATAGATTTTATCATTTATACTTTAACAATAATTTATAATGTCATTTCATATATAGTAGGAATAGTTTCCCCACTAAACCTGACCCATTGTGCTCCCTTCCCAGGTGTTTGTAGTTATTCTTGCTTGATTTTTCTTCCAAATGAACTTTATATTCACCTTGTCCAGCTCCAGGAAAAAGTATCTGTTGATATTTCCTGAGATAGCATTAAGCATGTAAATCACCTTAGGGGGAACACTGATGTCTTTACAGTACTGAGTGCTTCTACCAAGGCATACTGCCCATCTCTCCATTTTTCAGTAAACCTTGTAACTTTTAGGAGTGCTTTATGATTTTCCTCATGTAGGTTATATATATTTCTTAATCTTGTTGAGTTGATGTGTAATTTTTTTCTATATGTAAATAGAGTCTTCTTTTCCATTACATTTTAATTGGTCCTTGTTTTATATGTGAGGCTTATTTGAAAAAATATCAACTTAAAACTATTGTGCTCAATTCTCTTATTATTAGCAGGGGCTTTCTATTAATTTAGTTTTGAGGGGATGTTACAGATGTATAATTTTATCACATGCATTCTATCATATGCATATTCTTCTTTTTAATTCTTTTTTTTTCTTTTTAATTCTTATGCCACAATTTCTTTGTCTTGTTTTATTACTTTGGCCCAAGTCACCAACACAGTGTTCAATGTGTAGATCCAATACTATTCACAAAGAATAAAGTTAATCTTTGGGTGACCCTGTACTCTTTGTCTTACTTTTGCTCTCCTTCTAGTAGAGATGTTAACGACTGGCAGAGTTCTCAAGGTTAAGTGTGAAAGAGACAATGGAAATCCAGGAAGCTGGATAATTTACAATTGGGAATTTGGACCTTAGAATATCTATGGTTCACATTAAATTTAACTGTCAACATGTAAATGCTTCATTTCTTTGGGAATTGCTGAGGTAATATCTCCCTTAATTGTCAAGAACCTGCATACTTACAGAGATATTTAACTTGAATCATTTCTTTTGTCAGTGTAAGATAAAGGATGAGTAAAGAACTTAACTTAGATAAGAGGGCCTTTTTTAATACCTTCTGCTTAAGCCAGAAAGCCAATCCCCTGACATGTTCCTAACACTTATTTAGGGCTTACAAGGTGCCAGGTCCCAATGCCACATTTTTTCTCTTTTTGCATACATATAACACACCAAAGTGAGGTCTGGAGATGTTATGTAACTTGCTCAAAGTTTTACAACTCATAGGAGGTGTAGAGGGGCTTAAAACCCAGGACTTGGATTCTAGACTGCCTCCTGAGTGCTCTAAGTCTCTCAACTACAGGCCCTTGGTTTGGATGTAAACATGTACTGACAATGAGTTATCTTTGAGCAAGGTCTTCCAAGGTGTTCAGGTTTCATGGCTGCTCCTAAAATAATTACCAGTTATCTTCAAGTGATCACTGACATTAACATTATTAAACAATCAAGTTTAAGGAGCCATTTGGCCGTGTGGCTTTGTCACATTTGCTGACAGCAGAAAATGACTCAATCTATTACTCTGAAAAATTGCATTTCAATAGAGGAAGATATTCAAGTCAGAATATTGTCCCCACTTTTGCTCCCATGCCACATTTCTGGCTTTACTGAAATCCGTTTTTTAAAACTTCCATCAGAGCAAGAACAATCGGTATGCTTTAAAGCTTCTCTCTCTGCTTCCACCTGAGAGTAAAGCTTAGAAAATTGAAAAAAAGAATAGACTCAAGAATGAGCTGCTGCTGTTTTTAGAGAATGAACTTCACATGCCACATTAAAAGCAAGGTTATTTTTTAATACTCTTTATGCTTTTATGAAAATGTTACGTGCTTTTAAAAGTATTATGCATAAAGACAATAAGAAAGTTTAAATAAAATCTTTTTTTTTCCCATTAGCAGGTATTCAATGATGTGTCAGATCTTGATAGAACCTAATTTGTCTTCTGTCAACTTTACTTTTGGGTTTCCTGATTCTAATTTTTTGAAAGTTGACAGACGTCATGTTATTGTCACTAATTTCTCCCACTCAGCTCTCAGAAGTTCATTGTTCTGAGGAAGAAATTGTCATCTTCTCTCTCCCCTCCACTGGTGCTGCTTAAGAAAGGGAGGATCTTTTATATGTGCCTCAGTACAAGCTGGTATTCGATTTTAGAGTGTCCTGAGTCCTGTTCTAGAAAGTTCTGACTTGCTTGCTCTTCAGTTCTCATAACCTCTCTGTGCTGAGGAGAGAGGGTAAAAGGGTGAGTTTGCAGTGCCCTAAAAGGAGAAAGCCCATGAGCTGATGCTTAGCTACTGGGGGATACCTGCTCTAACACATGCAGTTAAATGAGAGCTTTTGCAACTGACAGAATCCGGCTTCATCCACAGAGCGGACCAGCAAACACACTTCAGTGTTTTGTCATTACACATACTTAGCTAAAGCTTCTGCAACCTTCCCTTTGACATATAGCTCTTTCTCTGAACTACTCAGTTGGTGACATTTAAATGGCTGATTTAGTGTAACCCTGTTGGTGGACTCTTTTTACTGTCTAATTTGGGGTCCATCCCTGGGGCGGACAGGCTGCTGACTGCTCAGACCACCTCTGACAATCAGGGCCTGAGAAAAATTAGGAATTTGAAGAAGTAATGTTGGCATGTTGGAAAAGCTTTTGTGTCTCTGTGGTCTGAGACTGGCCTCATGCCTTGGAGCCTGGTGGCAGCCACTAAGAAGGATCAGCTTCGTGAGCAGGGAAACATCCAGGCCTCATGCTCATGTGACTTGATGGAATTCTTTTTTCACTTTTTTTTTCTTTTACAAAATCTAGGGTCATGTGAATACATGGCTAGGACTTTGGAAGGGGTCTAATGAATTCTCTGCCTTTGTGGATTTTTGCAGTAGTTCATCTCCCGTCCTAACTTCCCCATCATGTGATCTCTCTCCCCTTTCCTAACTTCTTCTCAGTTATACACACTTACTTTGAGGTGGCTTTCTCCTCATTTCACATTCTCTACTGTTAGGTGATTGCATGAATGGTTTGTTAGGATGGCTCAGTTTAGGATATTCTGACACAGTCATTAATAGGGTCCTTTTTCACTCTCGAAACTGACCCAGTTTGGATGATAAGGCTTGTCACTTCCTTATTGCTTTTAACAACTTTATTATTACATTTCATTACACTTCGTTATTACATTACATATCGCTCATATGAAATTCCTTAGTTTATGGCCGTATTTACTTTTCCTCCTAACCTAATTTTGGCCATCCACAGTCCTCCCCAAATACAGTTAATGTTTGAGTGGGAACCAATCAGGACTGGCATTGGATGCTTTATTATCAGTTTGCCCTACCAGCAACGTGAGCAAAGTATCCAGACTTACCTGTAAAACCAGACTTATCTGTAAAACCAAATGGCTCCTTAACGTGAACATCCATCCACATAACGGTTATTCTATCTCAGGACAAACACTTCCCTGAACCCGAAAACTGACCTTCCCCATATTCTTTCCTATTTATTATCACAAAAAATTGTCCAAGCTAGGTACTTCCACTTACCATGACAGAATATGTGGTTTGGGAAGAAAACTCTCAATGGTTTGTTTCTTTTGGAGGTGACTGTTTATGGTCTGTTTATTTGACATACACCTTGACAAAATGGTTTATATGAATGTGGTATCAGCCTAAACAAGAGCTTAGGCTCTTCACTGACTGGCTCTATGACCATGGATATGGGGGTTGTGGGAACCAAGTGGAATCATACATATTAAATTAGTTTTAAAAATACAAAGTATTATATGCAAATGTGATTGGTCCGTTGCTGTTGTTTGTCGTTATGAAGATTATGGACCAAAGGAGCTCTGGTGAGGGTGTCTACCCAATGAGGCTCCAACAGCAGAGGCTACTTAAAGACCACTGCTCACATCTCCTGTGTTCTGATGATGTCTAATATTGATTATGGACTTGGCCATATTATCATAAGAAGAACATTGATTCTATATGCACTGTGTGAAGGACACAGTATCCTACCTTACCCTTCCCCCCCAACACCTTTAGTGCTGGGGTCAGGGGACACAGCTCTAGCACCAGAACAACATCTACATGTAGGACTTTGGAGGTCAGTTGACGTCTCTAGACATCTGTCCTCATTTCCACAGTGAGGAGTTGAGAGTAGATCTCCCCAAGCAATCCACTGATGACTCTGACACCTACAGTCTAAGTGACACCCGCTTGCCTGGAGTCCTGCAGGTCCTAATTGATTTGTTTACTCTTACTGCCTCTACAACCCCTTCCTCCATATCTCTTTTTCCATCACAGGTCAATCTTCTCCAGTGGCCATCTACAGTGTCTCCCTGTTACTCTTGGGATAAAGACAAGCCCAGTCCTCAGGCCTCCAAGCCTGTCTTGCTCTAGCTTGCCTACTTCTTCACCTTACTTTGCCTTGTCACACCTCTCTAGCTATGCTAACTTCTTTCAGCCACACTCATGCCTCTTTGCCTGGTCAACTCCTACTCACCCTCCTGTCTCCAGCTAAAGAGCTACTTCCTCAGGAAAGCTTTCCTTGGATCCCTGACCTGAGCAGACCCCTTCCTGCCAACACTGCCAGCATTAGGTCTTTCTTCCATAGCTCATGTCAAACACTGCCAATATATATGAGCTCACTGACTGCTTGATTCTTCCCTGTCTCCCCACCCTGAACATAGCTCTTTGAGGATAGAAACCATCTTTGTTTACTGCATACCCTCATATACCTGGCATGTGGAGGTGTTGAATAACTCCTTTCTGAGTGAATACCAAAGTAGATGAAATACACATAAACTCCTAGATAATTTTAAAACTCCCACATATTGTGATTCTATGTTTTTTTTTTATTCATCAATTCAGGGCTATTCAGTATGATTCTTATATGGGATGTCCCAATAAGGTCCTAGTCCCATTATTTCTAGGCATCTAATTTCTAAGAATCTAACACTAGGGATTTAATAAATTAAGTGGACACAGGTATTTTGGAATTTTTTCCAAGATTTGAAATATGAGTCATTTAAGTAAGAGAATCAGAATCCAGAAAAGCCCCACAGAACTGACGGTGAGCAAGGCTTCTCTGTGGATCTGCTTCTGGCCAAAGCTGCCCGAGTTCTCTGCTGGGATGAAACCAATGTGATAACCGCACAGAGAGCTTGGCTCTTCATGAGCCCATGGGGTGTAGGTCCTGCAACGCTCTAGTTGTCTTTATTCAGTCTTGGTTCCCCTGGCGTCTCTTGCTCCCTCCAGAGTTCTGGGCTCTGATTCATCTGAAATTCCACCCAAGCCCCCCTGTGCTTATTAAGTCTGTAGCTTCCAGGCGGCAGCCTCTTCCTGATGCATGTCTCTCCTGAGCTCCACTGGGCTTTGGTATTCAGCTCCGTTCCCCTTATCACATCCTCGGCTCCCAGCAGACTTGCCTTTCGATTCCCCAGTGACTCAGCATGACTTCACGAGGGTCTTCATTTTGATGTTTTCAATTGAAGCAGACTTTTAAAAGTCTCCACCTTTATTGACCATGAGGGAAAAAACCCTCTAACTCAATGAAATATATCATCTGAGGTTTAAGCTACATTAAAAACAAGGTTCTTGACACGAAAAGGAACTTGTTAAGAGAGAACAGGTGAAAAAAGAGTCAATAACTTGAGGGAGAATTCCCCGTAAGGCAAAATTAGATAAATTTAAGGAATAGTTTCTCAACCTTGACTATATATGAGGATCACCCATGAAGTGGGAGAAATGTGGACTTCAGGGCTGAGATCCAACACTGCTGATTTCAGTAGGCCCGGGGCGGGGGTGTGCAGAAACTTAGGACCACTGGTCATTCGGACACAGATGCCCAGGGACAAAGCTTTAAACTCTTCTGGAAGCAGCAATATTCACAGCCAAAGCATTTTGCTCTGGAGTCATCCTCAGGGATGAGCAGCCATGCTGGAGGGAACTGATGGGTAAAGACTGGGCATATAGGTTTTGACTAGACAACATGGTGGTTCGACTTCCTTGGGTGGATGAAATGTTCATGCAACAGACATTTAAACATGACACATTTGGTGCACGATTTAAAGACTATTTTGACTCTACATGTTGCTTATTACTCAAATGCTTCTGATGGCATTATTAGGAACGTAATTTTCCTTTTTAAATGAAGGAAGAATCATGTGGAAAGATCCAATGTTGTACCTATTTAAGTTTTTGAAGGGAACTCTGGGTCTGTTGCTAGTATTTCTCTGTAAGCATCTTCCATCTTTGCTTTGTGTTTAGAGTGTGGAAAGCGTTCCCCTTCCTAGCCAAGTGCAAATGCATTTTTGTTCCACTATCTGAAGACATTTCAGCCTCACCTCTGCTTGTAACAGCACACTGTCTCTACCACGCCCCAGGGTGGGAGCAGCACGTGAGCCTGTGAGGAGGCAGGAAGCTCTGGTTGTGTGCACTGGGACTGACGCACATCAGCCTGCACTCCCAGCCAGCTGGCTTCCACGGTCACTAAAGCATAGCAAGAGGGATGGCACTTTTGCTAGGGAAGCAATGAGTGAAGAGTTGTGAGATATTCATGTCTAGACAGAGTGTGATTCTGGGTATCAAATTAACTGGAGGCTGCTTAACTGTTTCCAACTATAAACATATACAGGCTTGGGCGCCTGGGTGGCTCAGTTGGTTAAGCGACTGCCTTCGGCTCAGGTCATGATCCCGGAGTCCTGGGATGGAGTCCCACATCAGGCTCCCGGCTCAGCGGGGACCCTGCTTCTCCCTCTGGCCCTCTCTCCTCTCATGCTGTTTCTCTCTCTCTCTCTCTCTCAAATAAATAAATAAATAAAATCTTTAAAAAAACAAAAAACAAAAAACAAAAAAACATATACATGCTTATTGTAGGGAATTGGAAACTATTTAAAAATATGAAGACTAAAATAAAAATTCCTTGTAAACCAACTACTCAGAAATAACTTTAGCAACATTTTGCATTTTGCGTAGATCCTTCCAAAATGAAACATATATAAAATATGTTATTCTAAATATCTATCGACTATTTATATATAATATATCACACACATATAACATTTACATCTTAATACATATTATGCATTTAATAATGGGAAGAATATCACAAAATATTGCTAAAACTGTTTAGGTATTGTGTGTGTGTATATATATGTATATCCACATATATACACAGAAGCAGAGACATAAATTACTTTAAAATTTGGATATTATTAAGTTTGTATCTAACATTATGTTGTGACATTTTCCCATAGGATTCAAGATACTTCAAATATATGATTTGTAACAGCTATGTGATCCATAATGCTATGATCACAATGAATTCTTACTCTACTTTGCGCCATTGATATTGTTTTTTAAATACTTATTATTTATAGAGGAATGCATCAGTGAATAATCCTGAGCTTACATTTTTGTCTATATCTTTGATCATATTAACTTGTGGCTCCTTTAATAAGCCCAAACCAGGGAAGACTGTTTTAATTTAGTGTCTCACTGGAATTGAGTCAAGAAACATTTCCAAAATGAACTCATTGAATTGCTTTCCAAATCTGCTCTCAGAGGAAGGAAAGGAACCTGAGAAAGCCCCTTCTCTTCCTAGCTTTACAGGCACAAAGCTCTCTTTTCTGTCTGTTAAGCACCTGCAGATTCAGTGGGAAACCTCGTTAGGAAAAGGACAACAGACAATACTATGGCTACCTTAGTGGCTATTTCATCAAAGCTTTTCTGTGTGACATTCATGTATCTCAGAGGACATAAGTTTGCTCGCAGAGTGTTTGATTCTATATACAAAATTTTGCTATGCAGGAGCTCTGGTAAAGAAACATACCCATAGGGTTAAGAAAACAATCCATAAAACCTCAGCAGGAAGGACCTCATGCTTTGAAAGAGCTAAAGACTGATAACAATTGATTAATGAGATGTCAGAGTCACTGAAGAGATGAAATCACTAATTACTACCTAACCTGTTTTTAGATCTAGTAGACTAGAGTTTTACAATTTCCAGCATCATCAGCCTTAATCAGACCATGACATGAAAGTAAAGTGTAATTTCCACCACCAGAATTTTAGTAATCAGCTCAATAAAAAAAAAATGATCTGGCACACTGAGAAAACATACGTTTAGTTCAATTTTAATCTTGGGGAATGAGAATTTGGAGTCATGACTTAGAGTTTCTAAGAAAAGGAAATTCAATAGCGATATGATTCAATGCACACCGCTTCCTTCATCCAGTGCAGATGGGCTAGCTCTAAGTGTCGTCTCCTGTCAGCTTATGTTGGGGAGACATGTGCAGTGCCTCTCTCCAAGGCTTGTTTGGAGGAGATCTTTGGGATGTCGCTGGGATTGGGGAGGCACTTTTGCTGCAGTCAGGCCCAAATCACCAGCCCCGCTGTCCCCCATGCTCATGCAAGCTCTGTTCTTCTGCTTCCCTCCCCTTCTACTGCCCCTGCCACATCCAGCACCTACATCTCCGGTCCTTCTGCTGTGTCTCTGGCTTGTCTCCTCGTGGTGACCTTCCTCACACAGCCCTGGTGTGGAAGTCTCTGCCCACAGCCAGCCTTCAGTCCATCGTGATCATGTTTTGTGGGTGTTATCCCTGGAGGTCTGCCTGCTCAGGACTACTGTCCGGCTTTACCCTCCTTCTGTCAGATTGAGCGATATGCTTAGTCTCTTTAAGCACCTGTCTCTTTATCTGTAGAATGAGGCTCATAAGACCAATGTCGTAGGTTTTGAGGACTAAGTGAGGTAATAGTTAGCTGGCACATGGTGTGGGCTGAGTGTTAATAGTATCAATAACAATAAAGTTAGAAAGTCAGTTGGGAGCTCCTCAAAAGTCAGGGAACTGGCTCAAAGCTTCTTGTTTATAACCACAGGACCTAGCACAAGGTAGAACATTTGTAGATGATCAATACTTACTTGTTATTTGACTCATTCCTAGAGTTCGGTGGTTATCTATTAGCATTACCTTTCTGGGAGGCATCTGGCTTTCCCGATTGTGACCTGTGTGGTATCTGGCCACGTGTAACTCCAAGGCTGCAGCCTCTTTTCCATCTTATACATGACCAGGAATGTGTTCATAAATGTTTACCAACCAGCTCTAGAAGATAAAGTTCTAATGTGAAATGTTCCTGGATTCCTGTGGTATGAATAGCTTCACCAGGGCCCATTTCAAGGTACTGTTGTGTGCAGCTCAGATGGCCAGGCAATAATAGGTAGGTGGAAGTTCTTGGGAAGGCTTCTTTCTTTCTTTTTCTTTCTTTCTTTCTCTTTCTTTCTTTCTTTCTTTCTTTCTTTCTTTCTTTCTTTCTTTCTTTTTTTTTTTCTTTCTTTCTTTCTTCTCTTTCTTTCTTTCTTTCTTCCTTCTTCTTTCTTTTTTTTCTGTTTAATAGGCAAAACCTTGGGTGGAGAAAATTTTGGGTCTTTTGTCTTCTTCTGTGCTCGGGGGAACTTCTAGATCCTTCTAGATCCTGGGGGAGAGTATTAGCCAGTTTTCAAACATGAGGACAAAATCCTAAGGATGGTTAGGCAAAATAGGAGGAAGTGGGCTCCTGACAACATCAGGGGATGGCCATCCCAGTCCTGAACTTTATGCCTCTGGATGTCCTGTTACATGAACAAAATAGACCTTGACTTGTCAAGCATCTGCTTGTCTGGTTGTGCGTGACTTACAGAGCAATGGGTTCCTGACAGAGTACTGAAGATAATTCCATAAGAGGAATTCTAAACATGGCTTGAACCATAGCAGAATTATTGAAATGGGTTAAGATGATTAGGGTTTTGATGGCAAGGGAGGGATCTGAAATTTACTGAGGCTCTCCTTTATGCCAGGCGCACTTCAAATGTTATTTAAGGAGGTCAATGAAATCAGAGTTGGTATCTTTCCCACAGCCACCAAATGGGAGGGCTGAAGTTCAAACTGAGGTCTTGATGACTCCCAAGATGTGGATGTGTGTGTGTTGGGCAGGTTGCTAAGAGGCATTTCAGGTAAGGAACAATATTGGTAAGAACAATGTAGGTAGGGAAAACAATAAGAAACTTGGCCTGGCTGGAGTGTAGAATTTGTTTTGAGAGTACAGGAAGTTAAATGTGGGCCTAGAAAAGCAGAGCCCGATTATGGAAGGTCATGAATCTTAATCCAGTGATTAAAGCCACTGGTTAGTAGAAAGCAGTTGTACGTTCTTTAGAAAGGAAATGATATAGTATGTTCTTGGAAGACTTATCTGGCACCAGGTTTCACTATAAATAAAAAAGGAAATAGATTCAATCAAAACCAAATTAGATACTTTTTAGAAGACTACTTTTGCCAACATGCTATTTCTTAGATTATAATTCTTGAATACCAGAAATGACTACTGTGCCTGCTTGATAAACAATTCCCCAGCTAGGAACTTTATGTAGATAAGAACACAAGGGTAGGTGTTCATGGAATAAATGGAAGAGGAATTTGCATCTTACCTTATGCACCTTTAGCAACTTTGCATTCTTAGTGCTACTATTTCTCAAGATTTGATAAAGGATAGAAAAGCATATTACATCTCAGATAGCAGTAGAACATCAGAAAAATCTTTGATAATTTGAAATTGTGCATGACACACAATAGTAGGAAATTAAGTTAATTGTTTGGGAGGCTGGTTTGATAATGCTAAGCTGCCTACATTATATCTAGTATTTAGACAGTCTCTTTCTGGTATAGTGATAACCCTTTTAAAAGTTAAAAGTTAGCTGTTCAGTCTTTAATGAAATAGGTAGCTTGATTCAAACTTTTCTTTTTTATTCTTTTTCTTTCTTTTTTCTTTCCTTTTCTTTTCTTTTTTCTTTTTTTCTTTTTTTAGTTTAAGAGACTTATTTAATTTAGGAATCCATCAAAGTATGTTTCTGAGGTCTTGTCAACATCACAGCATTTATGACAATTTAACTATAGCAGGAGGCTACTGAGAGTAGAGACCAAACTTGGAATTAAAATTGACGTTATGTGCATATTATAAAATTATTATCCACAGAATCCAGTGACTATCTGCCCATTCTACTTTTCCTGAATATGATAATGTTTCCATTTTCTTTTTCTCCAAATACATTGTCTGTCAAGTCTAGACTGTAGACCCTGGGATTATTATATATAGGACATCATTAATAGATTTTTTTTTTTTGAGAGAGAGAGTGAGAAGGGGAGGGGCAGAGGGAGAGAAAGAAGGAGAATCTTAAGCGGGCTCCACACTCATGGAACCTGACTCGGGAGTTAATATCATGACCCTGAGATCATGACCTGAGCTGAAGTTAAGAGTCCGATGCTTAACTGACTGAGTCACTCAGGCGCCCCAATAGGTGTCTTATATAGAATTATGCATAAGTAAGGTGGATTAATTATTAAGATACACTGGGAAGAGATTTGTATCAGTGTGCTTTCCTTTACACTAAATTAATATCTTACTTAAGTTTTAAATACTTAAGATCTAGCATTATCAGAAGTGTCTATATGTTGCTAAAATCTAAGCTACATTAAAGTTCTGTTTATTTCAAGAAGACGTTTTGACCATTTATTATCTAGAGCTACTCAGTCTGCTTTAAAGTTTGCTGAGAATGGGAGAGGATTGCCTTCTAAGTGCTGATGGCTTGTCAGGAGCCCTCTGGTAGCCTCGGGGTGAGGTCATACTTCATTCCAAAGCACCATAGGCTTCTCTTCACTTAACCTAAGGAGACATTAAGTGTCTAAGAGGCATGACATAGGACAGTTTTATTGTGATGATTCTGTTTCAGTGGGTGACAATGCTGAAGCTGTTTATTGCTTGCCAGTGGGCACTTTAAATTTTCTTCAAATACTATTATTTCTCTCCCAGCAGGCATCCTGTCTTAACTCCAACTGCTATAACAAAACACCACAGAATGAATGGCTTAAACAACAGACATTTATTTCTCACAGTTCTGGAGGTTGAGAAGTCTAAGGTCAAGGTGCCAGCAGATTTGGTTCTTGGTGAAGTTTTTCTGGCTCGCTGAAGGCTACCATCTTGCTGTAGGCTGCTATCTTCCTGTGTGCTCACATGACCTCTTCTTTGTGTGAAGGTGGACAAAGAGCTCTGGTCTCCCTTTCTCTCTGTAGAAGGATGCTAATCCCATTATTAGTACTAACCCTCGTGATATAACCAAACATAATTACCTTCCAAAGCTTCTTATCATTGGGGGTTAGTGCTTTGATATATGAATTTGGGGGAGACACAAATGTTCAATCTATAACACACCATTCCCATTCCTCCAGCCTAAAACCCTCTCTTCTTTCTCTTTACTTTCTCTGTTTGGGTACTAAAGAATGGGAAATTTGGGCGCCTGGGTGGCTCAGTTGGTTAAGTGACTGCCTTCGGCTCAGGTCATGATCCTGGAGTCCCGGGATCGAGTCCCACATCGGGCTCCCTGCTCAGCGGGGAGTCTGCTTCTCCCTCTGACCCTCTTCCCTCTCGTGCCCGCTATCTCTCATTCTCTCTCTCTTAAATAAATAAAATCTTAAAAAAAAAAAGAATGGGAAATTTCCTGAAATGGCTTCTATTTTATAATCTTACTTTTTTGTTTATTTTTTCTTATGAAAAAAGAGTATTTTTAAAGGAGTTGTAGTGGAAAGCCAGCAAATCTTTTAGAAGACTTTAAAGCCAACTTTTCTGAGCTGTGCTGAAGGGAGTTCCTCATGATACAGGCAACCACATTTTGCTTGTATTATTTTTTATTAAGGTATTTTGAAATCTTTCCCACATAAATGGATCAGTAGGGAGATAATGAATACAATTGTGAGTAAATAACCCAACTGTTTGGAACATAAAATAGGGAACTTCAACCAGGTTTTGCCAGTAGCTGATAACAATACTCCTGGTGGCATAAAAGGTATCTTGCAGTTAAACAAACAAAGACCAAAAAACAACCACAGTTCCTGAAATGGTAAAGTCATGGTGGAAATCTCAAGTTACTTAAAAAATTTCCAAAGGACATAGTCATCTCAAGAACAACAGAATTGAAATAGGCACTTTGTTAATTTATGTGGGGTTAAAAATACTTTGTATTTTTAATGATAATTTTAGATTTTAACTTTAGCTCAGGAATTCTGCAAATACCTGAAGGAATTTCAGTGTTGCTCACCACCTCTCCTACACACCCTTGTCAAACTGCAGGACTGCTATTGTTCTAAGTTTTAGTATTCATGTTATTTTCTATGTGGAGACAGAATTTAGAAGCGTTGCTCTTCTACTACCTTGTTTGGATAATTCTTCCTCTTTCTGGAGGGAAGGATGACAATAATCATATAGAATTTATGGTCCAATTTTGTCTCCTTCCATTAGAAATTTTTATCCAAAGTGCAAAGCACCTGAAATAGAATGAAATCTCAGTAGAAAACATGATGGTTGGGGCTCCTGGGTGGCTCAGTCGGTTAAGTGTCTGCCTTTGGTTCAGGTCATGATCCCAGGGTCCTGAGATCAACCCCCTCATTGGGCCCCCTGCTCAGCAGGAGCCTGCTTCTCTTCTGTCCCTCCTCCTGCTCATGTGTTCTCTCTTTCTAAGAAATAGGTAAAAATCTTAAAAATAAAAAAAAGGAAAAGAAAAAATGATGGTCTGTTGGTGGGTGCTGGTGGTTCGACCTATCCCCAAAGAACAAGTTCCCATTCCAGGGTTCTGACCTCTGTGAAGCTCAGATGAGGTGCATTGATTTATCATGCAGTGATGTCTAAGGTATTGATGCTTTAGGAGGGAATGAGCAATCTCACTTGCACATTGCTAGCCATAGGACTTACTCCATATAAACCTGGTATCAGTTCCAAAGTTTATGAGATTTTGAAACATGAGAGGTAGGATTGGGATGGATTAATACAGCTGCTACTGGATGGTATAATCAGAGGGCTCTAAATGCAAGCTGATTCTCCAAAGAGTTCTCTTTGGTGGAATGGTGGAAACAGGCTGCAGACATGGCATTAAGTTTCCACTTCCCTTCTTGAGGATGCCTCTTTCTCCTTGGTCCCAAACACTGACAACTTTGGCGCCTTTGCCAGGTGTTTTTTTCAGCTCTAAGAGAAACTCTCTGTCTAGTCGGTTCCACCTACAGAAGGGGAATGGCCTGAGCAGGAATGTAGGGTCTGAAATTGAACCCAGGAGACAAACCTTCTTGGAAAAAGGCATGAAGATGTTGTTTTCTGTGGGTACTACATCCTTCTGTGGAGTCCAGGACTTTGTTGAGTGCTTGCCCACTCTCTGCCAGGCCCTGCTCCAGGCCTGAGGGTGCTGAACAATATGACAGAGCCAGCTACTATCCTGGATGACCTTATGACTCATTGAGGGAGCTGACAATATGCAAGGAAAAAATGGATAACAAAATAATTGCAGATGGTGATTAGAGCAGTAGAGACAATAAACAGGATTCTAGAAGAGAAAAGAATCTTGTTTCAGACTCATTTTGGGTAAAGTAATTTGGAAAGGCCTCTCTGAGGACCTGATCTGCTTGTAAAGTATGAGAAGGACCCAGCAATGGGTAGAACCAGAGGACAAACATTTGAGGCAGAGGGAACAGCAGCTACAAAGAGGTTGAAGTCCTTTTCACTCTGGACATGGACTGATTTGGTTCACTCTTGAAGAGAGGACATATCTTTTAGCTACTTAGATGTCTTTTAGAATCTTACTCTCATGAGAAATAATTGTTCCCATTTGCTCTTGATTTTGACATTGGGTATGGATAAATGGAAGGGCTGATTTTCAAATATTATATCCTAAACTGGATGAAGAGAGTGCTAAGTTTTCTGTTTTGTTTTGCCATTTGTTGTTTTTTTCTAATGGAATTGGTTTTCAACCATAAGCAAAATATGGCTTTAATGTTAAAATCTGATTAATAAAAAAAAGTGCATATGTGCATGGTCTTCCTTTTTCTCTCTGTTCTACCCAAGATCATGAATATGGACTTATTTTAAAAGTAGGTGTGAAATGTAAATGCATATGTCACTGGAAAACACAGACTTTTAAAGGACTATAAGCCTTCCTTCCCCAAAGCCTAGCAGTTGAATCCATTTTATAAGGAAGAAGTCATTCCTTACTTTGTCACTTTTTGATAAGTTCTGAATAATTTTCAAAATAAGGTGGGATTTTATTCTGTTTGATAAAGGCAGCAAACACATTGCTTTGAGTTTCAAAGTATGACAGTATTATTACTCAGACAAACCTCATTCTTTTCTGAAATAACAGAGTTCTTTATCTTTTCCCTAAACTGTTGTAATTGAAATATAGTTACAAAATAACACAGTTAAAAATACTAAAATTTTAGAAAATATGAGCTAATATGTTAAAGACATCCTTGTATTTATACTTAAATTAGAATAATTATTTATACCACATTGTATGTTAACTAATTGAAATTTAAATAAAAAATTGGAAAGAAAAAATAAATTAGAACAATCAGCCTGTGCTAAACTTATCATAATATCTTATTACTATTTGTAATAAATCGATATTTATAATTTTGGCAATCTGGTGAAAACTACTTTTCAAAATACTGCCATTTTTGGCTGTCACGTTAAGTAGCAAAGAGCTTGAGGACACAGATACATGGTTGTGAAATCTGAGTGGTGACCTGGTAAGTCATCTTCCAAATGTTACTCTGTCAGAAGTGGCTTAAATTGCCAAGATGCCCATCGACAGATGAATGGATAAAGAAGATGTGGTATATATACACAATGGAATATTATGCAGCCATCAAAAAGAATGAGATCTTGCCATTTGCAACGACGTGGATGGAACTGGAGGGTGTTATGCTGAGTGAAATAAGTCAATCAGAGAAAGACATGTATCACATGACCTCACTGATATGAGGAATTCTTAATCTCAGGAAACAAACTGAGTGTTACTGGAGTGGTTGGGGGTGGGAGGGATGGGGTGGCTGGGTGATAGACATTGGGGAGGGTATGTGCTACAGTGAGCGCTGTGAATTGTGCAAGACTTGAATCACAGATCTGTACTTCTGAAACAAATAACACAACATATTTTAAGAAAAAAGAAAAAGAAGAAGATAACAGGAGAGGAAGAAAAGGGGAGTATGTCAGAGGGGGAGACGAATCATGAGAGATGATGGACTCTGAAAAACAAACTGAGGGTTCTAGAGGGGAGGGGGTAGGGGGATGGGTTAGCCTGGTGATGGGTATTGAGGAGGGCACGTTCTGCATGGAGCACTGGGTGTTATGAACAAACAATGAATCATGGAACACTGCACCAAAAACTAATGATGTAATATATGGTGATTAACATAACAATAAAAAATAAAAAAAAAAGAAGTGGCTTAAATCTTTCTTGGGCCCAAGGGATCTAAACCATACCTGGTGCATGGGGGTCATGCCCCCAACATCTTGCTCTTCTGGAGAGCTGGCTCATCTTTTTCTCTCTACTCTTTGTCTTCCTTGTATGCCTGGAACTCTCTAGATGCCCAATTTTTGCTCAGTGAATAAATGAGTCCCTCATTGGTATAATGTCTCCCTTAGAACCAAGTATCCTACTTGCAGTGAGAAAATACTAACTCTGTAGAGATCCTTAGCCATTAGTACACCAAGGTATCAGGTTACTTTGATGAAACCTTAGAAAGCAAGACTAAAGAAAACATCATGTTCCTTCCTCTCCCCTCCCTTTCTTGATTTCTTATTTCATTCTTCCAGTAGAGAGATGAGGACCTGCAAAAAACTATCATTGGAGAGGCTAGAGATGGTTGCCAGAGGGCTACCTGAAGAAAGGTGCTAGAAGAAGGGAAAGAGAGGATTGGGAACTGAGTCAGGTCAGCCCCTGCCCCCAGGACAAACTGGCTCATCCAAATACACTGTTCTGTCACTCATGGTTTCTACTTCAACAGTGAATAGCTTTCTTCAAAATTACACTTTTAAAACATGATTTATAATGGCTATATCATCTTCCATACAAGGATGTCCTATAATTTACTCAACTGAGCCCCTATTATTGGAAATTCAGATTGGTCTTTCCAAGAGTTGTTAAAGTTGGGGCATCAATCCCCCATGAAGCATCTCCCAAGGGCTGGCTCCCCCCTTAGAACAAAGATCCCCAGCCATGCCCCTTATTCTTTCCAAGGAAAACTACATCTTGGTAGGCCATTCTGTGTCACTCAGCCTGTCCTCTGCTGTCATGCATTGTGGCCTGGACATTCTATTTCCTAACAGTAGTTTTTTTTGGCTCTGTAACACATGTCAGTATTTCAAAAGGCACTGTTGTGACTGTCTCCTGCACTATGAAATATTTAAGGACTACATTTGTCTTAAATGCAGATACTCCTGGCACTGTTTGGGATGCCTTTCTCATGTAAATTTGTAATGCAGTTGATCCTTGAACAACAAGGGGTTAGGATCACTGACCCCCATGCAGTCAAAAATCCAGGTATAATTTTCAATTCCCCAAAAACTTAACTACTAACAACCTACCAGAAGCCTTACCAATAACAGTCAATTGACGCTTATTTTGTATGTTATATGTATTATATACTTTATTTTTACAATAGTACTTTTCCTTTTTTATTTATTTATTTATTCCTTTTTTGGTATTTCTAAGCAATGCAATTTATCTGCCAGTTTTTCAAAGTGTTGTAAATCTCCAAAAAATTTTCCAGCATATTTATTGAAAAAAAAAATCCACATATAAGTGGACCAGTGCAGTTCAAACCCATGTTGTTTAAGGGTCGACTGTATATCCCTGACTTATACCCTGGCCTATAATCTGAATCCAAGCAGAGATTTTCAGTGACAATGTGGAGAGACAGAATTTGTCCAAACTTGGGTGCTTTTGACCAGGGCCTATAGAGATAGATCTGATCAATAAAGCTCTTTTCCCACCCCAATTGGGTGTACTATCTTTCAATTCTAACTACCCAGAGCTAGCATCAGATTGCATGGATCCTCTACAATCAGCTGTTGAGGAGGAAAAATTTACCTCTACTCTTCAAGATTCTTTTGGCTTGTCTAAGGATTAAATTGACATGAGACAGGGAGAAAATCAAATTTAACAGGAAAAATCAAATTTAATTACATATATATAAAGGTTCAATAAGAATATGAGGCCCATAGGCTGTCAGGCAATTGAAGCTTATGTAGCATCCAAAGCTAATGAGGACAGGGTAGGAGCCTGGGACTTCAAAGGGAAGGGAGAAAATTTACAGAAGGATGGCCAAGAATACATGGCCAACAAATGCACTCAGGAATAACGGGATACAGAGGAATTTTAACAATCAGAATTTGCTGATTCCTCCCTGTCCACCACACCTTGTTCACATTACACTGTAGTTATGCATGGTGATAGCTCCCTTCCTGGAGTGGATCTTCTATCTAAATTTTTTCAGGCAGTTTTGGGGGAGGCAAAAAGAAAAACTTGTCAAGTTTTCTGTTTCTTAAAAATAATCAGCTCTAAATAACCCACAGATGCCAAAGAGGCACATTTTGGGGTGGCAAATTTTGCTCCCCTACACAGCCCTACTTCAGATGTCAGTTCCGGGGTCCCCAGGGCACTGAAACTTCTGATTGATGACTTTCCCAGGTTAAAAAATTCACCAGAATGCCTTGCAGAGCTCAGAAAATGCCATAATTGTGGTTATAGTTTATTATAAAGGATAAACTTAGGGCAAAGCCTGGGAAGGATTGCAGAGATTCCATGCCCTCTCCTCATAGCATTAGGACATCATCCTCAGGGCACAATCACATGTACACCAACCAGGAAGCTTCCTGGAGACTAGGTATACAGAATTTTTATTGGAGTTTCATTAAATAGGCACCATTGATTAAATCATTGGCCACATTATTGAACTTAGCTCCAGCTCCCCTTCCCAAAGGTCAGGTGGTTGAAAGTTCCAACCCATTAATTGTGTGCTCAGTCTCTCTGGAGACCAGCCCCCAACCTGAAGCTATTCAGCGGCCCACCAGGAGTCACCTCTTTAGTATAATAAGACAGTCCTATAACTTGGGAAATTCCAAGGTTTTTTGGAAGCTCTGTGCCAGGAAGCAGGGGGAAAAGACCAGCTATATTCTTTATTAAACCACAGTCCTGAATTAAGTTGCATAATGGTTCCTTTGAATAAACTAAAATAAACTGGGGTGGGGAAATACAGAGCAGTCCACAAGCAGCTCTGTATAGTTATTAATGCAAATATTTGTGTAGAGGAATTAAAAGGAAGTTGTTTTTAGCTACCAGGATTCGGCACCATTTGGAAATGATACTGGTGCTATCTTTTCAGAAGGATTTAAGATTGCCTCAGGGTTCAGTAACTGGGCCAGGTTGTTCAGGTTTCCATTATATGGCAGAGGATAGAATTCTGAGTGTTACAAGATTAGTGTGGATGGGGTAGGTGATGATAGGTATTCAGCTAGTTAGGGAAGGAGCTGGATAAAATTTACAGGTCCTTGGACCTCAAGTGGCAAGTGGAAGTCCAAGCTTTTAGGAGGAGAGTCAGGGGCTCTGGGTGTGTAAGGAGGGTGCCATGCACAAGTTGATGGCTAGCTAAGGTGGGGCAGTGTGGGGATGGGCTGTTCAGGGCAGACTGGCACCAAGTCAGACTCCTTGGCTTTAGTCCTGGCTTCACTACTTCAGAGCTGGGTAATCTTGGGTAATTTTCACTATTTAGAAGCTGTGAAATCTGTCAGCCTTTCTGTGCCTCAATTGTCTTATCTACAAAATGGGAATAATAACAAAAATACTTCATAGTGCTATTATAAAGACTTGATGAGGTAATCCATGTAAAGTGCTTAGAACAGCTGTTGGCACCATAAAGAGCAGTCAGTGAACATTAGCTTTTATTGTGCTGACCTGGTGGGGAGCCTCTTAGAATGCAATAAACCTAAATTTCCTCCTATTTGAAAATATATATCTATAATTAACATAAAAAAATCTGGCAATATGAAAAAAACTGTGACTAGGAGAAGAAAATTTACTTAGAGTCCCACCTTCCAAAATAAGCAAATTTAAAAACTGGATGCATTTTTCTGGTCTTTCTTTCTATGCATTAGTATATTTCACATGGCTGAAATACTTTTATTTTATGATTTTTCATTATCAATGAGTTGTTATGTTTTCCATTTTATTGTTCCAATGAGTACATTAAAACACATTTTATCTAGTGATAATAATAAGAGATATAACTACCATTACTTGAATGCCATTCAAATATCAGGCTCTGGGTATAGACATTTTCATAAATATTTCCACAATTCTGAACATTTTGCTACACTCCCCTGTGTGTGTGTGTGTGTGTGTGTGTGTGTTTATATGAACTGGTAATATGAGTCTCATGATTCTTCTAGGTATGTACTTCATAGAACTTTGCTGGGTAAAATATTTACAAGAGGTCTCTGAGGTGCAAAGCCATAAATGTGGAATAAGGTGTTAGAAAGAAATAAACTCCCCACTGTGGGAGACTGAGGGACGGAGCATCCAGATGCTGTGGAGGAGGCTCAAAGATCAGTCTGGTTATTGATTTATATTGACTTGTAAGATTCCTGGCAGGCTGGAGGGTCTATGGTAGTGTCTTTGAACACCGTAAAATGTTGTACAAACTAAAATATTGTTAAGGAAGACAAAGATTAAAATGAAGTCTTCTATTGGAAAAACTCAGCCACAAAAATATTTAAAAAAAGAATTCATCCTTTTGTAATCCTTGAGAAAAACATTGTAACTTTTGGCTTTGGACAGGGTAGCTGCATTTTTTTTTTTTTTTTTTTTTGCTATGCATTACTTAATAGGGTTCAGTTAAGAGTATAAATCAATTATTTCAATGCTTCCTTTCTTATGCTTCATATGCCATTCCACGTGCTCTTCATTCTTATTTGTTTGTCAACTTTTGGACATTTCAGTCATTTCGAGACAAACGGGAAATTATATTGGTCTTCTAAGTGAGACCTCCTTACAATCTGTGAAGATATGACTTTAGTCAAGCTGTTCTCATTGGACTCTTTCACAAAAGGCAAATACCAAAAACATCAACTCGCTGCTATCACTCAAATAAAGACATTTTTTCTTGAAAATCTAGAGAATTAAATGAAAATTTAGAAAGAGATTATATCTTCTTGAAAAAGGGATCCAACAGAAGGCACGTGTTTTACAAGTCACAGGTGGAACTTAGTCTCTTTACGGTAATACTTTATACAAAGTTCATGCTCCAGGAGGTGGACCACAGGCTATGTCAGAACATGTGGAAGAATTAGTTATGGAGGGGTGCCTGGGTGGCTCAGTTGTTAAACGTCTGCCTTCGGCTCAGGTCAAGGTCCCAGCGTCCTGAGATCGAGCCCCGCATCGGGCTCCGTCTGTTTGGCGGGAAATCTGTTTCTCCCTCTCCCACTCCCCCCGCTTGTGTTCCCTCTCTCACTGTCTCTTTCTGTCAAATAAATAAATAAAATCTTTTAAAAAAAAAAAGAGTTAGTTATGGATCCTGCCATAAGGAAACCACTTATTTGGTTTGGATAACAGAGAAGAGGAGAAAATCAAAGTCACATACTCTAGATCATTTGAAATATTTGTTGCAAAGTCAGCATGTATCAAATGCCCACTTTGTGCCAGGCATCCTACATGTATAATCTTATTTGGTCTTTGCTGTAACACTTATTATTTCCATACTGGAAGAACATTTTGTGAAAGGGAATTGACATTTTGTACTACCTCAGGAAGCAGTAGTAAGAAAGTTGGGTGAAAAGTACTGGCAGTTATCATGTGGTTCTCCGTAATAAAAGACAAGGGGGGGGGGCAAGTTGCACCATCCCTCCCTTCATGGCTAGTCTGCTGGTGTGGCTGGTTAGACCATGGTTCCCTCCCTGTGCTCTCCCACTGGGAGCTCTGCCCTCCATCAGTGACAATGACCCCTGCCAATGGAAAACTGGTCAGTCAGACCATTCAGTGACATTTGTCCCTTGCTTGATGCCCCAATTTAACCCACCATCAGGAGAAAGTTTGACAAGCATACTTTTCCCTACAGGGAACTTCCTCATGACATAAGTAAACCCTGCCACCAGCAGTCTTACAAGAGCCTGGATTCTGACATAGGATGGAAAGTGGGACTGGATGATTTTTCCCTCCTTCACTGCCATCTCAGTGTTTCTTGATTATATTAGCTGAAAAGTGAATGGGCTTTGTTATTTTAGAAGTACCCCACTAGCTTCTTGGAAAAAGCCCAGTTATTTTCTGAAATGGTCTTAGCTTGGCTCAAGCTTAATCAATTGCTGAGCCAAAGTGGCTCAGAAATAGATGAAAGTCACAATCAGGAAATACTATTTTCCTGCAACCTTATGGAAACACAACAGAAAACAATAGGTCTTGTGCTATATAAATCACATTTGAGAAAGCACAGTAAGTAGACTGTATATTTACTATCAAGACTTTTTTTTTTACAAGTTTTAGTTTTCAGTAAAAGTCACACATAATATTTCACTTTTATAGTGATTCAGAAGAAATGATCAACCATTTATCTAGCACCTATTCATTGTCACGAGCCTAACGATCTATGTTATCTAAATGTGGATCTAGAAATAAATGTATTTTGTGTGTGAGGGTAGCAACAGAGGGATAGTGGGATGCTAGTCTGTTTGGAAAACATCCGAGTATTGGCTCAGGAACTGGACTCAGTGGGGCCATTTCTGGGAGCAGTTTGTTTTCATGAGGAACAGAAGAGGACAGTGGAATTCAACTCTGTAGTGTCAACATGATGAGTTAAATCCACATGTACCCGAGGTTCAGGGCCATGAATTTGGAATCAAGAAGAGGAGAGTAGGCAGAAAATTGGTCAAAAGGGAAGGCTAAGTATTCCTGAGTCTACCTCAACATGATGAACCCTTGCTAGCATTTGGTAGCCAGGAAATAGTCGTTGGATGGGTGAATGGATGTGTGAAGAATGACAGCTTGAGAGATTTGCCTTTTGAGTCTATGGGACATGACAATAGGGGGCACTGGCCAGGATACAAAGGTGAGAGGTAGTAGAGCAGGCAGCAAGGTGACAGATCTGATTCCTGCACGCAGATGAGTGAAAGAGACGTGGACATAGTAACTGCAATAGAGGATTGTCAGAGAACTGGACACCAGGAAAGTGTTTACACAGAGGGGTGGAAGATAAGGAAGATTTCAATGCATGATTTGGGGGAGAACATACAAAGGTGGAAGGGAAGTAGGGAGTAAAAATATGGCAAGAGGAAAATAAGGCACCAGAGTATAGCCCAATGTAGCCAGAGCATAGTGTGTGCAGATAAGCCACAAAAGCAGCCTGAGACCAGAAAGGGGAGAGCTTGAATTCTAGGCTAAGGACGTAGAGCAGCATACGTAGCAGTCACTCCTCCTTATCAGAATAGATATGAAACATGGGACAAATATACAGGTTAGTTCCACAAAGTGTTCAGCACGTGTTGCAATATAACAGGACAATATAACAGGATACTTGTAATTGACATTTCTCTCTGAAGGGTGGAAGTAGTGAACATTAGCAAATGAGTGAAAGAGCAAAATGAGGGAAATTTAAATTATTACATACAAATTCTATAAGATGTGTCTGTTTTCTCAGGGATTATAAAATATAAAACAGGACAGCAAAGAAATGCAAAGCAAAAGGACAGCTAGTGTTCTACTAACCTCTTGAGGAGCATTTGGGGGGCAGGAAATCAAAGTAAATCAGCCACATACAAATGGTAATGACATTTTTTTTTCCCATCTTAAATCTTTTTTGGAACGAGGCAGATGTAAATTTTAAAAATGCACAGTTTAAAAAATCCTTTAGGTGTAGCATTTATAATGGCACGCGTTGTTATAAAATACTGAATAACAATTAGGTGCCCTATGCTCTTTACCAACAGAAATACTTCACAGATGGTTTATAGGATGCATTTCTCTGCTCCATTCTGGAAAGCAAAATCTGGTTTAGTGGGGGAATTTTCTGTCACTATTTGGAGGTTTCCTTGTAATTAGAAAGCCGTTTTTGCTGGAATCACTCTAGTTGAGAAACGGTCTTTATTGTTCTTATTTTCCCCGCTTTCCTTTGCTTGGTCAGGAATGTAGGGAGCAGAAAAAGTAGAGAAAGGAAGCAGGAGAATTTTGTCTAAATAATGATCATGAAAAAGTGAATGTTTAGCAAACCATATGCCTTTGCTTTATTAAGTGCCCGTGATTATCTTTAGGAGAAAAATCAGCAAAGCAGAAAATGTGTTGTAACAGCCTGGGAGATAGAACGCACAGAGGGGCCTGGACATGTCCAGCTGGTGCACGTTGCACATTTTTGCTGGTGCTTTCTTGGGAGAGATTCCTGCCTTCCCATGAAACACATCAGATGCTTTTTGCCTGGGGCAGATGGCTGATGCAGTATGCAGCCTTCTAAATGGGGTGGGGTTTGTCCAGACATCTTGTGCGATCCAGACTCTCCCATCTATTTCTGCCTTTCTTCCATCCAACTTCTTGCTCATTTTGTGATCTCCTCCTTTAGTTTGTTCTTGGAATTTGTGCTTTCTAGTTCCAGATGGCTATTTTACTCTTCCCTACTTCTCTGGTCTGGCTTACCATAGTGCCTGGTCCACAATGACGATTCATGAAGGCTTTGTTGAGTGCCCGGATCAGATGGCATTGATGTTTTCTTTGACGTGCCTAATTGTCTGGAGACCCCAGACTCCCCCCAGTCTCCCCTGTATGCATCTGCTCTTGTCCAGTGGATCATGCTGAGTGTATACCTTGCCTTGGCCTGATGCCCTTTTTATTTGTTTGTTTTGTTTTCCTTTTATCAACAGCTTATGCCTGGAAATAATGGGATTGATTATATCTAATTTCAGAGGCAGTCAAGCACCTCTGATTTCTGGTCCTCACACTCCACTGGATCTGGGACCAAGGATAAGTTAGTTAAATTTGCAGCATTTCACAACTTTCTCATCTACAGAATGGAAATGTCCCAAATGCTCTCAGGGATTCTGAGACATCTAGTTCTAACAACTTGTCACTCTTAAGAATTTCCCCTAAATCTTCCTATTCTGTGATAGACTTGATTTCTTAAGTTCAATGACATTGGGGTGAATGGCCATGTTTCCTTTTGCTTTACAATGACTAATGACTTTATAGCTTTTTTATTTTTATTTATTTTATTAATTTTTTGGGGGGTGGGTAGAAAGCTTGAAGGAAGTATCATGGGGATAATATTTTGGGTTTTCTCTATCTGCAAGCTGGTTTTCTCACTCTGCTTCATCAACCATGTTGATTCCAGGACAGATGTCCCCTTGGCCTGGAGAACCTTATGACCCAGGTAGCTGGCTTCTTGATAGACTCCTTCTGGCCTATGGACAGACTGTGGGAAGGGGAAGGAAGGCAACCACCAAACCCAAGTGTGCTGCATTAATCCTAGGCCCAAACTGTAGATACCAGGGGTGAAGTTGGATACATGGGATTAAAGCTGAAAGCACGTGGGTCTTTGCCCCATTTACCCACTGGGATCTGGGAATGCTAACCAGAAGCATCCAACAGCTACATCAGAGTAAATAAAGTGTCCATTGGGGGTATTTAGGCAGAAGAAGGTCTGCTTTTAGGGGCCACAGGCTGGTTTTGACCAGGGCAACCTGGCAGGGCCTCAGAGTTTTCATATGTTCAGAGAAGAGACAGAGTGGCTGATATGAGAACCACTAGGTGAACATGTAGGGGCTTGCCATAGGGGACATTGTGAGCCCATCATTGAAGGCCGCAGGGCAGACAGAATGGGACACCCAATACTGGTTGAGAGCCAACACTGGGCCTTGTGTCAGCAGCTGAGAAGGATGTCAGGCCTGACAGAGACAAGCCAAGCCCTGAGATGCCCGGGTATGGGGATCGGGAGCAGATGTGAGCAGCTTGAGCAGGAACCGGAACCCTGTGTTTCCTCTCCACTCCTGTGGAGGCCAGAAAGGGCCCACACGGCAGTTCCAGCCCCTGCTGGCCCACAGACCTCTGGCCATGTACCCTCCTCCCATCCGTGGACTCTGTAAGCTCATGAATCCACCACCGACCAGGTGCCACTGTGGCTGCACAGTGGGAAAGGAACATGCTCCCAAAAAGACAGCTGTAACAGGGCAGGAGATGCCTGGTAACCTTGAGACTCCACTATTGCAGCAACTGGCAGATTTACAAGGCCTTTCCCCTTCTCTCTATCCAGCAGGGTTGGTGGGATGGGAGACTAAGGAGAGAAATATCCAGAGTAGAAATGAACAAGACAGATATTCTTTGCTCACCTTGGTGGAAGTGAGTCCAATTTCAATCTGGCCACAGAAGGGTATTAAGAGGAAGCTGGCCCGCCTTCACATTTCCCACCCAAGGTACGCCTGCCTGCTGCCTTTCCTGCAACATCTCTCTGGCAGGTGGCTAGAGCCCCGTCATGGTCAGGGAGGGCAGAGAATGACCATGCTCTTCGGGGCCAACCGTGCACAAAAGGGATGGGGGGCGGGACTTGAAAACTCAGGCAGCAATACTGTGGTACCTGTCACGGGTCTGGTTAAGGCCCCCTGTCTGCAGAAGCTGTTTCCTGTTAGAGTCACACACAAAATAAGAGAAAGTGGTAGCTCTGCTGCACACAATTTTCTATTTTGCATGTACAGACACTCACTAACATTTGCACTTAGATTTTCTTGGCTGGAAGTGGAAAAGGGTAACAGATGCATTACTGATGGACTAAGGAGCTGACCTGGTAACAGTATGATTCTTGTGTGATGGCTTTAACTCTACAGTCTCTTAGAATTGAGATGGATTTGTTTTAAAACATCCCAACACATAATTAGTAAAACAGAAAGAGTCTGTTCATTCCCCACCACATCTACCACACCAGGAAATGACACTGGACATCTCATGCTGAGAAAGGACACAGGATTGGGGGGGGGGGGAGAAGGAGCACCTCGTGAGGACAAGGGAGAGGCGAGGAGGGGAAAAAACACAGCCTTTAACATTCCCCTGCATTGGAATAACTTACTTGGCATAACATCATGTTCTAATAACGAAAAGAGTAACTGTCGTTTTCCTTTTCCCCATGAGGCAAAACAGATGCTGTCTCTATGACGAGGCACTCCGTCTTCAGCTGAGCAACCATGTCTATAGCCAGACGCCTCAACAGCAAACTATTCCTAGGCCAGATTCTCCCTGCTGTGGATGGGGGCATCGCACCCATGAGGGACGTGGCAGGATGTGAATATGCTTGCAGGATGTGTGTGTGTGTGTGTGTGTGTGTGTGTGTGTGTGTGTGTGTAGAGGGAGGTGCAAGGCAGGGATGAATGGGTAGAGAAAGAGAAAGACAGGGGAGAGAGAAATCCATTCCCCTTCTCCCTCCAAACTGACCCCACCCAGTGGTACTGAAGACCGGGAACTGGGATGCCGGTACTCAGTACTCAGGGTCCTCCTAGTGTTGTCTACTGAGAACAGAAGAGAGAGCCTGGACTTCAACCATAAAAGGACAACTTAGAAAAAGGAAGAATGTGCTGTTCCTGTCAGCCACCCCTGCAGAGGCACCCGAGGCTGCGTGGGACCTGGGAATCACATGCCCACCAGTTATGCGCTAGAATGTGCAAAGACAAGGGAAAGGTGTTCCCACCTCAGGAACTTACATGCTGGTAGGTAAGAGAATGACATTTGAGTCATGCTTCTGTATTCCCAAAGCTCTTTCTTGTGTTCTATTGCACTTGCGCCTCACACCCACCCTGTGATGTTGCCCAGACAGGTATTCTAGTGAGGAGAAAATGCAGCATCTTATAGTCAACCAGCTTGCTCCATCATCCAACCTGTAAGTAGTAGAGAGGGGTTCAACTCAAGGTGCTAACTCTGCCCTCAGACCCTTTCTATCACACCATGCTGCCTCTTACTATAGAAGCCCAGAACCTATGACTCCACAGTGGCCTACTGGTTTGCAAACTTGGATCCCCGCGTAGACCTAAGAGGTGGGAAGTAAATGGGATGAGCTGGGTTGAGGTGAATGTGTTTCTGCCTTCCCACACAGCGGCCACTCCTTGGACACCCCAAGTACTTTCTTTTAGCTGAGTGTGAGGCCAAGTAGAGCATAAAACTTCTGGGGAGAGTGGGGAGGGTGCAAAATAGAGTCTATTTTCCTGCAAAGTCCAGAAAATGTTTGGCCATTTCATTTTGTTTTTGCTTGTTATGTATGACTAGAGACTTATCTGAAGTTATGTTCACAGCAATGCTTTCTCTACAACAAAAAGGCACATCAGCTCTCTTTCTTCTTGCCCTTGCTTTCTGAGGTCCAGTTGAGTTTTCCTTATTAAGAAGTTAGATTCAGAGCCCTCAGATGTAAGTGGGGCAAAAACAAGTTGCCAAGAGGGTTAACACTGTCTTTATGATGAACTGTTCTCCATTCTATGTGTTATAAGCATTTTCATCTTAAAGATTTCCAACTACATTTCCTGACTGATTCCTTCTTCCATGGGGAACAAATATCAGAAAAAGAAAGAAAAATCAAAAGGGTACAAGTATTTAACAGATACCAGAGTCCAGCTGGTCTTGGGGGATCCACCCTTCTTCCCCATTGCAAGCATGGAGGTGAGCAAGGTGGCCTCCAGGCATGAAGCGGGTGAAGGCATCCTAACTGCTGGCATCTCTCCTTTGTGCAAACTCTTCTGTATTAAAGACTTCTTTCTTGACTGGGGATTAAGAATTCATGCTAAGAGGCTGAAGAACTGATTTGACAGGCATCTTGATGAGGATGCAATGCTTCAGGACCATGCAGAATGGAGGAATCATGCCTCTTACACCCTGGGCCTGGCCTCCTTCAGCAACAGGGAGATGAAACTTCACAATGGTCATGAAAATGGACTTACTGTCCAGCAGTCTTGTTGGGGTGGTTTGTTACAGACCGGATTGCCTTTAGGCTGTTCAACCTTCAACATGGAATCTCAGCAGAGTGTTGAAAATGCACAGTAAGTATACAAAGATAGAATGCATGAAAGATAGAGGAACATCTCTAAAGAGAGAGAACCCAAGTTCAGCTTAGGCTTGGTGTGGGTGACGAGGTGACCACAAGGAACAGAGGAAAGGTGGCTTGTCAATTTCCTAGGCTCCTGGGGCAGGTGGCAATGCAGGTACTTCTTTAGAGAGTGCCTTTGAGACTATGAGCATGCTTGGTGCCATTTCCATTCTAGTTCTCAAATAGAGGCAGGAGCGCCTCCATGGGGCTGTTCCTGTGCTCTGTGGGACTAGGTGACAAGAGCAACAAGGGTGGCAAATACAATGGGTTGACAGATCCAACTGCAAAGTGTTTGCTAGGCTTGGTTGGGCCATTGAAAGACTTATTCCTATGGTGTTTTCCCCCTTTAGTTCCAGATATACTGAATATTCCTCCACTGCTGCCCATCATCTGTGTGTAGAGGTAAGAGGTAATCAGGCCTCCAGCGGGCTGGTTGGAATTCACTTCCTACCTTGCCCAGCAGGTAGGCTGCTATCCACAGACCCAGCAGTAGACACTCCCCAGTGTTCTGTATGTTTTAGCGAAATGCCTGCCCAAGTCCATGGCTCCTCCCCCACCACAACGTGCTTGTACCTCCTGTATTAAGAGATTTTCAAGTAGCTGTTTCTCTCATCTGGAAAATTTCCCCTTCTCTGTCTAGACACATTTTTCAAAGTCTAAACTTAGACCCAACCTCTCCAGGAAGGCTTTGTGATGATGCAAGTCTGCGATCGCTTCTCCTCCTTCTGTATGTTCCGTATTGATTTACTACAAACCTGTCTTTATCATGGTTCCCTGAGAAATAATGTTTGATTTGTTTTACATTTTTCTGTCTCAAATGCAAGTACTGTGTTTTATGCTTTCTTAGATGCCTCTAGACCAGCGTATGGAAGGAGCTCAATGTTAGTTGCTTTATAAAATGGCATTTCTGAGATTTGGGGGAGAACCTGGCTTATAGAACAATGTGTGTGTGTCTTTGTGTGTGTGTATGTTTTTCTTTTTGTGTATGTGTGTGGTGATGGACAGCCACTTCCCATTCCAGGTCTCAGGAAGTAGGTTTAGACAACTGTGGGCTTACACAAATCTTCTAGAGTATTCTATAGCCTTGTTGCTTTTACTACATAGCACGGCGGCCTAGAGTGGTTTGTTTTATGTGCCCATTTTGTTCCCCTGCTAGCTTGTGAATATAAAGACAGGAACTTCACCTAATTAATCTCTGCATTCCCAGGACCTAGCACAGAGCCTGCACACAGGAAGAACCAGGTAACGCTGACCACAGTGGAATGAAATATTTGTAGGAAAAATCATTCTTTCCCCTCCTCATCATTCTACTTTGGCTCACAATAGTAAATAGGAAATTCCTCCACCTGGAATTTTGGAAGACAGTAGCTGTCTCCTTTCCTTGCCCTGCACTCATCATCCCCAAGAGTAGGGAGTGAGTCATCAGTTGTGAGCCTGGGAGAAGGAGCTGGAACTGGGTGGCTCCCATCTTCGGAGTGGTTTCTTTTCCAGGACTGCTTGTCCTCAGGTCACACATGCTCCTCTTCTTTGTGGAAAGGCATGTCGAGGTCCAGTTCTGTCTCAGGGTTTGAGTGTGTGTGTGCGTGTGCAAGCACAGGTGTGTCTGCACACATTTTCCTGAGTGTCGATTCCAGGGGAGGATGCAGATGCTCTATTGTTCCCAGGTGTGAACTGCATTTCTCCAGTTCAACATCTTTCATAACAAACATGATATTTTTATCTCCATCTGGTTGCCTCTGAGTCTTTCTCAGTGGGTTCTGAGCTCTGGGGAAGAAGAAGACCCATTATGAACCATCACACCCAACTCACTGTTGATGCGAGATCACATTTTGAAGAGTGAATCAATAGCTCTGCTTCCTTTTCTCTGACTTCCCTGTGTGTATGTCCCTCATCCAGGTCAGTGTGAGAAGTACACAACGCCTCTGAAGACTGAGGGCTGCAGTGGTCGGGGTGAACCGCAGCAAGGCAGCTGCCTCTGGCTTCTGAAAGAAGAAAGTGACTAACTTCTCTGAGCACCCCTTTCACCTGAACTGGCCTCCAGTTTCTTGGAGGCTGTATATTTGCAAGGGGTCCTAAGTAATCACTTGCAGAATTTGGATGAAGGGGGGCTAGGAAGGGCATAGTGTGAACTTGGATATATAGATATCCACAGCTTTGGAAGAAGGGTTTATGTATTAGGCCTTTTGTTTCCTCTACTCCCATGCTTTGATATTTTGGGGACTTGTTGACTGGTGAGGCTGACCCTCCCAACGTCTACTAACTGGTAGAGAGAACCAAAAACTCCTTTGCAGTTCCTCCTTTCCAATGCAAACCACTACCCCAGAGCCCACACCCCACCACCTCCTCTATTGCTCTCACACTAGGGCCACTATCCCCCTGCCCTGATCACCCCAGGGCTAGGGACGAGACCTCTAGGGACACCTCATGCCCCAGAGCCCACTGAAATTATTTTAAATAGCCAACCAGAACCTGTCTACTCTGCCCCTCCTGTTTCTCCCCATGGAAACCACAATAAAGGCTCTTGTCTCCATTTTCCCCTCACTCCTCTGCCTCTTGCTGATCCTGGTGCTTCTCTGTGTGGCCTCCCAGGATCCTCCTCTTGGGATCTGTGAGTATGACACACTCTCTTTTCAATGCCCATCATACCCTGATCTGTTGGTCTTGTCATACCTAAGTAATAATAAAACCTACATTCTCAAACACTTTTGAATTACTGAACAGAAAGAAAGCTGAGAATGGAAGAATTGTAACAGAGGCACTGCTCTAGGAACTTGGCTCCGTGCCAAGCTCTGCAATAAGCTGCACGTGCATCAGGCTATCCAGGCCCCACCTCTGCTCATAGATGTATTTTTCTAATGAGCTAAATGGCTGGGGACAGAGAGGTCAGATGACCTTCCTATGATGACACATGCAGGGAGTAGAAATGACTGTAGGTTGGCTTCAGAGGCAAGAGTTTTGTATATTATAAGAAGAGGTGGGGAATCACTGCAGCTTTGTGCAGTGGCTGCAGATAAGCCATCAGGCTCTCGCACGTTAAAGATCTCTGGCCTGGGCGTCTCATGAATGGCAATGAAAACTGATGGGTTGGCTAGACTTCCATCATGAGTCTCCGCTTAGCAGCCGAAGGGAGGGCCATGCTCTACCAAATTCCTGCCAATTTCACACTCCTGTTCCCTTGCCTCAGACATCTCAGGAGGTATATGCAAAGCCCTGACTCACATCCCGTCCTTCCTGAGGAACAGTTTCTCATCATCTGACTGTGTTCCCATCATCTAAAAGCTCCAGGGAGTGAGCTGTGGAAACCCCAAATCCATTCTACAGTTCAAAGTCAACTGTAATGCCTTCCTACTCACGGGAAGCCAAGAACTACACTTCACAAAAAGTAACGGCCACCAACTCCAGCTTTGTTTAAATCATGACAAAAAAAGCAATTGAGAATTAGAGTTTAGTTTAACCCCCTACCTCCATGCCTTTTGCATTTTGCCATGAGAGAACTTTGCAATAATAGATGGTGCACTTGCTATTTTGCCAGATTCTTTGTAACTTAAAACCAATTGACTTAATTCTGATTAATATGTGCAGTGTAGACAGCCAAGGGTTTCTGAATCCATATGAGTAAATTACCACTCATCAAAAGATACCCCAGAAGAGGAAGTGTCTCCAAATCCAGTGTGAATTGATGGTTAAAATCACATGGCAGGCTCTATAAAAATGACCTCGGCTAATAACCATTTGACTCTGTCTGTTGGAATTGGCTGGGTTTGCCCGTCTCATTGATGAAACACTTTTTCCTTCAGGAACTCCTACTTCAGTTTTTGTTTACCTGGGAAGTTCAGAGACAAATTGCTGAACCAGGAGAGATGATGGACTCTGAAAAACAAACTGAGGTTTCTGGAGGGGAGGAGGGTGGGGGGATGGGTTAGCCTGGTAATGGGTATTGAGGAGGGCACATTCTGCATGGAACACTGGGTGTTATGAACAAACAATGAATCATGGAACACTACACCAAAACAAATTATGTAATATATGGTGATTAACATAACAATAAAAAAACACGTTTGAGGGCTCTGAGTCTGGACAAGAGGATACTTTGCAATGACTCTGAAGTTTCCCCTACCATGGACCATCCAATCAAGGATGCACATCCTCAAGATCTTCCAGAGAATTCAGATGATGGCACCTGCAGTGCACAAGGAATTGATGATTGTCAATGATGTCATCAAGGAGGAGCCAATAACCCTGGGGGACGGGGATCAGGCTCTGGATTAACTATTTCAGAAGTTAATGATTACTACATAGAGCTATGAAATTTTCCATTTTGATAGCTTAAAAATGTCAAATATCAGCAGTTTTGTGTAGTTGGAACTTATTCTACAGCATCTCCTCTATCTTACTATTACTATTATCTGGAGAAGAGGGTGAGCAACCATTCTGGTTTGCCTGGGACTGTCCCACTTTTTAGCACTGAAAGCCCACATCCAGGAAAACACTTCTGTCTAGGGCAAACTAGGATGGTTAGTTGTCCTGCTGGGTAACCAGGTTCAAGCTCCTCAGTTTGGTGTCCTATTTACATCCTCTGCTCCATTTTGGTTTCATTAATAAAGGCAAATGTAATTATGGTCACAAAGTGTCAAGCATTGTACATGTCCTCATCTAGTCCTTGAGATGGTCCTCTTGGGCTCAAAGACGTAAGGTGGCTTCCCCAAGCTCTCCTGATGGTGGAGATGGAGCTTTCCTCACTACTGAAACTTAGCCCCTGATATGTGCCAGCCACTCTGCCAGGTCCTTCCTGGAATTAGATTGGTGACAGACAGACCAAGCTTCTGCCTCCAGAAACAGAAAAATGCCAAGCTACTCCTTTTTAGTCTCGGATAGAATTACTTTAAAAATGCGGGAGTGCAGAGCCTAGAACTTTGATCTCCTCCTGGCAGCTCAGAGGTGCTGGGTCAGTGTGTGCAAAGTATGGGCAGAACCAAACCCACTTATAATGAAACCCTGGTGGCTTGTTGGACTCTCTCACTTACTGGGCGAATGTTGTAAGATTGAAGTTCCACTCACTGTCTAGATGACTCGCAGGCAGGCACTGGCCAAGCCCGCTGGTCACAGCCAGGTGAGATCTCTGAAGGTGAGATCCAGGCAGGAGAATTGGGCACCGCTGAGCCACCACATCCAAATATTCTCGATGGACACATGCATTAATCTTTCCTTAGGCTTCTCTTCGTGTGGCTTGCTACTCTTCTGAACAGTTTCCCAAGGGGATTACTGGTACTTCATTTTTTACTGAAAAAGAAAACATGTCAGAGCAATAAAAGAATTCTTTCAAAGATAACCAGTGACCTCCTGATATGATTGCCTGTATTCTGCCAACTGGAGTGTGCTGTGTTTTCCCAGCAGATGTGTGAGAACCCACAGCATAAACAAGGAACATCTTTGGGGAAAGTCAATTTTACTTGAAAATTTAGGGAATTTTTCTCTGTTACCAAAGCAGATTTATAAAGAGAGGGGAATGGAAAATTCTTATAAATGTTTAATACACAACATGCAGACTTAACAATTTTGAAGTTACTTCAGGCTCTACCCCTAGGCTCTTAGAATAAAGTTTGAGGAGCACAGAACCAAACTAAAGTACTAAGTCATAGGAAACTGCCTTTATATGTCATTCAATTATGTTCTGAACTTGGTGTATCCTAATACTCCCTATAAAAATATATATATATATATTTTATGTGGGTCACCAAGAGTGTGGAATCTATTTTGTGGAGACAAGCTACTTTTTAACTATTTTATTTTTCATCATGATAATTGCACTCTTTAATCCCCATCTCCTATTTCACCTCCCATCTCCCCTCTGGTAACCAATAGTTTGTTCTCTATAGCTAAGAGTCTGTTTCTTGGTTTGTCTCTCTTTTTTTCTTTTTCACATTTGTTTCTTAAATTCCACATATGAGTGAAATCAGATGGTATTTGTTTTTCTCTGACTGACTTATTTTGATTAGCATTATACTTTCTAGCTCCATCTATATTGTTGCAAATGGCAAGATTGCATTCTTTTTTATGGTTGAATAATATTCCATTGTATATATAAACCATATCTTCTTTATCCATTCATCAATCAGTGGACACTTGGCCTACTTCCATAGTTTGGCAATTGTAAATAATGTTGTAATAAACATAGGGGTGCATGTATCCCTTTGAATTAGTGTTTTTGTAATTTCGGTGTAAATACCCAGTAATGTGATTCCTAAATTATAGGGTAGTTCAATTTTTAATTTTTTGAGAAATGTCCATACTGTTTTCCACAGTGGTTGCACCAGCTTGCATTCCCAACAACAGTGCATGAGGGTTCTTATTTCTCCCATCCTTGCCAACATTTACTGTTTCTTGTGTTTTTGATTTTAGTCATTCTGACAGGCATGAGGTGATATCTCATTGTAGTTTTGATTTGCATTTCCCTGATGACAAGTGATGTTGAGCTTTTTTTCATGTGTTTCTTGGCCATCTTTGGAGAAATGTCTGTTCATGTCTTCCGCCCATTGTTTAATTGGATTACTTGTTTTTTGGGTGTTGAGTTTTAAAAGTTCTTTATATATGTTGGTTACCAACTTTTTATCAGATAGGTCGTTTGCAAATATCTTCTCCCATTCCATAGATTGCCTTTAAGCTTGTTGATTGTTTCCTTGGCAGTGAAGAAACTTTTTTTATTTTGATGAAGTCCCAATAGTTTATTTTTGCTTTGGTTTCCCTTGTCTCAGGACACATATCCAGTAAGAAGTTGCTACATCCAATGTCAGAGAAATTCCTGCTTGTGCTCTCTTCAAGGATTTTTATGGTTTCAGGTCTCACATGTGAGTCTTTAATCCCATTTTGTTTCTGGTGAGAGAAAGTGGTCCAGTTTCATTCTTTTGCATGTATCTGACCAGTCTTCCCAGCACCATTTATTGAAGGGACTGACTTTTTCCCAGTGACAGGCTACTTTTAATCAAAAATCATAAGGCACTGTGAGTGATCAAACATATTTTCTGAATAGATTTTGGATACCAGGTTTTGAAAGCATTTTTTAATGTCTACATCATTGTAGAGGCTTGAACTAAACTACTTTATACTTTATAGCCATTGTAGTTTGGTCTCTAATATATGTAAATTGTTATTGAATAAAACTCTCCTTAAATGCCTAAAATACTTGGTTGGTTTAAAATGACTAATTATTGCTGTAATTATTATGCAAGAGCATAAGGTATGTTCTGTCTTAAAAATAAAGCATGGCAAAATTTTCCGTGGTTTGCAATTCAAATTGGATGGCTCAGAGTCATTAAAAAGCAGGTGAACAGAAGGTATAAATCACTTTTTTAAAAGGGGGCTATTTTTACTCCAATCTTGGCCTCATTTTGTGGGAAGAATTGTTTAGGGCTGAGGGTTAGCAGTAAGTATAAAGTAGGAGTTAGGTTCAATTTTGGTGACCAGTTGAGCTTGGCCAAGCCATTAGCCAGGTGTGTTTTTTTTTTTTTAAAGATTTTATTTATTTATTTGAGAGAGAGAGAGAACGAGAGATAGAAAGCACGAGAGGGAAGAGGGTCAGAGGGAGAAGCAGACTCCCTGCTGAGCAGGGAGCCCGATGTGGGACTCGATCCCGGGACTCCAGGATCATGACCTGAGCCGAAGGCAGTCGCTTAACCAACTGAGCCACCCAGGCGCCCTAGCCAGGTGTTTTGAAGCTGGACTGTCAGAAACCACAGCCACCCCTCATATAGACAACGTGATTTCCAAGTCCAAAATAATGAAAAAGTTTCTATGATATTGCACAGGCTCTGTGGAGGGGGCCAGATTAAGTCAGCAGGTTTCTGCCTCCTCACAGCTGCCTGAGTTCTTGGGAAGATGGTGTTTGAATGCCTTTGTGCTTTTAAATGTCTTAGATTGTTTTGATGACGTGGCCTTGACAAAGAAGTCTTTGTTTGCTACTTCTCTCCCCTCTGTGTAAAGATTTTTATATTCTTTGAACCATCCTATGTTTTGTGTTGTTGCTTTTGTTAGGAGAGGGAAAGTTAATAGATAATATATACCCTTAAGATTTTCTCCATTCTAAACTGGCATTTTGTCACAATTTTGTGTCTCGTATTGAGTTTTAACTGACAGCGCCATTATGGAAGTTAGTAAGCACTTAACAATTGCCAAGAACAAAGTTAGATTCAAACTCACCATGACCGAATTTTTATTTGAAATTCAAGTTATGGATATTTTTCTTTGATTTCTTATGGATTTTGCAATTTGTAAACAAGCAACATTTCAGTACTCATATTCTCAGTAAGAGATGATAAAATGTATGACACATTTTAGCAACCCAGGAGACTATATTCCTCATTTTTTTTTCTCATGGGGTTGTTTTATTGATTGGTCATCAAGAGAGATATTTTTTTTTCCACAGAGAAGTACGGATAGAATATAAAATCTATTTCTGAGTATCAGCTGGTGAGGAATCATTAGGCAGTACGTTGGTACAGAGATACATATTTGAAAAGGAAAAATGTGAAGGAGAATTATTTCTAATTCTAGAAGTTACCACTTGCCTAAGAAAAAAGAGGATTAGAGTCATCTGAGATAGTTGTGCACTCGAGTTGATATAATTTTGCACACATTTTCAGGGAATTAGATTAAATTAACAAATGAGACAAGTAAACAGCAGGAGCAGGCTTGGAATTGTAACTTAGCTGCTGTTGTGTCTGGGCGGTAAATGACTGTGTCCCCAGACTGTCCCCAGAAGCTGCCATGGTTCCTTAAATCATGTTAAGAGAAGAAAAACTACTCTGGAGTCCGAGAGAATCTGGCTGTGAATCTAGACTCTAGTATTTGGGGATTGTATGAATTTGAGCAAGTTAACTTGGAGGTTCATTTATCTCATTTAATAATTGGCACAAACAATATGTTCCTTGAAGATTTTTTTTGTTTTATTTATTTATTTGAGAGAGAAAGAGAGGCAGAGGGAGAAGCAGGCTCCCTGCTGAGCAGGGAGCCCGACATGGGGCTAGATCCCAGGACCCTGAGCTGAAGGCACATGCTTAACTGACTGAGCCAGCCAGGTGCCCCAAGATTTTTCTGAGAGAAGCCAATAAAGTAATATCCATAACACCCATACCCTGGTTTCAGACCCATGGCAGGCTCACATCCAGCAGGATTATTGTACAGCTTCTCCAAGTCCTAAGAAGCAAACCCTGACACTGAACCTCAGTGCCCCCTAGAAAAAAACGAGTCCCCTCACCATAAAAACACATTTTTAACTTTTGAAACTTTCTTTATATGACTTAATCTAATAGCTATTCATAACTCATATTTGACACTTATAATTAAAATATCCCCAATTTATCTTGGCGTTGAAATAAAAGTAACAGTAATGATAGTAATATTAAAGTAACAGGTAAGCACCGTCCTTTGGTTATTGTCGGTTAACTTAAAAGGGGTTAGTGTGTTATGATGTTAGTGTATTAGGCATTAGTAATTACTCTATGTATCCGTCTTGTTCCAGTCAGGAGGGAGAAATAACATAGAAATTTGAACATGGATGAGTATCTGCCTTCGGCTCAGGTCATGATCTCTGGGTCCTGGGATTGAGTCCCGCCTGGGGCTCCCTGCTCAGCGGGGAATCTGGAATCTGCTTCTCCCTCTCCCTCTGCTACTCCCCCCACTTCAGCTGTTTCTCAAATAAATGAATAAAATCTTAAAAAAAAAGAAGAAATTTGAGCATGAAAGACTTAAGGTAAAGAATGTTAACTGTAATAGGAGATTGGAGTAAGATGGGCTGGTAAGAAGTAAAGCGAGCTCTAAAGAAGACAGGAATAGTGACTCTAAGTGGCAGCCAACCCTAGGGCTGAGAAAAACACCCAGAGAAGGGCTGCGAGTCAGACCTCATGGGGCAGGTGCAGCCCTGGCTCACTGGATGGCAGACCAGTCATTGGAATTTGCTGGAAACCCATCCTCTGGAGCTTGCGGAGAATACTTTGTATAGAGTGCAGCAGAACACTGTGTGTGGTGACATCTTCCTGGAAGCACCGGCCTCTGCCACAACCCTGCCTTCGGGGCACTGCTGGGGGAGGCGGCTGGGTGCTGGTGGCCTGCGGGCGCTGTAGGAACTGGACGCTGGAGAAGGCGTTTGCATTTCAGGACCTTGGCAGAAGCAGGAAGCCAACACTCCCGCCTGTTGCCCATCGCCTTTACCCACAAAACTTCACATCCTACCAGCTGGCAGAGCAACGAAATTTTAGATGGCCCAGAACCACTATCACAGAGCAAGCCGAAAGGGTGAATTTGGAGCCTAGGGAAAATTTACCGTCAGAGTAACACCTTCTTGAAATACAGATGAAACACATAGGGTAGGACTTAGGGAAGGAGAGAACAGAATGATACAAAGTACACGAGAGCTTACCACTCTCTTCTTAAAGATAGCCTGTACTGCCTCCTTTTTGCCTTTTTTATATTTGTTTTCCCTACAACGGACTGGGGATGTGAATCATGAACGGAGGGACACTATAAGAAACAACTTTGTGGAATTTGGGTTTATGGCTAGAAAAATATGAAGTCGTCGTTCCTTCCGGTACATAGGGCACTGCCATGAGAAGTGTGTGGGGCATCTTCTCTCTGGGGGCCCGTGTTTTGAGCAGCATGCTGCCTTTCCCTTACCACATGGAAGTAGTAGAGATGCACCTGCCCCGCCCTACAGGGTGATCACTGGGTATTGACTTGTATAACTGACCAGACTCGGAGAAGGTTTAAAAGGAGAATTAATCAAGGGTGGAGACTTAAAAAGGAAACATAAATTAGTACAAACATAAATAATATAAGTATGCTTTCCCTAGTGGAATATATGTTTCACGCTAAGCTTTCTTTCCAAGTAGCCTTGTGAATTAATTGGTGTTTGATTGCAAATAACTGCCATTATTGACGAAGTTGAAGCAACTGGGAAACAATGCCTAGATTACTTCTTCAGGACTATGTCTATGCAGGGACCATGTGTTTGAATTTAGTAAAATTAACTCAAAAAAGGATTAAATTTTCCAAAGACACTTAGGCTTTATGCTCTTTTTTCCCCTACTTTTTTCTTCTCTTTTTGTTTAACTAACAATTAGCTCTTTTTGGAAATTTGTTAAAAAATATCTAAGGAATTAAATCTTATTGAATTAATTCTATGTGTAATAAAAGGCAAACATCATGAGTGCAAGAGAGGGGAAATAAAAAGAGAATGAACTCTGAGAGACTATCTCAATGCTTACGTTTCTTTGATTTGTTGAAGTCGGATGAGGCAGAGAAATGTCTTAGAGACACTGTATCTATTCTGAGTTTGCAGGTACACTGCTGGATAAGATCCATCTTGTTTCTCATGGACAGGAACTATGTGTTCTCTGCTGAAAACAGAAATGAAAACAAAAACATCTTGCAACGTTGACTCCAGTGGGCTGTGCTTACTCCATAGATGGCAGGGAGAGCTAATTAACCAGAAAGTTTAGTGTGGCAGAATTTTATTCATGTAAAAGAAACTTAGAGCAGTTAACAAAATGCATGTTTTACTCTCTATGTACTACCTTTACTATCACAAATAATTTAGAGTTGTAGGGTTAGTCAGATTTTCCAATACATCTATACTTTCTATTTGATCTTTTTGATCACTTTTGTCAGTTATTGAACAAAGTGATTCCTTAAAAAAATGTACAACATAACCCAATAAATCTTTTTTTTCTAGATTCTTCTTGGTAGCTCAGTTCCACTTCCCCTTACTCATGGAGTCGGGATAAAGATTTCCTGTTCAACAAATTTGTGCCTAGTCAAGAACTGTTGGAATTAGTGTCTGTTAGAGAAATATAAATTTCTAATTAGGCTGAATAAGAAGCCCTAGAATTGTTTATCATCATAACCATTCCCAAAGCAGTGTGGAGGTTATATGGGGAGAACTTCTGGCATTTATGGACAACCTCAGCGGGCACACAAGTCCTTGGAATCTGGGATGATGTTTTCTGAATGTATATTCAAATAGTTGTACTTAAATCAAGAGACTAATAAAGAAAATGTCAATTAATTCTAGAAGAGATTATCATTTAAATGGTCTGTTAGAAAAACTAAAGCAGCATTGTTCCTCTCAAAGAAGAAGGCTGAAAAGATAATTAGACATCAGTAGAATACCAACACAGTACTGGGGAAAAGAAATGGCACAGTGACTTCTAAAATTTATAGAAATAAAAATGAGCACAGAGACCTGGACCCTTATTAGTACTAGTAGCAAGATGACTACTAATGTGGTTGAACAACTGTTTAAGTTTTGTACAGTTCCAGAACAATCCTTGAGATTGTTCAGGGAATCAGAATGGGTCATGTTTTGGATCATCTTTTGTATTTAAAATGGGCAATAAAATTAGTCTTGCCAACATATGCCTAAATCAATATGCATGTTTCACTGAATCCAAATCAAGGGCTCTATCTAGCAAAAATTATATGTTCATTATTGTTACTGTTGTTGCTATTGTTATCCGCCCCTTTCTCTTCCAGGGGTCAGACCCAGTTAGGGGACATACAGCAGTTAGAGAGGCAGAGATCAGAACCACCAGTTTTATGACTCATGGAGGACAGATGGGAGAATGGGGATTTTTAATGTGTGGGCCAAAGGGGATACTCATTCCTACCCTATGAACAGACTTAATCCCTAACACTGCATGCATGCCCTCTGCTTCCAGGGACAGACTGTCTGCCCTCTGGATGCCTGCGGGTCTTGGAGAGAAATGCCCAGAAGAGAGCATTCCCTGCCATCTTCCCAAGGGAGGGCAGCGAGGGATGGGGTGCTGCTCCCTAGTGGAGTGCCCCTGGGCACTGACAACACACCCTTGATAATGCAGAAGACTCTTTTATGGACATGCACATTTGATTTTCATCCTGATTGACTCTACTTTTTTTTCTGTGTAGTCGTGAGGAAATGAGAATTTCTTATAAAGCTCCACCAAACTACAACTCACTCCTGATTGAACGAATTCCTTATTCCCTTGTAACTAAGACTCACAGTCTCTGGGTTAAACTCAGTCTTACTTGGCCAAACAAAATACTAAATAAAATATGATAAACATAAGTTTAAAATTTTGCCTACCCTTACCAGAGTTTCAAGTTTCTTGACTATCAGAGGCCTAGCCTCAGTATTTTCTTGCTATGCTTAAGATAAAAATTGAGCTGCTGTTTTATGGCAAAGTGAGAACCAGAGGCAAGCCCTCTCATGTCCCCATCTAAAATCCTTTCCACTTCAAATCATTTGCCATCATAAGACCTTTGAAAGGGCATTGAATAGCAAGCCAAACTGAGCAGTTGGGAGCAGAGTCTGGAGGCCAGTGGTTTTGAGTTTGACTTTCAGCTCTGCTTTTACCAGCGCTGTGACTTTTAGAGACATCAGGGGCTTCCTGTGCGAAATGCAGAGGGCAGTACCTCTCGCACAGTATTAGTGCATTTAGATGAGTTAGTGGGTTAAAAGGCACAGGGAAGGGGCCCCTGGGTGGCGCAGTCAGTTAAGCATCCGACTTTTGGTTGTGATCTCATGGTTGTGAGATTGAGTCTTGCAGCAGCTCCACACTCAGGGCAGAATGGACTTGAGATTTTCTCTCCCTTTCCCTCTGCTCCTCCTGCTCATGCCCTCTCTCTCTCAAATAAATAAATAAATAAATAAATAAATAAATAAATAAATAGATAAATACATAAATCTTTAAAACGCACAGGGAAGTGCTAACATTACCCATCACCAAACTGCAACTCTATGTAGTATGAATAAAAGAGAGTTTGATTTTACATGAGTTGTAAATGGAAAAAGAATGCTATGTGAACCACCTGGAAAGATACATCAGTTGCATAGCCACTTCCTAACAGAGTACCATCATCAGAAGTGAATTGTCTAAGCTTCTTTACTTTCTTATATTCTGGTTTGATTTCTGACTGTTCTGATCGGTTTTTTTTCTTATATGGCTGCCTTGAGTCCACACCTAGAGCTTTGTTTCCAAAAATCTTATCTTCATGACTATTTTCATGGCTACCTACTTAACCGTGACTGTCTTTGCTTTTCCTAAGGGCCTGCCTTTATTTTAAGGGGATCAAGTTTTCTCTTTCTCAGATAACAGAAAGTAACATTCTAGCAACTACCAAACCTATCATTGTAACAGAGATTCTTTGGGTTCTGTAATAATGTAAAGCTATCTCTTCTCTTTCTTTTAGAAATATATTTGATAAACTCTAAGTAGTACTTCCTATGTGCCAGACACTTTTCTAAGCCCTTATTAGTCTTAACTCATTTTATCCTTATACCTTCTCTATGAGTAGAATCTATATTTAATTGAATTTCGTGTAAAATGGAAACCAAGGCAGAGAGAAGTTAAATGCCTTACCCAAAAATTACACAGCAAGGGACTGGTAGAAACGGGATTCTCTGCCAGGGATTCTGGCTCTAGCCTCTGTGCTTTCAACAACTTTGCTTTTAACAACCCTTGGCTACCCTCATTAAATCATCTTCAAGTCTGGTACCACTGTGGAGGGGCATCACAGGCTTCATTAGATGAGGACTGAAGAATTTAAGAATGTAAGTTTTAAAAAGTTCAACTGTTGTGATGCCTTTGTCAACAGCACTTAACAGAAAGGTGATCCAAGAGGATGATATTTTATAACATGGGTTTTGTTTTGTTTGTTTGTAACACAGATGCAATGAGAGGGTTCTGAGCATAGAAAATGAGGGGGAGCTAGGGATTGGAGCAAGGAGCAGGAGATTTGCAAATTGTCAGAGCTGAAGTCAAAGAGCAAAAGAGGGAAAGTCAGTTGGGCTTATGGGATCAGTGTGGAGTTTACCATCACTGCCCAGGGCAGAGAGGAGGGAAAATCATCTTGGATGAGAATGAGGAGGGAGATGGAGGGATGAGCATCAGGTAGAGTGGTACTTGGGATAGAGGGGAATTTGATGTCATCTCTTCTCTTCTGGGATTTGCCACCCCACTTCCCCTGAACTTTTTGCCTTTCTAAATTTGGTACTTGTTGTGCTCAGAGTTATAATTTTGGAGGCACTTGAAGCACAATAAAAATGAAATGCCACTATCAGAGTTATGAATGATCTTGATGAAGATGATAGACAGGAAGCATCTAAAGCCTGAAGCAGCCACTCCATAAACACAGAATTCATCACTGAGCTCAGGAATAAAATGGACACGTGCTAACCATAGCAGAGAGCCATCTAAGCAAGGCAAAGTATCACAAAGTAGACAATACTTATTAGTAGTGTTAGGAACATAACACCCAAATGAGCTGGGAGGTACCATGGATTTCTGACACCTCCATTTAATATCTGTGGGACTTTGAGTAAGTTAATTAAGATCTCTATGCATACAACCCCTAATCAAAAAATGCGGAAAATATCCAAATGGTGTTGGTTAGGGATGGCACTTATTAAGTGTCTAGTTCAACACCTGGCAAGTAGTAGTTGGTGCTTAAAATATTTGTTGAATGAATAGTGGGAACAAAAAAAATTTGCTTTTCAACGGAAAAAATTTAAAGAGAATTTGTAAAAACACAGGAGAGTAGAGAATGGTATAGCAATCCAGAATTGACGACCATTACAAATCTGTCAGAGAGGCTTCATTTTCTAAGTAAAAGAAAATAAATTATTGTACATTTCAATGTTATGTTTGGATCGAGAAAATGTATAAGGATCGTAAAGTTTCATTCTTTGGGCAGGTAGCCCAGGTGAGAGATCAGAGGGAGAAAACATAGCTACTCAACCCTCAGTTGGCTTCCATTGCTTTGTGGCAAGGAGAAAGATATTTTAGAGTGGAATAAACATTGACAAAAGTATCTGAAGCAACTTGTCCTGAAGCATTTCATCTGAGGACAGAAACAGATAGGGATGTCCTTGGGGTATCACTGTAATGTGATATTTGAAGAATGAGGGAGAAAATGATTGGTCCATAGAAGTGAAGGAAGGCAGATGTGCCCCATTTCCAAAGGGAAACCATCTTTGAACCAATGGATGGAGAGCTTAGCCCAGGCAACACTATGGGTCCATGCTCAAAGGAATGGTTAGGGGAAACCTAGAACAGGAAGAGCTGACCATTGGGACTCAGCACCAATTTACTCAGGAAAAAAGTCTTTCCAGGATGAACTTTGTGGATATAATGGTGAATTGGTACTCCAAAGAAACGGCGTCAATGTGTGTAAGTGAGGACTTGGTAAGTCCCCTTTGATATCTTTGTGGGCAAAATCATAAATATAGGTACGGTGGTGATACAGTTAGGTAGACTGATAAGTAGGTGGTTGCAAAGTGTATGTATGAAATCTGAATAATGGTTGATGACAGCAGAGTAAGAAGGTGCTCCCAGCATGCCTTTCTTTGGTGGCAGTAACCTGGTCACACTTTATCACGAAATACCTCTGCAGAGATGACATAAAGATTATTCATGGGCTTTTGACATTAATATTTAGACACTTCTCTACCATTGCATGTTTCTTTTTGGAGGACTTGTTCATTTAATTTAATAAATGTCACTTAGTAAATGTTAAAGGTCATTATCTGAAAGGAAAATGGTAAATCTCTAATATTTAGTAATGAAGCCTTTATTGTAACTATAACACACTTAGAATTATCTTAAAAGTAAGAATGAAATTCTTTCAGCCTCTTATTAAAGCTTCAATTATGCGGGGCTAATATTTTATCAATCGTGTCTACTTTGATCTTATCCTACTTCGCTGCATGTCCCTGTTCAATGAATTAAATTGCTAAAGATAGAATTATGGGGGTCTTGAGGGATAAATCCATCTTTTTTGGTTGGTGGTGGTCCCTCCTTTATTTAACAAACAGTAAAGTCTCTTTTTGCTTTGTTAGTGTGAGTTCTTGGATCATAACTGATCCAGGCTAATCATGGTAACCTCATTTCTTTTGCTAACGATTAGTCCAGGATGTGCATGGGACTACTTCTGGCCTTTGAGCTCAAATGGGAATTCTGGGAAAGATTTGTCTCCCTGACAGAAGGGCAGGAGACAGCGGGGCAAGAAGACAGCTCCTCTGACTTCTTCCCTTCTTCCTTTTGGACACTGTTGTGTGAGCACATGATGTGTGCAAGGCAACAGCCCACATGCTGAGGGTCATGGTGAAAAGGAGAGGAGTACAAGTGGCTGATGGCATTGCTGGAATGCCAGACCAACCCTGGGCCTGTCTGCCTACCTACGAGGTGGTATTAATAATGATGTTTTCGGGTGCCTGGCTGGCTCAGTTGGTGGAGCGTGCTTGATCTCCGGGTTGTGGGTTCAAGCCCCGTGTTGGTTGTAGAGATTACTTAAAAATGAAATCTTTTTAAAAAAAATAATGATGTTTTGAACCATTGGTGCATTCACTTGCCATTACTTGTTGCTGAACAGGTCCGAACTGATGCAGAGGCATCCCTCATTTGTGGTAGATCCCAGAATAATTTCTTCCAGTTACCATGGTACAAGTCAAAAAATTTAAGTTCTGAGACAGTGAATCAACTCCCCTCCAGAAGTTAAGGCAGGGTGTGGTTAATCCACTGAAAAAGAAAAATGTGGTTTGGCCATTGAGAGATTGTTTTTGTTTATTGTGAGTGCTCATACAGGATACAGAAATTAAATTAGTTTGAAAGCCCCTTTTTGAATGGATGATTTGGAGATAATATTTAGACATAAAAATGATATGTGTGTACCGAAAGATTAAAATTAAAAATAAATGAGATCTGACATTCTCTTTTAGTACATTTTTCACTTTTATACTCTATGCTAGTTGATTTATTAAGGCTTTTCGGCTGTGAGCTTATCATATTGTGATCTTTCCTAGGAAAGGCAATTTGAAGGTTGCTGTGGCTGAAGGCACATTATGGTGGTGGGAAATCAAATAGAAGACTGACTTTCATTTAAGATTGTCAACTTGATGAATAGAATGAAGTTGACTTCAAACAGACAAGACCTGATAAAAATGATCTATTTCTGACAGGTGGAAGGCATGCAGAATGATGGTTAAATAGAGCATATATGTTTACCGTGTTCCAGAAATTATACATTAGCTACTTTTGAACATGCAGAATTAAAACCAGCTAAGATATAGAATCTTCCAGACCAAATTATCTTAAAATAACATACATTTTGGTAAACTTTGAAATCATACATATAATTCCTCCTTTTTTGCCTTTAATAAGAAATTTAATTCTTTAAAAATTATTTTTTACTTAGTTTGTTATTCAAAAAGAGTATGTATTTCTAAAACCATTTTTATATTATAATTTATTATGAAATATTAACTTTGAATGATTAATCTTGTACTTTGTAATTCTCCAATATGGAGCTTATGCAGGGTCTGAGAACCACTTATTCAATATTAATTATGCATCACATGTTCATGGACTGGGTACTCTGTGCCCTGTAATAGGGAAGAAAAACAGATATCAGGGGTGCCTGGGTGACTTGGTTGGTTAAGCATCTGCCTTCTGCTCAGGTCATGATCTCAGGGTCCTGGGATCGAGTCCCACATCGGGCCCTCCACTCATCGGGAGTCTGTTTCTCCCTCTCCTTCTGTGCTCTCTCTCTTTCTCTCAAATAAATAAATAAAATCTTTAAAAAAAAAAAGACAGAAAAACAGACATCAATCACCCAAATAAATATACTATTAAAGTTATGAGACTCTATTATAAGTGTTTTAAAGGAACAGTCTTGATTCTGATCTGGTTTGAGGGTTAGTCAGTGAAGTTTGAATTGAAATCTGAAAGACAAACAGAATGTATTATATGTACCAGTGTTATTTTTATCCATTGTTTTTCTTTTCTTCCTTGGTGATTGAATCTTGAGTGTGTGTGGTGTTCAGGTGACTTTCTTCTGCTAGAGAACTGGTCTGAGCCCTGATGAGTGAAAGGATAATGAGCTAAGTCACAGGGAGGCTTGATAGTTACCTAAAATATTCCAGGAAGACAGAATCCCTGAGGTTGGCCCAGAAGAATCCGAGAAGAGAAAGAAAAACTCAAATGGCAGATTCTGGGCAGAAACACAAATAGTGGGTTTCTGTAGCTTTTGTATTCGAGGAAATGAAAATCAAGTTATTAATCTTACATGGGAGTAATTTCATCTCATTTTCAGGTTGTCATTCAATCCTTTAGCCACGTGTAGAGTCTATGAGTATTAACAGTTTGAGCGCATTAACATGAGGAAGAGTGGGCCCAGCCCTGTTGCTGGAGTAGGGTCAGTGTCCAGCCCCAGAAGACATGTTTCCTGAGAGCCAGTGCTGTTGTCTCTTCCATTCATGGCTCTCTTCCCTGTGTCTGGAACAGGCATACGTGTGCTATGTGCGATAAACACCTGCTGAATGAATGAATGAATGAATGACTGTCAGCTAAAAGGTGAAAGGGCACTCATATGACTATGCGTGCATTAGGAAGGACGTTTTCAACTCTTAGGTTTCCAATTTCTCTCCTGCCTACAGCCCAACTTCTGTGGAAAAGCACAGAGATTTCCATCAGACAGGTTTTGCAAATTAAAGACTATCATTCTTGTTTTTACCCTCAGAGCACAAGGCCAGGGCAATAGTAGTTGCTCCATAAAGCTATGTAGGAAGATTGAGTTTTGGGGGCACCTGGGTGGCTCAGTAGTTAAGCGTCTGCCTCAGGCTCAGGTCATGGTCTCAGGATCCTGGGATGGAGCCCCACATTGGGCTCCCTGCTCAGCGGGAAGCCTGCTTCTCCCTTTCCCACTCCCCTTGCTTGTGTTCCCTCTCTCGCCGTGTCTCTCTCTGTCAAATAAATAAATAAAAGCTTTAAAAAAAATCTATGTCTAGAAAGATTGAGTTTTGCTTTTGCTTTTTGCTTTTGCTGGAGGTGCCAGGGACTAAAGAAAGATTGAATTTTAATAGTGCTTTGGGATCAATAGCCTTCCATTAAGTTGTTATGGGATTCTGAACTTTAAGGGTCTCAACTCTGGGGCCATCTGAATAGGTAATATGCCTTATTCGTGCTGTCCCTTTGAGGACACACAGAGCCTTTTGCAGAGGGGCTAGAGTATAGGTACTGCTTCACATCACACCTAGATCTGCAGGGGACCGCGTTCCAGGAAGCACAGGGGCACTGGGCACCAACATTTATGGATTTTTCCATAGCTCTTGTTTTCTGTGATTGGAGAACTTGTAAAAACATGTTGTAAGCAGTAAAAGCATTATTCAAATATAAAATATGAACCCCCAGGCTTACCGGATACGCGAATCAAACACTGACACTGTTAATCTTCAGTCTGTAAATGTATTTAACTATTTCCTTTCTTTCTCCCTCCCCTTTTCCTTTCCTTCCCTTTCTTCCTTCACCAAAAACAAACACACAGACACACAAAAACCAGTTTTATTGAATTCTTAGTGTGTCTTAAATTGGAGGTAGAGGGATGAATTAGGAACATTTGCTGCCTTTAAAACTCTCCCTTTCTAGTGGGGAAATAAGCATGGAGGTAAGTGTAAAAGGATCTTGGCGCCAGACTTGGAGGTTGGAAGGGTTTCATGAAGCCAGAGGGGAGAGGTTTGAGTAAAAAAGATGGACGTAGATGATAATTATATTTGCTCGCATCCGTTTACACCAAGAAGTGCTGCAGACTTGGTATCCATGTATCCTAACACGGGAGGGGAAGATCAGGATGAATGGGGACTAACCTCTGATAGAATAAGTTCACTGGTGCAAACAACCAATGGGTTAAATGTATATTGGACTATCTGTTTTCAGGTAGGAGACAGAAGAAGGAAGGGCAAGGGGGACATGGTGGGGGCAGGCTTGTAAGTTGGACACTTGTGACCTTGTAGCTGCTTCAAGATGTGCTACGTAAAATGGGCAATGCGGGTGCCATGAAGAGAAGTGGAATATATAAGGAGACTAGTTCATGCAGTGAAACAATTGCTTGAATACTGTTTTCAAAACCTTATGTTTTAAACTTTTATCATAGGGGCACCTGAGTGGCTCAGTAGATAAAGCCTCCAACTCTTGGTTTGGACTCAGGTCATAATCTCAGGGTCCTGGGATTAAGCTCTACAATGGGTGCCCAGCGGGGAGTCTGCCTGAGATTCTCTCTTTCCATTTCCCTCTAACCCACCCTCTCCGGCTTACTCCCTCTCTCTCTCTCTCTCTCTCTCAAATAAATAAATAAAAACCTTTAACGAATAAATAAACTGTTTATTATAGAAAATTTCAAACATACATATAAGTAGGGAGAATAGTGTAAAGCATGAGAGTATAGTAATAAAATGATGCCTCCCCCTTCCATACCTATCACCTGATTTCAACAATTACCAGCTCACAACCAGTCTCGTTTGATGGAGCCTCCCCACTTTTCACTATAGGATTGTTTTGAATTCCAGACATCATCTAATTGTATCTGTAAATGTTTCTTTTTAAATCTCTACATTTAATAATTTTTTCTTCTGAAAATAGAGCATGGTATCATCATCTCACCTAAAATGTTAATAATTAGGGGCACCTGGGTGGATCAGTTGTTAAGTATCTGCCTTTGGCTCAGGTCATGGTCCCAGCATCGAGCTGGGCATCGGGCTCCCTGCTCGGCGGGAAGGCTGCTTCTCCCTCTCCCACTCCCCCTGCTTGTGTTCCCTCTCTCGCTGTGTCTCTCTCTGTAAAATAAGTAAATAAAATCTTCAAAAAAATTTAAAAAGTAAAATACTAATAATGATTTCTAAATAATATCAAATTATCATCTGCTCCTATTGTCCCATATATTTTTTTCACTGTGGATGTATTTGAATCAGGATCCAAACAGGGTTCACAAATTGCATGTATATATGCTATGTAGGCTAAATCCTGTCTTACCCATAGGTTTCCCCTCTCTGACGTCCTTGGTTCCTTGCAATTCATTTGTGGAAGTTAGGTTGTTTATCCCATAGTGCCTCCCACAAGGTGGACTTTGATGATTGTATAACCATGGTGTCAATTGGCATGTTTTTCTAAATTCTGGTTAGATTTATACATCTGGTCAGATTCAGGTTCACTTGTTGTTGTTGTTGTTAATATTTCCTAGGTGGTAGTGTGTATTTCTATAAGGAGACATAGCTCCTTTAGTGATATTAAGTTGGTCAGTGAGTTCATGGGCTATCAGCCTGCCCCATCCATTGTCATCTTCCCTTCAGCGTACCACCTCATGGTTTGAGTCACCACTGACCCTCATTGCCTACATCCCTGTTTCCATGAGGGCTGCAAAATGACAATATTCTAATTCAGAGTAGATGGTAAATCCCACCAAGATTTGAACCTGGATGCCTGGATTTAGAGTCCAGTGTGTGAGACTGAACAAGTCTGAGTGACCTGAAAAATTGTCAGTCTTCTCTTTCAAATCTTATGCCACGTCTCATTGTCTCATTTCTGCTGGGGTCAAATTGTCTTCCTAATCTGTAGTGCTCTGTTGTATCAAGTCACATTAAATCAAATTATATTATTTTTAAAAATTCTTGAATTACAATGAAGGGGGTAAACTGAACTGTTATAAGAGCCATTTTCCTAGAATTTTCTCTTTACTCTGAACAAGGATGACTTCAAAATGAGTAAAGCTGTTAGCAGAAGAAAAGCGTGCATTTCAATATGCAAACATTCAGCACCTCATTTGAGTAGCTCATTAGATAACATTTAAAACACATTTCACCATCAGAGTTGTTGTCAGTGGAATGTGCCAGCACTGTTAGATAATTTGGTAGTCTTTATTCATTCCTACTGGCTGAGTTTAAAGTTTTATTTATGTATTTTTATGTATTATATTTGTGTTCATTTGCTTTTTAAAAACTAATGTCTTTATTTTGGGATGGGAACACCACTGGGGAACAGGAAAATAGTATCTCAATTTGGCAATATTAGAACGATAGAGCAGCATCGTTCAGAGGCATCCTTCAGTGGATGCATTGGTGAAAATTGTCGCTCTACAATGACGTGTCACTGAATGCTTCTTTGTTGGCCCACCCATCTCCATAGACTGTCATATGTGGATTTTCCAACCTGTGCAAAGCTGTGTAAGCGGGATGGGCTCCATGGATGTGCAAAGTGTTACATAGTCAACACAAGACCTACACTTGGAAGGGCTCTATGCTGGGTTCTGCAATTCTTAATAACCTTATCTTTGAGCTTATATTTTGTAGCTGAAGTCAATGGGACAATGGAGAGTGCATATGAACAGATGAGGTCCCAGAAATCTGTGACTGTTGTTCCTTGCTGCCCCATTTGCATATAGCATTGTGAGAGGCAATTGGTGAGAACCAAGAAATCTGGTAGACCCACAACACATGGGAGTCACTCAAAGTGGGTATAGGTAAGTGTGTTATATCCATGCCAAGTAAGTGGGGGCCTTAAAGGCCCCAAGAGGCCACATTTTCTGTTTGAGGCAGAACTGACCCTGAACACAGAAAGAAGTCAGTTGTGTTCTAAGAAAAATGAGTGACCAAGGAAGCTTGTCTTGTCCTTTTTTACTCATGTTACTTCCTTACATTAGCCAAACACTGAAAATGCCATCAGATGATAGCATAGTTCCTTTTCCTTTCATTCCTCCTTCCTCATCCATAAGCCTGAGGTAGAGAGCTGGTAGAGGGTATGCATATCAAGGAGTGACATAAAAACAGATGAGTTAGTTTTATGTAGCATTTCCACTCTTCTGGTAACAATACATATGCAAGGAAGAGCTACAAAATGCAAATTGTGTAATTTGGTGATTCTGCATAGGAATTAAATTCTCTTATATTTGCATTTTAAACTGACATTGCACGATGTAAAGATGGAAGGTAGAATTTGTGCTAATTATTAAAATGTTTAAGTTTTATTTACTTAGAACAACACTAAATAGCGAATTAAAAAAAAAAACCCACAATGACAAGTCAAGAGAGAGACTATAAGAGAAAGTAAAAAGCTTCAAAAAAAAGTTTCAAATTTTAGGACACTTTAAAGGTGCTTTGGGGCCAGTTTTTGAACAAGGGACTTGACATTTTCATTTTGCACTGGACTCTGTAGGTGATGTAGCCAGTCTTGTCTGTAAGACACCACAAGGTTCATGTCATTTCCTCCCGCACCTTGATGTTATACTTGGCTATTACTTTTCTCTTTTCTCCTGATTATCTTGACATTTTGTACAGTCTTACAGAAGCTAGCTCAATGAATGATTTCTCTTATTTAATCATACAAGGGTCATTTAAAAATATAAAATCTGAGGCGCTTCGAGATTTCTGCTCATTTGTAGAGACACATGGGGCTGTGTTTAATTAGGTGAGTTAGTCACATAAATTAATTATCCTCTTGTCTGGTTTTGTGTTCAAAAGATTACATTCAAATAAGAAGAAAAGATCCAGGTTTCCATTTATAGGGAAGGAAGAGAGTAGAGGCAATTTCTTAGGATTGTTCATGTCAAACCAAACCAAACCAAACCAAACAATAGAAACCTCTCTTGCGAGTGAAGTTGTCAGCTCTTAAAATGCTCCATTCTGGTAGTGAAATTTGTTATTAAAATCATATTTCCTCATTAATCAAATTATGCTTTAACATTTCTTGGAGAGCAAAATAGCAAATAGATGTCTTGAGTTGGCTATGAACAAAAATATAGCAATTTACTTAACTTCTCCATGTGTTTTTATGGAAAGGTAATTATCTTAATTTGAATATTTCCTCCCTTTTACAGTTTGTCATTTATCTCTGTAGCTTTTCTTTTCTTTTCTTTTTCTACAGTTGTCTCTGCTTTATTGAATAAAGGTGTTCTGATCTCTGTTGAAATGCCTCAAAATTAATTGCTGATTTTGCTGGAAAAATACGAATTGGTTAATCAAAGAGAAATCACCACCTGGCTGTCCCATTCCATCCACCCAACAGAACACTAACTGTTTTTAGAGATAACGTGATGCATTTATACTCAGAGAATTAATCACACATGATTTTTCCTGTATCTGAAATTATGTCAAATTTAACTCACTTCATTTTCATTCCTATTCTTTTGGTTCCTTTTAAGATAATATTACTAGTTACTTTTATTAGTCTAACTCTGATTAATATCATAGAATTTACGTCCCTTCCATTAACATATACATACAATAAGGCTGCTTCTCTTTTAATACTTTTTAATTTTTCCCTTGTTCTTTTTTTCAGCCTGCTGACATATAGCTTAGTCTGTTAGTAACAGGTAGTTTCATGCATTTATTCATCAAATATGCATATACAGAAGAAAGTAGACAACCTGGACAAGAAATCTAAAGGAAAAATCACAGAACGAAACTCTGGACAAGAGACTATTAGTTTTCTTATAGAACAGCTTCCTTGTAGATGATAGTCAAGGTCAAGATGTCTGCATCTAGCTCTTCAGAGCAGGCTGCCCTACCTCCTCTCTTCTCATTTTATAAGGGCTCCCTGATCAAGCTTAGTTAGTCTGTGAGCTCAGCTATATCCTAGACTTGGTGGTTCACAAGCCTTCCTCACCACTGAATCCATTCCTCTGAGCTCCAGCTGCTCATGAGACAACTCCATGTGGCTTTCCCACACTGAATTTACCAATTGCTCTTTTGTGTTCCCATCTCAAATAATGGCTCCATGATCTATATGGGAATCCATGCCAGAAACCTTGGACACTTCAAAGACTATCCCCTTCCATCTCTTACCCATCTGCAAGTCTATTGATCCCAGATCCTAAATACCTTTTGTGTCTGTCCTTTGTATTCTATCTCCAATGCCCCTTGACATGGTGGCACTAAAAGATCACGTTACTTTGCTTCTGTCTGTTTCACTTCTCTGGACTTCTCCACATTGCTTTCAGAATAATGTTTATGATATTCAAATCTTCCCAATATGGTGATGAGACTCCCATCCTCAGAACAATTCAGTTCATTTTCTAGTTCATCCATTTGTTTATTTTTTAATTCTTTTAGAAGTTGTGATGTAAACTTTATTACATTGCACATTCAGTATTTTACCATCCAGTTTCTCGATAGCTGCCAAGGCTTATCTGTGGCCTAACACAGTCTCTCTCTCTCTCTCCCCCTCCTCTGTCTCTGTCTGTCTGTCTCTCTCTCACACACACATTATATTTAAATAACATACAATAACCTGTATTTAGGCAAATATATACTCTCCCTGGTGCTCCCACACTTTTGATTGTGTGGTTCTCTGCAAACAGAACACCTTCTCTTCACCTGGCCACTGGGAAATTCCTACACATTATTCAAGTTGCAACTCCAACACTACTTTCTTTGCAATGTCTTCCTTCAATCTCAGGCTAGCCTCAGGGCTCCTCTTCCTCTCCTCTCACTGCACTTGGTACATACATCCGTTACAACTGCGGACTAACACATTTGTAATTGTTTCTTTATTTGTTTGGCTCCCCAGTGGCCCATAAGGGCCACTGGAGAGCCCATAAGCTCTCTGAGGGCAGGGAACATATTGTTTCTTCTTTGTGTCCCAGTGTTTAATACAATGCTTGACAAGTGATACACTTCTAATGAGTATTTGTTGAATAAGTGAAAATATTCTATGCCTGTTTTCCTACTAGTTTTATATTTCAATCTTCCATTTTCATTGACTGGATCTTATGTTTCTTTTTCTCAACCTCTTTTGTCTTGTCTTCAGCCTTTCCCTTCTGAGGGGGTTGAATATTGAGCATCAGACACAGAAATGGCGTCTCCCCTCTGTATGTGTCATGCTGTGCACAAAGTAGTGAGATGCCAAAGGTACACATACTTTCTAATGTTGAAGAGCCCAGGACACCCTAGGTCTGTAGCTCACCAAAAGAAGCCCCCATTTGTTGCTTGATAACAGCAGATGCGACATTTCCCTTGACCCGCAGTTTCCATAAAAATTGAGTATCTTGGGGCTCCTGGTTGACTCAGTTGGTTAAGTGTCTGCCTTCAGCTCAGGTCATTATCCCTGGGTCCTGGGATCAAGTCCTGCATTGGGCTCCCCGCTCAGTGGGGAGTCGGCTTCTCCCTCTCCTTCTCCCTCTCCCTCTACCCCTTCCCCATCCCCGCTCATGCTCTTTCTCTCTTTCTCTATCTCAAATAAATAAATAAAATCTTTAAAAAAAAACCCTAAGTATCTTAAGGGCTCTTACTGTCTCTTCATTACCAATGCCTAGATCAGTGCCTAAGAAAATAATTATTCTCACAGTTATTAATGTGAATCATTTTTCTCACTGTTGGGAAGATCAGTTGTAGAGATCAGTCATACATTTTTTAACCTGGATATAAGTGTACTAGGGCAGAGGAAGTTCTCAGGCTAGTTAATTTTGTTCAGTAACCAATCCAGCATATATTTACTGAGTTCCAGGCTTCTTCATGAAGTTTATAGCCTAATGAGGAAGGTAGACTTCAATCAGCCCTCCCTTTAGGAAGTGTGGTAAACTGAGGCAAGTTCTGTGAATGAAGAAATGTTATTGCTTAGGTGGAATAACAGAGAAACAGATTCCAGACCACAGTCAAGGCCAGAATTAATTTTTGTTGTTGTCCAACTACTTCACTTGAACTCAGGCATGACGCAGGGCAGTTTGGTGGTCGCAATGCAATTCTGAGGTTCTTCACAAGTTAAGAGCATGAGCGTGACACTGCCCTCACTTTAGATGCCAGTGACAAGTCTGGGTTCCCAAACCATCCACACATCTGACCAACTGGCTGCAAATCAGGGGTTCCTATTACCTGCCCCCCATGTTTGATAATTCCCAAACCTCTAATCATGTGGTTGGTCTGGCTGGCATGGCCAAACCCCATCTTGAGTGATGTCTTTATTTTTATTTATTTATTTATTTATTTTTAAAGATCTTATTTATTTATTCATGAGAGAGAGAGAGAGAGAGAGAGGCAGAGGGAGAAACAGGCTCCCAAGGAGCAGGGAGCCCAGTGCAGGACTCGATCCCAGGACTCTGGGATCATGACCTGAGCCGAAGGCAGATGCTTAACCATCTAAGCCACCCAGGTGCCCTTGAGTGATGTCTTTAGCATAAACTCATAAACTCAGGTGTGGCTCCAGGGCCCACCATAAATAACAGGGCCATTCCTATCCCAAGGGTCTAGAGGCTCCCTCCGAGGACCTGAGGACAAAGGCCATTCAGATTCTTTATTATACAACAGTGGTTTAGTTCCTCAATGGCAGCCATAAAAAGAGATACAGCTGCAATCACATGGAGGGTGGAATTCATGGCCTGAGTCTGGGAAAGCTTCCTTCGTTGGGCAAATAGCCATCTGTAAATGTGTGCTATTAATCAAAGTTGATGTTTTCAGAACCTTGCTAAGAGCCAGGTTTGATACGCAGCGCTTTCCAGTTATCAACTCTCTTCATCTTCATGACAATCCTGAGACTCTACCATTATTATCTCCATTTAACAACAAAGGAAAGTGAGGCACAGATCCAACGACTTTACCAAAGTGCTGCACAGCTGAGAAGGGAGACAACCATGCTTTAGACTCAGGTAGTGTGGCTTGCTCCAGAGCCACATGCATAGCTGCAACCTGTATATATCAAGATGAGATCAGAAAAAAGGGTGCTGGGTGGCTCAGTTGGCTAAGTGTCTGACTTTGAAAAGTTTACTAGAGCCTTCTGGAGAACAAATAGAGCAAGAATAGAGCAACAACATCCAGGGGAATGGAAGTATAAAACCTTGTAAAGAGTAGAGAAAGAGTAGATAGAAATATTTTCTGGGGGAAGGGGAGCATGAAACCACACACCCCCCCACACACCCACACACCCACACCCACAACCACACACACCCACACCCCCCCACACCTCACACACACACACACACACACACACACACACGGAGTGTCTTCAAGAAGGAAGCAAAACGCCTTCTACTGCAATAGGGCATTAGCTAATAAATTATATTTCACGTTCCATGACCATTAAGAATGCATCGTCTGATAAAAAGGCATTTAATTTTGAAGGACATTTCTCACTCCATGGCATAGAATGTACTCAAACTGCAGAAATTTCATCAGTGTTGAGGATAAAGACATGGGAAGTAGACTGATCAAATTTTCAGGTAACAAAATAATTTGAGGAAATAACACAATAATAATTCAAACCATGGCATTTGAACATTTTTATTATGGATTAAATTTGGCAAAAAGATTAACAAATATAAATATAGAGTTATAAAGACTAACAAATACAAACAAATATAAATATAAAGTTCTGTACTTAGGTCTAAGCAGGGAAGATATATCTTTAGAGAATCATATATTCAAGGTACTTTGCTGATTAAAAAAAGAATTCTGTACCAAGAGGTCAAAACCCTGACTGCTCTTCTCTGTCCTGAAATTCTACTGCTGTGTTCACTCAGCTACAGCCTTGTTCTCTCACTACATTTGTCAACCTTGGTCTCTCCTTGGGGCTTTGCAAGGGCTGTTCCCTCTGCCTGGAGTGTTCTTCCCCAGATACACACATGACTCACTCCCTTACTGATTCTGGTCTCTGCCCAAATAGCCTCTCAGAGGTCTTTGACCACCTTATTCAGAATACCTCCTCCTACATTTTCATTTTCTATCCCTGGATCTACTCTACTTTCCTTCATGGTACTCTTCCTGCCTGATATTGTGTTATATAGTCAGTTGCTTATTTGTTGTCCATCTCTGCTTCTCAAAGGTAAGCCTCATGAGGGGCCATTTGGTCTGTCTTATTCACCTCCATGTCCCTCCCCACAAGGGTCCTCATTCTAGGCCTTTAATTGGGATCAAATATCAAATATCAAATGACAGGTTGCATTAGGCTTAGACATTCTCTTGCGTCTTAAGAATTTGTCTTATGTAACTACACCTTCTCTTTTTGATTGCATGCACATCATTATCACATTGCAAGGAGATAGGACAAATGTAATTATCTTAATAGCTAGCACCTGAATCTCCTTGATACACCACTTGGGGTAGAGGATGAGACTTTGAAGAGCAGACTCAAGTAGCAAAACTCTCTTGCTAAGAATGAGGCTTGAGGGAGGATTTATTATATTTTCTGCTGGGGATGTTGGGCTACTAGGGTTGGAAGTGTGGGACTGAGAAAGGGAGGCAGGATGGAAACAGAAGGGGTTGAGATTAGGGCAAGTCAGAGAAATGCCCAGGGCAGGGGAAGGGGAGGGGGGTGGTGTCCAGTGTCATTTCAGGAACAGGTCCTTTTTCGTTAGAACTCTATTTCTTCACAAACGTTTTGTGAGAATAGACTTAATGTTGCGCTGTCATAGAAACAGGAGACCAAAAGGCAAAATACTCCCTGATGTTTTAAGCACCTAGAAATTTGTAGAAATCTTAGCTTGTGCTTCCAATATCACATGCTGAGAAATTTGGGGTTCTAAGCCAAGATCTTAGGATCCTGAGATAGCAGGGAGGACAGACAGACACCTGGCTTACAAATACAGCTTAATAATGGATGCTGAGGGAGGGGCAGAGGCATCTGTTACTCTTGGCTTAGCTTTTATCACTTTCTCCCATCTCCAAGCAAATTCTTACACCTTTCAGTTTGGAATAGGAAGCACTCAGGTCTCTGTAGTGCTTCACAGACTGGCTAAGACCATAGATTCTGGTGCTGGACACTGGGTTAGAATCTCAGCTCACTACTTCTGAGCTGTATGATCTTCGGTATGTTACTTGATGTCTCTGTGCCTCACTTGCTCCATCTGTAAAATGGAGATGGTTTTCTTAAGGTTGCTATGAGGATTTGAGCTTAGACATAATTAATGTTACTTGAGTGTTTGTTTTCCTTATTATTGTTACTATTGTCATTATCATTATTATTATTACATGGAGACAGGTTGAGACCTGAAAACAAAGCCCATGAAAACCGAAGGCAGTGACCAAATTGGAAATAGAACTCTGGTCTCCCTGAATTTCATTCCCCTCCTCTTGAAAGGTACAATGTTATTTGAAGAGAGAGAAAAGGAATATTTATAAAGCTCAAATTTTTCCTCTCATTTCAGTAAGATGATATTTATCACAAATTTCTCTGAAATCTACTGAGGTACTTTTAAAGAAGTGCGTGTGGGAGGGCATTTTCCTCCTGCAGGCTCTCACATTCGTCTAGAAGCTTCTCAGCTGAACTTTTTAATTCTCCCACGCCCCAGGCAAGCTGGTGTGGAAGGTGCTAGCAGGCCGGCACTGAGTGAGCGAGCTCTGGGAAACAAGGCCAGGTTTGGTTACGGTGCTCTCAGGGGCTGGCAAAAGCCGGGTTTGGTCATGGTGCTCTCAGGGGCAGGGCCTGGACAAGATGCTCTGTGTTTGTGTTTGTGCACTTAAAAATAGCAGCAGACTCTGGAGGTCTCAAGAACTCTGAAACTTTGCTTATGAGAAGCTGTGAGTTTTCCAAAGGTTATCTGGATAGAAGAGGATGTCAGCATGCAGAGGAAAAGATCACCATTGCTGGCCCTTTCAGTTGTAGCCAAACACAAGGCATTGTTGACAGCTGGGCAAGGCCAGTTCTCCCTCACAGAGAAGGCCTGGGTGCAGCACCGATACCCAGGGGCCCCAGGAGGCTCTGAGCAGGCAGAAGGGAGGGCTGTCCTTATAAGGCATAAGCTGGTGGAAAGACAAACTTCTGCATAGGGGCTGTGTGCCCTGAGGAGGAGGCTTACATCTAGACGTACGAAAGGGGCAAGGAGCTGGCAGAGTGTGGGGCTGTGTGGCCAGCCTGGCTGCACGTGACCCAGCAGAATGCAGACTGATCTCGTAACACCTGAAGAGGAGCGAACTCTCCCATGGCCCCATCCATTTACACCAGCTAAGGGAAGATACGCCGTCTGTGGCCAGAGCTGAGAGAGGCGCTCCCCACCAGGAATAGGTAATACAAGGGAAAGGTAGACCGTATGTATTCAGTGAAGAACTGAAACTAAGATGTACCTGAGGCTCATGGGACAAGACTTGGCCTTTGCTGCTGGGGCGATGGCAGTTGTCCTATTGATAGATGTGTGTGTGTGTCCTACATAAGTCATAAAAAAGGCATTCGGTGGAGAAGACCTTTTGGGGGGATAGGTTATGTGAAGGAAGATGGTGTTCTCATGGTTCTGGTGACCTCATACCCTTTCAGGTTTAACTTTTATGACAAATTCAAGGCTCCTTTTTTTTCTGGTAACCCTCTCTCTCTCTCTTTTTGACCCTGTACATTACATCCCCCTGAATTACTTTTTCTGGTACCGCCAAGAATAATCTGGTTCCAGGTGAAAGAGTGCTTGGAAATAGCAATGTGCCCTGGTCCACTTCCTCCCTCTCCATCTGGTCCAGGAAGACCCAGCACTGCTGTGAGAAAATCCTTCAACGGTGTTCTCCATGTAGACAAGCTAGGAGCATCTCCTCTTTTCTGTCCTTCATGTTCCCCAGAGAAGAGCTGAAGATCTTCTGCAACCTTCCTACGATTGTCCATATAACATTCGGAAACAGGGATGACTTCTTGGCATATGATACCTTCAGCTTTGCATTGCGACCTGTAATTAGCGGACGTGTGTTTGACCTCATCAGAATGCTCGTGGTCCTCCAGTTATCAGGCAAGGTCATCTACCTGTAGTTCATGGGGAACCCCTGTCCATTGGGATTCTATGCCTTTGTGTCGTGGAGGGATGGAAGCAAATGAAACAGAACTCCCAGTCCCCATCTGGCAAATGAACCAGAAACTCGAGGTGGAAGGATCATAAATACAAACAAGATAAGACACATGAGCCCATCAAGAAGAAAATATAAACAATTCCTTGGTGATTTAAGATGTTTATTTTTTCTCCCAACTATTAGATTGTGGTTGAATATCTGCCTTTTTCAATGAATGTGACTATATCCAATTCCAGAGGAGTTAATCACTCCAAAGTTATGAACATCTTGTAATTAGTAGAATGTATAAAGTGAGTTCATGTGGTAATAGTCATTTCTGCTTCACAAAGTGCCAAAGAAAATAGGCATTAAAACCACATTTTGTTGTTGCAAATATTGTCTTTTAAATTTTCACTCCTGAAATTTTCTGAGATATTTAGAAGTGTTCTAGAGAATTCCTAAATGTATTAGCTTCCTACATGGATAATTTGTCTGTTTTGAAAGAGTGTAGTGCTGAATCTTGACAAAATTACCATATAAAATTATTTCTACTCTCCTCTACTCGATTGTCACAGGCTCAGAATCCGCCCCTTCCCCAAAGATTTTTGCAACTTTCTAAAATATCTATCATTGAAAAAAGAATACATGTGAGGTCAGCCATCACTAAAAAAGTATGTTTAAATTGATGAGATAATCAATAGAGAGGTTCCATGCACATCCTTGGGCTTGTACAAAGGGTGACTTCATGCTTAGGAAAAGTACATGGCTGGGGAAAGGCATAATTTGTGGGGTGCTCTAAAGGCCCCCTTTATATTCTATTATATTTTTATGGTTAAGATTTATGATTTGGGGTAAAGATACCAAAGCTTTAAGGCTCTTGTTAAATAAAAATCCCCCAGGGCTGAGAGTGGGGAACATGACAAGTATTTATCAGCCTCTACTCCTCCTATGAATTAAGATCATATTCGAGCTGAAAGCAACTTGGAGACCATTTATTACATATTCTTCATTTATAGTTGAGGAACCCAAAACTCAGAGGGCATAAGTAATGATGCTGACAATGCTGGAGACAGGAGCTGCTAAGGGGAGGGTGAACACACCAGCGTTTTGTTGAGGGCTCCCCTCATTCATCCATATTCATCAGGTGAATTAATGGAATGCCTGCTTCTTTCACAGTTCTGAGAGCAAGTTCTTATTTACATCAGGCTTTCTAGGGGTCTTTAGAGACCAGAAGCATGCTTTTCGCTGTCCTTAATCTCAGCATTGAATCTGGAGCAAATTCTTCATTGTGGAGAAATTAATATACCCCTAAGGATGAGCAATTTATCCCTTCTCCCTGGTGAAAACAGCCCCTCAAGAAAGACCTTGGAGCTACTGTGGCATCCCGAGCACCAGGGGGCCAATTTGTTTACTTCCTTTATTGGTTGTGTTTCCTAAATTCCTGTCTCTAATGAGCTAATAGATGTTGGATGCACATAAAGTTCATTTATTTCCTTTGATAGGTTTACATATTTACAGGAAAACAAACCCCTCCAAGCACTGAAAGAACAAAGTCATGCAGCTGCTTAAAATCTTTTAATTATGACAGAAACAATTCTTTGAGTTTTAAATTAATAAAACAGAGTTAAGTGGAAAAGCTCATGCCTGACAAACATATTTCCCCAAAGAGACTGAATACTTTTGGATCTCAGACACTATTTTACTAGTGTTCTTAATTCATAGAAGACTTTGAAAAACTCCTGACCTAAGTTAATTCTTTTTTAAAAGCATCAGCTTTATACCATTTGAACATTAAATAATGAGAGGCTTATTAAAGTAAGAATTTGCTACTTAGGGATTCCAAACAAAAGCTTGAACTCCTTATTGGAAGACACAAAGAAATATATTTAATCAGATAAGTAAATTTATTTCAACAATATCAATTACAGTTCCATTCCCAAGTTAGCTTACATAAACAGTCTTTGGTAGAAATTACTGAAGTTTGGTAAGATTAAATTGTTAAAAATCTATTGTACTTAAGCTTTCTTTTGGTTATTAATAGATTTGAAATTAGACAAAAAAGAAGTTAAAACTTTATTTTCTAGAGGGATTTGTTTGAAGTTCCATATAGGTCTTACAAGGTGCATTTAATTAAGTTCCCAATTTTGTAATTAACAATATGTTAATTGGATTTCCCTGAAGTTGTTCCATGTTAACTTGGAGAAAAAGTCTTAGGTCCAAATATGTCTCAGATTTCAGGGTAATATCTTAAAAAAACAAACGAACCCTTCAGAACTTTTCCAGGACACAGTGCTCCAAGTACGATAGCTGGATGTTGAGATTCTCTAATCTTACTGTTTTTTTTATACTCAAGGGCCCACCTATAGTTTGGGGGTAAAAGTAATTGTTTTAGTGGGAAAAAAATCAGATCACCCTCTATAAACTATTTGAATAAAATTTTTTTCAATTAAAAATATAAAGAGAAGTGCTCTTTTTTCCTCTGGCTTTTGAAATACTGAGAAAAAAATCAAAGAAAATACTTGATCTCAAAATTCCCATATTTTACATTTTAATGTGTCCTACTTACAGAGTAGATTGCCACCCCAAATTACTTTGTTCTCCATATAGTAAGGCCTTTGCTTTTTCCAGAAAGCTGCACCTAGTTAAATTTGTTGTCTTCCCGATTCTGCGGGAACAGAAGACTCAATGCTGAGGGTTACCTAAAGAATTAAAAAAAATTTTTTTTCCATTTAAATTCATGGCATCTTGAATGTATCACAATGCATTTGTGACACCTGTCAAAACAACATATTACTCAATGTGTTCAAATTTTGCTCTTCCTCCAAATGACCACCGTGAAATAATGCATGCCTGGAAACTCACGTGTGATTGTGATAACACAGGGAGAATTGTTTATCTGGAGACTCTGTACCTACGGAAAAGGCAGATTGGAAACTGAGCTCACAGCTGATTTACTGACTTCAGGGATTTGTTACACAGCCATTCAATACATTCCACAAAGATTTCATGATACTTGTTATGTGTCAAGCATCGTGTTATGCACTGGGAACACCCTGTTGGATAAATACAAGCATGCTCTCTGGGGACAGCGTGGGGCTGGCGGGTGGGCTTCAGTGTGTGCTCCTGTGGGGAGCCCTGGGAATTCAGCATCCTTTCCTAGCATGGAGGGAGAGCAATATATTACCTGTTTTTAGAAGATCAGATATAGTGCTCTTGAATACTGCATATATTACTTATTCTACAGTTTGTAGAACCACAGACAAAATCAAGAATTTAACTTTACTTGCCTAAGAGCCATAGCCAGACCTGGCATCAGTCCTATCAGAGAGCCTAAGGTGGGAAAGGATGATCCTTTGAGGGAACAAGGAACAGGTTCTCATATGAAGTACAAAGGAAGGGGCAGGGCACTGCCCCTTTATTCACCTCTTGGGTCCACATGGACGTTGGCTAAATGGGGAGTCAGTTCAGAGGCTCTCCGTGGATGACAGAAGAGCAATGACCTGATCCTGTGGACTCCTGCTGAAAGGAGATCCCTACCATCTGCCTCCAAGGAGCCTGATGGGAAGAGACAGCTAATGAATAAAGTCACAGGATACCTGTGCCCTGAGCCATGTGCCCTTCTGCCTGGACGCTCATAATTGGAAATTCCCGGGCATTCAGAGAGATGGGTTTACACAGAACCATTTCCTACTTCCACTCAGTGAATGTTCCTGTTCTTAGCACAGGTCCTGGCATTGGCAGGTGATTAATAAATATTGGCTGAATTGAAAGGTACCAAGTTCCTCTATACCTAGACACTTTGCTAAGGGATATAGAACAAGAAAAAGACAGACTCCTTTACTCATTCATTAAAAAATTAGTGGTATCAGGATTATGAACTTCTAGAAATTGAGAAACAACTTTTGCTTTTTAAAAGAACAATTTATTCCCTCCCTGTCACGCTTCCTTTCCCTTGAAACTGGCAGGATTACATGGAGGTCTCGTGAGAATCAACAGGCAGGAAACAAGTCCGCTCTGATCTAACCAAGTGTCTCCCCTCCTTGGCTTTTTCCCGCCCACCACATCACCCCAGGTCAAATAATTGTGGAGAAAAGAGCTCAGGATGGAGTTGCAAGAGCCCCACTGTCTCTAGAAATAAAGGAGAATAAAATCACGGTTTGCTGTTATTATGTATCTTGTGTGCTACAGAATAGATTCCCCTATACTGCCTTCTCAAGCTCCACAGCTGACTTCTGTATTCTTTTCCATTAGTAACATTCTGAAATATACCCATGCCTAATTGTAATTCTAATCATACACTTCTATGTGATCTAGATGAAAAGAAACACAATAGCTTTTTATTTTGAAAATTTGCCATCAAATACAAAAATAAAGACAGTAGTACGATGAATCAGGTGCACCAGCTTTCAGTTTCCATACTATCAAAACTGGTCATCTTTTTCATCTATACATCTGCCCACTACCCCTTGGTGGGATTATTTGGAAGTAAAACCATCTCTACATATTTTGGTATGCATTCCTAAAAAATAAGGACTCTTAAAATAAACTACAAGACTATTGTTACATCTAAATAATTAAGAATGATTCATTAATATCATCAAATATTTACTTAATATTCACATTCTCCAAGAGACTTCAGATTAGTTTTGATAGATATGTTTGAGTTTGAATCTGAAATCAGATTCATACACTGATATTGGTGATGTATTTCTTAATTTCTTTCAATAGTCTGCATGTTCCCCTCTTCATCTCTCTTTACTTGCAATTTTTTTTTTAAATTGAGGTAACAAGGTCATTTGTCTTGTAGAGTTTCCCCTAGGTCTATATGTCTATAAGTTTGTAGATTACATACCCATGGTGGATTAATGATGGTCTTTGGGCCCTTGTATTTTCTGTAAATTGGTAGTTATAACTAGAAGCTTGACAAGATATGTATATATCTTTATATATATATCTCACATATATAAATAAATAAATAAATAAATAAATAAATATATATATATATGTATATGTATATATATATATTTTAAACAAGGTTTCCTCCTATGTGGTGCTGTCCACCCTTATCAGGAGATATGCAATGTTTGGGTTTTCTCTTTTCTTGTCAGGCTACTAGCCATTGATGAGTATTGCCTAGATCAATTACTTTCTTAGAACCTGCAAAATGACAAAATTATAATATTTCATTTTCTCTTAATTCTTAGCTAGTAAACTTCCAAAAAAAGAGACTTCCCCTTGTTGACTCCTGAGTTATCCTGAAATATGGGATATATAGAAAAGACTGGTTAAATGTTTTATTTCTTGATTTACCAGTTTTTAAAATAATGAGTGGTTCTATTTGCTTTCTTGAAGAGAGTGACTGAATTTTTCAAGTATAATTATGAACTTGTGGGTTTAATTTAATTATATTTAATAAGTTTTGATCCATTGCATGTATTATACTCATTGATACAAAATCAACTTATTTAGGTACAGTAGGTCCTTTTGATACGATCCTAGAAATCTGTGATAGCTTCCTTGTTCTCTGTTTGGACCAGATAGTAAATATTTTAGGCTTAGCAGTCCATAAGGTCTATGTTGCAATTGCCATGCACAGTTACTATGTAAATGAATGAGTGTGGCTGTGTTCTTTATTTATAAACATCAGGCCCATAGGTATTGTTTGTGGACCGCTGTATTAAAGAGTATTAAAAACCTATGTTCGAAGAGAAAAAGAGCAAATTAACAACATTAAGTGCATTTAATCTTTACCTCTTCACCCAACCAAAATGCATTTCTGTTTAATAGTTTGCAAAGGAAAAGAAGGCAAGCATGGCAGGACAGAGGTGAAGTGAATGGCAGGGGTAATGGCATTGGTCTGATGAAATACTAATGCTAACTTCTTATTGCAATTAAAAACCTTTATTTTATATGTTCTTATACATTATAGATATGTATTATGCATACATATATGGGTGTACACGTGTGTAGATGTAATATCTCTCTATATATACACGAGCACATGTGTACATGTATATAAAGGGCTATATTCAATCTAGTCATGTTAAAAGCCCTCTAGCAAGACTTTTTTAGGGATTGCCTGGTGTCACTGTGGATAGACTCCAGGAACTTCAGGGTTGGATGAGGTCTCAATTTATCCAGTATAGCCCTTCCTAATGTGTGACTTCCTCTAAAAATCATCTAGCAACCAGTCAGCCAGACCATTTCATCCATCCACCCATCTAGTAATAAAAGGCTCACTTCCTCCTGCGACATCCTATTCTTGGAATGATTCTTTATCTTCTTTGTATTAAACCCACATCAGTATCTCCTCTCATTATTTCTATCCAGAAGTCATTCCCAACTGCCTAGTTGGTCAAATTCCTCTATTAGGTGCTTTCCTATGACCTTCACCTCTTCTGGGTAAAATGTTTCACCTCCTTTTGTGTTGGTGTTTTGTTAGTTACTATTCCTGTATGAGTGCAAGCTTCAAGAGGACAGGGATTTTTATTCACTCTGTGTACCAAATTTCCAGCACATAGCAGCTTCTCAAGAAATATTTTTCAACTGGATGAATCTGTTCTTATTTTTCCCTCTATAGTTATATAGAATAAGTACAACGCTTTAAAACACCATATTCCTCTTAAATCTTATTTTTCCTGAATTAACACCTAAGCCTCTCATTAATTCCTTCCACTGCATAGCTTTTGATGAGTTTATTATTGTGGTTGTTTTCCCTTGAATGGATTCCAAAGGGCCACTATCAAAACTGACCAATAGTCCAGATGCATCTTGACCAGGTTGGGGTTGGAATGGGACCATCATGTTACCGTTGTTATGCCACTAGCATTTGGTTACAACATTGCACAATTTATAAGATGCATTAAAAATATTTTGCCTCCTTACTTTTATATTTCCAAGTCCTTACTGAACCCATGACAGTTAAAACTATCAGTATTTGATTTATTGAAATTCACTGTATTCCCAATTTCCCCCCCCCCATAATATTGGCTTAAAGGGATGTCCTACTACAAATATATTTATATTGAAAGTCTACGTGTGTGATCCCCGAGTAGCACAACTGAACACAAATACCTGTTTCATCAAACAATCTTGAAACTCAGAGGGTTCCTCTATATCTATCTCTGGGCAAACTTCTTCCCAGATGATTTAAATCTCCTCCACTTCATCCTAACGTCAACCCAACACCTCCACTGGTGAAGACTTGATCTCTGCATAGTGTATCCTTTCAGGAGCTCATTTTCAACATAGTTTTGGCTTCTAAATGTCCACCATCCTGCCATTTCTGCTCTTGTTTTGGATAGTGTTCCAGAAGACAGCAGCAGTTTATCAGTTCCTATGCCCTGATAAATGCCACTTCCCACTCCAGCAAAGCTACCTCTCTGTGGGATCTGCAGTAGTAATTGCGTGTCTGGATTAGGCATCTGCTCTCATGAATTCCTTCTTTGGAATACATTCAGCAACTGTTTAACCTCATCTCTCTCACAAACAACATAGGCCTGGAACATCGTGCTCTTTCTTATTAATTAAATGCACAAGGAACTGGGGACCTGGCGCCCTGAGAGATTCCAGACCAGCAAAGGCTCTGGAGAACAGCTGACCTGGAAAAAAATGCTGCTCAGCCCTTACCCTTCGAGGGTGGGGATCTATCTGATTTCCATTCATGTGGATAGGATAGAAGCCGCTGAATTTTTGGTTTCCTCTCTGCCCTTATCATAATATTTCACGGGCATCACGGCTGTGGGGTATAAACACACACAGAAACTCAGAAAATCCTAAATGATGTAGGGTATTTTTTTGTTTGACTTCAGACTACAGAGACAAGTTCCGTGCTCCAGGCTCATCTCATTTTTCTACCTTCTTTCTGGGCATTTCAGGGTACGTCTGCAATGGCTACTCCATCTCTGTTCCATGGATTTTCAACTGTTTCTTTCCCAAGATTTAGGTCCTGGATTTTCCATTTCCGACTGAACTTTTAAATATTTCCTCAAACTGAACATATCCAGCACAGAGGCATCCACTTTTTCTCCAGATTCTTTCAAAATTTCATCTTTCTGGGGCGCCTGGGTGGCTCAGTCGTTAAGCGTCTACTTTCGGCTCAGGTCATGATCCCCAGGGTCCTGGGATCGAGCCCCACATCAGGCTCCCTGCTCAGTGGGGAACCTGCTTCTCCCTCTCTCACTCCCCCTGCTTGTGTTCCCTCTCTCACTGTGTCTCTCTGTCAAGTAAATAAGTAAAATCTTTAAAAAAAATTCATCTTTCTGTTAATACTAATACCACTTTTCTACTTCTCCAGTCTCAACGTCTTAGTCATACATGCTACCTCCATGTATCCTCCTATGTCCAGACAACCTTTAGCCTGCAATGTTGAAATGCCTGTTACTTGTTTCTCCACCTCAAACCTCTCGAACCTTCAATCCACTCCTTCCACTTAAATCTTTCAAAAGCGTGCCCATTAGACTAGAAGACCCACAAAGGCAGGAACTGTTGTTTTATTGTTGTTGTTCATGGCTGTATTCTTTTTTTTTTATGTTATGTTAATCACCATACATTACATCATTAGTTTTTGATGTAGTGTTCCATGATTCATTGTGTCCGTATAACACCCAGTGCTCCATTACGTGCCCTCTTTAATACCCATCACCAGGCTAACCCATCCCCCCACCCCCTCCCCTCTAGAACCCTCAGTTTGTTTTTCAGAGTCCATCGTCTCTCATGGTTTGTCTCCCCCTCCGATTTCTCCCCCCTTCATTCTGTATTCTTGACACATAAAACTGTGCCTGGGGTATTCAAAAATGTTAAGTTATTTCGAAACTCCACAAATGTCGATATCATGTTATTGAAGGCCAAAAGAACTCCCTAAAAAGTTTGGTGTCCCAGGATTCAAAGCGTTCAAGGATTTAGCCCGATTCTGTTACTCAAAATCAAAGCAGTCCCCCCAAAGGGCAAGTCTGAGGATGAATAAAATTACTGAACAATTTGCTCCGCTTAAAAGCAACTAAGATTTTTTTCTCTGTCGACAAAGAAGTCTGCCATGAAAGGCAATAATTTTAGGAGCCCATTGCCCAGATAGAGAGAGGAGCATAAAAAAGGAAAAGAGAAAAATATCATGATATCATTTGGCCCATTTATAGAGAGGGTACATTTTTAATTTGGAACTAATCCAGGTCATAGCAAACTTGCCAAATTCTTTTCATGGTTTTGAACGAGTGAAAATCCTGTAATTTTGAATAATTTAATGGGTCAAACTTACAGTAAGAAGAAATTATGGCCAATTTTGAGGTCTACTCATTGACATAAAATTTAGTTCCATAAGTAAATATTTATTAAGTGATTCCTGGGTATTCTTCACAGAAGAGATGATCTCAAAACTGCTTTTTTGGGGAGGATATGATGTGGAGTGATAGGAACAGAGGGCAAAATAAAAAAGGGTAAGAAAAATGAGCTATCTAAAGAAGAGTACCTTCTTAGGCACAGCTGTTAGCTAATTAGTTGAGCAAATGGGGCAATTTATCCTGGAGAGCTGGCTTCACAAATGGACAGAAAAAGCGGTTACCCACTTGCTGTTGGTCAGGGGCATCAGGAAGGACTCTGGTCCGTAAAGTGTCAGCCTGTGAATGGCTGGCATTTTTGATTTACAATACAATCAGCTGGCTTAAAATATGATTTCCTATTTCTGCAGAATTGCCCCTGCGTTAGGCTTATGCTTGTCTGCAATCATGTTTACCTTCAGGGTGCCTGTGTTTGCAGGTTCTTTTTCCAAGATGAGAGACTTAAGGAACACACAGGAATATACATGGGGCATACTCAAGTCAGGGAAACAGTAAAAGGAGAAGGTGACCAACTTCACGGTTTGGACAAGTGCCACTGGCTATCCATTCATTCATCCCATAAATTATTGGTGAGCACCAGGGAGTTTTATTAGTTTTTGTGTCTATTTTTGAGCAATGTTTTCACATGGGCCAGGTGTAAATTCCCACAGCTGATATTTTGTTTCCCAGGGTGAGGTCACCAGGACGGTTGTCAAGGAGCAGACAGTGACAAACTAAAGTGGTTCAGGAGTTTGAATGAGGGCCTGAGAAACAAGTTGGTTAGCCATTCTCCTCTTGCTGGGTCCTCCCCAGTGTTCTTTTTTTCCTCTACCAGGGCTCAAACTTGCTTTCAGAGACTGTAGAGTTTATATCACAGGTGTGTGTGTGTGTGTGTGTGTGTGTGTGTGTGTGTGTAAGACTGTTTCACATGCAATTTGTTCATTGACTCATTGGACAGATATTTCTAGAACAACTGCTATGTTCAGGTACTAGGTTAGAGAATGAGATCTGGTGGCTCTCTAAGAACGCTGATCCTGCAGGGAAGACAGATGTGAGCAGGGAATCACCCACGGGAAGTGTCCTGCAAAATGGACATCTGGTGGGCCATGGCTGTGTGAAAACCAGGGGAACAGGCAGTGGGAGGGCAAAAGATGTCATCACCAAGGAAGGAATGAAATTATTCAGGAATTTTCAGGTGGCTTATTGATTTGGAAGAATTCCCCCACCCCGACACACACACACCAGGGGCAAGGGAATTAGTGAAAGGATTTTAAGCCAGAGAATAACATCATCCTATTTGGATTTTTAAAAAGAACATTTTGGGTTCAGTGTGGAACATGGGCTGGAGGAGGTGGGAGGGGCTTCTGGTGCTATAACTAAGTGGCCATTACAGGACTTCAGGCAGGGTGATGTTGGTGTGGTCTAACGCCATGGTGGTGAGGTTGGAGAGAAGTGGGTTGGTGAGAGAAACAGCGAGGAGGGTGTAAGTTCGAGATTGAGGCTTTCCTGGAGGTGCTGGTCATCAGGAAGAGGGAGTAAGAAATCCTTCCAGGTTTCTACCTTTAGCAACTGAGTGGATGGAGATAGTACAATTTACCGCTGCAGGGGACAATGAAAAATCAGATTAAGGAAGAGTTCATGAGTGCATTTGTCTCTAAGTGGAGTTTGAAGTACCAAAGGGATATAAGTCCCACTGAAGGAAACAGATTATTCTATTGGTTTTATCATGCCACGTATTTGAAAGCCTCCCCCATCTCCTACTGTACCAACTCTAATCTTTTAAGATTAACCATTATCTGGCTATAATCTATTTACATGTACTCCTTTGATTTGGTCTGGCAGCTTTTAATCATTTTTGGGGGGGCACAGATCTCTAAGAATCTCATGAAAACTGTGAATCTTCTCCCTAGAAAAACGTACATACAAAGATACACATAAAATTTTGCCCTCGAATGACAGTGGGTTCAGAGGTGAGCTTAAGTCACTGCCTTTTACTGGGCTTGCAGGTGTATGGATTGAGTTTATCTTGGGCCAGTCTGCCTTGCACTTGGAACTGTGGTGTTATGTCCAGTGTTCACTTTCATTCTCAAAACTGCTCTTATTTGGATAATAAATTATGTGGTGACCTTCATCAGGGATTACGTGCCCCCTAATCCCACACAAACCTTTCAGGGATGCATGGGCCCACTTTAGGACCCCGGTCCCTTCAGCATACCAGCCACTGCCACAGTACCTTTGCTGAGGATGGTCCTTTTATCAGTAATGCCGCTCTCAATCATTTCCTCTTCTCCAAATCCCACTTCCTCCATAAATGCAAACTCTGTCTGAAAAGCACTTTCCTCTAATGCTTTTATCTCTTCTGCAACTCCATCTTCTTTTTCTGAATTCTTCCCATATGGTCGTTCATTTGTTTATTCAAACATGGCATTGCCTTATATGGTTGATTAATCATTACATGGGTCAGTTTTATTTCCCCAGTTATATAATGGCAGTGTGATGAAGGGGTCATTTATCAGCTGCGCAAACTCGCATAAATTACATAACCTCTCTGAAACTTGGTTTCCCCATGTGAATTAGGTCTAATACCCATTCTGTAGTGTTGTTGAGAGAATCATAGGAAAACTCTACAGCACCTGTCATAGAAATGATTCATATTATTGATGGCCAACTTCATTTATATTGCCCTCTTTCCTTAACTCCCCAGAGATCCTATCACAATGCCGAGTACTAGTTAGTGAATAGTAATGTGCAGAGGAGGAGGCTGAAGGCCTTGTCTGTGGTTACTGATGAAAATAGAAGCCATGGCTTTGGCACAGTAGCTAGGAAACCAAATATGTTTGCAGAGATATTTGTAGTAATTACTGGTGAGGATCATTTTTTTTCCCTTTAAAAAAGTTGCCAACTGATATTTGACCTCTTGTTTTTTTGTTTACCTTATCACTGTGAATCAAGGTAGATTCATATTGTCACAACAGGGTAAGATGTTCTCATTTACCTACAGAAAACTGTATGCCTTCTCATCTTAGGAATTTCATGGTTACCTTGAGTCTTGTCTTCCTTTTGATTTCATTGAAACCTTCGATGGGCTGAGCAAGTTCAGACATACTCCACTTGCCAGTGGTGCAAATCATTCTCCCACATTTTCTGCCTTTCTCTATGAAGGCAGTACTTTTTTGTAGCTCTTCACAACGTCCAGTTTCTCTTTGATTTTGCTTAAAAGGAGCTCAGATGTCTCCTTCTTTCCGTTTCCTGCCTCTGTCCCTTTCTTTTTTTCTATAGGAGAAAATAATCTCCAAATGTTCCACTCATCCCTTGTTTGTTTTCTCCCCTTGCTGTGTTCTGCTGGCCAGGAAGTCCTTGTTTGAACTTCAATGCCTTTCCCTCTACAGCTTGCTGACAAGTGAACAGTCTGTTATAATGCATGGAACTCTAATCTCAGCTTCGTAACTATGATTAAACCTTGGGAGAAGAAAGGAAAAGACTGTTTTTATGCTAGTTTTATTTCAAAACAAACTCAATTACCATGTATTAGAAAAATCGAATTCTCAAGTTCAAGTTGATGCAAGTGAACCGTGCTCTGGAGAAATGTATGTATTTGTTCAACTTCACCATGTTCTGCCAGGAACCCCAAACATTGCCAACCAGGCAGCTTGTCCTACCTAGCATACCCTGTACCCGTTGGTCACACACAGGAATATGTGTGTCCTCCTGAAGTTTCCTTTGAACTCTTAGGAGAGCTGGAGCTTTGGATACTTGTCATGCTCAGTTCAGAGTATTCAGAAACAATTTGACTCCAGCTTTAGGTCTCTTATTGATCTGCCTTTTAATTATTTTGGTGGCAGCTTGTCTTTTCAATGACAACTGCAAATAAAGATAATTTCACTTCTTCCTTTATAATTCTGATACCTTTTTTTCTTCCTTCCTTCCTCCCTCCCTCCCTCTCTCCCTCTCTCTCTTTGTCTCTTCTTACCTGATTTCTCTAGCTAGGATTTCTAGTTAGAGTGGGTACCCTTCTCTTGTTTCTGATCTTAGAGAAAAAGCTTTCAATCTTTCACTATTGAGTAGAAGGTTAGATGTGGGCTTATATATGGTCTTTATTACGTTAAGATATGTTCCCTCCTTGCCTAATTTATTAAGAGTTATTATTATAAATGGATATTGAATTTTGTCAAGTGCTTTTTCTCTGTTTATGGAGAACGATTATATGAGTCTTTTCTTTATTCTATTAATATAAAGTATTGCGTTGATTCATTTGAACCATACTTGCATCCAAGGGATAAATCCCACTTCGATCATGTGAATGATCCTTTTAATGCGCTGCTGAATTTGGTCTGTTAGTATTTTATTGAGAATTTTTCACCTATATTTATCAGAGATATTGGCTTGCTTGTAGTTTCCTTTTCTGGATTTGGTTTCAGGATAATACTGGCCTCATGAAATGAATTTGGGAGTGTTCCTGCCTCTTCAATTTTTTGGAAGAGTTTGAGAAGATTGGTAACAGTTCTTGAAATGCTTGGGAAAATTCACCAGGGAAGCCATCTGCTGCTGGGCTCTTCTTTGTTTAGAGATTTTTGATTCAATGTCCTTACTAGTTATCGGTCTGTTCAGATTTTTTGTTTGTTTCTGATTTGGTCTAGGTATGTTGTACATTTCTAAGAACTTCTCTGCTTTAAGCTTGTCCAGTTTGCTAGTGTATAGTTGTTCATTGTAGCCTTTTTTTAAAAAAATTTTTTATTGTTATGTTAATCACCATATATTACATTATTAGTTTTTGATGTAGTGTTCCATGATTCATTGTTTGTTCATAACACCCAGTGCTCTATGCAGAATGTGCCCTCTTTAATACCCATCACCAGGCTAACACATCCCCCTACCCTCCTCCCCTCTAGAACCCTCAGTTTGTTTTTCAGAGTCCATCATCTCTCATGATGCATCTCCCCCTCTGACTTACTCCCCTTCATTCTTCCTCTTCTGCTATCTTCTTCTTTTTCTTTTTTCTTAAAATATGTTGCGTTATTTGTTTCAGAAGTACAGATCTGTGATTCAACAGTCTTGCACAATTCACAGCGCTTACCGTAGCACATACCCTCCCCAATGTCTATCACCCAGCCACCCCATCCCTCCCACCCCCAACCACTCCAGTAACACTCAGTTGGTTTCCTGAGATTAAGAATTCCTCATATCAGTGAGGTCATATGATACATGTCTTTCTCTGATTGACTTATTTCACTAAGCATAACACCCTCCAGTTCCATCCACGTCGTTGCAAATGGCAAGATCTCACTCCTTTTGATGGCTGCATAATGTTCCATTGTGTATATATACCACCTCTTCTTTATCCATTCATCTGTCGATGGACATCTTGGCTCTTTCCACAGTTTGGCTATTGTGGACATTAATGCTATAAACATTGGGGTGCACATACCCCTTCGGGGCCCTACATTTGTATCTTTGTTGTAAATACCAAGTAGTGCAATTGCTGGATTGAATGGTAGCTCTAATTTCAACTGTTTGAGGAACCTCCATACTGTTTTCCAGAGTGGTTGCACCAGCTTGCATTCCCACCAACAGTGTAGGAGGGTTCCCCTTTCTCCACATCCCTGCCAACATCTGTTGTTCCCTGACTTGTTAATTTTAGCCATTCTGACTGGTGTGAGGTGGTATCTCATTGAGGTTTTGATTTGGATTTCCCTGATGCCAAGCGATGTTGAGCACTTTTTCATGTGTCTGTTGGCCATTTGGATGTCTTCTTAGGAAAAATGTCTGTTCATGTCTTCTGCCCATTTCTTGATTGGATCATTTGCTCTTTCGGTGTTCAGTTTGGTAAGTTCTTTATAGATTTTGGATACTAGCCCTTTATCTGATAGGTCATTTGCAAATATTTTCTCCCATTCTGTCGGTTGTCTTTTGGTTTTGTGGACTGTTTCTTTTGCTGTGCAAAAGCTTTTTATCTTGATGAAATCCCAATAGTTCATTTTTGCCCTTGCTTCCCGTGCCTTTGGCGATGTTTCTAGGAAGAAGTTGCTGCAGCTGAGGTCGAAGAGGTTGCTGCCTGTGTTCTCCTTTAGGATTTTGATGGACTCCTGTCTCACGTTTAGGTCTTTCAACCATTTGGAGTCTATTTTTGTGTGTGGTGTAAGGAAATGGTCCAGTTTCACTCTTCTGCATGTGGCTGTCCAATTTTCCCAACACCATTTGTTGAAGAGACTGTCTTTTTTCCATTGGACATTCTTTCCTGCTTTGTCAAAGATAAGTTGACCATAGAGTTGAGGGTCCATTTCTGGGCTCTCGATTCTGTTCCATTGATCTATGTGTCTGTTTTTGTGCCAGTACCATACTGTCTTGATGATGACAGCTTTGTAATAGAGCTGGAAGTCCGGAATTGTGAGGCCGCCAGCTTTGCTTTTCTTTTTCAATATTCCTCTGGCTATTCGGGGTCTCTACTGGTTCCATACAAATTTTAGGATTATTTGTTCTATTTCTTTGAAAAAAGTGGATGGTATTTTGTTGGGGATTGCATTGAATGTGTAGATTGCTCTAGGTAGCATTGACATCTTCACAATGTTCGTGATCCCAAACCATGAGCATGGAACGTTTTTCCATTTCTTTGTGTCTTCTTCAATTTCTTTCATGAGTATTTGATAGTTTTCTGAGTACAGATCCTTTGCCTCTTTGGTTAAATTTATTCCTAGGTATCTTATGGTTTTGGGTGCAATTGTAAATGGGATCAACTCCTTGATTTGTCACTCTTCTGTCTTGTTGGTGTATAGGAATGCCACTGATTTCTGTGCATTGATTTTATATCCTGCTACTTTACTGAATTCCTGTATGAGTTCTAGCAGTTTTGGGGTGGAGTCTTTTGGGTTTTCCACATACAGTATCATATCATCTGCAAAGAGTGAGAGTTTGACTTCCTCTTTGCCGATTTGGATGCCTTTGATTTCTTTTTGTTGTCTGATTGCTGTAGCTAGGACTTCTAATACTATGTTGAATAGCAGTGGTGAGAGTGGACATCCCTGCCGCGTTCCTGACCTTAGGGGAAAAGCTCTCAGCCTTTCCCCATTGAGAATGATATTCGCTGTAGGTTTTTCATAGATGGCTTTTATGATATTGAGGTATGTACCCTCTATCCCTATAATCTGAAGAGTTTTGATCAAGAAAGGATGCTGTACTTTGTCAAATGCTTTTTCTGCATCTATTGAGAGGATCATATGATTCTTGTTCTTTCTTTGTTAATGTATTGTATCACGTTGATTGATTTGCGGATGTTGAACCAGCCTTGCAGCCCAGGGATAAATCCCACTTGGTCATGGTGAATAATCCTTTTAATGTACTGTTGGATCCTATTGGCTAGTATTTTGGTGAGAATTTTTGCATCCATGTTCATCAAGGATATTGGTCTGTAATTCTCCTTTTTGATGGGGTCTTTGTCTGGTTTTGGGATCAAGGTAATGCTGGCCTCATAAAATGAGTTCGGAAATTTTCCTTCCATTTCTATATTTTGGAACAGTTTCAGGAGAATAGGTATTAATTCTTCTTTAAATGTCTGATAGAATTCCCCTAGGAAGCCATCTGGCCCTGGGCTTTTGTTTCTTGGGAGATTTTTGATGACTGCTTCAATTTCCTTAGTGGTTATAGGTCTGTTCAGGTTTTCTATTGCTTCCTGGTTCAATTTTGGTAGTTGATACATCTCTAGGAATGCACCCATTTCTTCCAGGTTATCTAATTTGCTGGCATAGAGTTGCTCATAATATGTTCTTATAATTGTTTGTATTTCTTTGGTGTTGGTTGTGATCTCTCCTCTTTCATTCATGATTTTATTTATTTGGGTCATTTCTCTTTTTTGGGGGGGAAGTGTGGCCAGGGGTTTATCGATCTTGTTAATTCTTTCAAAGAACCAGCTCCTAGTTTCTGTTCTACTGTTCTTTTGGTTTCTATTTTATTGATTTCTGCTCTGATCTTTATTATTTCTCTTCTCCTGCTGGGTTTAGGCTTTATTTGCTGTTCTTTCTCTAGCTCCTTTAGGTGTAGGGTTAGGTTGTGTATTTGAGACCTTTCTTGTTTCTTGAGAGGGGCTTGTATTGCTATATACTTTCCTCTCAGGACTGCCTTTGCTGTATCCCAAAGATTTTGAACAGTTGTGGTTTCATTTTCATTTGTTTCCATGAATTTTTTTAATTCTTCTTTAATTTCCTGGTTGACCCATTCATTCTTTAGTAGGATGCTCTTTAGCCTCCATGTATTTGAGTTCTTTCCGACTTTCCTCTTGTGACTGAGTTCTAGTTTCAAAGCATTGTGGTCTGAAAATATGCAGGGAATCATCCCAATCTTTTGGTACCGGTTGAGACCTGATTTGTGACCTAGGATGTGATCAATTCTGGAGAATGTTCCATGGGCACTAGAGAAGAATGTGTATTCCGTTGCTTTGGGATTGAATGTTCTGAATATGTCTGTGAAGTCCATTTGGTCTAGTGTGTCATTTAAAGTCTTTATTTCATTGTTGATCTTTTGCTAGATGATCTGTCCATTTCAGTCAGGGGGTGTTAAAGTCCCCCACTATTATTTTATTGTTGTCAATGTGTTTCTTTGCTTTTGTTATTAATTGCCTTATATAATTGCCTGCTCCCATGTTAGGGGCATAGATATTTACAATTGTTAGATCTTCTTGTTGGATAGACCCTTTCAGTAGGATATAGTGTCCTTCCTCATCTCTTATTACAGTCTTTGTTTTAAAATCAAATTTGTCTGATAGAAGGATTGCCACCACAGCTTTCTTTTGGTGTCCATTAGCATGGTAAATGGTTTTCCACCCCCTCACTTTCAATGTGGGGGTGTCTTTGGGTCTAAAATGAGTCTCTTGCAGACAACATATTGATGGGTTTTGTTTTTTAATCCAATCTGATAGCCTGTGTCTTTTGATTGGAGCATTTAGCCCATTTACATTCAGGGTAACTATTGAAAGGTATGAATTTAGTGCCATTGTATTGCCTGTAAGGTGACTGTTACTGTATGTTGTCTGTGTTCCTTTCTGATCTTTTCTGCTTTTAGGCTCTCTCTTTGCTTAGAGGAGTCCTTTCAATATTTCTTGGAGGGCTGGTTTCGTGTTTGCAAATTCCTTTAGTTTTTGTTTGTTCTGGAAGCTTTTTATCTCTCCTTCTATTTTCAATGACAGCCTAGCTGGATATAGTATTCTTGGCTGCATATTTTTCTCGTTTAGTGCTCTGAAGATATCTTGCCAGTCCTTTCTGGCCTGCCAGGTCTGTGTGGATAGGTCTGTTGCCAATCTAATGTTTCTACCATTGTAGGTTATGTATCTCTTCTCCTCAGCTGCTTTCAGGATTTTCTCTTTGTCTCTGAGACTCGTAAGTTTTACTATTAGATGTCGGGGTGTTGACCTATTTTTATTGATTTTGAGAGGTGTTCTCTTTGCCTCCTGGATTTTGATGCCTGTTTCCTTCCTCACATTAGGGAAGTTCTCTGCTATTATTTGCTCCAATATACCTTCTGCCCCCCTCTCTCTCTCTTCTTCTTCTGGGATCCCAATTATTCTAATGTTGTTTCGTCTTATCGTATCACTTATCTCTCGAATTCTGCCCTCGTGATCCTTTAGTTGTTTCTCTCTCTTTTTCTTAGCCTCTTTATTTTCCATCATTTGGTCTTCTATATCGCTGATTCTCTCTTCTGCCTCATTTATCCTAGCAGTTAGTGCCCCCATTTTTGATTGCACCTCATCAATAGCCTTTTTGATTTCGACTTGGTTAGATTTTAGTTCTTTTATTTCTCCAGAAAGTGTTTCTCTAATAACTTCCACGCTTTTTTCAAGCCCAGCTAGTATCTTTAAAGTCATGATTCTGAACTCTAGGTCCGACATCGTACTAATGTCCGTATTGAGTAGGTCCCTGGCTGACGGTACTACCTCTTGTTCTTTTTGCTGAGGTGATTTTTTTCGTCTTGTCATTTTGTCCAGAGGAGTATAGATGAATGAGAGAACAAAATGCTAACAGGTTTACAACGTCCCCA